>NC_140175.1:41841765-42459265 GCF_963971535.1 Notolepis coatsorum
TTTTCCTAGCAATTGGGGATTATATCAATGTGGTCTGTGTCGTTAATTATCATATTGACTCATCAGTCTAGTCTCGAGATCCTCCCTCACTCAACTAAGCTGTTCTGATTTGACAGTTTTGCTGACGTGAATATAGCACTGATTTGCATAACTAACGCTCCCTCTATGGTTGACAGCGATAGCAGAGTGAATTATCTTCACTTCCTGAGAGAGAGAGAGAGAGAGAGAGAGAGAGAGAGAGAAAAAAAAAAAAAAAAAAACGCGAGGAAGCAGCAGTAGCACATACTGATTTACACACAACCTGGACCTCGCGGGGAAGCAGTGGAGAGATAACTTTATGCTCTGTGTCCCTCTCTCCCTCGATCTCTCTGTGCCAGTCGCAGACTGTGTGGTTGACTGTCACTCAAAGTGCTTATGGGTGGAGCCAGGCCAACACAGCCTGAAATCCAAAGGGAGAAAAATTTGGCTTTTGAGTACTTGGGGAAAGGGGGGGGGGGGGGGTACAGGTAGTAAAAACACAAGCAGTGTAAACAAATAGGTCAATATAATTTACTATCTAACTAGCTGAAAAATATATTCACAGTGTCACATAAGGTGCAGTATGCATAAGGTAGTGTTATAATTTACTATCTACTGAAATATACATTATTCACATTATCACAGTATCCACTGAAATATACATTATTCACAGTATCACAGTATCTACATAAGGTGGATATTGTCCTCCTTGGGTTCCTATTAGTCCCAGGGCAATGTCTGGCAGCAGTCGCTGCCCCCTGTTGTGGATCCTGGAGGCCGCTAGTCACTGCCCACTGTTGTGGAGCCTGATGGCCGCTGGTATGAAGGACTGTCCGAGGCGGTTAGTTGAGTGTTGGGGGGGTATGAGATGAGTCTGTGGCTGAACGAGCTTCTCATCTTGACTAGCTCGTTGTAGAGGGGGTGGTAGGGGTTCTCCATGATGGCAGCCAGCTTCCTTCTCATCCCCCTCTCTGCCATCACCTCTAGTCTAGCAAAACAGCAGTCAACGTGTATATTTTCAGCACTACGTTTGTTTACAGATTTATTTTTAAAGATTTACAGAAAATAAGAATTTATCGGAAAAATGCTAATTCTATCTCTTATCGTAAAACTGAGAGGAAATTACTAAATCCAGATGTAACACTGCCATTGGAAAGAGGAGCGTTTTCCCTACCCATAGATGATTTGGCCATAATAAGGTCAAGTTCAAGGTAAAATATGAATTTATAATTCAAATGGATTATAATTTATTACTGTATCTACAAATCCTTCTGTTTAATCATCTCCCTTTATTAATTTGCTTAGATTTTTGTACACTTGATCGGAAGAAGGTGCTAAATGAGCTCAGTGAGCATAATCAAAAGAACCTCAATGTTTTCATGGTGTTATTCACCGGCAAAGATGCAAAAAAAATCATAATTTATATTCTCTGTTTCATCACAATTTACTCAAGCCTAGTAACAGACACAATATTTATGACACTGGGAATACATACCCCCAGGTCCATAGATGTTCCTAGATAGTGATACCAAGCAAATTGACCTTGTAGAAGTGGAGCAATCCTCCGTTTACTTAGGCATGTACCTTTTCGGAATTTCTGAAAATAGGGCTACAGCTTAACCCTTTCAGTGCCACGGACGACATATCTCGTTTTATCAGCCCGCCCGTTGAATGCCCACGACGACAAATATCGTTTTATTCTTTTATTAGCGATCTGAATTCATATTTCATCAACCGAGTCTCCCGTTGGTACACCAGCCCCTACAGGAGCTCAGATTGGAAAAAAGCTCCCCCTATCGTCTATCCCTGTGTAACTGCAGGTCAGTCGCTTAGTGGCATTCAACGGGGTAAATCAAGGTTAATCAAGGGCTCTGAAAGTGTTAACAGGTAGTGACATTTTTAAATTAAAAAAATAAAATGTAAGTGTCTTTTTCTTATGTTTAAAGTGACCTGTTGTGCATTTGTGTGTGAGCGAGTGCAGAATGTGTGTTGTGTGTGTGTGTGTGTGTATATGTGTGTGCTCATGTGTGCTTGTGTGTGGAGAGATCAGTGTTCAATGTTCTGATGGCCTGGGGGAAGAAGCTGAGCCTTAGTCTCTCTGTTCTTGCGTGTACTGTGGAGGCGCTTGCCTGACCGCAGCAGTTTGAACAGGCTGTTGTTGGGGTGGTGAGGGTCTTTCATTATTCTGCAGGCCCTGGATTTGCACCTCCTGTTATATAAGTCCTATAACTCTTAGCCCTACTCTCAGGCATACTCTCAGCCCTACCCTCAAGGACTGTTTACTTGTTCAATTTGACACTGCTGGTTCGATTTGTAGATGGAATGGCATTGAAACAGCGGCCTGTGCTCTGTAAATGGCATCAGTCGTCTCCCAGACCAGACATGAGGAAAAGAAAAACACGATAGCCTCACATTGTTTCTGATTTAAAAAATTATTCGGGGGGGGGGGGGGGGGGGGTTGCTGCATGTGCGCAAGTAGCTCATGTTTAGTGTTTATAAAGATTTATATAAAGATTAATGAATTAATACAAAAATAAATATGTGTTTCATAAAATCTGTGGCATGTCTGTAGATTAAGGTTCACCTAAACTGGGAAATGACCCCCAGGCAGGCAGCAGCAGTTGTTTGGAGGCCTGTGTCTCCTTACTTTTTTATTACTTTTGGCTTGTAATATCTTTGTTAGTTTGTGGTTCAGAACCTCATCGAGTCACATTTTTGTGCCTCTGTGGTTAGGATTCTCCACATGCAGATGATTTTAAAACTGTTTTGCTCTAATTACACATCCCCCCTCTTTTCTACGAGAAACGCCAGTGTTCGCCTTGTGAAAGTGAAAAACCCTTTCCGACGTGTTTGGTCACTGAGTTTTGAAGATTGTCACTATACGACTTCCTCAACTGGGCAGTTCCCTGTTTCAGCAAAGCACATATGTAAATTAGCATCATGATACTGAGCTGCACAATGTGTTGCACCGTCCTCCACCCTCTGTTCCTCTCGGCAACGAAACCAGAAATGCAACCCGGTGATTCATAACGTCAGTCATATACTACATTTAGTCATTTAGTTGACGCTTTTATCCAAAGCGACTTACAAGTTCTGTACTACAGGTCAGCAGCAAGGGTAGCACTCTGGCAGCTATAGTAACATTGTTTGTCAAACCGTGTTGAACTTGAGTGCTACAGTCTTGAGTAAAGAGTAGTATATAGACATATTAGCATAGTAGGTAGTAATATAGGCAATATATCAAGGTCAAGTTTATTAGTATGTCCCAAACTGGGTAATTCATCTTACAGCAGATAAATAGGAGCTCCAAAAAAAACACAGCAAACATACATAACAAGAGGAACACAGACATGTACAGTACATGGTCACAGGATCAGATCATGACAACAGTCAAACAAGCAACCACAACCATCCCCGCACCCACCCATCTCAAAGCCGCCCTCTCCTGCCTCCTTCATTGATGGCACGAATGGAGGTAGGTATAAATGAGAATTTGTATCTATTGTTTTTAGCTGCAGGGGTCTCCAAACATTGGCCAGAAGGCAATAATTGATACTCCGGATTTAGGGGGTGAGAGCTGTCCGCTCTAATCGATGAGCCTTCCTGAGCACCTGCTCATCATATATGACCCAGACACCTGAATTGTACCCCTACAATTTTGCTAGCCCCCCTCACAATCCCGTTCAGGGCATTCTTTTGTTTAATGCCAAGGTTTCCATACCAACAAATGGCAGCAAAGGAAACAACAGACTCTATGAAGGCCCTATAGAACAAGATCATCAAGGACTTATCCACCTGAAATTTGGCTAGCTTCCTTAGACAGAAGAGGCGCTGCTGACCTTTCTTACAGACCATTTCAGTGTTCAAATCAAATTTCAGACGATTGTCAATGATTGAACCGTGGTCACCAAATCCACTGTCTGGCCATTAATGACACTACTCTGAGGAGCTAGTGAAGATAGTCTAAAATCAATGCACATGTCTTTAGTCTTTGTGACATTTAGTTGTAGAAATGTAGTAATATAGGCAAATATACTGCGCTACAAATGACCTCACTGTATGAGGCGTTCTTCCTATAGGTCTCCACTTAACAGAGTAACAACATCTCACTTCAGTTGATGGAATAGGAAGATGGTGATGGTCAGAGGTGGTAGTGACCTCATATGTGACCCTAAGGATGGTGTACACTTGCTCTTAGCCCAGATGTTATAATGATGAAGAAGATAATCTCCCCTGACTCTATAAGTACACACTTGATTAATGGCGAGCAGAAGGGAGACCAATCTCCTTGGCTCGCACGCAAGCAGACCACCAGCCTCATCCTTCTTAGGTGACTGCAGTATTAATAACGTTCAGCTTGTCAAAGTGTGCAGTTCTTTGGGGCATCTTGGTGCTAGCGAGCACTCCTCTTGTGGGATAATGTGCCAACACGCAGGAAGGAATATTGTGTAATATTCCAGAGTCCCACGGCCTTAAATCTTGGATCTTGACAAGCTTGTTTTGTTTCTCTGGTGCGAACAACTTTCATATGTAGTGGAGTCCTTTAATACTCTGCACCCTCCTTCTAGCTGTCTGCTCCGCTGCTATTGGTTTGTCCCGTGGAATCGACATCCTCTGTTATTCCAGATGGAGGGCGGCTCATGAGCTCAGGCCGTGGATAGGCGAGACAGTGACTCACCACTGGGAAATCTCTGTGCAGCTGTTTTTGAGACACACCCTCAGGAGAACGAGGGATACTGAACACCGCTGGTCTGCCTGTGGTCACTGGCCTTAGAGGAGAGGAGCTGCTTAGATTGGTGTTTCCTTAGCTCGGAGCTTGGCACTGGTGCTGACCCCTGGGGTATTACTAAAGGATCCCTGGCTTGGTTACATGACATATATAAATACCTTTTCCTGTATTTTTCTATATTTATCTACTTTTTCTATTTTTCTCCCTTCCCCAATTTCGTATTGTCCAATTCTACCCTCCCCTGTCTCGTACGTTGTTAGGCCATGCCTCCCACAAGCCGGCTGCAATGTGGACGAAGCCTTGCATCACGTGTCCCCTCCGGTACACGAGGAGGCAGCCATTGCATCTTTTCACCTGCACAGCGCGATCTCTCAGCGGCAAGGGTCTGCGTGGGCCGTGGGAGGGACACGCCGCCCCCGTTGCTTCCTGATTCTACTGCACAGGCGCACCAACCGACCTGTAGGAGTCGCTTCCACAACGTCCAATCCCCACCCACCAGCTTCCCAGCCCCTAATACTGCCAATTGTATTAGTATGAACGACCAGCCAAGCTGGTAGCAACGCCGAGAGCTGGGCTCGAACCCAGCATCTCCTGCATTGGTGGCGAGCGCCTTTCCCACTGCGCCACCTAGCCGCCCCACCTTTTCCTGTTTTTAAAGTATATTTTTAATGTGAGCCAGTATTATTTTCGACAACGTTTACACATGCACCAGTATCCCATTAATACATAGGGTATTCAACTGTTGTGTTGGTGCATGTAAACGGCAAGCATATGTTGTTTAAAATAACCTAGATAAGATCTTATCTCCGTTATGAGGAACGAAGGTTATCCTATAACCCTAGTTATATGAATATGGCGAGCGCTCTGCTCTATTGGAACTGTCCCTTTAATCATATGCTATCATGCAAACTTTCAACCACGTGCACGCACCTACACCTGCCTGACCACGCCCACATCCACTCACATAAGCGGGGTCATGGCCATACTACCAGCTACTTCCCCAGTCTTTCACCGCCGAAACGCAAGTCACATGGGGTCCTCAGTGAGTCAGAGCAGAGCGCTTGCCATATTCATTTTTTTTGATCCACTTTTTCTCCCATTTTCTATATATTTTCTCCCATCCCAATTTCGTATCATCCAATTCAACCCTCCCCTGTCACAAACGCTGTTTCTTGCCTCCCACAAGCCGGCTGCAATGTGGACTAAGTCATACATAGCACAAGTCCCCTCCGGTACTTGAGGTAACAGCAGTCGCATCTTTTCACCTGCGCAGCTCGATCTCTCGCGAGGAGTAACGCGTGGGAGGCTCACGCTGCCCCCGACACTTCCTGATTCTACTGCGCAGGCGCACCAACCGACCTGTAGGAGTCGCTGTCCACAACGCCCGATCCCCACCCATCAGTTTCCCACCCCCTAATAAGGCCAATGTGTATTAGTACGGACGACCAGCTAAACTGAAAGCAAATGTGGAGCGCTGGGCTCGAACAGGCAAGCCCAGCGTCTCCAGATTTCGTGGCGAGCGCCTTTCCCACTACGCCACGTAGCCGCCGCGCTTGCCATATTCATATAACTAGGGTTATACGATAACCTTCGTTATATTTCATATGGCTTTACGCTCTGCTCTATTGGAACACAAGAGCAGAGCGGAGAGCCCGACAGATGTACCCGCTGAGGTCCCCTACAACCAACAGAATACCGGGGAGGATCCGGGCCCCCCCGCCCCCCCTCTAGTGAGGGATGGGAGGGAGACCGGACCCGCCTGTGCGAAGAGGGAACAGTACCTCAACGCACAGGGTGAGCACGCCACCAGGGAACGGACGTGAAGCAAAAAAAAACACGTCACAGCCCCCAACATCGCGGGTCTGAGTAAAAAAAACCCGACCCGGTGGCAAGGCCGTAGCAGCGGGGCGCGGAGGAGGCCCCAGCCCACATCCCGAAAAAGGGGCCTGGCGAGGTCAACGAGGCCGCGGCATCGAGACCCCACCAGACGGTCACTGGTGACACCATCCCCCACATCGCCAGCATATCGGACAGGGCCTACAATAGATGAAGGCCCTTCTCCACCTGGCACGCCGCTCCGAAGCGGTCCAAGGAGGCTTCCCCCCCACAATGTCGTGGGGCCAGCTGGCGCACCGGGGAGACAACCCTCCAAGGAGGTTGATCCCTCAATCCAGGCCGGTCTTAACGAGAGCAGAACTTGACCTGCGCCCGGAGCACTGTGGACTAGACAGGCACGCCTAAGGGGCTAACTGTAAGAACAGTATCCCGGCGGAAAGGGTGTCCGGTATGCCGTGCACCATGTCACAATCTCATGGGGTCACGAACCTCGCGGAGTCGGGCCACTGGCGCTTGGTAGAGATATAAAAAAAAAAAACGTCCCAGCCGACCGCATAAAAAAACGCAGTTTTTATGACGTTGGGCAACCAAGGCGCGCCGGTCCCAAAAAGCGGATTCAATCATTGAAAAACACCCTGGGCCAGTGCTGATCAGTCTTGTAAGACCAAACGCTGATTTATGAAACAGCGTGTATGCTCGTAAAGAACCCGAGAACAGTGACAAGCGAATTTCTAACAAGAAAGAGCCCCACAATGTTTCTCCTCGCTGTCTGGGACGAGCAGCAGGAAGCCGGTACTAGAGACACAGACACAGGCTCTTTATGGTGGGGGTGAGGCCGATGATGCAGGGGATTACCTGTCCCCGCGACACGTAGGCCTCCATTGAAGGGAAGAACAGGCAGACAACGCTTGCCTCCCTCACAGGACGGCGTTGCCTGAGATGACCTATCATGTCATCGGGAACAGGTGCCGGCAGAGCTGGAACTCGGCCATCTCACAGGAGATGGGAGCTCGACGGCCCCTCGGCGACGTGCACTCTCCTCCGGGCGCCGCTGAGGCGCACCTGCCTGCCACAACTGTGGAGCCAGGAACGCCCCACGATGCACGGAGGAAGCCGTGACTGAAGCGCCGGTGGAGGTCAGAACGATAGTCGTCTAAACCCTCCGGTGGTGAAGACATTATATCTCTTTTCTCGAAAATTTGCGAGTGAGAGAAAATAAAAAACTTAGCTCCTTAACTAACACTAACTACTACAGCACTGATCTGAAGAGGTGCACTGCAGCACGTACTTCCAGGTGGTGAAAGTAGGGAAGGAGCTGGTAGTATGGCCATGACCCCGCTTATATGTGAGTGGATGTGGGCGTCAGGCAGGTGTAGTTGCGTGCACATGGTTGAAAGTTTTCATGATAGCATATGATTAAAGGGACAGTTCCAATAGAGCAGAGCGTAAATGTTCCCTTGCATAAGCACAGACTAAAGACATGCCTAATTGCCTCTACGAATGGAATGTAACACATTTCATTCACAAGTTGTGTGAATGTATCTGAGAATGTATTTGAACACACCTGGCAACCGGCACTATTGTTATGCAAAGTAGCTGTAGTGGGTACTTAGCGAGTTGGCGCATCAGTCGAGTGCAGCACATTCCTGTGTGCACGCGCGTGCACATCCTTGTGCGTGCTTCTGCTCACAGAGCCGGTTGCATAACGTGCAACCCTGTCCCATGAGCAACGCATCCCTGCTAGAGAGCTATAGTCAAGAAAAGTTAAAAATCCTTTAATTCATGGGATTGAACAAGCCGATCAATCTATTTATCTACATACACATTTGGACCTTAAATCTTACTTGATAGAGGGCGGCTACGTGGCGTAGTGGGCAAGGCGCTCGCCACGAAATGCTGGAGACGCTGGGCTCGTCAGTTCGAGCCCAGCGCTCCACATTTGCTTTCAGTTTAGCTGGTCGTCCGTACTAATACACATTGGCCGTATTAGGGGTGGGAAACTGATGGGTGGGGATCGGGCGTTGTGGACAGCGACTCCTACAGGTCGGTTGGTGCGCCTGCGCAGTAGAATCAGGAAGTGTCGGGGGCAGCGTGAGCCTCCCACGCGTTACTCCTCGCCACTGAGAGATCGAGCTGCGCAGGTGAAAAGATGCGACTGCTGTTACCTCAAGTACCGGAGGGGACTTGTGCTATGTATGACTTAGTCCACATTGCAGCCGGCTTGTGGGAGGCAAGAAACAGCGTCCGTGACAGGGGAGGGTTGAATTGGATGATACGAAATTGGGATGGGAGAAAATATAGAAAATGGGAGAAAGTGTATAAAAAAAAATCATACTTGATAGAACTGATAGATCTTTCATTTTGCTACTGTATTTATACGTACATTCTTTTTTCTCTTTCTATTGTGAACAAAGGAGAATTGGGGGTATTTTGTTTGTTGTTTTGTGTGTATCCGTTTATGAAATAAATTGCTATTGTGCTTCAATAAAACATTATTAAAAAGGTTTGAATAAAAATGCCTGGTGAAGTTGATCTTTGGTTAGAGGTCAAAATAGACAATAAAAAAGTGGTCCACGGTACTCTTCATTAGTCAAGTTAAAAAGGCTTTAACTAATGCCTCTGAAGGAGAAAGCTCAGATTTATTTTCCCCCAGCTGTGCCTGTGAGTAAGATGGTGTTTCTTTTTTTATATTATGGTTCATAATAAGCGCCTTTGAGCATTTGGAAAAGCGCTATATAAATCCGATGTATTATTATTATTATTATTATTATAATAATAAGTCCTTGTATGTCTCCCAAGATCCACGTCCTAGCGTCAAAATAAAATTCAGTTTAGTATCTGAAGTTATTTTCACTGTATTTTCCTGTATCTTCCAAACATGAGCAATTCCAAAGCATAAATCGCCACTGTAAATCTCCACTCCAGGTTTTACATCTCTGGCAAAGTCTATTTGGAGTGTAATAGGTTATATTGAAGATATTAAATTGTATTTGTCTGTTTATTTCTTCACAAATGTAACCCAAATGTAGCATGACCCCCATTGCTTTTCTAAACGTATAAGCTACTAAAGCTAGTACTCAAAATACTGTATGTAAACTAGGGGTGGGGGAAAAATCGATATGTAGAGTATCGAGATACTTTGCGTGGCGATACTGTCTATACAGGGACGCCAAGTATCGATATTTAAATATTTATTTAAAAAAAAATATATATTTTTTTTATAAGGAAGTTGCATTGTTCATTTCAATACCTGTAATAGTACAGTAGTCCATACACACGCACACATGTGCATTTAGTTAAGTTGGAATATGACTGTAATACAAACAGTTCAGTTTGTCAGGTACATGCAACACAGATTACAGTGTTTACATCTGTCTGCTTGAGAAAATACCATGTTCTGCAATAAAAATGATTGAAGTGAGATGAACAGACTGAACTTTATTTTATTAGTTAAAACATGTTGACAAAGTTTTACTTTGCAGTTGAAAAAAGGTAATAAATCGCAATATATCGCAATATTAATATCGCAATACTCAGCATATCGCAATATATTTAGTATTGCAATACTATTGTATCGTGAGCAGTGGTGCAGTGGCAAATTGACAGTAGGTCAAACGCTCCACGCGCGTGCGCGCGCATGCACAGTTTTTTTTGGCACAGATTTTTTTTTTTTTTTTTTTTGCCTTGAAATAGAGAAGCTGAAAAGGGTAGCAGTGTATGAAACTTTTGTATCACAAACAGTACTGTATTTGCAAATCTGGTATATGTCATAAATGTATAGATGTAGCAGTACTGTCTATCTGTATGTCGTGTATGTCATATATGTTATGATGAATTGAAAATGGGGGACCCTGATGTAAACAAGACGAAAGTCTTTCTCTGGTCTGCATCCCCTTAACAATTGTATGTATTTAGCTGTACTGTACCCATTCTGCAATCTGTTAATAAAGTTATCAATCAATCAATCAATCAATCAATCAATCAATCAATCCCGCAGTGCAATACTCCAATTCAGCCATTGGGTGGGACGGTCATGTGACCCAAATCAGCCAATGGAAGCGAGGGTCCTTAAAGTGTGGGTCCTTAAAGTGAAACACTGAGAGTGTTGGTGCTCTCGTCCTGCAGCTGGATACTATTGCCTCACAGCGCGGCCGTCAGCGCGCGGCCCAGAGAGCGCCGCTGGCTCTGCGGCTCTGCAGCTGCATGCTTCTCCGGGAGTCCGGTTGGATAATGCCATGTAAAAAGTCGCATGCCTGACATATCGGCATGTAACTCGAGAACCGAGGTACGGATTTTGGCGATCCAGATGGCATTCGAACGGCAACGAATAGCGCTTTATTCGGTAATTTATATGTTCGGCGAAAAATGCAGCCCCGAGCCTTCAGATGCTCGCAAAGGGGCGTGAAACTGAAACTGAAACTGAAAAACAGTGAAACCCCGGACATTTCGATGAATTAATAAACACGCCCCGGACAGGGCGTGAAAAGAGGACATGTCCGGGCAAAAGAGGACGTTTGGTCAGCCTACTCTACCTGTGCTTTTGTTATGTAAAAACGGTGGTTACAACGAATGGGAACAGCGGATTTTTGTGTGCGTGACTGCGCGTACACGCGGGAACATATCCGTGCGCGATTGCGCGTACTTCAGCCTCAGTGACCGAGGTAAAACGCCGTTATACCGCGTTATACCAGCACTGCAACACTGATCGTGAGGCCTCTGGTGATTCCCACCCCTAATGTAAACATAGTATAAGGCCGTCGCTGAATGTTGCAATACTACTGCTTTATACCCAGTCCGACTCCCTAAGACATAAATAAAGATTTCATAGGAAACATTGGGAAACAAAGATGACCACAGGGTTTGCTCAAGGCTTGGACTGGGAAGAAATGCCCCCACACACTTTGTGGTATTCTAGTGAGTGACCAGAGAGTGGGCCCTGGCTGAACACTCACTGAACCCACTTGGTTTGACCTTACTCCTAGAACCCACCTCACCCCTGCCCACTTTGACTACCTAGGATGGCTTAGAGTAGACGACAGAGTACAGCAACTTGCAATGGGCCTGGTCTTCAAGATACACTACACCAGGGCGGCTAGGTGGTGCAGTGGGCAAGGCGCTCACCACCAATGCAGGAGACGCTGGGTTCGAGCCCAGCTCTCCGCATTGCATTCAGCTTTGCTGGTCGTTCATACTAATACATTTGGCAGTGTTAGGGGGTGGGAAGCTGATGGGTGGGGATCGGACGTTGTGGACAGCGACTCCTACAGGTCGGTTGGTGCGCCTGCGCAGTAGAATCAAGAAGCGACGGGGGCGGCGTCCCTCCAAAGCGCAGACCCCCGACGCTGAAAGATCGCGCTGTGCAGGTGAAAAGATGCGACGGCTGCTACCTCGAGTACCGGAGGGGACTCGTGCAATGTATGGCTTTGTCTACATTACAGCCGGCTTGTGGGAGGCATGGCCAAACAGCGTTCGAGACAGGGGAGGGTAGAATTGGACGATACGAAATTGGGATTGGAGAAAAATTGAAAATGGGAGAAAAAGTAGATAAAAAAAATAAAAAATACACTACACCACACCATGTACATGTCGAAATACTTCCCAACGGTCAGTGAATACCACGCCCACAACACCAGAGGGAGTTCCACAAATCTTGTGCAACCCAGATTCGGCACAAACAAGGGACTAAACACATTTTGCAACTACACCACAACAATGTGGAACGCCCTACCCACAGCCGTAAAAAGATGTGAATCCCTACCCACATTCAAAACCGCTCTTAAAGAGCACCTACGGGAGGCTGCAATTTGAAACTGGCCACCATAAATGTCCAACCCCCCCCCCCCCCCCCCCCTCCTAATAGACAGTCTCCTCCCCACCATATGTATATATTCTTTCCCCACCGTATGTATATTTTTTCTCCCACCCACCGACCCCCTCCTAATGTATATCGTATATATGTCACAAATGTAACGGTACTATATACCTGTATGTCATGTATGTCCCTATGCCATAAATGTCATGATGTCATGTATGTTGTGTATGTCATAAATGTCACTATGAATTGAAAATGGGGGACCCTGATGTAAACAAGACAAACGTCTTTCTTTGGTCTGCATCCCCTTAACAATTTTGTGTATTGAGCCGTACTGTATTGTACCCATTCTGCAATCTGTTAAATAAAGTTTTCATTCATTCATTCAATGGAGGCTAATGGTTGTTGTTAAAGGTTGACTTAATGGGCTAGGGCAGTGCTTCTCAAACTTTTTCTGTCAGGCCCCCCTTTGGCGGACCAAAATATTTTGGGCCCCCCCCCCCCCTCGTCCCAACAAAAGTCATGAAATGGGCCATGTTTAAATTTATTGAAATAACACCAATATCGTGACCTTTCAAATTGGCCCTATATTTTGTTTTCAGAGCTGTCATGGATGAAAAGCCAGCTTCACACAGATACTGTATGTGGTGCTGAATGGTATCAACACCTTAACTGCTGCATCATGAGATACTTGGTACTCAGCACCACACTCTGAAACTAGCTCTCTAGGTGGTATCAGATGAGATTTCAAAGAGTTCTTCCAAGAGTTTGGATGGAGATGTGTCAGGAAGCTTTGTCTCAATGTTGTCTGTAAAGTTTTTTTTTATCCAGAGTAACTTGGTGATCCTTTTCTGTGTTTTATTAAATAATGATTTTCAGATTTTGAGAAATGGTATTTTCATGGAGAACAGTGCAGCTGCAACAGATAGCACTTTAGTGATAATTTTCTGTAATCCAATTTTTTTTTTCTTTTTTAAATAAATCTCAAGGCCCCCCCTGTCATGCCTCTGCGCCGCGCGCCCCCCACTTTGAGAAACACTGGGCTAGGGCCTCAGTTACAGGTCTGTGAAAAGGCTTTTTGAACGTTTCTAATGTAGATGTTGGAAAATATCTCTGCAGCCTTCACTTCTCTGCCTGGGAGTCAGCAGATGTGATGAATGTCCAACGTTACTCATGATTGTACTGTAATTGCTGCCTTCTCTCATTTTCGGGCCTAAAATTCAATACTGAAGAAAAGCCTTATAAAAGCTGATTACATGGTAGCAGTATGCAAATTGTTTGTTTTAGGTCTATCTTGATCCTGTGGGGGATCAGCTCTGTTTAAATATATATATATATATATATATATTGCCTGTCTGGCTAAATGAGGTGGCTGTGCTGTGGTGGATGAATGCTCTGGTGAAATTGTATTGTGTCCCATCTCTGAAGTTATTTTTGTTCTTTTGTTTTCGAGGGAGCTTGTTTCTTTCTTTACTGGCTCTGTGAATAGATGTTTGTGGGAGTGAATCACCAGACAACACAATATAAACCGCTGGTGTCTCTAAAGCAACCCCGCAGTTGGAGAATGACCAAGCCGCAGTATTAATTAGTATAACTATTTAAACGCACATACTTGGGCAAGTGGGGTAGATGGATGGATTGATTGATTGAAAACTTTATTAACAGATTGCAGAATGGGTACAGTACAGCTCAATACATACAATTGTTAAGGGGATGCAGAACAGAGAGACTTTCGTCTTGTTTACATCAGGGTCCCCCATTTCCCAATTCATCACAACATATATGACACACACGACATACAGGTAGACAGTACTGCTACATCTATACATTTATTATGACATACCAGATTTGCAAATACAGTACTGTTCGGATGTTCTTACTGTAAGTGTTATAATTTCGAGCATCTGTCTTTGATTACCTCTCGCATGCCTTGCCTGTTCCGCTGAAGGGGAGGTCGAGCAGAGAGGAGTCAGTGTGCAGCAGCGGGGAGGCAGGATGTTTGATCTCGCAGTGCAGCCGAGTGCAACAGGCTCCTCTCCTCTCTCGGTCCTCGACCCTCTGCTCGCCGCTGGGATGCAATGCTTTGTGGGAAATGCCTCCGAGTTTCCTCCTTGGTGGAGATGAGCCGAGATTGAACAAAGCAGAAATTCTTTCTTCGTCTGTGTGCACCCTCCTCCTCCTCGGCGCTTTGCGTGCAGCAGCCTACCTTTTCAGCAGCCTATCCTTTTAAACAGTTCGACCCAATTTAAATTCTGTATGGACTAGTGCACACGAAGTTAATATCCCGACGAACCTTTCCCATCAACTTTGTGCGAATTTGGAACCGCGCTGGGCATTTGTGTGGGATAGTTTTGCGTGGAGCAGGTAAACAAAAGTTTTCCCCCCTCCCTGCTCGCTTGACACGTTGGTCACTTAACTCTTGCGGGGACGAAATGAAATGCGGAATCTTTTTGTGAATATAAAACCGAGGCATGCCAAATGGTCAATCTACAAGAAGAGAAAGCTGCGAAATTGGAGAGGTGAGTTTGTCAAGATGTTGGCATTTATTTACAGAGCATTTCGAGAGGGTGGGGCGTAAGAGTGTCCGCTAACTAGTATGAGGAGATGTAAGTTCTTTATTATTGTGTGAAGTTACATGTTATTACGAACGACCAAACAATTTCACCCTGTTATTTTTACACGGAAATGGTGATTTTTTAGCCCGTGCAGAAAGCGGTGCCACCACGCACGCGCCCCCGCTCTTTTCATTACTTGCGATTTCACGCCACATAGGCTGTTGTTGTGAGCACGTGACGCCAGCTGTCGAGCACATGTTTATATTCTGAAACACCCGTTCTTCCATCGGTTCCGCAGTGACTGTTCCTCGACACTACGGAGTTGGGTGTTAATCAAACCAATGTGTTTTGAATGCCAACATCATCACTCATCATTTGGCACAACCAGGTCTCTTCACCAGTGTAGCTTCTGCCGGCTTAACTCGGCTCTGCTTTCACAGTGAAGTGAAAATTGATTGTTGATCGATAGTGTACTTGTCAGTCAGGGTACTTGACTGACAAGCTTGTGGTTCAGCAATATCTTGTCTCTTGAGTCTTCCTGCGGGATGCTGTGAAAAATCTTGTCTGTGGTGAAGGTGTTGTCAGCTCAGTGGCGTGAAACTGTTGATCTTCGTCTCATTCTCACTCGCTGGTATCTGACTGCCCCATTGTGGTAGAGTTAAAAAATAGCAGGCCAGCACACCCTGTAGTTAGGCCTGCCCTACATACAGTACAGTAGATTAATTTGTAGTAGGGGTACCCACCACACACATATCTATATTATTCAATAGGGATGCACAGATCTGACTTTCAGCTCCTATACTGGGCTTTGGGTATCAGCCGATAGTGAGTACAGATCAGATCCATTTGAATGAAGTGTATAGACTTGGACCCTCACTTTGGGGTCATTGGACAAAGATTATTGAGAAATAATAAATGTTTCTCCATTAGAGAGAGTTAACGTGCCAACAATGCTAAGCAAGTCACTTTGCTTTGATTTCTGACATGTTAGTCTGTTTCTTGGTATTGTGGAAATTCTCAGATACCGATATTCTATTTTAGCCTGGTATAGGACCGATATCCGATACCAGTATCTGTGTATCCATATTTTCTGGTGCTTCTTGTATTGAATATACACATCTCCACTGCTTTCTTTCTCTTTATTTACCAACCCTGTAACACTGGCAACTTTCAGACCTTTCTTTTTTTGGTGCATTTTTGGTGCAAATTATTTGTGTCATGTATTATGCCATCATTTGATCAATATTTTAATTGCATCCTGAATTGATTTTAATTGAAAGTGAGTTGTCTCCAACCTTGGCTTAAACATAAGGACATCTGTGACACAGGCTACAACATTTTTGAGTGCTACAACACTTATGAGTGCATGCTTACCAACTGTTTTGCCTGTCTTATTGCAACACTACTATCACCGACATCTAAGAAGGGAGATCCCCCCTTGAATGGCCCTTCTAAGGTTTCTCTCCTGCACATTGCCTGTGTTGCATTTTTTCCTATTGCTAGGTTTTAGTGAGTTTTCCTTACCTTCGCATGGGGTATGTCTGGGAGTGTTGCATTTATTTGAATTTTTTTTGACTTTATGGTGTTTTTGTTTTGTTCTTGATTTATTGTGATGTTTCTTCTTGACTTGTTTAAAGAAGACGTGTCCGGCCCATGGGGACATTAACGTGTGTTGTCGGGCCTTACAAATAAATTTGATTTGATTCAAACATACAGTAGGCTGCTATGTTGTAGATTTGAAGCAATGCAGGCTTTAACTCACTTACTCTTTTCAGACCTGTATTTTGTATCCAGATATATCCAGATCCAGTTGAGACAGATTTCAGTTCACACCTGGCATCTCGAGTGACCACTTGTGACTGGATCCAGCTTTCCTGCTTACTATGCAAATAAACACATAGGCCTACACCTACATTACTATAAGACGCATATAAATTAGCTAATATAATGATGTGTAACCAGTGTCCCTTTACAATGTTACTGTGAAATCCCTTTTAATTTGGAGAGACTACACAACTCAAATGCAGAAAGTTGAAACAGTGAGAATAGAGGGGCATCACAGTAAATGACGCTGACCAGTTATGATTTCCATTATGCGCACTGCTCATCTTGATTCCCCCTCTCTCTCTGCTATCAACTAGTGTACCTTCACGTTTGAAGTTAATAAGGAGGCAAGATGATCCGTCCATAACGTTGGGCAGATATGGGAAATGCGATGCAGATAATAAAACCACTCTCCAGGCGATACCAATACAGGACTTCTAAAAAATGTAAAATTGTATTTCCAAGCAATAGAAGAATGAGCAGCGAGTGTCTCCAGTGATGACCGCTCTCTACTAAATTAATTAAGCTAATTAATAAGGCTCTCTCACAGAATCACATGGCACTTTCCTCGCCATAGATGTCCTTTACGCTGGGGACATGACCCAACCACTTTCTGAAAGTATAATTTGTTAAAAATGTTATGAAAAATAGCATGCACAAAGAAATTTAATTAATGATGACGCTTTGAGAACGATTTATTTGCATAATAAGAACATACTGTATAATGTAAATACAGAAGAAACAGATCTGTGTGTTCTTCACATATCTCGAACACTTCGTCCTTTCACACTTGGCAGGTGTATTTCTGGGGACCCAAGGACATGGTCCATGGGAATTGGATAGCGACGGTGTGAAAATGTACCAAGTAAGACAGGAGAGACATTAAAGTTAGCTCAACAAACATGGATACAAAATGGTGGAGCAGCTAAAGAAGAATACTCAATGTATTATATAACTCCCTATGTAGATTTGTGCTGAGGTGTCCATACAGAACACACCACTGCTCTCTGTATAGTTTGCTTGATTGGCTGCAGCCTAAGGCAAGAAGGCAACTTCACTGGTACCTATTCCTTTTTAAATGTGTTCACTTTAACTGTCCTTCTTACTTGAAACAGTCTCTGGAACCATATACATCACCATACCCGCTTAGACATTCACAACATCCCTATTTTACTGTTCCCAGAAGAATATTTTCTGTAGCTGGACGAAGGTCATTCCAATACAAAGCTCCATCTGACTGGAACAACCTTCCTCTTTCTCTCAGATCTGTTACCTCTCTTGGCCGCTTCAAGACTTCACTGTATTCACATCTTGAAAACTACCTGTGCATGCTTTTAACACTGCTTGTACATACGTCTATTTCTGACTTTGAGATAGGTCATTGTACTGTATACTTGACTTCTTTGTTTAAAATGAGTTGGTGAATGGGGGTGTGGGTGGGAGAGGGTGAGCAAGCTACAGTAACTGTATCTGTACGTATGTGTGTATTGTGTACTTGTACTGTATGTAATGTTTTACGTTTGTGCATAGGACCCCCTCTAAAATGAGATGCTGCATCTCAAGGGGCTATCCTTTCAATAAATTCTGACCAAATTCTGACCAAAGAAACTAAAACAAAAGGATAGAAGGACGTACATACATAGTGACAGTAACTTGTCTTTTTCAAGAAGCTTTTTCAAAAGTCTGCTCCTTACTGATGTTACTAGCAAAGAGCTAGGTGAGGAGGACGATGCCCCACCTCAACTCGACTTGATTGAACCTGAAAACCTGCAACAAGTACAGATTATAAATGCAGGAGGACTGGTTCTTTATGGGGAGATACGACCAGCGATATGATTTTAATCTTTTCTCATTGCATAAGGTAGGCTCATGTTAGTTCTTGACTCCAAAATGTTGTGTTGTATACAAGTACATTGGTTGTTTTTGACAAACATTAGGCTATTGTATCGTTGCGTCTCTATGCCAGGTTGGTAATACAGGTTTATATATTATTATTTGCTATAGATCTATATGTAACGGATGTGACATCGTCACCTTAAACTTCAATGCCCAGAGGGAGATTCAAACCTGGGTCTCCCACACCGCGGGAAATGGCACATACCGCTATACCAAGAGGTGAATTCACTACTTTGCAATGTGTCTATCTGTCTTTTGAGGATGAGAGTGAGTTTAACCCATAGCACCACTACTCACCCCAGTCACTTCACAACATCTGAAGTCATTACAATCCCTCTAGTCCAGGGTTTTAAACCTGGTCAGTAGAATGGTATGGACAAATTATAATCCCAATGAGTTTTTCTTATTTATTTTATTTTAATGTTTTCAATGCAACACCATTAGCACAATAATACAAAGGAAAGGGAACCAAACACTCCAGGGTACATTGGACTGGTTTTACTATTTGTATGAATAATTCATTATGTTGTAGATTCAGATTAGTTGTTTTAGTAAGATATATCAGAGAAGTAATAGGAGATCTACTGTATGAAGAATTAATGATAGACTTTTAGTTTGTGCAAGATAATTCATCATCTAACGCAGACCTGGGCATTGTGCGGCCCGTGGGCCGGATACGGCCCGCGGGATGATTCTGACCGGCCCGCGAAAGATTACATGATATTTTTTTTTTATTTATTTAAATATATATATATATTTTTTTTAACTTTTCTTTTCATGTCAACGTTCACACGTACAATATACGCTTACCTAGGATTTGACTTGATTCAACAACAAAGCAGTCGGGGCAAGCTGAAAACGGTCGAAAGTGTGGTTATTTGAAGTTTGGATTTTTTTTTCACAACTGAGGTAGGTAGATACAATTTTTAGAGACTAAAGTACAGAAAAAAGGTACCGTTGGGTACCGGTATCTATTCACAGGTACCGGTACCGTATCGGTTCAAATGTGAACGGTACCCATCCCTACTGAACACACAACTGCAGGGCAAGGGCATTTTTGCTCATGAAATGCATAGCCATGTGAAAGCCTTCATGACAAAGTTGCAATTAATTTCAAGGCAACTAGGCAGCAACAATCTCAAACATATGAAAACCCTGAAATAAGTCAAACCATCAGCTGATCACCGGCACAGGTACTCATCCATGTTGGGAGCACTGCATGATGAATTTTCAAGGCGTTTTCAAGATTTCAAAAAGGTTGAGGATGAAATGCAGCTGGTTTCCTCTCCCTTTACCTGCAGTGTTGATAGTGCACCCACTGATGTTCAGCTTGAACTCATTGACCTGCAGTCTGATTCACTACTGAACGAGCACTTTAAGTCAGCATCACTGCTAGAGTTCTACTCTGCTCTCAAGGAGGAGAACTTTCCAAACATGAGGAGACATGCTCAGAAGATGTTGGTTCTCTTTGGATCCACCTATATGTGAACAGACATTCTCAGTTAGGGGTGGACGGTATAAACGGTATACGGTATAAACGGTATTAATTTGCTCTATGGTATGGATTTTGACTATACCGTGTAACCGGTAGAGCAGCTCTAAAATAGCAATGACGTCATGTAACCACAGCGCGACTATTTCAATCACATTTGCCCCTAAAAATAGATAGAATTAGTCATAGATAATAGATATGTGCAAACTGGAAAAAGTTATTTAGGAGGCTTCGCGCAGTGGGCGTGTCAACACGCAATTGTCATTTCATAATAAACACATATCACCGCGGCGCACAGCGAGTTTCAATTTCAGTTCCTGGCATTTTTAACCAGTGGAGAAAGGTAAGAGATGTCCCTATCGTTTTTCTTATATGAATTATTCTACGTTAATAAAACATACCTGGTGATCAACTACAGTTTGCTGTAAACATTATGATATGCGTGTAGTGTTATGATAACGACGGCTGCAGCGGGAGCCGGGAGGACGGCGGCAGCAGTGGATTTGCGAATAGCATGCAGCTGCAGAGCCGCAGAGCCAGCGGCGCTTTCAGGTCAGGTCTGCTCAACAGCGCCCCCCCACCCAACTGCTGAAAGCTGTGACCAGACCTGAAAGCGCCGCTGGCTCTGCGGCTCTGCAGCTACATATGCTTCTAGCAAAATCCAGCATCCAGCCCGGCTGTTTGCAATGGGAGCAGCACGGACTCGAGACTTATTTTATTTGGAATATAATGACTTTATACACAAAAGTAGCCTAGTTTTAAGTTAAAATATTATAAATCTACATGCCTTGAGGATGTCATTCTTTATATAGCCTGTCTATCAGGCAAAAAAAATTATTCTAACGGAAACACTGATACCGTGATATATACCGTTACCGTCTATGCTTCAAATTATACCGTGATATAAATTTTAGACCATACCGTCCACCCCTATTCTCAGTCATGACGTTTACCAAGTCCAGGTACAGATCCTCTCTCACTGATGAACATCTGGCAGCTGTGCTTCGCATCTCCACCTCAGACATGCAACCTGACTTTGATGGACTTGTTAAAGCTCAACAGAGACTGGATTTATCACACAGAATGAAAAAAAAAATAGCTGAAGAACACTAAAATGTGGAAATATAACAAGTGAAATGGGACACTTTTTTTTTTTTTTTTTTTTTTTTTTTTTTTTTGCACCGTTCTGAAAACATTAAATGTTTAACACTTTGATCGCCATGGTTAAATTAATAATTTACCATCCCTAGCCAGCTCTATTTGTCTATGGAGAAGTTCCCCTTCTTTGCAGGGCTATAACTTTTTAAATTCTATTGCTAAATTGACATTATTATGGCCCATTCAATGTCCTATATCCATTGTTCAGGGTGTAGCAACGTTATACTTTTTCATTAACGTATTCATACTAAAATATGGTCTAAAGTATAAGTATGTTTTTATCGTTTTCTGCAGCTTTCTCCAGAACTTGATTTATAGCCCCAAATGCATTATATTGATGATCAAATACAGTTTGGTAGCGATCGGTGCCAGATAAAACATTTCAACTGGAGGTACTTCTAGAACAGGGGAGGAAACTAACTTTTTGGCTTACCAGCCAACTGGCGAGTATCTGATTTTTTTTACCAGACAAACTGATTTTTTACCAGCCAAAAAAAATCGCTAATTGTGATAATTACTTCTTTGTATGTCTTCGTCTAAATTGATTTTCAATCATAGTAAAAATCACACCATGTCTCTACTCTTTAAAATATTTATTAGCATAACACATTAATAAGTCTCTACTCTTCACAATATTAGCATACAACATGTATTAATCACACTGTCTCTACTCTTCAAAATATTAGGATATCACATATTAACATGAAAGAGGGAACTATTCTGGACTGGGTTGGGCTGAACTAGGCAGTGAAAGATGCTGGGCTGGACTAGGTTGGACTGGGTTGGGCTGGTCTAGGTTGGACTGAGTTGGGCAGTGAAAGAACCAAGCATTTCACTGTAATGTAATAGCTAAATAAAACAACTTGACTTGTTACATTTGCACTCTGGTTGAATGCCAAATGTATTCTGGTTGTACTGTACTTGTGCTGTAAGATGACAATACATTGGAACCGAATCGACAACGCTAGGGGTTCAGCAGGTGTATTCTGAATGCCAAGTATGACAACATCACTGTTGTGAAGGGCATATGGGCGAGTGGTGATATGGGGGGAAACCCGGTAATAATAAAATGTCACTCGGCTGCATTTAAGCAAAGCCGCTCAGTATAGTCCACTATGTTGAACGCGCGTTATGGTAGCTTGTTACATGCTAGGTAGCTAGCCGGCTAATGCTGGTTGACTTGTCATTCTCATCCGACTCGAAGGAGACGCGTCGCATGCTGTTGTTCACCCCCATGTCAGACCGCACTGATATCCGAAAGCGACGACTCTACATGCAATTATTTTCATCCACTGATGTGTTTTTGTCTAAGTTTGTCTACGTTGGCAAGCCGGTGGCAGGAGTCTGTAGGTCCGCGCGCAGTGATCTGTCCACTTCCCCTAGATGGGCGGCATCTTCTAGAAAATGAGTGTTCATTGGAGGAGCTTAGAGCGCATCTGTACAACGATGATGTTCATTGGTTATGGTTGGATTATTATGAGGCGCAAATGGGAGGAATCAAGGGGGGAGTCAGAGTTCGGCTTGTGCCAGTGAGCGAATCAGCAGATTGCAGAATGATTTTTTTGTTTTGTTTTGTAATTACTAGTACTCGCCAGACTGGCGAGTGCTCTTCATGAATTACTCACCAAAAGTAAAAAATACTCGCATTTGGCGAGTAAAGTGGCCTAATTTCCTCCCCTGTTCTAGAAGTTACTACGTATGATCTGATGATGGGCGGGGGGGTCGTTTATAATTCCGTGGGCAATGTTATATCATTCACCTAGTGTGGGTCATATGATCATCAGAGCAGTTTATATGGAACACGTTAGAAAATAATGCTGGATCTTACCGTATCTTCCTTGCGCCGTTGGACGATCAGCTTGGAGTAGACAGTTTTCGATTATGGGATGTTGATCTAGATGAACCATTTCCAGGTTGTATAATACTATATACGTCCAAATAACGTTGTTTATTGAGTTAGGGCGAGCGATTGATTATCCAGTGTGTCGAGATGGAGTCCGGCTAACGATCGCGAGTGCCCGGACGAAATATGGAAGAGCACTTCCTGTTTGGCGCGTCACTTCCTGGTGGCCGATCTGCCGATCGGCCACCAGATGGCGCTCTTGAACCGTTAGAGAGTTGAGTGGAGATCAGCAGTATATATCAGGTCCCCGGAGGAGAAATATGATTTCGATCACAGATTTTTGAAATATTGATATCAAAGACGAGTTACGGCGTCTTCGGCAGAATGAGCATGGCGAGCAAAGACGAGTTACGGCGTTCCCGGCGATTAAAGTGTTAATATAGGCATGTAGAGTAAAAAAGGCTACTGGGACACTTTTCTTTACACAGTTCAGTGACATGTCTTGTTTATTTTGGCTATAAGATGATGTGATGTCTTTAGAAAGCTAAGAAAATCCTTGTTTAAATAGTATATGAAACTCAAAATAATAACTTTATTTGTATAGCACTTTTTCATACATGCCCTTTGTTATTAATATTTCACATTTTGTTTATCATTTTGGAAATAAATTCTATTTGAATAAATGATATTTTTGAAAGCTAACCTCACATTTTAATCTCCAAATAATAACATACACTCTTACCAGGGGTCAAAACAATGCCATTTACTGCTTTTTATATAGAAATAAAATGTATATTATGCATAATTGAGTTTGGAATTTTGGCTCGGCCCTCCAACATATTTTCAGTTGCTCATTCGGCCCCCCGGGAAAAATAATTGCCCACCCCTGATCTAACGTAATACACCCACTTGTCAAATAGGTGTTCATAGTTTAGACCAAGATGTGCTCAGGATAAGGTAGTGAGAGGTTCTCTTAGTCTCACATTGCTCTGGTGAACAGGAATGTGGGGTTTATTTTAGTGTGCCTGTGCTGGATTGAAATTAAACCCTATTTTCACAGCATGATGACTCACTTCTGCTTGCAGAACCAAACGGGATCCTTTTCCCCCCTCCATACTAAGCACCAGAATGTTACAGGTCAGTCAGTCATGGTGCTATGCATCATAAGTGTCTTTACTCTGACCTGTGTGTGTGTGCCTCTGGATGATTCACCCCCCTCCCCTCTTTGACTGACTATATCAGGTCTACCCAATCATCCATTCATGTATCCATGATGCATCACTTTAGCCCCAAGGCCCTAGCGACTGCGGCTGGGAGCTTTCCAAGTATAACACTGCTGTGGGTGGAGCGCTGGTCACGTCCATTACTGATCGCCACAAGTAAATCTCCCCCTTGAGATTGAAACAATACAGGCAGCAGCCAAGCTCCCAGGCTCCTAGGAGCACCTCTGCTGCTGGCTCAGATACTGTCCCCTAGGAGCACCTCTGCTGCTGGCTCAGATACTGTCCCCTAGGAGCACTTCTGCTGCTGGCTCAGATACTAGTGTCCCCTAGGAGCACCTCTGCTGCTGGCTCAGATACTGTCCCCTAGGAGCACCTCTGCTGCTGGCTCAGATACTGTCCCCTAGGAGCACCTCTGCTGCTGGCTCAGATACTGTCCCCTAGGAGCACCTCTGCTGCTGGCTCAGATACTGTCCCCTAGGAGCACCTCTGCTGCTGGTTCAGATACTGTGGCGTGGAAAGATAAGTAATTTTGTGTTGTAACTGCCTGGAATTTCTTAAGAATGTAGTCGTCTAACATGGCACAGGCACCAGCACAGACGTAGCAACCTACCCCCGAATTGCACTTTTATTGCAATTTGCTTAAACTGGTTTCTTTATTTATTGGTTTCTGTGGTGCACTGGGCCATGGCTGTAAAACAATTTGGAATGTAAGGAAATAACTAAGATGCAAATGAAAGACTTTGCTGAGCCAGTGGTGCACAGTTTGGTTCCTGCTTGCTTTTCCCCTACACATTTGATGTCTTATAGATTTATAAAAAAAAAAATTAGAAACTTTAATTCTGTCTATTTTGTTATTGCTAAACTTGATTACAATATAACGAAATGGGACCAGTTAGAATGGGTTAACGTAGAAAATGTATGAGGAATGTTGTCTGCTACCATGTGCACTGCAGGGACAGTCAACCGCCAACAGGTGGCAGTGCTATGTTAACAATAGACTTCACTCTTTGCTTCATAGACTGTAAACCACAACGAATAGGCCATGCCTCACCTGACTGCAGCATCATCTTTTCCTGGCTCCTGGAAGTCACAAATTTGGCCTTTTATAATTTCGATTCATATGCTATTCCTCAGCAATTTCACAATTGACCAAACTTGTGAATAGCTTCTTCCAACAGTGTGCATCAATATATTCCAGAGCTTCACTCAGGGTTTTTCTACCACTTTTTCTACTTGACATCAGCTATGGTGATTAGAAGGATATTTATCCTGTCCTTGTGAATCATCCATAGCATTGTCATTCATCATAATCACACCACCGTGCCAGCTATTATGAATTGAAAATGGGGGACCCTGATGTAAACAAAACAAAAGTCTTTCTCTGGTCTGCATCCCCTTAACAATTGTGTGTATTGCGCCGTACTGTATTGTACCCATTCTGCAATCTGTTAATAAAGTTTTCAATCAATCAAGCTATCTGAAATTGAGAAATGGACTAGACAGCATAAGCACTCTGAATGGCATAATTGCTCTGCCTGGCAGTATCTCTTCATGGCCAGGCCTGTGGTGTGCGTGTGTGTGCGGGGGGGGGGGTGTGCTCCCCTCCCCAATGGCTCCCCCAACTGCTCTTTATATGTCACTTGCTGCCATGCCTGGTCTGCTAGAGCCATCACTGCAGCAGCTGCAGCAATAGCCCCCTGTGTGTCAGCCACCTCCAAGCAGCATCTTCTATTATGTGAGTCACTCTCTGTCACCGCCCACTCCTGATGCTGCAAAATACATTTTTTTTTATTTTTTTTTATTTACTTCAGACACTGAGCCAAGTCATGTCCCAAATTTATCTCTGTCAGGGCAGACTGCCAGTAAAGGTGGATTTGAGTGAGAATGTGGTCTGATCAATCACTTGAAATACTTTTAAGGCTGACGGGCACTCTGAAGGTGGGTAATAACTTAAAACAGTGACTGTCAGCTAAAGGGCTGTTTCTGGCTTCCCATACCCCTTTTTAAATCCAGCTATCACATACATTTCTTGTCTACGTAGGTGCTATTACACAAACAAGATATAGGCTAACTGCTATTTAAAGGGGCAGTTCACCCCCCCCCCCCCCCCCCCCCCAAAAAGAAAGTGCTATCCATCCAGATCATTCTGGTGTGATTTGCCTAGTTTTGGAGATATCTGCTGAGATGTCTGTCGTCACTCCAATCTAATGGAGCTGAATTAGGGCTGGGCGATATGGCCAAAATTTATATCGCGATAACGATATCGATTAAAAAAGATACAAAAAAAATCGAATATATGGTATACATTCTTTTTTAAATATAAAAAAAAATTAACAACAGATGTATGTTTATTTTGCAGCAATTCTTTGTCGTTGCCACCATCTTTAGTGTTACATCCCCTCACACTCCAGTTCTCAGGCTGCAGCTGGTTTGAAAGCGAAAGTAAACCGGCTTCTCTGCTGGCTGTGGCTCCAGGGGAGTTGAATTTTTTTTCTTTCGATATCGATTATTAGGCCTGCCACGATAACAAATTTTGCTGGGCGATTAATTGCCCCCGAAAATATCGCGATAAGCGATATTATTGCGACCGGTTAAAAAAAAATTGAGAAATTTATTTCCCAAAACTTTTATTTTGAAGCCCACCGCTCCGTCTTTTCCGGTTTAAGACTTTTATTTTGAAGCCCACCGACCGGACCGGAAGTATTGTTGCGATTATCCTAGCCGACAACTTGTCTCGTCTGGTTGTGTTTTTTAGTTTTAACGTTAGCTACTAACGTTAGATGCAGCTACTACAGGCAATCAACGATGAGGAGGACGTGTCAAAGTTGTATATAATAGAATAGCTGTGGTGCGTAGGCACTGCAGCACGACTCGAAAACGACCCGTTATAATAAATTAATTCATGTTTAACTTGTCCCCGTCTCCAGTGCTTTGACTAGCCCCACCCGTTCATTGTAAACAATGATGCATGTAATTGTATTAACGTTATTCTGTGTTATTCTAACGTTACACTACAAATAACGCTACTTGGTTAAAAGGAGCAACACTATTGAGAAATGTAGGTAAGCTAAATATGTGGCGTTGCTACTGCCCCACGGAGCTCCCGTGCTGTGCTCTGTAGTAACGCCAGCGGCCAACCCACACGGAGAGTGACTGACAAGGGGCACTGGTTCCGCCTCATTAAAACAAACGCGCAAATAGCAATTAATCGCGCCCGTCAAAATCATTGCATTCATTTTAATTATCGCGGCAATTAATCGATTTATTGCTTATCGCGGCAGGCCTATCGATTATTAAAATATATCGCGATAATTATCGTTATCGTTATATCGCCCAGCCCTAAGCTGAATGGCACTTGGTTTGTGGTGCTCAAAGTGCAAAAAGTACATAGACCATGGCAGGATTTTCACTAGAAGAATATGGTGCCAGTCGTCCACATGTCCGGGAAGATTTCAATGTCCCAGACAAATTGGATAGATTCTGGTCAAATATTATGTGTTTATTGAGCTTATTGCATTAACGTTATACCTGATGTTTAATACTTATCGTCAGTCAAAGAAGACACAGTTACCATTTGTAATAATTTACATTACATTACCTCCACTCTTGTCTGCACTGCAGCAGCTCTCTCCACCCCCCAGATTTATTGAGAAAAAAAAGTGGTGTTCTGGCTGTTTTGGTAGCACAACTTAACAGCTAGCCACAACTTTAGTGTGTCAATAGTAATAATTAATGTTACAGTACCTCCACTCTCATTGTTTCGATCTTTTAGATAACAGCTGTAGCCAGGGCCCGAAATTAGAGCCCGTCATTGGCGGGCAGTTTTTACGTTTGGCGACTCCCACTGAGAGGTCTGCCCCGCCGTGTGGCGGGCAATAATATTCATGTGAAAACCGAAAATCATGATCCAATTCTTAGCGCAGTTCTCACTCGCTGTCTCAGCACAGACATGCAGCGCACCGCGCACTGCTGCTCCTACCCCTCCCGCACCTGTTTCTGTATGCTGCATGTAAACAGAGGCTATTGCCTCGGACAGTCACTCAGGGGTGGACGGTATAAACGGTATACGGTATAAACGGTATGAATTTGCTCTACGGTATGGATTTTGACTATACCGTATAACCGGTAGTGCAGCTCTAAAATAGCAATGACGTCATGTAACCACAGCGCGACTATTTCACTCGCATTTGCCCCTAAAAATAGATAGAATTAGTCATAGATAATAGATATGTGCGAACTGGAAAAAGTTATTTAGGAGGCTTCGCGCAGTGGGCGTGCCAGCCCCTCCCGCACGCATGTAAACACGGGTCTACTAGTAGTCTAGTGGGACGGGACGTCTCCCTGAGCTAACGTTAGCTTAGCTACCGTTACAAAATGACCCAGTCAACTATTCACTTTTAGTTTAATACATGATGAGGCATTGTCTAACCGAACGGTATCTAGTCGGCCAGCTACCGATAGCTCCTGACATCAACAAACGCTCCATCAAGTCTAGTAGAGAGTAGACGTGTATGATAGCTCCGTTAGCCGTTAGCTCACGTTAACGCAAGTTAGTTCACCGTTTAAAACGAAATGTCCCATTGAACTAAATAATTCACTGAGGCGTTGTATTAACGTTATATATACGGCTAGCAGTAGCTACAGATAGCTCCTGATATCAATGTCTTATAACACTGATTCGATGCGTATTCGAGCTGAGGGCTTGCTAACGTTATAGTACCAATACAATAGGGTCCAGGTGCAGCGCCGGAGAATCCTGGCCGTAGCTCTGCTCGAGGCTACTCGAGTATAGGTCCAGGTGCAGCTCCGGAGAATCCTGGCCGTAGCTGGAGGCTACTAGACTGAGTACACACAGACAGTGGAGCTTGTTGCGTGGTGGCGATGTCTCGCAGATAATACAAGTACAAGTCTAATTATATAATATATATATTTTATAAAAAAAAAAAAAATTATATAAAATAAATTTTTTTTTAATCAAAAACGATGATACCGTGATATATACCGTTACCGTCTATGCTTCAAATTATACCGTGATATAAATTTTAGACCATACCGTCCACCCCTGTTAGTCTAGTCAGAGGGACCTCCGTGAGCTAATGTTAGCTACTGTTACAAAATGACCCAGTCAACTATTCACTTTTAGTTTAATACATGAGGCATTGTGTAACGTTGTCCAGCCGGCTAGCTACTGATAGCTCCCGACATCAACAACTGCTCCAGCAAGTGTCCAGTGCATAATACCTCCGTTGGCTAGGTAGCTCATGTTAGCCCACGTTAGCTCAATAGTCACTACGAAATGTCCCAGTAAACGAAATAGTTCAGAGGCGTTGTCCCAACGCCATCCAGCAGTAGCTACAGATAGCTCCTGACATCAATGTCCTACAACATGCATATTCGAGCCCCTGGCTTACATCGCATGAGGGCTGCTGAATAGGGTCTAGCTGCAGCGCAGGAGAATCCTTTCATGCTGAATGTAGAGTTTAGGGTCCAGCTGCAGCGCCGGAGAATCCTTGCTGGAGCTGGAGGCCACTCGAGTATACACACAGACAGTGGAGCTGTTTGCAGACAGCGAGGTGGCGATGTCTCACAGACAATACAACTACAAGTATGATTATATAATATATATATTTTATTAAAAACAATTTTTTTATATAAAATAATAATAAATTTTTTTTAATCAAAAAAGAGTTGGCAGGTAAGAAATATGCTTGGCGGGTAGATTCTTCCCATCTACCCGCCACTGGCCGGTGAGTCAAAAAGTTAATTTCGTGCCCTGGCTGTAGCTGTATTCCAACGTAACACACGTTTAGTGGTAACATTACTCCAGTCCATAGAAGCCTTGTTTGTTTTCCTGGCTCTCACACACGCACACACGCACATCTTGTGAATCCAGCTGCATCGCAAGGTAAACAAACACACACGTCTCACAGGCTTTCAGAGCGGGACTTCTGTTTGTTCGAGGCTAGATTTCTGTGGACATATGTTACTTGTTAACCAAATTAAAATACGAGGGAATTATTTTCACAGGACATTAGAGGACATAACACTTGGTCTTGGTCCTCAAAATTAATGGAAGTGAATGACACCTGGGACGAATGGTGGTGTTGACTGTGATGACACAGACAACAGTGGTCACTAGCTTACTTTACTGAAGTGAAATATCCCTTTTTAAAGGCACTACTAGGAGGATTTTGACATTCATTTAACATTGTAAATTCCATGTCCATACCATGGCAGGATTACCTCAAACATGTTGAGACTGAAAGACTATTATCGGGACCATGATGAGTCCATTGATATCTGCTATTTTCTATTGATATCATATTGTGGATCCACAGGAGTTCATCTGAAGGCATTACGGTTCAAAGGAAGCCTTTCCACACAACTTGCTTTATCAACTAAAATAACTCCACGTTCATGGTAAGCAAGGGCTGTTCACCTCCCTGTTCTCGTCATTAAAATAAATCCCATGCCAGGGGCTGGGAACAAAGTAACAAACAACAACAAATCGTCTTGCAACCGAAAGCGTGGTCTTATTGTGAGAATTAGGCTACCATCCAATGGTCTCATTTGATAACTCTTAATTATACTAAGGTATGACAAATCAGACATGTCATGATATGGGGCGCCCTCGTGGCGCATATCATAGTGCCTCGCGCACCTATGCGGCCGACCCGCGTGAATACTTTCGGCAGCCCACTTGTCCTTCCGCATTGCTCTGATTGGCCGAGCGCGCGCATGCGTATGAGCCGCGACGGGCTCCTCAGCCAGGCAGGAATACTACGCTCCGCTTAATCCAATTTATACAAATGGAAGTATTGATTACGCCGTAACGAATCATTCAAAAAATATACCGTTAACTGGAATATGTTGTTTCTTTACACATATGTTGGATTATGTAATTGGTTTGTCATGACAAACCAATAAAAAATTGCGCGACTCGGGCATCACTGAGCTCATTAACGACCCTCCGTGCTCTCTCTCCCACCACCAGCGCAGCCTCGCAGACCGGCGTCGGCTCCAGTAGCTCCGGCAGCAGAGAGGATGGCTGCAGCCAAGACCGTGAGCGGCATCGCTGAGCTCATCATGGTATCCGCTGGACGAAGCCAGAGACTGTCTTATTATGGGGCTTATGCCGAGAAGCAGTAACACAATAAGACCGTCTCTGGCTTCGTCCAGCGGATACCATGATGAGCTCAGCGATGCCGCTCACGGTCTTGGCTGCAGCCATCCTCTCTGCTGCCGGAGCTACTGGAGCCGACGCCGGTCTGCGAGACTGCGCTGGTGGCGGGAGAGAGAGCACGGAGGGTCGTTGATGAGCTCAGCGATGCCCGAGTCGCGCAAATTTTTATTGGTTTGTCATGACAAACCAATTACATAATCCAATATGTGTAAAGAAACAACATATTCCAGTTAATAGTATATTTATTTAATGATTCGTTACGGCGTAATCAATACTTCCATTTGTATAAATTGGGTTAAGCGGAGCGTAGTATTCCTGCCTGGCTGAGGAGCCCGTCGCGGCTCATGCGCGCGCTCGGCCAATCAGAGCAATGCGGAAGGACAAGTGGGCTGCCGAAAGTATTCACGCGGCCGACCCGGGTTCGATCCCAGCTCCTGTCGTTATTTGTCGCATGTCTTCCCCACCTCTCCTCCCGTCCGCCCTCTCCTCTGACTCTGTCAGTCCTGCGTGACCAATAAAGCTGTAAAAATGCTAAAAAATAAGAATAATAAAAAAAAAAGACATGTCATGATATATTTAGTTAAATTCTTCTCGTGGTAGCTATAAATTAAGCAAAACAGCAGTCATTGTCTCTCTGGTATGGGGCCATTAGGCAGCTGTCATGTAAGTAGTGGTACTACCCGTAGGCAGACTTCAGAGACAGAACCAGACTTCAAAGACAAAACTACAAAGGATTTGCTCAATTCGAATACTCTCCTCAGTCACTGGAATCAAAGAGGCCTTTTTATTTCATGGTGAAAACCTTAGAGTAGATACAATAGTGTGGGAGGTACTTGGAGAGAACAAAATTGGCTGCAATAACTTGTAGTTGCTCAAAGTCAACCATCTTGTAGAGTATAGGACACAATCTGTACATTTGTAATGAAATTGTTACTTTTGTTGCAACTTTCATTGGTTCAGCTGTGTTGGTCTCATTGCCAAGTGACAAACAGACCAGCATCTAGGCCAGTAGCCTAGAAGCGTAAACAAAGCGAACAAGCATGTCTGATTCTCTATCCACGGAGATCACCTCAAGGCTACATTGGCAGTACTTTTAAATACACAAGAATCAGTCCAGCGGCTATCGCAACTATGAGTGACTGGAGCCACTGTCTGTGTGACTCTGCTTTGGTCCAATCACATTCCCCCACCCACAGTCTGCGAATCAGAGGCAGAGTAAGGCGGGTCTTCACAGCATGCCTGGTTGTCAACGACCTGAGGCAGTGTAGCATATGGGTTGCGTGAATATTTTCCCTAACAGAGTTGCACTTCCGCGTTCGGTTTGCGCAATCTGATTGGCCACTGACGTTTCTGGTCATGTGACATCTGTGCCAATCGTGTGACAGCGGGGCTCTGTCGTCTCGAGTCTTTACAGCCTCGTCTGCACGCAGAATTCCATCCCAAAACACTAGTCTAAACGCAACATTAAAAGCGAGACCGCAAGACGACTTTTGCGGTTTCTGTTCAGACTCTCCGTCTAAACAAGCCTGTCACACAGTGATGTGCCTAACATCTCACTGCCTAGCTGTAACCTAAGCCTTTCACACAGGGATGTGCCTAACATCTCACTACCTAGCTGTAACCTAAGCCTTTCACACAGGGATGTGCCTAACAGTGTTGTCACGATACTGGAATTTTGACTTCGATACGATACCTTGAAAAGTATCGATACTTCGATACCAAAAAAAAATTATAATAATAATATATATATATATTTTTTTAAACAAATTTAGCTTTTGTTGCTGGTTGATTCTCCTCAGAGAGAGAGATAGAGAGAGAGATTATGGGCGGAACCAGGCCAACGCAGCCTGAAATCCAAAGGGAGAACAATTTGGCGTATTAATTAATGTTTCTTTTTCAAATGTAGCCAAGAGTAAAGACCTTAACATAAGATAAGATATTCCTTTATTGATCCCCTTGGGGAAATTCAGGCATCATAGCAGCATGGGGGAAGGGGGGGTACAGGTAGTAAAAACAACACAAGCAGTGTAAACAAATAGGTCAATATAATGTACTAGCTGAAAAATATATTCACAGTATTCACAGTGTCACATAAGGTGCAGTATGCATAAGGTAGTGTTATAATTTACTATCTACTGAAATATACATTATTCACATTATCACAGTATCCACTGAAATATACATTATTCACAGTATCACAGTATCCACATAAGGTGGATATTGTCCTCCTTGGGTTCCTATTAGTCCCAGGTCAATGTCTGGCAGCAGTCGCTGCCCCCTGTTGTGGAGCCTGGAGGCCACTAGTCGCTGCCCACAGAGATGGCAACCTCCACCCTCCTCTCAGCCCTTACAACCTCCTTCGACAAGCTTTGTCCCCTCGTTGAGAAACCTGCCCGCCGTTCCCCACCCAGTCCATGGCTGACAGATCCAGTGAGAGAACAAAGACAGGTCCTGAGAGCAGCTGAAAGGAAGTATAGAGAGATTTAGTAACGTTACATTTTCAACAAGATTGCTGCTATTTAAACACTTCATGGAAACGGGGTAACGTTAACCTTATGTCGACTGTAGTATTGTATGACCTCGACATAACGTTTAAACGTTAACGTTACTCCGTTTCCATGCAGTAATTATAAAGGTGGCCAGCTAAGCTAACGGAGCAACGACTAGCAGTAGCTAACGTTACTAACAACGAATCAGCTGTTGATATTATGCGCCATCAGTAGACAACGTATCATGTATTAAACTAGAGTTAATGGTTTAATGCTTCAGTCACAGTGACGTTGAAAGAGCAGCTGTCACGAACCTCTTTCATTTCTTTATGGAGATCCGTGTTGGCACTGCTCTGTAACACCGCTTGCAAATAGCATTGGGGCATCTTTAGCTTGTCCTTCGTTGTTTACTTCAAACCCGAAGTACCTCCAAACAGCACTTCTGCTGTTTTCTTTATCCACAAGCACAAGTTGCGGAGGCTCTGCATTTGCCATCTTCAGCTAAAATGTTTGTTTACAAACTGAAGACGGCTCTGTGAGGGGGAGGCCTGGACTCGGAGGAGGCGGAGGGGCAAGCGTGCTCTGAACAGCGCGTCAACAACTTGCGGTAGAACACTCGCCAGCTGGTACCGATACTGCAGAAAGTATCGGTATTTCGGAAATTTGTATTTAAACCATTTTAAATATTCAGTATCTATGTATCGATACTTCGATATTTTTGACAACACTAGTGCCTAACATCTCACTACCTAGCTGTAACCTAAACCTGTCACACAGTGATGTGCCTAACATCTTACTGCTTCATACTTCACAACCAGAGTTTCAGTGCAGCGGTTCGATGAGAGCTATGGGGTTGATTTTACATTATTTAAAGTTATTTGAACTAAATGTCCTTCATTTTCATATTGTATTATTATTATCATCATTATTATTTCTATAAATGATTTATTATGCTGATGTAGGCAATTTTTTTGGGGTAGTAAAAAAATTAAATCTAAAAGCACTTTTGAATATTGATTTAGCTGGCAGCAATTTTCATTTCATTTTCAATCGTAAGCTTCTGAGGTTTCCCTCATTTACAGAAACAACGAATGTACAAATGTAAACTGTACATAATAAAAGCAATATTCACAGAAAATGAAACGCAACAGAATAAAAAAAAAAAAACGTTACTTTACTTTTAATTATCATTTTTTTTAAATCAGCTAAAATAGTTAGTTAGTCACACAATGGTCTGAAATCATACGTTTAAACATACCAAGGGAAGGGAGAACCTCCAACTTCAGAGACTTTGAGGACATTCCATGAGTTAGAGGCAAAAAAGGAAAAAGCTGACTTCTCTATATCAGAATAAACTTGAGGGACCCTAAGAACCATCCAGTCATTCGATCGAGTTGAATAGGTTCCAATATTCCAATCTAACAGTGAAGATATATAAACGGGTTGTTTACCAATAAGGGCTTTACAAATAAATAAATAGTGTTTGTTGCGCTTTTGTGCAAGAGAAGGCCAACCCACCCTATCATACAGGTCACAATGGTGAGTATCATATCTGTCACCACCAGTAATAAACCTAAGAGCTGAGTGATATGCAGAATCCAGAGGTTTAAGAGTTGATGCCGCAGCATGCCTATAAATTACATCACCATAATCCAAAACTGATAATCCAAAATTGAAGCTTTGAAGCATTCAGGTCAGACAGTAGGGATGAGAAAATAAATAAAAATTCAATAGCCTCATGTATCCTGATACAAAAACATGACCGTACGTATCATGGGGCAGAAACATTTATGGCCATATCTGCTAAATTTTATTCTGTCATAATAGTACAAATTACATGACTTGCTTATCACATTTACAAGTTCTCCGTCACCCATTAGACAGTGTGTAATGGCAGAGGGCTCACCATTTTGTATGCAATAAATAGTTTGATATATGTCAACTTAGGGCTGGGCGATATGGCCAAAAATGATATCGCGATAACGATATCGATAATAATATATCACTCGATATTCGATATTATTGATATTGTTATAAGTATACATTTTTCTTTTTCTTCTTTTTTTAACAACAGATGTATGTTTATTTTGCAGCAATTCTTTGTCGTTGCCGCCATCTTTAGTGTTACAGTACATCCCCTCACACAGTTCTCAGGCTGCAGCTGGTTTGAAAGCGAAAGTAAACCGGCTTCTCTGCTGGCTGTGGCTCCAGGGGAGTTGAACATTTTCTATCTTTTGGCGCTTTTTTGGTGGACGAACCACCATGTGCACCGTGACTCGTTACTGGAGTCTAGCTCTGCTAGCACACATAGCCTACTGTGTACAGACGGTTTCAAACTGTTATTTTAAATTAGAAAGCAAACAAAATAAATGGACAAGAGAAAAATAAATCTCAATTTGGTTATTAAAATATATCGTGATAATTATCGTTATCGTTATATTGCCCAGCCTTACATCAACCCATGCTTGTAATGAACCATGAACGCCATATCATGTATTGAATCATATTGTGAGATAAGCATATCGTCCCGTCACTACATGGCAGCTTGAGGTAATTTTGTTTCCCTGGGTGTGTTCTCCACTATCTGAGCATCTTTGATGAACCTGAAGAGTTTTGGGATTTTATATAGTGGACATGTTGGGCTGTAATATGTTGGGTTTGCTTCAGGTTATTTATCTATGGCCTCGGGTGATGATTGTTTGCTGTGATAATGATCTCAACCTCTCTTTCTGTCCCATCCCTCCCCTATCTCCCTGTCCCTGTCTCTTTCTGTCCTGTCCCTCTTCCTATATCCCCGTCTCTTTCTGTCCCACCCCTCTCCTGCTCTTGTGTTTTTCCTATCTCCCTCGCCCCACATCTCCCTCCTCTTCTCTCTCTCCCTCTCACTTGCTTTCCCTCCTCTCCTCTCCCATCACTCTCTCCTTCCCCCCCCCAGCAGCGATGCAGGGCTGAGGGCAGCCCTGTCGGACTGGGACTCTGACATGGGGAGCAGTGAGCGGCTGAAGGACAGCACAGACACGCTGCACAATGGCAATCGTGGAGACCAGGAGGCCGCCAGGCGTCTGGCCCGCCGCCTGTTCCACTTGGAGGGTTTCCGCCGCTCAGACGTGGCCAAGCACCTGGGCAAGAAGTGAGTGGATCACACCAGGATCACACCTCCTCATTATTATTACTGTGTGTAGATCATTTGGCTAAATGACTATCCAGTGTATTCATTGGGCCTCATTCAACAATACTCTCTTATTATTTTTCTTATATTCTTGCTTACCCGTCTGGTAAGAGAACAATAAGAAAAGCCACCGCCACATTCATCAAGCCGTTCTTAACGTCCAAATCTGTTCTTACCGAGGTGTGTTGCATGATGATGAATCCCACTCATTCTTAAATTCGAATGCGCATTTGCGCTCAATTCATTTGCATACAGACACGCCCGCCATCTCCTTATGAGGCGTGTGTAAAACGGCAGTGGTTTGGCATCGGATCCCTATCTGATCCATTCAACAGGAAGTGATTTGCGACTGATCTCAAAATGACATGTTCCTGTGGGTCATCGCATGTAGAGTTGTTCCGATACCAGTATCGGAAATGCCTCCGATACAGCCTAAAATGCTGGTATCGGCGAGTAGCTTCAATTCTATGCTCCGATACCATATGACGTAATTTATCAACAACACCCGGTATCCTCCTGCTGAGAGTGAGCATTATAAAACAAACGTGTTTTTAATCGACTGTGAATTAAAGTGTCAATGCTGTTTGTCATTTTAACAGCAGATACTTTCTTAAATGCCATCGTCCCGACAGAGTGGTGTGACGGGGAGCTCTGATGTGTTCGCTTGCTGGTGTTAGCATTAGCTGAAGAGCTTGTTTTAGCTTAACGTTACCTTGGCTAAAGTTGGGACTATTCATAATCCAGCAATAATGGCTGCAGACCTGCAAGCAAAGTACAGCAAGTTGGCAAAGGAGTATTCCACCAGTAACGTTACATTCTTTCCATCTACCGGTAGCTCACGCTAACTGGCTAACCTAGCCAGTGATGGGCAAGCTACTTGGAAAATGTAGCAAGCTACACTACAAGTTACTCTCGATTAAATATAGCTCAACTACAATGGAAGCTATCCCCAGAGAAATGTAGCAAGCTACACTACAAGAACATGGCAAAAATAGCTAGCTACATCGGCACTACTTTTTTTTGTTTTTTTTTTTTTTTTTTTTATAAACTTCGTGATCAAGTTTCCACCAAACAAATAGGCAGGAACAAAATTCTCAGTTTGATTGTTTATTATAAAACTGAAACAAGCCCTCGGTCTGGCTTTTTGTGTCATCCTTTTAACACAAACTTGTATTATGTACAAAATCCAGGAAGGCAAGTTTAGCTGGGTGCAGCCTCTACAAAAGAAAAGAAAGAGACCATTTGGTTTTATCAGTTTTTATAGTATAGTTTGTTGATTACTTTTGATGCAGTAATGGTCTTTTTCTTTTCTATTCTATCTTTATGTATTATTTATCCCTAAACTCTGCATCTTCTGAAACCTGCCCACTTTATCAACCAAAAACACACTTCTTCAATATCTGAATTGTAACTGTTTTACTTCATTTTACTAGTATTATGCTGGAGATGGCGCCGCAACGAACGGCTGCCTGTCTGTGCGCTCCGTCGAGACTGTGCTTACTTTTGTTAATATTTATAGTTTTTAGAGTTTTGTTTGTACCAACTGTTGGTGCATTTAATGTGTATGACCGTCAGTCACTCATAGATATTGGATTACGGGAAAATTACCAACTGGATTACTCACTGGACCAGCTTTCCGAACCACAACAATGGCCTGAAGAGATTCTCCGGAGATTAGGACCAGATCCTTTGTTCCTTGATCCCAGGAACAGAGGAACCAGACGACGTGGGAAGAGAGCTGGGATCCGTAACAGGCTGAGATCCAGACGCCACCGAACACCATTGCCCAGTATATTGCTAGCCAATGTACAATCAATTGACAATAAACTGGATGACATCCGAGCAAGGATTCAATACCAAAGAGACGTTAGGGACTGCAACGTTCTCTGCTTCACCGAAACGTGGCTCACACCGGAGGTTCCAGACCACGCAATTCAACCAGCCGATCACTTCTTTATCCATCGCAAGGATCGGACATCAGAGTCCGGTAAACAACGTGGAGGAGGTATTGCCTTCATGTTTAACAAAAATTGGAGCGATCCAACTAACGTGAAGGAATTATCCAACCACTGCTGCCCAGACCTGGAGTATATAACCATTAGGCCTGTTGCAATAAGCAATAAATCAATTTATCGCGCAATAATGAAAATGAATGCAATGATTATGACGGGCGCAATTAATTGCTATTTGCGTGTTTGTTTTAATGAGGCGGGAACCAGTACCTCTCCGTGTGGGGAGGCGGGCCGCTGACGTTACTACAGAGTACAGCACGGGAGCTCCTGTGAGCACCATGCGTATGTTGGGCAGTAGCAACGCTACATAGCTTAACTACATTTCTCAGTAGCGTGATGGTAGCGTCGCTCCTTTTGAACCAAGTAGCGTTCTTTGTAGTGTAGCTATTTTTAGACCCAAGTAGTGATGTAGCGTGAACAAACGCTATACGCTACTGCCCGGAGAAACTGGACTGCTAAATAAAGATTAAAGATCTACTGTAGCGTTGATGCTATGACGCTTCCTCCTCATCGTTGATTGCCTGTAGTAGCTGCATCTAACGTTAGTAGCTAACGTTAAAACGAACCTAAAGTTAGTTGTTCACCAACAATCTCAACATTTGTTTTATCATTAGCTCAAAAACACAGAACCGGACGACACAAGTTGTCCGCTCATAGGTTCTGCTAGGATAATAACAACAATACTTCCGGTCGGTGGGTTTCAAAATAAAAGAGCAAAGTCTAAAACACCGGAAAAGACGTTTATTTTGTACAGCGTTTTCCTCCACGAGTACTCAAGTACATCATGTGATCAATCGATCTGTTTTTTTTGCCCATCCCTAGTTTATCCTGTGCTGAAAAGTCTCCATTCCAATAGAGATAGTATATATTTGTGTTTATTTGATTATTGTTGAGCTATATTTTAATCGAGAGTAACTGGTAGTGTAGCTTACTACATTTTCCAAGTAGCTTGCCCATCACATAATCCGCGAGCCACAGTAAACAAACGCGAGCCACAATTAGGGTGACCAGGTGTCCCGCTTTTGGTTGTATACTGCACAGCCATTTTACCTAATGTCCCACGTCCCTCTTTTCGAAGCAAAAAATAAAAACATGGGTCTAAAAGCCCCTTCCTACAGTAAACGTAGCAACCCGCCTCTTGTCCACACACATTGCTCTGCTCGTTTTATCATTGCTCTCACGGAGATAAAACTGGGAACGAGGTTACTCTGCTTCTGACGCTACCTCATATCTGATTGGTTAGGTAGTAATTTAGGATATTTAAAATGTCTTCCAATGTTAAATAAAGGTTTATTGCACTTTGAAACGGTTTCCTTGCATTATTATGCTATTATCATTATATTAGTAAAAAAAAAAAAAAATGTATTGAAAACTTTTGGGAAATACATTTCTCAAAAAAATTATTTCTCTCAAAACCGCAATAATATCACTTATCGCAATAATTTCTGGGACAATTAATCGCCCAGCAAAATGTGTTATCGTGACAGGCCTAATAACCATCAAGTGCCGTCCTTTCTTCCTCCCGAGGGAGTTAACGGCGATCATCCTGATCGGATTGTATATTCCACCGCAAGCCAGCAACAACGCCGCGCTCTCCAGACTCCACGACGAGGTAAATAGAATACAAGCGACGAACGTTAACGCCGCCATTTTGGTGCTGGGAGATTTCAATAGCGCCAATCTGAGAAAGGTATTACCTGACTTCTATCAGCATGTGACTTGCAACACCAGAGGCGGTAACATCCTAGATCACTGTTACACGCAATTTAAAGGTGGCTACAAGGCTCATTCTGATAGTGGCTTTGGTAAATCAGATCACGCGTCAATCTTTCTTTCACCAAAGTACAAACAGAGAATTAAAAGTACTCCTGTAGTCTCGCGAGAGGTGCAGAAATGGGATTTGACGTCAGAGGAGACGCTCCGGTCTGTGTTTCACTGCACAGACTGGAATGTGTTCCGCGACACAGATAACATTAATGTCTACACGGAAACAGTGCTGGACTATGTTTGTACTAGGGTGGAAGAAACAATCCCCACTACCAAAATGAGAGTTTACCCAAATCAAAAACCCTGGGTAGACAAATCCGTCCGTGAAGCTCTGAGAGAGCGCACCAAAGCATACAACGACGGCCTAGTGGCAGGCAACATGAATGACCACAAGGTGGCGCGATACAACGTAAGGAGGACAGTGTCAGAGGCCAAACGGCGCTACAGGGATAAAATTGAACTCCAGTTTGAACAAGCTGACTCTAGAGATATGTGGCAGGGGCTCAAAACGATGACAGACTACAAAGGCGCCTCCCTCAAACTGAACAGTGACATCTCCTTAGCAAATGACCTCAATACCTTCTATGCGAGGTTTGATGCTGGTAATAACAACACCAGCTCACAAGCCACGGCAATGGGGGGGGGGGGGTCGGCTGCTGATGGAGGCGCAGTGTTCAGGGTAACAGAGCATGAGGTGAGGCGGACCTTTAAAAAAGTGAATATCAGGAAGGCAGCAGGTCCGGACGGCATCCCCGGCCGCGTCCTAAAAGTCTGTGCCGACCAACTGGCCCCAGTATTCACTGACATATTTAACCTGTCCTTAGAACAGGCTGTCATCCCCACCTGCCTGAAGAAGTCCACTATTATCCCTGTACCCAAAAAATCCAAGCCTGCTTGCCTCAACGACTACCGCCCTGTAGCTCTCACCTCCATAGCCATGAAGTGCTTTGAGAAGCTAGTAAAGGGCTACATCTGCTCCTCCCTCCCCATCAACATGGACCCCCTGCAATTTGCATACCGCCCCAACAGGTCCACGGAGGACGCCATAGCCCATGTGCTGCACACAGCAGCATCACACCTGGACAAGAGGCAGGGGAACTATGTGAGAATGCTATTAATCGACTACAGCTCGGCATTCAATACCATAGTCCCCTCCATACTCATAGCCAAGCTCAGGGACCTGGGCTTGAACTATGACCTCTGCCAGTGGGTCTTGGACTTCCTGACTGGCAGACCCCAGGTGGTGAGAGCAGGCAACTGCACCTCCTCATCCATCACCCTCAACATAGGGGCCCCCCAGGGCTGTGTTCTGAGTCCCCTCCTCTACTCCCTGTACACACACGACTGTGTGGCTCAGCGGAGTAGCAATACAATCATCAAATTTGCTGACGACACAGTGGTGGTGGGCCTGATCTCTGCCAACGACGAGAGGGCCTACCTGGAAGAGGTCAAGGTCCTGGCGGGATGGTGCCAGGAAAACAGCCTCTCCCTGAACGTCAGCAAAACAAAGGAGATGATTGTGGACTTCAGGAGGTCGGGGGTCAAGGACTACAGCCCCCTCAGCATCGACGGGGCACCGGTTGAGAGAGTCAACAGCTTTAAGTACCTCTGAGCCTACATATCCGAGGACTTGACATGGACCACACACATTGACAGTGTTGTGAAGAAGGCACGACAACGCCTCTACTTCCTCAGGCGCCTAAGGAAGTTCCAAGTCAGTCAGAAGATCCTTAAGAACTTCTACTCATGTACAATAGAGAGCATCTTGACCGGCAACATCACCTCCTGGTTTGGGAATAGCACTGCACAAGACCGAAGCAGACTACAAAGAGTGACACGTTCAGCCGAACGCACAATTGGAGGGGGGCTCCCCACCCTCCAGAACATTTACAACAAGCGTTGCAAGGGCAAGGCTAAGAGAATCATTAAAGACTCCAGTCACCCGAACAACTGCCTCTTTGAACTGCTGCGGTCAGGCAAGCGATACCGGAGTCTCAAGGCGAGCACAGAAAGACTCAGAAGAAGCTTCTATCCCCAGGCCATCAGGCTGCTAAACGAACAATGAATGAACACTACACAACAACAACCACCAAACGCACATAGCACACACATCCACACGCACACACTCACTTAAACAAACACACTGTAGCACCCACTCCACACACTTTATAGCACACACCCACTTTAAACAAACACACTGTAGCACCCACTCCCCACACTTTATATTTATTGATGAAGGATTGCACTACAACTCGTACACCTTACTGTAAATTGTACCTAAATTGTACCTCATCCCATTTCTGCTTTGCACTAGATAGTACTGTACATTAGTACACTGCATAGTATTGTATATTATATGGTAACTCAGTCAGAACATTGTACATATGTCTATACCGAACACTGTGACCTCTTTTTCTTCTTCTAAATTACATGTATACTATGTTTGATACTATCTTGTCTAGCACAGTCTCTGGAGCGTAACAGTAAGAAGCATTTTGTATGAAAGTATTCTGTACTTCTGTATGACAACTATTAAAGAAACTTGAAACTTGAAACTTGAAACCATGTATATACTACTACCAACTATGCTAATATGTTTATACTACTACAGTATGTACTCAGAGTATAACACTCAAGCTTGACACTGACAAACAATACTACTTATCCTTGGCTGCTAGATATGTACCACTCCTGCTGACTTGTTGTACACAATTTGTAAGTTGCTTTGAATGAAAGTGTCAGCTAAATGACCAAATGTATTTAAATATGTAACTCACAAAACATTCCATGGCCCCAAAATCATGTGGGGACCCCCCCTGGGGGTCCTGTCCCACAGGTTGAGAACCACTGCTTTTCCCTCTTTTTTTCTTTTCTCCACCCCCATAATATTGTTCATTTTCTGCCTACAGTGAAACATCATCATGATGGCAGCTATCTGTTAGTTAAAGCTGTTGACAAAAAGTGTACTGACTTGTGTGCTGTTTGGGAACAGTTGATTTTCATCAGCTCACCTGAATGTGTTCTCAAGTTAGTGCTGGACGTGTTGAGAGCAGCATATGTTTTAGCCGTTTTTTCAGTCAAACTCATAAATGTGTCCCAGATAGGGCCATGGAGAGGCATTGTTGTTATTGACATCATCATCTTCATCAATGCCATCGAACCCCTCTGCCATTTCGCGCGGACTGGTTCATGTAATCCGTTAAATTGCATTAATTCAGTACGTCTGTGTTTTGATTTTCACTTCCTGCTTTGCTGCTGGAGTCCCGCCCTATCCTGCCTCTGATTGGCCTACCCGTAATGTTTTGGCCTACCATACCCAATCGTGAGTCGTCATACTCATATCTAAACTAACCAACCAATCATAGTGGGTTTTTTACGGGGAGTTTTTTTTTCTCCTCACAAATCTTCTAGTCTAGACTGTTTCTCCCGAAAGTAGCGTGTAACGTTTCTCGTCGCTAGGTCACTACTTCGTTCTATAAATAGCTCCGCTACAGAGACCGCTACCCTGGTTAAAAAGTAGCGACGCTACCAGCACGCTACTGAGAATTGTAGTTAAGCTATGTAGCATCGCTACTTGTAGCTAGCTACTGCCCATCACTGAACCTAGCTCATGCTAACGTGGCTAACCTAAGTGTGACTGATTGACAATTAATGACATAATGCGGACAGCCATACCAGTGACAATGTTTAGCTTTTAGTGCCAAAGGATAAGAGTCTGAGGCGGTGTCTCAAAAGAGAATGTTGAATATTTATTGTCCATTTAAAAATCACAACATACACATTACTACTAGCCAGAGCCTCTGCTACAAGCTAACTGAACCGGAGCAGCCTGGAGAGGAAGTGCAACAACGTATAACGTCCATGCGGAACCAACAACCGTTCTGTGGGTGAACTCATTGAGCATAGTTGTCAATTAATGATACTAATACTAATTAGGGCTGTCTTAAATACTTCGAAGCTTCGTTCGATGGCATGAGCTTCGATCATTAAAAAAAAATATATATATTTTTTGCCTCAAATGCATCTCCAAGGGAGTTGTAAGTAAGTATTTATAAAGCACCTTTCATACATGTCATGTAGCTCAAAGTGCTGTACACAAACATAGGCATATATAACGATAAAAGCAATAAAGTCACAGTGATCAGTTAAGATCAATGTTTTAAAAAAAAATAATAATAACGTAAAAATGAAAACAGTCATTTGCTGACCAGTTTGGGAGAACAGGTCCGCACAAACATGTCCGTTCAGTAGCAACCGGAAGTAGGAAATGCACTAAACCAATGCACTTGTATAGTAGGTAGCAATGTTGAATGAATGAATGAATGAAAACTTTATTTAACAGATTGCAGAATGGGTACAATACAGTACGGCTCAATACATACAATTGTTAAGGGGATGCAGACCTGAGAAAGACGTTTGTCTTGTTTCCATCAGGGTCCCCCATTTTCAATTCATATAGACATTTATGACATACATAACATACATGACATTTATGGCATAGGGACATATAGGTATTTAGTACTGATACATTTGTGACATAGGCGGTATTCAAATATACAGTACTGTTACCCCTAGATCCTGACAGAGTATATACATATGATGGGGAGGGGACTGTACATTAGGAGGGGGTGGGTGGGTGGGAGGGGAATATACATACGGCGGGGAGGGAATATATACATGCGGTGGGGAGGAGACTGTCTATTAGGAGGTGGTGGGGGTTTTGGGCATTTACGGTGGCCAGTTTCGAATTGCAGCCTCCCGTAGGTGCTCTTTAAGGGCGGTTTTGAATGTGGGCAGGGATTCACATTCCTTTACAGCTTTGGGTAGGGCGTTCCACATTGTTGTGGCATAATTGCGAAACGTGTTTAGTCCCTTGTTTGAGCCGAATCTGGGTTTAACATGATTTGTTGAGCTTCCTCTGGTGTAGTGGTTGTGGTATTCACTGACCTTTGGGAAGTATTTTGACATGTACATGGGCACCCCGGTCGTATAGTGTATCTTGTAGACCAGGCCCATTGCAAGTTGCTGTACTCTGTCGTCTACTCTAAGCCATCCTAGGTTGGCAAAGTGGGCAGGGGTGAGGTGGGTTCTGGGGTTCAGGTCAAGTAGTAGTCTGACCAGTTTGTTTTGTGATGTTTGTAATTTTGTTTTAAGCGCCTTTGAGGTGCTTTGGTACCATGAGGTGCACGCATAGTCATAGTACCCTTGAATGAGTGCTCCTGCCAGAGTCCTCAGGGTATTCTTGTTTACCAGAGAGGAGATCCGGTACAAGAATCTAGTTCGTTGGTTGACTTTTTTTATTACATTGGATGCCATTTTGTCACAGGAAAGATTTGCCTCTAGGATGGAACCCAGGTAGGTAATTTCGTCTTTCCTTGTGACAATATTGTCACCCACTGTAACTGAGAAGCCGTCGGTCTTGCTGAGTTTGTTATTTGAACCGAAGAGAATGGACTCTGTTTTGCCCATGTGTAATGATAGTTTGTTATCAGCGAGCCATATGCAGATTTTGCCTAGTTCCGTGCTGAGGGTTTTTTCAACCTGCAATTTGTTCTTGTCAGAGACCAGCAGGGCTGAGTCGTCCGCAAACAGGAACAAGTTGCAGTCACAGGCTGACGACATGTCATTTGCATAAATTAGGAAGAGTAGCGGTCCTAGTATGCTTCCTTGTGGAACACCACAGCTCACTGTGAGGGGGGGGGATAGAGTACCGTTTACCTCTACCATCTGTTCTCTCCCCTCCAGGTAGGATTGCATCCAGCTCACTGATAGGCTATCAAAACCAATTGCTTTTAGCTTGTCCATTAGAATGGAGTGATTGACAGTGTCGAAGGCCTTTTGTAGGTCCAGCATGACCATGCCGCAGTATTTGCCAGCGTCCACCTCTTGTTTGATGTGGTCGTTCAAATAGAGGAGGCATGTGTCAGTGGAGTGGGACGTTCTGAAGCCAGATTGGAATTCGTAGATTAGGTTTTTTTCCGCCAGGTACTTTTCGACCTGTTCGTAGACTATTTTCTCCATGACTTTCGAGATGGAGGTAAGAATAGAAACAGGGCGGTAGTTGCCTGGGTCTAATTTGCTGCCCTTTTTGTGTAGAGGGGTCACTCTCGCAATTTTGAAGTCCTTGGGGACGTGCCCCTGTTTTATAGAGAGGTTTATTATGTGTGTGATGACTGGGGTGATGGCGGCTGCTGCGTCTCTGAGGAATTTGGAGGGGATGTTGTCATGGCCAGTGGCCTTGTTAGGTTGGAGGGCGCTCAATTTTTTGAGTACCTCATCGGTTGTTACCATTTCAAGTTTGAAGTCGTCTTTGTGGACCCCTAGGTTTTTGTAGTATGCTACTATGTGTTCTACCCCATAATGCCCTGAGTGGGAGGGTAGTTTGTTTACCAGTGTTGTGGCTATGTTTGTGAAGAAGATGTTTAAGTAATTGGCTACATCCAGCTTGTCTGTGATGAGCGTGTTGTCCGTCTTTATGTTTATGTTTGAGAATCTGGTTTTAAGTTTTTTACTGCAGCCTAGTTGATTATTGAGTAATTTCCAAAGTTCGCGGGGTTTGTTTTTGTTTTCCTCAGTTTTGTCGTTGATGAAATTTCTTTTTGCGGTTCTGATCATGGTGTTTACGTCATTTCTTAGTCTGTTTCTTTGGATTTTTTGTTCAACCACGTGGGCTTGGAGTTCACTGTTTGAGCTTTTGGAAAGCTTTGTCTGACTTTTATGAAGTTCAGAGCATTTTTTGTCTCTGGTTTTCATAGCGGCCAGTATTTCAGTGTGCATCCATGCCTCAGCGTGATTTTTAACCCTGGTGGTTCTTATCGGTGCCATGTTGTTGAGTATTGCTGTGAATTTGGTTTTGAATCCAAGCCATGTTTCTTCAACCTGTGTACCACTGAGCTCATCTGACCAGTCCAAGCTCCCCAGTTCTAGGTTAAAGGCCTCTCTAGAGTAAGTTTTGAGGTCTCTAGATGTGACTGTTTTGTGACAGCCGGCCTTCTGTTTTAGCTTTTTGCGGGTACAGAAAATCATATAATGATCACTTAACCCGCATGCTATCACCCCTTTACTGGAGATCATGGACTTGTCAGAGGTCAAAATGAGGTCAATGGTGGTTTGTGTCGAATCGCATACCCTTGTGGGTTGTGTGATTAGCTGGCTGAAACCGTGCAGGTCAGAAAATCTACTGAAGGCCTTGAAGACGGGTGCTGATTTACGCAGCATATCCGTGTTCCAGTCCCCAATAAGAATTTTTTCTACCCCCTCCACCCCAGCTAAACACCCATCAAGTGTGTCATAAAACCCACTCTGTTCTGGTGGTCTATAGATTGTGCCTACTAGTACCGGTTTCGCCCTGTCTAATAAGATTTCAATCCAAACAGTTTCAATTTCATCATGGTTAAGGTCAGTACGGTTGATGTATTTGGTATCCTTGTGTATATACACACAGACGCCACCTCCATACTGGTTCCTATCCCTCCTGACTATTGAGTAGTTTTCAATTTCAATCTCTGGATCCTGTACAGATGAGTCTAATTTTGTTTCTGTGAAACACAATATGTTAGCCTTACCGTTTAAAAACAACTGTTTGATTTCAGCCAGTTTCGGTCTCAGGCTATTTGTATTCAGATGAAATATGTGAAGTCCATTTTTGCTTGTAATAAGTTTGATGTCGTCACAGTTGAGGTAACTCTGTTCAATTGTGTCCTGTCCTGTGGTGGGGGGAGGGGGGGCGTTGTTGCTGTTTGTGCCGTGGGTGGGGAGGGGGGGGAGGGGTGATGCTTTGTCCTTTGCTGGTGTCTGTATTCCTTTGTGTGAAAGCCCGCGATGTGGGGGGGGGGGCTGGTTGATTACAGATATGTCTGATTGTACTCCATTGTGGGGGAGGGGGGGTGCCTTTTGTCCTGGCCTCGGCCCGGGTAGACTTGCTGGCATGGCGGCCTTGGCGGGGCCAGCCAAGCTAACCGTCGGGTCCTTGGTGGTCTCGATGTCCCGCGCCGCTCTCCCTTTAGCCACTCGCCGAGTCCGCTGGGGCTTCTGTGAGGGTATGTCGCCGCTTGCTGGTCGGCTGGTGCAACTGCTGGCTGAAGCGTCAATTGCGTGGATGCTGTTGATCTCCGGCGCCGGTGTGAGGAGCGATGCCTCGCTGTTTTGTCCCCGCGACGTGCTGGGCGCCTCGGTTGTGAACCCCGGTTCCTTCCCTCTCGCTGTGGCCTCTCGTGGGTTCTTTTGCAGGGGTGGCAGAGGAGGAATGTTGCCGTTGATCATGTCGTTAGCCGCAGTATGTGTGGGTAGCCGTTGATCTGTTGTGCTGGCTGCTGCTTCTTGGATCAGCAGATTTGACTGTAGTCTCTGGTTCCGTGTCATTACGGGACCAGGGTTCTGATGAATGTCACCCGACATGAGCAGGTATAATAAAAACATTGATCTCTTATTACACTTGCCTGCCGGGGGTAATTTCTTTCGTTCCGGATTTGCAGTAAGTACTGTGTGGATGGTCGTGGCTCCGAAGGCTGGATGTTTCCTCTCCGAGCCCGTTAACAAATAGAAGTCGCAATGGGACTGCTGTTTTACGTTTTCGCTATCCTCCACTTCTGTCTGGAGTTGCTGCTTGAGTTGTGAATTCGGGTACAAATCCATAATCCACAGGAGGGAAAGTAGAAAATGCGCAAAGTACTTTGTTGTTGTTGCTCTGTTGCGTTGGTTACGGGAGCTACGTAAAATGCGACCGTCCATGTTGAAGCCGGATGCTGTGATGTTAGCTCTCATAACGTTAGTGACTTAGTGTAGTTACGTTTTTATTAGTGGTCGCGTATTGTGTGCGTATGTACCTGTTCCCTCATCTAAAGAGTTGGGTCCATAAGGCTTTTCCAAGTCTTATGGATCCATAAGGCTTATCCAAGCCATAGCGTCTTTGTGTTATGTCTCATAACGTTAGCCAGTTAGGAAGTAGGAAATGCACTAAACCAATGCACTTGTACTTGTTTAGCAGCAACTGGAAGTAGGAAGTGCACTAGACCAATAACTAGTAGTTAGCAACGTTAGCTCTCATAACGTGCACTAAACCAATGCTAAACCAATATCTAGTAGGTAGCAACGTTAGCTCTCATAACGTGCACTAAACCAATGCACTTGTACTTGTTTAGCAGCAACCGGAAGTAGGAAGTGCACTAAACCAATGCACTTGTACAGTACGTAGCAACGTTGGCTCTCATAACGTCAGCTAGCCAGCAGCTCCGGGTACAGCAGGTAGCAACGTTAGCTCTCATAACGTTAGCCAGTTAGCAGCTCCGGGTACTAAAAATAAAGCATCACATTAATAAGACAACAGTAATAAAAGTACGGCAATAGGCAAAGTACAGTAAAATAACATTTCAGTAAAAGATCAATACATAAGAAATAAAAACATAATAATAAAAACATTTCAATAAGATACTCGCTTTCCCTAAGGCATGGTACACTATTTGTAAGCTAGACTGTATAGGTACGTTTTTAATTTTCCTTTAAAAATGTGTATGGAGCTGGCGTTTCTGATGTGTGTTGGTAGTGTGTTCCATAGTTTTGGGGCATAGTTCGCAAATGCCATACTTCCTATCCTCTTTTGGTTTCTGGGTGTGTCTAGTAAACCTGTAGTGGATGACCGTAGCGTTCTTGAGGGCAGATAACTAACTAGGGAATTTGCTATGTATTTTGGGCCTTGCTCATTAAGAGCTTTATATGTCAGGAAAAGGACCTTAAAATCAATTCTAACTAGGGAATTTGCTATGTATTTTGGGCCTTGCTCATTAAGAGCTTTATATGTCAGGAAAAGGACCTTAAAATCAATTCTATGAGTTATTGGAAGCCAGTGCAGAGTGGCTAGGACTGGAGTGATATGTTCTCTTCTCTTTGTATGAGTTAGTAATCGAGCTGCAGAGTTTTGGATAAGCTGAAGCTTCCCAATGGTTGCTTTGGGAAGACCAGTGAACAGTGCATTACAATAGTCAATAGAGACAAAAGCATGAATCAGTGTCTCTGCATCCTTTTTATTTACGAAAGGTCCTGTTGATTAACAAGCTTTTTGCCTACAAGACAGTTCCATTTTTCATTCTCAGCACAGATAAGAGTGTCAGGGAGGCTTATACACTTAGACGCTTATCCGGTTTGGTCATGCTGCAGGTCAGCTCCCCTGCCAAGTCTAAACACTACCCCGGGACACAGCTTGGCTTCAGGGACCCCACTGCTTCCCTCCACCCCCTCACTCTGCGGCAATAATATATCCTCCTCTCCACCTAGAGTGTTGGACCTGCATGTATCCTCCCACACACACACACACACACACACACACACACACACACACACACACACACACACACACACACACACACACACACACACACACAAGCTGCCTCAGACACTATACTCCCTCGCTGCTTAGGAGCTCTCACTCCTCTCTCCTATATGGGAATAATTGGTCCACATTATAGTCACTGCAGCAACCCATCATCTCCCCCTGATTCTCCTCTCACCATACTGCATGTCTGTCATCCTTGTGATATGAACATGATCTACGAATTCCAATCTGGCTTCAGAACATCCCACTCCACTGACACATGCCTTCTCTATTTGAATGACCACATCAAACAAGAGGTGGACGTGGGCAAATACTGTGGCATGGTCATGCTGGACCTACAAAAGGCCTTAGACACTGTCAATCACTCCATTCTGATTGACAAGCTAAAAGCACTTGGTTTTGATAGTTTATCAGTGAGCTGGATGGAATCCTACCTGGAGGGGAGAGAACAGATGGTGGAGGTAAACGGTACTCTACCCCCCTCCCAGTGAGCTGTGGTGTTCCACAAGGAAGCATACTAGGACTGTTACTGTTCCTAATTTATGCAAATGACATGTCGTCAGCTTGTGACTGCAACTTGTTCTTGTTCGCGGACGACTCAGCACTGCTGGTCTCTGACAAGAACAAGTTACAGGTTGAAAAAAACCTCAGCTCGGAACTCGGCAGAATCTGCACCTGGCTTGCTGATAATAAACTATCATTACACCTGGGTAAAACAGAGTCCATTCTCTTCGGATCAAATAACAAACTCAGCAAGACCAACGGCTTCTCGGTTACAGTGGGTGACAATATTGTCACAAGGAAAGATGAAATTACATACCTGGGTTCCATCCTAGAGGCAAATCTTTCCTGTGACAAAATGGCATCCAATGTAATAAAAAAAAAGTCAACCAACAAACTAGATTGTTGTACCGGATCTCCTCTCTGGTAAACAAGAATACCCTGAAGACTCTGGCAGCAGCACTCATTCAAGGGTACTACGACTATGCTTGCACCTCATGGTACCAAAGCACCTCAAAGGCGCTAAAAACAAGATTACAAACATCACAAAAAAACAAGATTACAAACATCACAAAACAAATGTGACAGACACTAGGACTGTTTGCTAGCTTATTCACTTTTAAAATAAGAATTGGATTCTGTTTATATATTGCATCGTGAAATTCCTTTTGGTAAATGAGCACATCATTTCTAGTAAGGGGTAAGGGCTGAACAAATCTAAATATTATTGAAATCGCAATATGGCCTTGTGCCCTACCCAAATGGCAGGAGGCGCAATATTTGTAAAGGCAAAGTGTGTGTCAAAATATTTTTCTAATTGAAGTATTGTGATGCAATGTAAATTATTCTGCAGACATAAGAAAATATTTTTGTTTGGTACAGATCCCTGCAAAAATCACAACATGATAATTGTAATATTTTTCAATGAGAATAAGGACATGATAATTCCCTCCCTCATGTCATAAATGGCATAGACACTCTCCCATATTTAATAACAATACACTCCTGATTGCACAACAACCTATCAGATTTCCCAAATGGGAAAAGAATGGCATACATACATTGGGAGATATCTTCAACGAACGGGGTTTCTGTAGCTATCAAGATATACATAACAAATTTAACCTCACCAGTTCCACATACTATTTCTACCGACAGTTATTAGCATGTTTGAAGGCTCATGGAGTCCCATTAAAGGTACCACTGGAGCACCACAGATATCACAAATTATTTTATGAAAGGGAGACATCGAGAGGTTTTGTCTCGGACTTTTACCGTCACTTACTTACATCCTTGTATGAAGTCCTTCCCCTAGACTCAGTTTGGAGGAGGGATATACCAGACTTGGAAGTAGATTTTGATTGGGCTGAAGTCTGGGCAAACGTTCGGCTATCGTCACGTAACCCGGATCATCAACAGATTAATCTTAATTTTATTCATAGGACTTACCTAACTCCTATTCGACTGAACCGTATGGTGCTTAAACAAGACTCTCTATGTTCCTTATGTACAAACGGTGATAGTGTTACATTTATGCATATGTGTTGGGAATGCCCGCCTGTTAAGATATTTTGGGAAGAAATAACCACACTATTATCAGGATATTTGTTTTTGACAATACCTGTAATGCCTTCTGTATTGTTGCTGAATGATGTCTCAATTATCACACTCTGTACTTATAAAAAGGATAATCTTGTCCGGTTTTACGGCTGCCAAAAAGCTAATAGCATCACGCTGGATTCAACCTGATAAAATGTGTTGGAGGGTATGGATTCTTACCTATCTTGATGTGATTTACCTAGAGATATCTACTGCACGAATTCTAGGTGTTAATGAAGCCAGCATAGCAATCTGGTTAGAAGTGGTGGAGAGAATAAAGCATTATATGAACTTTTAATCCTTGGTATCAAGCGATGTAGTTCATTCCACCATTGTGGGGCAAGGACTGAGAATAGGCGTGTAGGTGGTGTATATGTGTTTGAGGATGATATCCTTCAAACAGGCAATAGTGATGATATAATTTGGGCAGTGCTGATCTGGGTTACTTTCCTCCAGTTGGAATGCACTACCCACCCCAGTTAGGACAGCCGAATCCCATCCAATCTTTCGCTGTCGACTAAAGACGCACTTCTTCAACCATTATCTGAAATAAAATTAAAAAAATTAAATAAAAAATATCTAACCCTAACTAACCTTACTGTCATGCACTTTAGGGGTGGACGGTATGGTCTAAAATTTATATCATGGTATAATTTGAAGCATAGACGGTAACGGTATATATCACGGTATCAGTGTTTCCGTTAGAATAATTTTTTTTGCCTGATAGGCAGGCTATATAAAGAGTGACATCCTCAAGGCATGTAGATTTATAATATTTTTACTTAAAACTAGGCTACTTTTGCGTATAAAGTCATTATATTCCATTATATTCCAAATAAAATAAGTCCCGAGTCCGTGCTGCTCCCATTGCAAACAGCCGGGCTGGATGCTGGATTTTGCTAGAAGCATATGTAGCTGCAGAGCCAGCGGCGCTTTCAGGTCTGGTCACAGCTTTCAGCCGTTGGGTGGGGGGGCGCTGTTGAGCGGACCTGACCTGAAAGCGCCGCTGGCTCTGCGGCTCTGCAGCTGCATGCTATTCGCAAATCCACTGCTGCCGCCGTCCTCCTGGCTCCCGCTGCAGCCGTCGTTATCATAACACTACACGCATATCATAATGTTTACAGCAAACTGTAGTTGATCACCAGGTATGTTTTATTAACGTAGAATAATTCATATAAGAAAAACGATAGGGACATCTCTTACCTTTCTCCACTGGTTAAAAATGCCAGGAACTGAAATTGAAACTTGCTGTGCGCCGCGGTGATTGTGTTTATTATGAAATGACAATTGCGTGTTGACACGCCCACTGCGCGAAGCCTCCTAAATAACTTTTTCCAGTTTGCACATATCTATTATCTATGACTAATTCGATCTATTTTTAGGGGCAAATGCGATTGAAATAGTCGCGCTGTGGTTACATGATGTCATTGCTATTTTAGAGCTGCTCTACCGGTTACACGGTATAGTCAAAATCCATACCGTAGAGCAAATTAATACCGTTTATACCGTATACCGTTTATACCGTCCACCCCTAATGCACTTGTCCTAATAAACTAACCTACACTGTAACACGCAACACTTTGATGCATATTGTTACTCAGCTGATAGAGGTGTATCCTTCCTGATGACCTGTCGTACAGAACTTGTAAGTCGCTTTGGATAAAAGCGTCAGCTAAATGACTAAATGTAAATGTGAATGTAAATGCCTTGTATAATTCCACACATAAGAAAGAAAGATACTGGGATGAATAAACAAAATAGGAAATAAAATGTAGAAATGCATGCAATACATAAATAAATATGAATCTCCATATATGAAATAGAACATTTAGATAAGGTGCTACTGAGATGTTTTGGTGAGTTCTTTGTTTTTTTGTGGAAGTAGCCCTTCTTAAAAATGCATGAACATTCACTGATAATTGGTCTGTAGTGGAGTCTACAATGTCTACATTGCCGGACCATGTAGACTGACATAATTCTGTGCATAGTTTAGTCTACACAGGCCATATTTCAAATAATCAAAATCTTACTTCATTCATCTTAAACATTCTTGATTTGGGGGATTGGTAGTTCCCATGAAATCTGAAGTTGTTCAAATGACAACAGCGATCCACCTTGAATTAAATCACACTGTGTTGGCTGCGTCACAGTCACGAAAGGGGCTACTTAATTCATTAATCCAATCCACTTCATTTATAGAGCACATTTAAAAACAACAAAGTTTACCAAAGTGCTGTACAAGTCCCACAACATAAGATAAAAAAGATAAAAAAAAAAAAAAAATTATTGTCATAAAAAAAAAATTAATTCGAAGGTCAGCCCTAGTACTCATCCTAATATAATAAGGTCGGGTGGGCCTCTCTGGCAGAGAGACGTAAGTTGCATTGGAATCTTTTTATTTATAAAGCCATAATTAGAGATTGTCCAAATTATATTAGTTCTTTATTGGAATGGACCACTGGACCCTGTCTTACACGATCCAGTTTTTGGCTTACACTTAGAGTGCCTAGAGTTTGTACTGAACTTGGTAGATCTGCTTTTGGCTTTTCTGCCCCTATGTCATGGAATACCCTGCAGGAAACACTGAAACTAGACACTCTAATGTATTTTAAAATGTGCTCTTAATTATTCTGATTGTCTGATGTCTTTATATTTATGAACGCACTGTGACACTTGTGAATGTAACATCTCAACGGCACTGTAAATGAGTTTAATTACTCAGTGTATTATCGAATATAAATACAGATTGAATACTGATGTTTTTTGTATTCTCTAGACTAGAGGTATGGTTATGAATACTAATGCAGAATGCAGTGTTTTGTCTGTATTATAAGTGCCGTCAGTGCTTTGTCTGTATGATAATTGCCTTCATGAATTGTGACATTGTCTGAATGCGGTCTTTTGTTTGTGCCCACAGCAATGATTTCAGCAAAATGGTCGCAGAAGAGTACCTCAGCTTTTTTGAATTTACAGGGATGACATTGGACCAATCTCTCAGGTACTGTTCAGCAATGTAACAATCTATCGCACAACAATTCCCTTAAAAATATATAGGCAAATATTCACATTTTACATTGGCTTGATTTTATACCATTTATAATAGGCTACTTGTGTCCTCTTAAGCCCGACGGGACCGTTACTGGTCCCAAAATGACATCATGTCATAAATCAAGCTCTCCAGACTGTCTGACAGGGCCGGACTGGGGAAATCATTCAGGCCAGGAAATATTGTGCAAAATATAGCCCCAGTCAGGCCACTTTTTAAGCGGGGGGTCTGGGGGTCCTCCACCAGGAAATTCTTTGTTACAAAGACTTCATTTCCTGCATTCTGGTGCAGGATTTTTTTTATTTGTACCCTTTAAATGCCAGTGTTTGTGATGGCATCACAAATTATTGTTAAAAAACAGGCATATATGATATGACATATATGATTAGCAACACTGGATTTTCAGTTTTTGTAATAGAAAATAATACAATCTTTTATTCAACTTCAGCCCTGATCATAACACCACATATTCATTTTATAATTCTAACCCTTTACATGCCAGTGTGTGTGATGGCATATATTTGCAATATATCAAATGCAAAGTAGATTTTTCTGGGGGCGATTATTACAGGCTAGCATGTGTCAATGATTAGCAACAACACTGATTTTGATGTATTTTTAGTTTTTAGTTTTTTCCCGCCTTCACCAATCACATGCGGCTCCCTTTGTGTGTGTGTGTGTGTGAGCAAGAGAGAGAGATAGTTAAACTTGTGTGAGTTGCAGCGATCTCCTGGTTGTTCCCCACCTAGGTTATCTAACTATTGCGCCACTGCAACTAGAAACACTGGCCTGGCCTGCTTCTAAGTTCAGTGGCCTGACTGCAAAAAAAATAAAAATTTAAAATCTTTTCTTGAATAATATTTTTTTTTTTAAATCTGGCGACCCCCCCCGCGGCGTCTCGCGACCCCCACTTTGGGAACTCCTGCTCTAATAAACAGTTCCACAGCCCTAGCTGGTGCTATAATAAACAGTTCCACAGGCCTAGCTGGTGCTCTAATAAACAGTTCCACAGGCCTAGCTGGTGCTCTAATAAACAGTTCCACAGGCCTAGCTAGTGCTTTAATAAACAGTTCCACAGCCCTAGCTGGGGCTTTAATAAACAGTTCCACAGGCCTAGCTCGTGCTCTAATAAACAGTTCCACAGCCCTAGCTGGGGCTTTAATAAACAGTTCCACAGGCCTAGCTGGTGCTCTAATAAACAGTTCCACAGGCCTAGCTGGTGCTCTTAATAATTGTACATCTTGTTGCAGTCAGTCATCCTCGTCTCATGATGTATGATGTGCAGTGCATTTCATCTGACTTGTCTCTTGTTGTTTCCTCAGATCCTTCTTGAAAGCCTTTGCACTAATGGGTGAAACCCAGGAGAGAGAGCGGGTTTTAATCCACTTTTCCAATAGGTACTATACTTGCAACCCCATCACCATTTCCTCACAAGGTACAGATACTTTTTTCCTCATCTTTTCCGATTCGTTTTATTCTGCTTCGACTATATGAGTTCTTTTTTTGTGGGAATCTGCCACCACTCAATTTCTAAACATACATTATATGTTCTATCTGATGTTGATCTTCTTGATATTCTACAATACTGCTTCTCAGTGTAGCTGTAGTCGTATCCTACCTCTGTTCCGTGTTAAGCATAGTGCTATACTTTGCTACTGGTCTAACTGAATTTAAAGCCTTCATGACAATTTCCATATTAATAAAATAAAACATAACATGCCTCCCTCTTCTTGTATGTATCCTACTTTCTTTTTTTCCCTTCCCTGGAGTGTCACGTTCCCCCATAGCAACAGTCTTGGTAACAACAAGCCTCTATGATCAGTGGATGGGCAAAAAGCTAAAACGGTCTCCCGGTTACCAAGACTGTTGCCATGGAAGTGATGTTACACTTTGGCCCTATAGAGATGGATGTAGTTACCCAAACTCCTACGCAGAGATGCCTCTATGCCTGCATGTCACAGCCTGCAAAACAGCTCTGCCCCAAGTGCCTTATAACTGGACCAAATCCAGACTTCCACAACCAAATTAGTTGAAAAAGAAATGCGGCAATAACTTTGAATTGGGTGTATACAGAGTATCACAAATAACCATTTGTCAATTTTGGTTACGTCCTCTTTGGGCAGAGATGGACGGTGGAACGTTGTCCACGTTTCTGAGTAGGAGTGTGGTAGTTACTATCATTACTATCGTATAAGAGTGCTCTGCATTTTCATCAGGTCTTTGAAATACAGGGTATACATATTGAATATATTAAGTGTTGGGAATATTAATTAAGTGTTTTTGATTGAAAATTAAAATGCCCACTTGTTGAATCTGTGCACAGCTACATGTGGAAGTTGTCATTAAATGGCATTAATTCTACATTGTGTATTCTCCTGAAACATTTCTGCAGTTGTCATTGGCAATGGATTTGCAATAGCTGATTAAATCTTCATTTTACAGATGGAGCCCATTGCCTTACATGTGCTCTGATGCTGTTGAACACGGACCTGCACGGCCCTGTAAGTTAATCTTTTTGTTCCTGTCACCTTAACCACTCATCTTATCACACCATGAGTCTCTTCCTCCTCCTCCTCCTCTTCCTCCCATCCTTGTGGGCAACAGAGCCTGTGGCCACTAGGGGGCGACAGTAGCAGGAGCATCTCCACCTCAGTCAGGAAAGGAGCTGTATCCATGGCTGACCATGGAAAGACACTGGGTCAAGTCAGTTCAGTCAGCAGCGTCACTCTCCACTTAGAAAATATTCAGAAAACAAACGGTTATCCAGTCTTATTGACTCCCTAATACACTGTGCCTCAGAATCAGAGACACTTAATCAGTCAAAGACTATACAGGAATTTGTCTTGGTTTCAGTGGTGCCATGTTTCCAACATGCCACTGCAATAGAACAACATGGTACAGTGACAGCAAAACAAATGGTAAATGGTGAACTAACTTATCACTCTCCAGAATTATAATTAGAAGTTCTTTATTACCATGTATATTGGGCAACCATAGTCTGGCTAGAACTGTCACGATAACCGCAATATTGCAATGCCATGCTATTGTCAAGCGAACTGCAGGGGATGGCAAGTGACCGCCACAACCGCAAGGTTCATGTATTTTCTTTTTTTCACGAGGCTACTTGGCCCTTCTTGTTTTACACTTCAATGTGTGTGTATTGAATGTTAAATAAATTCATATTGAAAACAAGAGTTAAGAGCACTAAAGTTCAGGCACTAAAATGTATCCAATTTAGACCCAATTGGATCACAGGGTCTTCATTATGCTGGTTGAGCTGACACGTGACCACATGAGTTGAAAATAACTGAGCTGCTTCTCCCAGGGTTCGCACATGGTCCTTGAAGTGCTTAACCGATTCGCGGCCAACCACGTGTATATATACGTGATTGGGAGCCAGCGCTTGACGGCCAACCACGTATATATATATGTGGTAAACTCGGTTTTGCTTTTATTCCATTTTAATATCCTACTCAATGTCACAGAGCTGTATTTTGGCTGGAAAAGGCATATCGGGACTCCGAAAGTGCAGTACCGGCCAGATCCTGGTATTGGCGCTGTCTCGAGAATGCAGTTTCCCCTGTTGAAGACCGGGTGACACTTCCAGGCGGACCGCTTTGAAAAGCAAAAATATGCATGCTTAGAACGTTTCCAGAGCGTCTCGCGACTCCCGCGGCTCCGCCACTTGCTCGATTTTGATTGGTCGTCGAAAAAAGTTACCTTGATGAGCGGCGCTCCTCTCCAAAAGTTGAACTATTTTCAACTTTAGGCGCTGGGAGCGCTCCGCCCAAAACGCTAGCCGCCGAGAGTGCTAAAACGCGAGGCGCGGCGCTGGGAAAAGGAGCGCGCCTGTCGCGTTTCCAGCATAGAAATTAATGACAGAAAGGAGCTGGCAACTCATAAAAAGCTGGCTGTGGACAGTACACGTCGCCTAAAGCAGCATTTTTCCACTTCAAGATTTCAAGCTGTTTTGGGCTGGGCTCCGCCCATACTCGCTAAGCGCTTTGAGTGACAGTCACCCACACAGCATGATACATACGAGAGAGAGTGAGAGAGAGAACACGAGCGAGCAAGAGAGGAGAGATCGCTCCGTGAGCGCGCGTGTGCGCGGCTCGACTCGCGATTGTGTGTAAAATGCAGGTGGAGAGATAGAGACAGATAGAGAGAGGGAGAGTCAGGGACGTGAGTGTGCGTGTGCGCTGTGTGAGCGGCTCGACTCACGATTGTGTGTAAAATGCAGGTGGAGAGATAGAGACAGATAGAGAGAGGGAGAGTCAGGGACAGGGAAACCGCTTCCGCATTATTCCCACTGCTCTGTTGTTGAGCGAATTGTTGATTGTGGGCGGTGACTACAACCAGGGGCTGAGATATGCAGATCAGCTCCTTGCTACGTAGGATAGCGAGTCAAATCAGAATGGCTTAGTTCACTGGGGGAGGATCTTGTCTCATCTGAATTGGAGCAATCCGCCAAAATGAGAATCTGAGACACAGACATTGATTGTTGATACAACCCCACATTGCTAGAAAATAGGGATGCTCGATATTGGCTTTTTTACCGATACCTGATATTGTCCAACTCTTAATTTCCGATACCGATATCAACCGATACCGATATATGCAGGGTTCCCCCCCCCCCCCCCCCCCCAAAACGGAATAATTTCAGGTAATTAACCTTACATATATCTTGTCATCTTGAGAGAGATTTGTATCTTGTGAATTAACACAACATTATGCATACTTTTGACAATAAATAAAATCAGAATTTGTTTTTACTTGCTTGCCTGGGTAAATAAATGTGAAATAAATGTAAAAAAAATAAAATATATATATATATTTTTTTTAAACAGATACCGATAATTTCCGATATCACATTTTAATGCCAATATCGGCCGATAATATCGGACATCCCTACTAGAAAACAATGCTAAACACTGGAAAAGGCAATTTATAAGACAGGGGACATTTAAAGTGCTTGATAATAAAAAAAATAATAATAATAAAGTCAAGGCCTGGAATTCCTTGAAAATAGCCTTGAATAAAAATTTAAGTTTAAAAAAAAAAAAAATAGCCTTGAAATTCAAATCAACCATTCACATTGAATGTTTTATTCATCCATGATCAAATTGTTCTGAATCAAGAAATCATTTCTTTGTCTTTTTTTTTTATAACATCTGACGAGTTGCTGTCTCGCACGCTCTTTTCCTAATTTCTTCGTGTGTGATGCTCTAGCTTGCTCTAGCTGGCAAGCAGGCCAAGAAAATGCTTAAAACAGCATTTAAAAGTGAATTGTATCCCTCGAGTGACATCCTTGAAAATAAAAAATAGTGCTTGGAAAAGTACTTAAAAGTCCTTGAATTTCATTTTGCAATGTCTGTGGGAACCCTGTTATCCTGTCTCAGACTGGATTACTTTACCTGATCAAGATATGGATTATTTTGTATTTGCCTTACTGAAAGGAAACTTGTGTGAAGGCATGAGGTAAGCTGATCTTATGATGAATGGTTACTTGATTCAAGGCTGCTGGTTGGTTGGTGTTCCGCGTTGGCTAATGCTAACGTTAGAGGTGGTGAACATGTGACATTATGTCCATTGGTGTGGAATCAGCTGCTTTGCGGTCAAATTTACTTTTGTTTACTCAAGCACTCAAGCATACTGCGCTGTTGAGCAGCCACCAGGGTTTCCGTTGTCCGGTAATTACCGTTTTTTGACCGGCAAAATCTGTTGAAGTCCGACATATTTAAATATCTCCTGTCATAATGTCCTGTGAAAATTATTCTCTCTAAGCACAATTTGAATTGTATTAAAATAGTTACATTTGTTTCATTGTTGCTTCACCAAGCATGTCTAATAATGACAACGATGTGTCAGCGGGAGCTTGTTGCTGGATTTGCGAGAAGCATGCAACTGCAGAGCCGCAGAGCACACAGAGCTGTGTTCGCACAGTGCAATACTCCAATTCAGCCATTGGCAATTCAGCTGTTGGGTGGGTGGCGCTGCTGAGCGGTCCCCGGACCGGACCTGAAAGCACCGCTGGCTCTGCGGCTCTGCGGCTCTGCAGCTGCACACCACTGGGACTCGTCCATCGCCTCGCTGGGAGGCGGAGATCGGCATTGGTTTCAGCGATCACGCAACGTTGAACCACACGATAATGTTGCCGTCTCTCTCGGCTTTCTCTTCTTCGCTTGATATAATTAATACAAATGTCCAATATAACGGAATTCGTTAGCTCATAAAAATGTGATTATAACAGACTGCTGTTTAGTGTCGGGCCGACTGCCCACAGACACGGTCTATTTTATTTCAAGTCAGCAGCAGCACGGAGTATCGAGGGACTTATTTTATTTGGAATATATTAATGACTGTATTTTTAATGCCTAGTTTTAAGTTAAAATATTATAAATCTACATGCCTTGAGGATGTCATTCTTTATATAGCCTGCCTATCAATTGTTTTTAAGCTCAATAAACTATGACCGGAATTAATCTCATTTGTCCGGTAGATTGAAATCTTGCAGGACACGGAGACCGGCAACAATTTTTTCTAACGGAAATCCTGGCAGCCACGCTAAATCACTGCAGGGGAAATTCCATAACCTAAGTCTGCCGACGGGGCATGAGTATGTACCTTGCATGCATGTCTTCTCTGGAGTGGGAGGAAACCGGTGGCAGACTGATATAGGACCCTATAGTTTCTGTGAAAATGAAATCATGTAATTGAGCATAGGGTTCAGCGCCAGAGGTCGCTATGGGCGTATGGCCGTTGTGCACCAGCGCTTTGTTCAATGGGGATAAATTCCGGTGTTTGCAGTGCTAAAACTATATTAAATATTATAGCTATGGATCTAATAACATAGTCGATTGTCAGTGAGTTTCTTCCGGTCAACATGCAAAAAACAGATAATTTTTTCATCCATACATTTCCGTTTTATACTGTGGTGAATATGAGTATAGTTTTAGAGTGATTCTGTGTAATCCCGGGAAACGACGCCAATCAGAGTTTTACTGCATTTCATTATAAATCGTGCCATACAGGGCTCTACAGTGTGACCATATTGCTCGCATTTGCCCCTAGAAATATGTGTGTGCGAACCGGAAAAATCAATTACTCGCACGGTGTGCGAGTGAAGATTACAGCCTCAGTCGTGCTTTTTTCTCTCCGCTGATAATCGTTCAAAAACTACAAGTCCCACATTGCACTCAAGCCAACGGTCCAATCACAGTAGAGTGACGTGACTGGTTTCGAAAAAAAAAAGAAGGAAATGACCAATCGGAAGCTCTCATTTGCTTTTTTACTTCCTGAAAGTTCGCCATTGCGATATGCGAGAGTTTTCCGAGACAGTACCTTATTCTAGTCTTGCCAATAGCAATAGATTTTAGAACACCTAGATTTATCGATAGCAATAGTAATATAACGTTAATGCAACAAAACGAATGCCTTGCTTTGTTAATCATAACGTTGATGCAGTAGCGTAGGGCTGCACGATTAATCGATTTTAAATCGAAATCGCGATTTGGAATGATGCAATTATCAAATCGCAAAAAAAAGAAAATCGCAAATATATATATTTCTTTTACTTTTTTTTTGTTTAACCAGGAAGTCCCATTGAGATACAAGATCGGTTTGGGAGAGGGAGGTAAGGGGTTTTAGATTGTGTGTTGTGAAGTTTAGACTTCAGAGAGGGAGAGTAAAGTACAGAAAAAAGGTACCGTTGGGTACCGGTATCGATTCCCAGGTAAAAAGAAAAAATGTCAGGCTCGGTGTCCCGAAAAGACCCACCGCGTAGGCCAGATGCAAGCCGCATTTTACAATAAACCTCTGTGGGGCTGCTTAAATAAATTTTTATTAATTTTATCGCAATCGCAATATCTGTCAGAAAAATCGCAAGTAGATTATTTTCCAAAATCGTGCAGCCCTACAGTAGCGTATGTCATTGTGTTGGCTGTAACGGACATGAGAATAACATAACACTGTGTACACATTAAAATTGCGATAATCGATTCTAACATTTTCAAATCGATGCAGTTGAATTTTCCTCTTAGGATCGATGCATTGCGATGCATTGTTAAACCCCTACACCAAAGTCACTGGCCCACTGTGCGTGTGTGTGTGCTAACTTGGCTAGCGTTATCAACAGCAGAGGTGGGTGAAAGCGGTGTGACGTATTTGGCAGAATCGACTTGTCAATCAATGGTCTACCTGACACGCAAACTCATAAACAATGTTTCTGTACTGGAGGTGTACAGTATTTCAATAGGCAATCCTGAAAGGATTATTTTTCTAGAAGAGCAACACTAGCCAAAACATAGGCATTGTATGCATAAAAGGGGCAAAAGCTAAAGTTAAGTGACTGTTACTTTTGTAGCAGTAGTTTGATTTGATAGTTTATTTGATAGGGACAGCACATGTTAATGAACATTGAGTACAAAATACAAAATGTAAACATGCAGGGTTCTAGCAAGAGCTAATTTACACCAGGAGACAGCAAAACTCTTTCAATAAATAAATAGCCTGCTTAGGGTAAAAGCATTGTGACAATCAATGATAAAAACAACAATAAAAACAAGAAACAAGTTACATAAACTAAATCAGATAAAAAATGATCACAGTTCTGGTTTGCCTTAAGATGCAGCTTAAGGGCGTTTTCACACCTAGCTCGTTTGGAGCTGTTATTCCGGAACCTGGAGCGTTTACCCCTTATTTCGGTTCAGTTGGGCATATGTGAACACAGCAATTACATTCTGTTGCGGAACAAAACAAGCGGACCGAGACCACCTGGAGAGGGTGGTCTCGGCGCAGTTCCAACCGAACCCGAAGCGGACTCGTACGCTGTGAGAATGCAATCGATTTAACAAACCGACACAATTAATAATAATAATACGTCGTGGAGCAGCGATGAGGTACACTGCGTCGTTGATATTTGGGCAGACGATCACATTCGTCAGATGCTGGAGAACACGCACAAGAACTAAAAGATGCTTTTTTTGCAATGTCTGTGGGAACCCTGGTTATAGCCTATATGTTGGAAAAACGTACAGACTTGGAGTAATATTCAAATGACCCGTCAATCAATGTCCAATGCTAAATGTCAATCAAAACAGTCGGTTACCTTTGTGATAATTACATGACCTGTCCTCTACTCTGCATTAGGTCTCTCCACTCATGGAACAGCTGATTTCTTGGGAAAGAAGTGTTTTGGTACATGATGTCTTCTCTTCTTTGGCTAGCAGTAGTTGCAGTGTTTGAGTCCATGTAACGTTAGCACAACTAACATTAACCATTAGCTAGCCACAACTTCAGCGTGTCCATATCTATGAACGCTACGTGAAGTGACATATTGTTGGCCAAATCTGGAAATGCCCAAACACAAATCTGTCAGTGCCGAGTCCGATCTCATCTTAAATAACAAACAGCATTGCTTGTTGTAGTTAACAAAGAGACGCAGAGTTGATTTAGCAAAAAAATAATATATATATTTGTTTAAATATTCAAATTTAATTTTTCCATTATAATCCCATGCCCATCAAACGAAGCTTCGAAGTATTTAAGACAGCCCTACTGGTCATCCTTCTATTTCTTGGAAATACAATTTCTGATCATTCTGACGTTCTGTGTTAGTATCTGGAGAGTGATTTTATTATCTGCATCATCCATGTCTTCCTTGCTTTGATAGATATTTGAAGAGTGGACTGTGGATGGCATATGTGTGCGTAAATGGCACTGTTGTGCGTGGATCCTCTTGCCTCCTGTGAAGCTATTTGATATGAGAGAGAGAGAGGGGGGATCAAGATGAGCAGTGCATAACATATAATGAAAATCATAACTGGCCAGCTGGCCAGCTGAAAAGTTGTGTAGTCTCGCTAAATTAAAGGGATTTCACAGTAACATTGTAATGGTAAATGGTGCATTTTATATAGCGCTTTTATCCAAAGCGCTTTACAATTTTATTCCCTATATTCACTCACACATTCACACACCAACGGCGGAGGCCACCATGCAAGGTGCCAACCTGCTCATCAGGAGCAGTTAGGGGTTAAGTGTCTTGCTCAAGGAAACTTCGACACGCTACCCGGGAGGAGCGGGAATCGAACCGGGAACTTCCGGATTGCCAGATGACCGCTCTCCCAACCTACCCGACCTCCCAGAGCCACTGTCACCCCGTAATGGGAACACTGTATGCGCTTGTGCTCCATTATATTATCTAATTATCATGCGTCTTATAGTAATGTAGGCAATAGGCATAGGCTTTATTTTATTGTTGTGTTGTGTTTATTTGCATCTTCTTCTTTCGTGTAACGTCAGAGGTCCAACTCTGTATCTTGTAGCCATGCCCTTAACTCTGGTCTGGTTGAGCGGGGAAGCGAGATCCGATCACAAGCGGTCACTTGAGACACACATGGAAACACATTTTAATGCCAGGTGTAAACTGACGTACTTGGAACTGTCCACTTGTGATCGGATCACCCAGATGCCAAGTGGAAACGGCCTATAAGTCTTGAAATGACTTGAATGTTATGTGATACTTTGGCCTGTTTGACCTTCAAGATTGAACTTAAGGATTTAATTTTACAATCACCTTAAGCTTAAGAGAGAGTAGGTGAAGCCGTCTTTTTGTGTTGTGTACATTTAATTTCATTCAATAGCTTGTCACAAAACATTTTGAAATTGCATGTTTGAATGTGTGGTTGTGGGGGATGGCGAATACAGAAGTATAGGCTTTATTCAACCTACGGTAATAATCATAAGAGGCGTGGGTGTTTGTTTGTGTGGGTGTGTGAGAGAGAGAGCGTGATTGTGTGACTAGTAGCTGTCAAAAGGCTAAAATGTGAGTTATAAAAATGTATTAATAATAATGAAAGTATGCGTGACCTAGAGTAGGTGAGGAGAGAGGAGCATTTAATGTCTAACCTTTCTGTCCACAGCAAAGCTGATGGAGTGTGTGTAGCCTGTGTGTGACAGGAGCAGGGTAGTGAGTGAGACAGGGACAGAGCAGCTGCAGCATAGAAGATGAAAATGAAAAAGTACCTATCCTTTTGTTAGCCAGGCTTGTAGTAGGCTTCTTTGTACATGGAGAGGACTGGAAAGACATTATCCTATTTCTCTCACAACAGCTAATCTCCCGCATTTAATTTATATCCTGTCTTGTGCAAGTAAGGCACTTGCCGACGAGGATGAGTCTACTGAATAAAACAGCTGACGAACGTTAGTAGGGGTGGGGGGAAAAACCGGTACGTAGTAGTATCGCGATACTTTGCGTGGCGATACTGTATCGATACAGGGACGCCAAGTATCGATATTTAATTATTTATAAAATAAACAAAATAAATTATTTTTTTTTGTATTCTTTTTTGTATAAGGAAGTTGCATTGTTCATTTCAATACCTGTAATAGTACAGTAGTCCACACACACATGTGCATTCAGTTAAGTTGGAATATGACTGTAATACAAACAGTTCAGTTTGTCAGGTACAGGTACATTACAGTGTTTACATCTGTCTGCTTGAGAAAATAGCATGTTCTGCAATAAAAATCATTGAAGTGAGATGAACAGACTGAACTTTATTTTATTAGATAAAACATGTTGACAAAGTTTTACTTTGCAGTTGAAAAAATGTAATAAATCGCAATATTAATAGCGCAATACTCAGCATATCGCAATATATTTAGTATCGCAATACTATCGTATCGTGACTCAAGTATCGTGATAGTATCGTATCGTGAGGCCTCTGGTGATTCCCACCCCTAAACGTTAGGCAGGTGTGTGGAGCTGAACACATCCATGTGACTTGACAAGATTCTGACAAGATTAGTCAGATCAAGACTCTGGCTTCATAGCCTGTTTGGAATGTAACTGGTATAATTTGAAGGCTTAAGCTATGTTCATTTGTAGGGGGATGCACAATACATCTGTGACCATATTGGTTTTGGCCGATGATAGTGATTTTTCAGTCCAACGAGCAAAACTGGGCAGATATATTGGCAAACGTATATCGGCTGGTGATAGTGATTTCTTTATTGATTGCATTGGTCTGATGAGCAAAACTTGGCCGATGTGAACAACGATGGCTATTTATCTGTTTGTGTGTTTTTCTTTTTTTTGGCCATGTAGTGTTTGTTTGGGTACTGTTACTTGCATGTGACAATGACTGATTGTTAAAAAAAAATAGTATGTACAAAATTCGATACGTAGTCTATTGGAACAAGTGCCTCCATTCTATACCCAACTGTGGCTTCCCAACTAGGCATGTGCTGGTATGATATTTTGATGGCATGATAACCTTGGACAAAAATACCACGGTTTCACAGTATATCGCGGTATTCGGTCAAGAAAAAGGACAATTATTTTTCCATTGAGCAAAATGTTTTATTACAGTGCTATCAGCTTTTCTGTAAGTGTTATTTATGAATGTGTGAAAATCCCAACATAGCTTTTAGATAGATTTATTGTATTTATACATTGTTATTTATTGTATTTTGATAGACTACAGGCCACCTCTTTGCAGGTTTAAATGACTCTACGGACATACTGTCACTTTTATAGGCTAAGTAGATTACATTATAGTATTATTATTTTTTGTCTTGCATTACTCAATGCTCTTACATTGTTGTTTTTTGATAATTTTTGATAATTGTTTATTATTATTGATCTATTCTATGTTTGTTTTGACTCATTTCTTTATGTTGTTATAATATTTTGAGTTTGTGTGTATATATACTTATATAATATACAAATTTGTTTATTTCTATTTAGTATTATTGTATATTTCTTCAACTCAAGAGAATGTTGCTTTGCCTTCATTTATTTGGGACCAGCTGTCCCCCATTGTAATTAGTCACTCCCTGAGTTATGTTTTTTCCGTTTTTTCCTTGTTTCCTCTATCTAGTCACAGTATTGTTTTTGTCACAGCTACAACACCCTGAAGAAGGCCATGTAGGCCGAAACATGTCGGTTTTTTAAAAAGAATTTTCTAAATAATGTAAGCCAATAAATAAAGGCTTTTTAAATTTTTTTAGAGCTGCCTTGGATCTCAACCTTTCTTTTATAGCTGAGAGGGAATTCAAAAAAGTCTGCACTTTGTAACACATTTGAGCTATTTGACATGGTGTTAGGTATGGGTATACAGTTTTCAAAAACCACGTCATACAAGTTGGGGTAGCCGCCTGGTTGTTATGTTTAAAATCCAATATGGCCACCATCGGAAACAGTGAATGTCATATTTCAGCTTCTGTTAGTACTAGATCCTTGTGGGGTGCTCCAGTAGCACACCATATAGCGCGCTGAGTCGCGAAGCGGTCGCCCCGGGTTCGATTCCCAGTCCCGGTGGGCCATGGCCATTTGCCGCATGTCCTCCCTGCTTCTCCCGTTCTCCCTCTCTCCTCTGTCGGTCCTGTGTGGCCAGAAAAAGCTGTGAAAAACACTAATAAAGATAATTAAAAAAAAAGTACTAGATCCTTGTTTAATATCTTTTTCTACTTTCTTTGGTGCGAAAAATCAATTTCTGAAGTAATTATTTATGTTAACACATTAACTGCCACATAGTTTGATCATCTTATACCATTCTCTGCCAGCACTGTAAGTCTATGGAGATGTTCACCTTCTTTGCAGGGCTATAACTTTTTAAATTGTATTGCTAAATTGACATTACTATGGCCCATTCAACATCGATTATCTATCGTTCAGGATGTAGGAACGTTTTACTTTTTCATTCACACATTCATACGAAAATACCGTCTAGAATATAAATATGTTTTTATCGTTTTCTGCAGTAATTCCTAGAACGTGAGATATAGGCATAAATGCATATATACATTATCAAATGCCGTTTGTTGCCGATCCACGCTATATTAAAAATTTCAACTGTACATGGTCCTAAACGTTATGACTGATCATGCGCGGGTGAACGGAGGGGGTGGTCTATCAAATAGACCACATATGCATCAACAGAAAGTTCAGGAGGTCATGGCAAGATGTACGAGTCAAGAGAGGGGCAGATGTGGCATCAGACCATCATCTCGTGCTGACGATCATAAAACTACGTCTGAAGAAGTATGCCACAACCACCGGCGCAAGAACCAGATATGACGTTGGACTTCTTAGGAACAAAGAAATACAGAGTAGATTCCAGATCAGCCTTACCAACAGGTACCAGCAACTACAGGAACAGGATGAAGACACAGATGTGGACATAGAAACTCAATGGCAGCACACAAAGACGTTGTGGCTGGACACCTGCAAAGAAATATTGGGAAAGAAGAAGACAAAACACAAGGAATGGGTCTCAATGGAAACACTCCAGAAACTGAAAGAAAGAAAGGAGAGGAAAGAGATACTGAACACAAGCAAAACAAGATCAGCAAAAGCAAAGGCACAGGAAGAATACACCCAAGCCAATAAGGAGGTGAAGAGTAGCATTAAGAAGGATAAAAGAGATCACATAGACAACTTAGCCAAACAAGCAGAAACAGCGGCAGGGCAAGGCAACATGAAATACCTCTATATGATCACTAGGAAGTTAGCAGGCAAGTTCCAACAAACGGACAAACCGGTAAAAGACAAACAGGGAAACCCACTTATAACAACAGAGGACCAACGGAGAAGATGGGCTGAACATTTCAAAGAACTACTGAACCAACCAGCCCCGACAGAGCCAGCGGACATTATACCAGCGGAGAGAACATTTCCAATAAACTGTGATAAACCCAGCAAAGCAGAGATCAAAAAAGCTATTATCTCAACAAAGGACGGAAAATCTGCAGGACCAGATGAAATACCAGCAGAAGCCATCAAGGCCGACTTGAAGACTGCGGTAGATATGCTTCATAGCCTCTTCACCAAGATCTGGGAGGAAGAAAAGATTCCAGAAGAATGGAAAGATGGAATCATCATCAAGCTACCAAAAAAGGGAGATCTTACCAACTGCAACAACTACAGAGGAATAATGCTTCTATCAGTACCGGGAAAAGTACTCAACAGAATTATACTGGACAGAATGAGTGTTGCTGTGGATCCCATGCTTCGAGACCAGCAGGCAGGCTTCCGGAGCAACAGATCTTGCACGGACCAGATCGCCACCCTGCGCATCATTATAGAGCAATCCATCGAATGGAACTCTCCATTATACATAAACTTCATAGACTATGAAAAAGCCTTTGACAGTGTGGATAGAGAGACTCTGTGGAAACTGCTGCGGCATTATGGTATCCCAAAGAAAATCATCACTCTGATTCAAAACACCTATCAAGGAACATCATGCAAAGTTTTACATGCAGGCCAACTGTCAGAGAGTTTTGAGGTCAAGACCGGTGTGCGTCAGGGATGCCTCCTATCGCCCTTTCTATTCCTTCTAGTCATAGACTGGATTATGAAGACCACCACAAAAGGAAATAAAAACGGCATACAGTGGACCCTATGGACACAACTGGATGACCTCGACTTTGCTGATGACCTGGCTCTCCTGTCACACAACTACAACCAGATGCAGGACAAGACAACCAAGCTGGCAACTACATCCCTTGAGACTGGGTTGAGAATAAACAGGAAGAAAACCAACCTAATGATGATCAACACCTCTACCAACAACACAGTCACAGTAGGTGATGAATCCATACAGGAAGTCAACTCCTTCACTTACCTAGGCAGTATCTTGGATAAGAAGGGCGGCACAGATGGCGCCGTCACAGCAAGAGTAGGCAAAGCCAGAGCAGCATTCATCATTCTGAAGAACATCTGGTCCTCCAAGGACATCGCCATGACAACCAAAGTGCGGCTCTTCAATTCAAATGTCAAATCTGTCCTTCTCTACGGTTCAGAGACTTGGAGAATGACGAAAAGAACATTGCAGAAGATACAGACCTTTATAAACGGCTGTCTGAAACGCATCTTTGGGATCCGGTGGCCAAACAAAATCAAGAATGAGGAACTATGGCTGAAAGGAAGACAGGAACCAGTGGAGAAGCAGATCCTGAGACGAAAGTGGGGATGGATAGGCCACACTTTGAGGAAACCGGCTACCAGTACTACACGCCAGGCCCTGACTTGGAATCCCCAAGGGAAGCGGAAGAGAGGGCGGCCTAAGAACACCTGGAGGCGGGACACTGAGGCGGAGCTCAAGAGACAAGGAACTACCTGGGGGGAGGCAGAAAGGACAGCCCAAAGCCGTGTTGGATGGAGAAAAGTCGTAGATGGCCTATGCTCCATTGGGAGCGATGGGCCTAAGTAAGTAAGAGTATCAGCTTTTCTGTAAGTGTTATTTATGAATGTGTGAAAATCCCAACATAGCTTTTAGATAGATTTATTGTATTATTTATACATTGTTATTTATTGTATTTTGATAGACTACAGGCCACCTCTTTGCAGGTTTAAATGACTCTACGGACATACTGTCACTTTTATAGGCTAAGTAGATTACATTATAGTATTATTATTTTGTCTTGCATTACTCAATGCTCTTACATTGTTGTTTTTTGATAATTTTTGATAATTGTTTATATTATTATTGATCTATTCTGTTTGTTTTGACTCATTTCTTTATGTTATAATATTTTGAGTTTGTGTGTATATATACTTATATAATATACAAATTTGTTTATTTCTATTTAGTATTATTGTATATTTCTTCAACTCAAGTTGAGAATGTTGCTTTGCCTTCATTTATTTGGGACCAGCTGTCCCCCATTGTAATTAGTCACTCCCTGAGTTATGTTTTTTCCGTTTTTTCCTTGTTTCCTCTATTTAGTCACAGTATTGTTTTTGTCACAGCTACAACACCCTGAAGAAGGCCATGTAGGCCGAAACATGTCGGTTTTTTAAAAAGAATTTTCTAAATAATGTAAGCCAATAAATAAAGGCTTTTTAAATTTTTTTAGAGCTGCCTTGGATCTCAACCTTTCTTTTATAGCTGAGAGGGAATTCAAAAAAGTCTGCACTTTGTAACACATTTGAGCTATTTGACATGGTGTTAGGTATGGGTATACAGTTTTCAAAAACCACGTTATACAAGTTGGGGTAGCCGCCTGGTTGTTATGTTTAAAATCCAATATGGCCACCATCGGAAACAGTGAATGTCATATTTCAGCTTCTGTTAGTACTAGATCCTTGTGGGGTGCTCCAGTAGCACACCATATAGCGCGCTGAGTCGCGAAGCGGTCGCCCCGGGTTCGATTCCCAGTCCCGGTGGGCCATGGCCATTTGCCGCATGTCCTCCCTGCTTCTCCCGTTCTCCCTCTCTCCTCTGTCGGTCCTGCGTGGCCAGAAAAAGCGGTGAAAAACGCTAATAAAGATCATTTAAAAAAAAGTACTAGATCCTTGTTTAATATCTTTTTCTACTTTCTTTGGTGCGAAAAATCAATTTCTGAAGTAATTATTCTATGTTAACACATTAACTGCCACATAGTTTGATCATCTTATACCATTCTCTGCCAGCACTGTAAGTCTATGGAGATGTTCACCTTCTTTGCAGGGCTATAACTTTTTAAATTGACATTACTATGGCCCATTCAACATCGATTATCTATCGTTCAGGATGTAGGAACGTTTTACTTTTTCATTCACACATTCATACGAAAATACCGTCTAGAATATAAATATGTTTTTATCGTTTTCTGCAGTAATTCCTAGAACGTGAGATATAGGCATAAATGCATATATACATTATCAAATGCCGTTTGTTGCCGATCCACGCTATATTAAAAATTTCAACTGTACATGGTCCTAAACGTTATGACTGATCATGCGCGGGTGAACGGAGGGGGGGGGTTCTTTTATAATTCCGTGATCGTCGTTGAATGCTTTGTGGTATGGGTGATATATAGATCAGAGCAGTTTGCATGGGTAATAATAAACACTCACGCTGAGCAAAAACAAACAAAAACATCCCGGTTATTTGATGGGGATCGAGTCGATCCATTTCCGGTTTGTATAATAATAATAACAGCCCAAATCATGTTGATTATTGAGTTATGGCAGCGATCCATATCCACGGCGTGTGTCTACAGTCCCGCAACGATATGCGAGTGGCCGGACGTATTTAGGAGACTCACCGATATCCAACCGGCCATTTCCGGTTTGGCAACTCGCCGATCATCCACCAGGTGGCAGTATTGAAGCGTTGCAGAGTTGTGCCGAGTTCCACTGCATCAGACGAGGCTCTGAGGGAAATATGAATACCATGGCGCAAATATGAAATATGGTCACAATAACGTCGTATGCCGTGATCTGGCAGAATTGGCATGAACTTGAAACACGTCGTACAACGTGAATGGCGCAAGATGTGTTAAGGTCAAATGTTATTTTCAAGGTCACCTTTAGCATCAGCAAAAAAGTGGCCATAACCCTGTAACTAAGTCACATAGAAAGATTATGTAGGGCTCTAGACCTATGTTTTCAAACCCAAGGGATTCATTTTCCAGTTTATTTTACATTTCACGGTCACTCTTGGTGTCAAAAATCATTATGGTCAAAATGGCTACCGGTCTGGCTTAGCTCTTTCACGGCCACCAGCTTTCGCCATCTGCACTGTTTGGCGCCAGCATTAATGACCATTTTTGCGATGTTTACACACCCATTGTGTGTTCTGTATTATGGAGACAATAGTATGGCTCATTTTACAGGCATTGTTCATACTCCATTACTGACTAATCAGTTCATTTCTACACTATAGTTTGTTACACGCTAAACATCGCCCCATTTCCGAAATAATCAAGTCTTTTTCCATAGCTCGCGAGATATGACACATTATATGCAATACACGCTAAACATCGCCCCCTTTTTCCGAAATAATCCAGTCTTTTTCCATAGATCGCGAGATATGACACATTATATGCAATAAGCCCAAATCCTTCTGGTTGATCCCCTGGAGCCCCAAATACTCCCAAATCAAAGGTATATACCATGTACATAATGTGTCTTGAACTTAAAACTGTGATCGTTACCAAAAGCAAGTTTTACGTCCGGTAAACATGTGTGCACGCTAGGGCTGCACGATTAATCGATTTTAAATAGAAATCGCGATTTGTAATGATGCAATTATCAAATCGCCAAAAATGATTAAATATCGCAAATCTTTATTTTATTTTTATTTTATAAATTTTTTTAACCAGGAAGTCCCATTGAGATACAAGATCGGTTTGGGAGAGGGAGGTAAGGGGTTTTAGATTGTGTGTTGTGAAGTTTAGACTTCAGAGAGGGAGAGTAAAGTACAGAAAAAAATGTACCGTTGGGTACCGGTATCGATTCCCAGGTAAAAAGAAACATTTTCAGACTCTGTGTCCCGAAAAGACCCAATGCGTAGGCCAGATGCAAGCCGCATTTTACAATAAACCTCTGTGGGGCTGCTTACATTTTTTTTTTATAATCGCAAGTTTAATCGCAATCGCAATATCTGTCAGAAAAATCGCAATTAGATTATTTCCAAAAATCGTGCAGCCCTAGTGCACACGGCGCGCGCACACAAAAATGCGTTCACAACATTCACTCGACTCGTCGCGCCATGCACCAAGTACCGGTACTCAGCTATCACCTAGTCTTTGCATAACAATAGCATAGCAATAGCATAACAAAGAATGAGAAAACCAAAATACAAGCCCTGTACCAATTGGTGGGGGTTGCTTGACCTGTGGAGTTGCTTGACCTATATCTCACCTGTGGACATTTCTTAAGTTGTGCTTCAGAAGGAAACTGTCCTTCTGTAAACTAAGTTACATTGTTAATTTAGTTTGTATTTACTTTTCTAGTTTAACTTAATTCAATTAAATAAATTGTAACTACAATATTGTATCTACAATTACATTTAAAACATTGTTTGTTTTTCAACCATATCTGTTGAAAATATAATTTCTTTATATATTGAAGGCTACATCCTGCTACCTTTTTCAGCTTCTCTATTTCAAGGCAATATTTACAAAAACTAAACTAAAACTAGTAATTTCCTATACAAACATGTTTCCTACTATTTATGCATAATAATCATCTGTTCTGTGCGCATGCGAGGGAACATGTGTGCGCATGCGCGCGCGGGAGCATGCGTGCATGTGGTGTCATTTAAACAGCGTACAGGCACTTATATTACGACTGCACCCCTGGATACAGAAGCATGTTTTATGTAAAAAAAAAAATACCAGCAGGTTACCTAAGAAAGACCTTACCTCAGTCAGAAAGTACTCCAAAATGAATAAATCCCAGTCGATCCCATGACGATCACAATTACTCGTGTATATTGGGCATGGCTACCATACGGTAAATAATAGCTCTTGAGGCACCAAATCTTCCAACGATTGCTATGTTGTGATCCACTCCTAGGCGGAAACAGCCGGAGTGGATCACAAGACAAGCGATATCCTCAGTTCCCAGTTCAAAAGGTAGGCGATACTGCCACCTGGTGAGATTCGATGGTCATTGCAATTCCAACATAGGTAGATGAATCACAGACACCTAGAGGGCTCCGGCTGACCGTATAGAACGCGGATCAAAGGAAAATATCAAAGGATCAAAACCTGAGTATACTCTGTTTCTGGCACTCAACGGTTAGCGAGATAACCCGACTTTACTCGGGTTTGGCCGTCAAAGAGTTAAAATGTCCATAACTCAGAACTAAGCCACATACAAAGATGATCTTCAGCTCGACCCCATGTACAGTAAAAAAATAATAATAATAATAATCATCCATTATCAAAACAAATCAAATAAATTTTGACAACACACGTTAATGTCCCCATGGGCCGGACACGTCTTCTTTAAAGGGGAACTATCTTACTACTTATTTCACTATTTGGGCAATTTTACACAATTCCTGTGAGTCTATGGAACACATCTGTATGTTTTTTTCCAAAAATAAATTCATTGTATTGTATTTCTAATCAAGTACTCTAAAACAGCATTTTTCCACTTCAAGATTTTAAGCTGTTTTGAGGCTGGGCTCCGCCCATACTCGGAATGCGATTTGAGTGACAGACCCCCATGTCTGTAGCTCTGTCCATTAGGGATGGGTACCGAATTCGGTACTTTTGAGGTACCGAACCGAAACACGTCGGTACTACCGAGTATCGATTCAAGTGAGATACTTTTTTTTAGTTTTTTAACCTTTTTTTTCATGTCAACGTTCACATGCACAATATATGCTTACCTATGATTTGACTTGATTCAACAACAAAGCAGTCGGAGCAATGGCAAGCCGAAAACCGTCGAAATTGTAGTTATTTGAACTTTGGATTATTTTTTCACGACTGAGGTAGGTAAATAAAATTTCTTGAGACTAAAGTACCGAAAAAAGGTACCGTTGGGTACCGGTATCGATTCACAGGTACCGGTACCGTATCGGTTCAAATGTGAAAGGTACCCATTAGGTCAAAGTGAACCTAATACACAAACAAATATGGCTCAAGCATACGTTTTCGAATACAATACAATCCACAAAGGGATGACACCGAAGCAGGTACCCATGCCATACGATTTTGGGTATAGAGAAAACAAATGACAGGAAGAATAAGATTGCTCTCACTCCGTCTAACACACACACACACACACACACACACACAGTGCTTGTACTAACGTTAGATCAAGGATCACATTTGTGCCTCCCTCCCCAGTGATATGGACCCTATGCAATTTGCATACAGGACAAACAGGTCCACTGACGACGCGGTCTCCCAGGTACTGCACAGCACCCTCTCTCACCTTGACCGCCAGAAGGGGGGCATGTGAGACTGTTGTTCATTGACTACAGCTCAGCGTTCAACACCATAGTCCCCACCAGACTGGTGGACAAGCTGATCGAGCTGGGTCTGAGCTCCGCTCTGAGCGCCTGGGTACTGGACTTTCTGAGTGAAAGACCCCAGGCAGTCAGGGTGGGGGGTCAGACCTCCAACACCATCACCCTGAGCATCGGGTCCCCCCAGGGCTGTGTTCTGAGCCCCCTGCTGTACTCACTCTACACACACGATTGTGTGGCCAAGTTCAGCTCCAACGCCATAGTGAAGTTTGCAGACGACACGGTGGTGGTGGGGCTGATCTCGGACAACGACGAGAAGGCCTACCGGGAGGAGGTTGAGGTACTGGAACGCTGGTGCCAGGACAACAGCCTGCTCCTGAACATTGGTAAAACCAAGGAGCTGATCGTGGATTATAGAAGAGGACAGCAGGAGACACACATACCACTGAGGATAAACAGGGCTACCATGGACAGGGTGAGCAGCTTTAAGTACCTGGGGGTCCACATCTCAGAGGATCTGACATGGTCAACACACATAGACACAGTTGTAAAAAAGGCGAAGCAGCGCCTCTACCACCTGAGACAGTTAAGGAAGTTCAGAGTATCTGGGAAGATACTCCAGTCCTTCTACTCCGGAGTTGTAGAGAGCATCTTGACTGGAAACATCACTGACTGGTATGGAAACAGCACAGCACAGGACAAGAAGGCCCTACAGAGAGTGGTGCGCTCAGCCGAGCGTACCACGGGTATTGCACTACCTCCCCTGCAGGTTCTATACAACAAGAGGTGCAAATCCAGAGCCTGCAGAATAATGAAAGACCCTCACCACCCCAACAACAGCCTGTTCCAGCTGCTGAGGTCAGGCAGACGCCTGCGAACCCCAGCTACTAGGACAGAGAGGCTTTGGCTCAGCTTCTTCCCCCAGGCCATCAGAGCCTTGAACACTGAACACTGAGTGCCACAGAACACTGAACTCTCCACACACAAGCACACATGAGCACACACACGACATGCACGCTGTACACGCTCGCACACTAGCAGCCACTTTAACATGAGCAAGCACACACTCATGCTGCACACGCCCACACTTATGGCCACAAAGGAAAGGTCACTTTAAAAATAGTATAGCAACAGTAACAGTGTATTGCACTACCAAAGGACCTAGCATGTCCTCCATGCTCTGTAAATAACTTATGTACAAATACCGAGATGCCCCACTATGTTACCTGTTTATTGCACAATGTTGTTTTATTGGATTCTATTATATGTTGTACTACTGTATTGCACATCGTTGCGGGCAAGACCACCCGCATTTTATTGTATACTTGTATGCCGTGACAAATAAAACTCTTGACTTGACTGAGAGAGTCAACAGCTTTAAGTACCTCGGAGCCTACATATCCGAGGACTTGACATGGACCACACACATTGACAGTGTTGTGAAGAAGGCGCGACAACGCCTCAACGCCTCTACTTCCTCAGGCGCCTAAGGAAGTTCCAAGTCAGTCAGAAGATCCTTAAGAACTTCTACTCATGTACAATAGAGAGCATCTTGACTGGCAACATCACCTCCTGGTTTGGGAATAGCACTGCACAAGACCGAAGCAGACTACAAAGACTGACACGTTCAGCCGAAACGCACAATTGGAGGGGGGCTCCCCACCCTCCAGAACATTTACAACAAGCGTTGCAAGGGCAAGGCTAAGAGAATCATTAAAGACTCCAGTCACCCGAACAACTGCCTCTTTGAGCTGCTGCGGTCAGGCAAGCGATACCGGAGTCTCAAGGCGAGCACAGAAAGACTCAGAAGAAGCTTCTATCCCCAGGCCATCAGACTGCTAAACGAACAATGAACACTACACAACAACAACCACCAAACGCACATAGCACACACATCCACACGCACACACTCACTTTAAACAGACACACTGTAGCACCCACTCCACACACTTTATAGCACACACCCACTTTAAACAAACACACTGTAGCACCCACTCCCCACACTTTATATTTATTGATGAAGGATTGCACTACAACTCGTACACCTTACTGTAAATTGTACCTAAATTGTACCTCATCCCATTTCTGCTTTGCACTATATAGTACTGTACATTAGTACACTGCATAGTATTGTATATTATATGGTAACTCAGAACATTGTACATATGTCTATACCGAACACTGTGACCTCATTTTCTTATTCTAAATTACATGCTATACTATGTTATTTGATACTATCTTGTCTAGCACAGTCTCTGGAGCGTAACAGTAAGAAGCATTTTGTATGAAAGTATTCTGTACTTCTGTATGACAACTATTAAAGAAACTTGAAACTTGACTTGATACCCCACGCAAAGTTAAGTAAAAACTCACTAAAAACCTAGCAATAGGAAAAAAGCACCACAGGCAATGTGGAGGGGAGAAACCTTAGAAGGGTCATTCAAGGGGGGATCTCCCTTTTTGGATGTCGGTGATAGTAGTGTTGCTATAAAACAGGCGAAACAGTTGGTAAGTATGTACATATACGTGTAATGAAACACAAATATGTACATGCAATAGCAACTGGGGCACATAAGAACATTTTGAAAGATTGAAAATAGAATAGAGCTGATGACTGATCCATTTGAGGTATGGGGGCGACGTAGAGAGGATCGCATCCTCCCGGCCATCACCACGGGCTGTCCACCACTCCGTCCATCACCACGAGACATCCACTCATAAGGAGACAGGGAGACGGGGACATGTATTAGACAGTTTGCGTGTGATGAGCGGACATAGCAATAGATACATGTAGTAAGCATATATGTGAATAGAATAGATACATGTAGTACTAAGCGTATATGTCAATAAAATCAGAGTATATAAGATAATCGCGAAATCAGGTAATAAATAGAACTAAGAACAACTGCAAGCGTATGTATACAGGATGAGATACAAGACGATGGCTCAGGGCCATATGCCCCGGGGCGCAGGAGAAACCATTCAGAATAGGTCATGGCAGAGCAGGTAAGGTTTTTTCTATCACCTTCTATGGAACCTGGCCAGGATTCACTAAATCTATTGCCTTTGTGACCTCGAACATTGAGGGCAGAATCCACAGAGAATGGATTGCGCGAAGCAAATTGCATTCACAGAGCCTGCTCTGCGTCTGCGAGGTATCCACAAAGCACATTGCTCGATGAGATACCATGCGCAGACACGCCCAATGTGTGTAGCTTGTGAGCAGTTTGCACTCTGCCCCGCTGACGGCACTCTTGGCAGAAATGTGTGTCGAAATAGCGTGCTGTCAAGTTTAGCGCGCTGTCCAAAAAAAGAAAAGAAATTAGAAATCACTCCATCCATTAACTCAACTGTCATACTATTCATTTGCACTAGCACTATTGCACTTGGGACATTGATATTATATTATTGATGTTATTATTTATACATGCTATATTCAGTATGTTTGTATGTGATGATGCTCTAAACTCAATTTCGTTGGACCAACAATGACCATTAAGATTATATTCTTTTGCACTCCTCTATACATTACGAAGTAAACGAAATACACTACAAAATGAACGGAATACTAAAGAAAATAGCGGGTCGATAATTATCAGGCCGATATCAGCAATAATGACGTCATCCCGATAAACCCGATAAAAGTATTGATAGCTCCGATAATAAATATTTTATTTTGTTTACACTTTTTTCTTTTCATGTCAACGTTCACACGCACAATATATGCTTACTTAGGATTTTACTTGATTCAACAACAAAGCAGTGGGGGCAATGGCAAGCCGAAAACGGTCGAAAATGTGGTTATTTGAAGTTTGGATTTTCCCCCCCACAACTGAGGTAGGTAGATTACATTTTTAGAGACTAAAGTACAGAAAAAAAGTACCATTGGGTACCGGTATCAATTCACAGGTACCGGTAGCTTGAAGCCTTTTTACAACGCATCCGCGTTTCCGGGTTCCCGTTTTGCGCTCTGATTGGCCAGGTCATGTGACATGAGCGCCAATCGTGGGAAGGCAAGTTTCTACACTGGTTAAGCTTAGGCACTCTTCGAAGTTGGTTAAGGTTAGAGTTTGTCTTAGAGCGTGACGGCAAGTTCTTTCGCCGGTTAAGCTTAGGCACTCTTTCGAAGTTAGTTAAGGTTAGAGTTTGTCTTAGAGCATGGCGATAGAACGGCAGGTAGATTGCAGGCTGTTCGACGCGGAAATGGGCAAACACGCTATTGGGCGCACATGTCACATGACCTGGCCAATCAGAGCGCCGGAAACGCGGATGCGTTGTAAAAAGGCTACATGCGTACCGTTACCGTATCGGTTCAAATGTGAACGGTACCCATCCCTACTGACAAAGCACAATACCTGTTGGTTTTTAGTTCACTCATTGTTCAGGGAAACACATTGTTAATGACATTGACGGATTGTGAATTTTGTGATTGACTCAAATTATATTTATTTGGAAAAATAAATATAGTCACTTTATTTGAAGAGTCAAAACTGTTCTCTTGGCTTTGTTTTGTTCATAGTAGTAACGCTCATGTCATGATAAATCTGGTTAGGTCAAAACTACAGGAATATACATAAAAAAGAAATTTTAATTTATAATACAATAAATATATATACCGTAATTTTCGCACTATAAGCCGCACCTGATTATAAGCCGCAGCAGCTAAATTGAATGATGTGTACATATATAAGCCGCACTATGTAAGGGTATGTAAGGGTTCGTGCACAGAGGGGATTGTCGGGAAAGAGATGGCTGTTTGAGGAAGCTCCCATTTATTAAAATTTGTTTAAACAGGAACGATAGCCAGTTAGCCAGCGCCAGGTACAGTAGCTACCAACGTTAGCTCACATAACAATAGCCAGTTAGCCAGCGCCAGGTACAGTAGCTACCAATGTTAGCTCACATAACGATAGCCAGTTAGCCAGCGCCGGGTACAGTAGCTACCAACGTTAGCTCTCATAACGATAGCCATTTAGCCAGCGCCAGGTACAGTAGCTACCAACGTTAGCTCTCATAACGATAGCCAGTTAGCCAGCGCCAGGTACAGTAGCTACCAATGTTAGCTCTCATAACGATAGCCAGTTAGCCAGCGCCAGGTACAGTAGCTACCAATGTTAGCTCACATAACGATAGCCAGTTAGCCAGCGCCGGGTACAGTAGCTACCAACATTACCTCTCATAACGATAGCCATTTAGCCAGCGCCAGGTACAGTAGCTACCAACGTTAGCTCTCATAACGATAGCCAGTTAGCCAGCGCCAGGTACAGTAGCTACCAACGTTAGCCCTCATAACGATAGCCAGTTAGCCAGCGCCAGGTACAGTAGCTACCAACGTTAGCTCTCATAACGATAGCCAGTTAGCCAGCGCCAGGTACAGTAGCTACCAACGTTAGCTTTCATAATGATAGCCAGTTAGCCAGCACCAGGTGCAGTAGCTACCAACGTTAGCTCTCATAACGATAGCCAGTTAGCCAGCGTCGGGTACAGTAGCTACCAACGTTAGCTCTCATAACGATAGCCAGTTAGCCAGCACCACAGGTACAGTAGCTACCAACGTTAGCTCACATAACGATAGCCAGTTAGCCAGTAGGCTTGGGCGGTATGACGGTATTACGGTATACCAGGGTATTTAGAAATCCCGACGGTAATCACAGATGCGTTTCAGTTTATATTACACTGAAACAGAGTTTTGACAGTGGTTAGTTGTAGTGCACACACGCGCCAGCAGAGGGCGAGACCAGTCCTCACTAGTGGAGCGACCACACGCAGAGCTGGTTGTCTTCTACACACAGGAGGAGGGGAAACCCCGCTTCAGTGGTGGAAATTAAATGAGACACGCTTACCGTTGCTGGTGCTAACTGGCTATTCTGAGAGCTAACTGTTGTGTATGTGGATCACAACGGTGTTCACGCTTTACGGTAATGTTGCGACAGTGCTGTGAAAATACCGTAAAGCGTTGTGCTAACAAGAGTGTGTGTTGTGCACTGGTGGAGCAAGCAAATAAACGGTAAAACGTTACATCGCAGTCCGGTGCGTTTTTGAATACACAATACTAACGTTACTAGGGTGCTGCAGGCTTCTGGCTACCATTCTGAGAGCTAACGTTAGTAGTAGCTAGATAACATTAGACAACGCCTCATGTATTAATAAACTAAAGTGAATAGTTCGTTGACTGGGTCATTTTGTTTAATGCTTCAGTTATGTTTAAAGAGGAGCTCTGAGCTGCTCATGCACTCCTCTTGCCGTAATGGTTTGTTGACGTGGTTATGTGAGGCGGAGGAGGAGGGGCAAGGTGTGCACTGCTGCAGCAGATTTAGGAGTCTGATCTGACGGTCACAGAGCTGAGGGAGTGCGCCCAGTTAGCTGTAAAAATCCATAGATTAGCCGCACCGTTATATAAGCCGCAGGGTCGAAAAATGGGGGGAAAAGCCGCGGCTTATAGTCCGAAAATTACGGTATATATCTGTTATCGACCTTGAGGAGCAGAAACTTATTGGTATCGATATCGGGGTCAAAAAATCTATATCGTGCACCCCTAATTAGATTATATTCTAGTGAAGGTTATTAATGAATTATTAATTTTATAATAATAATAACTTCGTTTTATATAGCGCCTTTCATAAAACCTAAGGTCGCTTATATAGGGAAGAAATAACAGACTGTAGCTAAGGGGCTACACAACCCTGACTGTATTTAAATAATGAGCTTGGCAAATACTAAATGATATATTAACCAATATTAAATTTACACAAAATGGCGGACACTCTTATTAACTGGAGGGGACAGGGGTACAGAGTTGAATTATTACATTTAATGTGTAACATTAAACTGGGGCTAATAAAAATGTACATGCAACCGGGTAGTCGCTGGATAGAGGGGGCCTCGTACGGAAGGTTCCTATAGTCCAAAACGCTGGTCTTCGGTGTTGGAGTATGTCACTGCACTAGTGTCACGATACTGGAATTTCGACTTCGATACGAGACCTTGAAAAGTATCGATATTCGATACTTTTTCGATACCAAAAAAAAAAGAAAAAATGTATAATATTTAATTTAAATTAAATGCTGGTTGATTCTCCTCAGCTTCTCTCTAGTACTATAAGAGAAGATAAATATAACACTTTTAAAACCCTTTGTTTATCTTTAGATCACACATTTAAAAATAACTGTTCATCTCACTTCAATCATTTTTATTGCAGAACATGGTATTTTCTCAAGCAGGCTGTAATCTGTGTTGCATGTACCTGACAAACTGAACTGTTTGTATTAGTCATATTCCGACTTAACTGAATGCACATGTGTGTGTGTGTGGACTACTGTACTATTACAGGTATTGAAATGAACAATGCAACTTCATTATAAAAAAATATATATATATATTATAATTATATATTATATATAAATATCGATATTTCGGGAAATGAGTATCGAAACCGTTTTAAATATTCAGAATCGATATGTATCGATTTTTCGATATTTTTGACAACACTACACTGCACTTCTCCTGGCTTTGGCGATATTACGATACCGTTTTTAACTGGTAATTCACTTCACCAACGTTATCATGCAGCGTTGTAGCAAAAAACTACTCTCTCCTCTCTCGCTCACTTTTTCTTCCCAAAATAACGGTATCTTTCTCTCCGTTTCAATACGTAACATGGGTGAGACTGGCTCGCAAACTATAACGGTAACTCTTCTCCGTCCCAATACGTGCAGGTGCGCGCTGTATACAGCCACTATAGCGATATATCTCTGCATGTGGCTTTATATTTGTCGCTCAAATTAGATTATGTTTATACAAGCATTAAGCCAAAGCCCACAACGTTTATAACGATATTTAAATAACTACGAAGCTCAATATCTTGATTTGATAGTCGTTCGAGATATTCTATATTCTTTCACGGTCTGCTACAATTACTGCTGCCATGATCACCTGTTTAGAGGCTAATTTACATAGAAAGGGGAGATTTTCCGCCCATATTACCTCATTTAAATATACGCCAATTGCACTGACGCAAAGCCATATGTTACGCATGAGCAACCTAATTTCATTCATTTGAGAGCGAGATGCGCCGGCTTTGCGTCGGAAAACGCGATCAAAGCCTCTGTGGATTCAGGCCTGAGTGTTTCTGCATGGCCATTGTTCACCCCCATGTCGTCATGAGTGAGATGGTTGGCCAGAGATAATTGGTGCCATGGAGCCTAATGAGACCAAACTCATCCATGTTATCGACTCCACCAGTAGTGAAGACTCCCTGCTTGATGACACAGCTAATGCAATGTGCTCATTTCCATGCACTTTCAGTCCCAGATAGAGAGGAAAGGATGTATCTTTCTCCTTCCACTGATAGAGAATGAGAGTGTGACTGGTTTGCATTTATATTTTACATTCACTCAGTAAAATAGGCTACCTATTGTTAGATTTGGATCAATCAGCCAGTATCACCTCTCCATCGTTGTCGTTGTGTAGTTTCTGCGTTGTGTTTATTTCTCTCCGTCTTCTCATACTGGCTGTACAATCTTTGTCATTCCCCTTTAATGCAATCCGTCAACATAAGAATTCGACACTGGGCGGCGTAGTACCTTTCTTGGAATCGTTGTTTATTACATAAACAAAAGCCTCAGATGTTACCCATTTCGTATTGTCCTTGAAAAGTCTTTGATGGAACACTAAATTCATTATTCTATCGTCTCTTCTGCTGTTTAGTCCAATGGTGGCTGAGGCCTTGTCGTTAGCCAAAACCCTTCTCCCGTTAGCCGAAGCTAATGATGATGTGTCATCTCCCCTCCCCCACCGGCAAGGGTGAGGGAGGGATGAAAGTCTCTGATTCACGTCCGCTCGCGTCAGCTTCGTGTCTAGATCTAACTCACGCGCGGAAGAACTCACATTATAATAATCATCATCATTATCATCAATGACAGGCCCCGCCCCTCTTCTGGTTCCTATGCGACGCGCTGTCTGTGACCACAGCTATTTGACCCAGATCACTATAGCAATGGCAATGTTGATATTAACTTACCCCAAACAAACGCTGGGGCTATCAGCTGGTGATGACAACAGCACAGCCTCAGCTGCAGGTTGTTAATTAGCTCCTACCACACACTAAACGTCCAAAGCCTGTCTGTCCTTTCAATCCTTATCAAGATGAAGGTATGACCTTCAAACCACTTACACCCTGCAACACCGAGGCAGAGACACACTGCCGGCTGACAGACTCTCTCTCTCTGCTTCTGTGTTGCTCTCAGATGGCTTTAAGCAGTACTGTCATTATATACATTTTGTTTACATTATATACACTGAAAAACCATCGAGATCCTTCACTATGCTTTATAGGTAAGAGAGTGAAAGGAAAATTAAAATTAAAATAAAACAGCCTACAGAAAAACCTCCCTCTGCTCCACAATTAATATAGCAGCATCAAAACTACTGCTACTTCTGTTGTGTGGGCATTCAAATCTGATGCCTGCAGTGCGCCATAGAACCGTCAAATGAGGCATGTCAAATGAGGCAATTATCGCTTTCAGTGCGTTTTGGCCTTTACTGTCACTTCCACAGGATTCTCATCTTTCTCTAAAATGGCTGTTTCGGCCCGACAAGGGCACAGTCAGAGATGAACAGACGTAGACACAGCCTAGACAAAGGCTGCCAGATAAGAACAAGCTTGCCATCGCTCTCTTTGGCCAAGGTCACCGGAAGTGACATATCATTGCGATTAGCAATGACTTGATAATTGATGACGTTGCGTAATCTGCACAGCCTTACATTTTAAACAGTGTTTTTAAAATCTGATTAACGCAATCGTCAGAATGATCACAGAACGCTTAATTACCAAAATAGTAATTAGTGACAGTCCCACGTCTTTGTCAAAATAGTTATAGGATCAAGAGATGAGAAAAAGCTATAGATTCAAGAAACATTCAACATCAAAATGCTATTAGTTACTAGATTGAAAAACTTATGGTCATCATAGGCATTCATCATACTGTAAATGAACACCTAAGAGGATAATATGGTAAATATATGCTGTGGCAGGGCTTGATTAGAAGCAGACAGTTTTAATTTACAGCTAAGAATCAGCCTGCGGTATGCTCTGGGACCATAAGGGCACTGTGACCACAGATGTGCTTGTTCCATCTGTACCCATTCCATGTAGTCGTATAGTGTGCCCTTGTCTAGTCCCCTGGCGGACTTTAGAGGACAGTCGTTCACCACCGCTCAATCTTTTTCTGCCTGGCTGACGCAGCAGCTCTGCGTGGGATACACAGTCTGAAAAGGTCCTTTGATCTTTGTGAGCACATTTACGATACTGTAAGAGGTCAATACACGTGGGGTACAATCCCGTGTCACACAAACAAATTTACAACAACAATGTAACTGCCCCCCGGCATGGTGTAGCATGGTGTAGAAAGAATGAGCGGTTTAGTTTCGTACAGATGATTTTCTTTTCTTTTCTCTTTTCTCTTTTCTTTGCATTGCATTTGAGCATAGCAGCACTTCAGTACGTTGCCGTGGTTGCATCGTTTGCATCATTTGCATCATTGCATTGTGAAACTATAACAGTAGAAAACACAAATACATAAACCATTAGTCATATAGTTCACAGAACCACAACAAAGCTCCTAATGCATTTAAACAAACATTTCAACTCAACGATAATGGTTGAACTTGTCTTCCTTAACACATTGAGGACCGGCCGTCGCCGTCTAATATGTGGCTTTGTAAACAAACCGATGTACTTTTGGAGAGCTATATCTATACTTTATAGTATTGCTATCTGTCCATTCTCATTGTCACTTGAGTGCATAAACCGTGCCTTCATAATGGCTTAAAGAAAAAATAAATCCATTGGTTGGTTGTCATTTTATAGCGTCGTGAATATAAGGTTTATCGCACTTTTCGTCTCAAATATTTTCTGGGAAGCTAGATATAGGGCTAAAGGCTACTAACGTTATATTGAACGGCATTTCTGTTGTATATATTCGAATGAAATAAAACAAACTGCTTATCATCCGGACTATTACAGAGCATCTATGGATGAAATGGGGGTGGCGGGGGACGCCGATTAGTATTATTGATTAGCAATAGAGTGTACTGTCCGTGCAAGTAGCCACATTCACTGATCGATTGCTTGCGTTTTACAACAATGTCTGATCCGGCTGTAATTTGGGTGAAGAGGGTCCTACCGTCAGCCCATGTGATCACCGGCAGCATTTCCCCATTATTCATCGGCATCTGGTAGATCGATATGTCCATTGGCTGATCATAAATCCCATTATTCCAGGCTGAAATCTGCGCTTCGAACCGTGATCAACGGTGCATGCTGTTCGCTTGGGATCAGGCTAAAATGAAACGCCCATAGACGTTATTTTTTTTTAAATCCACTCTCCCACAATGATACTGCAGTGGAGCGATGGCGCCCCTAAGAGGCCGGTATTGCATGTCGCCGATTTCACAGAGGCGGGTAATTCTGCAGAGTCGATGGGGGATCTTGATCCGTTTATTAATATGGAATAAAACAATAACAACTTGCCACGAGTTAACTCGTGGCTCTGGTCCTCAACGCATGGCACTGAAACCCGAGTTAACTCGTGGTTGGGCGGCAAAGTGTTAACAAAAAGGCATTTTAGGGAAACTAATAAGTAGCATTACGTGTTCAGCACCAAGTGCTGACAGTAGAACCTAATCAGTCAGTGCACCACTTTACACTTCTACAACACGCAAACATATAGACATCTCCAGTAATAATACACATTTTAGTGTTCAACGTACCTTATTCCGCTTTACCAAGGGGGTGTTAATTTCTTAAGTGAGGTTCTGATGGTACTCTAGTCTAGATAGTTCGCTTGTCTGCTCCGACGTTCTCTACGTGGTTACTTCCTGTATTAGTTACAGGTCTCGTGAGCGCAAACAGGAACTTGTGACAACCTTTATACTATAGGAAAACGAGGTCTGCCTCCGTGTGGACACTAACGGAAAATACATAAGCTGCAACTGAGATATTAACACAGGGTTTCCTAAATAGAACATTAACGTAAACATTATAAACCAACCAATAAAGAAAATGTTGATCATCTAGACCAGGGGTCAGCAACCTTTTTGACATGGAGTGCCTGTTTAAAATATAGTTGTAACTAGTGTGCCTCAACAATATTCCATGCATCGTAATTTTTTTTCTCTCATAATCAGGTATTTTTAATGAAAATTTTTACATTATTACATCATTATTGTTATTATTAACAATATTATTATGATGGTTGTATCAACCCTAAATCTGAGTTGGGGGGGGGGGGGGGGGGTGGAGAATGCAATGCAGACAAACGGCTGCATACAGTGCAACCATTTCACTCACATTTGCCCATTCATTTTTGGACACATCACACACCATCGGTGTGTGTACTGTACGTGTGCTGTCATAGCTCCACCTACAGGCCTAATGGAGAATACCAGGAGAACACCAGGATGTGAATGGAGGGTGAATGTGAGGTATATCGTGTAAATAAGTTTTGATTGCCTAGGGTTGCCTACCCCTGATCTAGACCAATGTAAATTAAAGCTTACTGATAATAAAGATGATAGGCATCTCCACCCTTGGTGGTCATTTATTGTGAGTGGAAGCCAATCGCTATATTTACCCAATTTTTGGCAAATATTGTATCTGTATTGTATCTGTATTGTATCTTACCAGAGTAGTCGGCTAAGTGGGGGGGGGGGTCCTTGCCGACATACTCCTGGCTCAAGCGAAGAGAGATACATTTTTCTGTCCTTTGGATACTGCAACCTGACATCTCAGATTAGGATGAAGCTCTGTATGGAAGTTACATGCAGAACATGTTCCATAGGCTCATAATTGAGGTCACCACTGCCATGCGTTTTTCCGGTGGACCATCTGCTAGTGCCGATCTGCACACCAGCCGGCCAACAAGGCTTCATCTGAGTGGGTTTTAGTTGGAAGTCTGAACTCATTCAGCGCCAGGGGGTGGGGCGCTACAGCGCCATCGCTTTAATCAATGGGGAGACTGCGATATTTGCGAGTGCTTAAAATATATCTTATATTATAGCTATGGGTCTAATAACGCTGTCGATTGTCAGTGAGTTGCTTCTGGTCAACGTGCAAAAAACGGATAGTTTTTTCATCCGTACATTTCTGTTTTATACCGTTTTGAATATGAGTATAGTTTTGGTGATTCTGAGGAATTCCAGGAAAAGACGCGATAATAGCCTTTTAGTGGAATGCACTTATCACGTTGTCATTTTTCGCCTGATTATCGAATCTTCCTGAAATCAACGCTAGATTATCATTATTATGTCTCGTCGTGCATACATGAAATGGCCCTCGTAGTGGGGCGCTCGCCCCCCCCTACCGCAGCCAACGGTAAAAAGCACAACACTGTCCACACAGATAGCTTTGATCGCGGGAGAAAGAAATATCAGATCAATGCAAGATTTTATATATAGTGTTCTTACCTTGTCTCCGATGTAATGCAAAAAGAAAAAAAAGCCAATTATCTGTTCGCCATTCCAAATACTGCTCGTGGAGGTCCGTCCCACATTGTCCGGCATTGCATATGAATGGGGGGGGGGGGCAGCATCGCAGATGTATCGTTGTAAACGCTAGTCCTGCCGGAGTATTTAAACCCCACCCGCACGGCTCAGATCGGCCCAGAAAAGAAACGACAACATTTTTTTATTTATTTTTTAGATGATCTTTTTAGCGTTTATCGCTTTTCCTGGTCAGACATGACCGACAGATACAGTGAGGGTGAAACGGGGAGAGAGAGCAGGGGAAGACATTCGGCAAATAACGGCGGGTCCTGGAATCGAACTCGGGTCGGCCGATCCGCGACGCAGCGCGGTACATGGTGTGCTACTGGAGCGCCGAAACTACACCATTTCTAATGGAGTGCAATACCGGCTGGAAGGTGTAGTCGGCGGTATTTGCCCTTTTGCGAGCTCAGACCCATTCCCAATGATAACATCAGGCTGGATGGATGAAAAATGAATGGATATAGCTAATAAAATAAATGACGATTAAAGATTAGAGTTTTCGCGTGATTGTCGCTGAACGGTTGGCGAGTTAACCCAACTTTTCTCTTGACTGGCGCAGGATGAGTTAATAGTGAATATATTTATATATTCTTTTTAAATCTGTGCTAGTTTGCTAGTTTCTGGGTCATTCGTTATTTCCAGTATGTCCATGAACTCCGAACACACAACCAGTCAAAATAAATTCATATCATGTAACCTTTGCGATGTACATTTTCACTGTTTCCATTGCTCTTGCATGGTTTAATTTTCAATTTGGAGAGTCTAACCTCCTATGATTGACAGGCAATTCGCTTGTTCGATTTCGAGGAAGATTGCATCGACCAATCAATTTCGGAACGCAACATGTCTTGAGTTTCAGATGAGGAATATACAGTATCCACTAGGGGTGTAACGGTACACAGAAGCCATGGTTCGGTACGTACCTTGGTTTTGGGGTCACGATTCGATACGAGTTCGGTACAACAGGAAAAAAGCAATAAAAGTCCCAAACGCATAACGCTAGGTTTCTTTTCATTTATTTTGAACAGACCGTAGTGTCTAGTTCCACCTAGTGTCATATAGTCCCCCCTGAGATAGCTGGTACAGCCTGGGCCTGTAGTGCATAAAGCAGTAAACACAACAGTGAACATACACTCTTGCATAGGTCATATTTCTATGCAGGGCCGGCTGATAATTTTTTTTAAAGCAATTGGTCACAATCAGCTACAGAACTGAAAAGCATATCTTATGTTATAAAAGTACAAAATAAGTAGAATAAAATATCATCAAGCCTCACTTATCATCATCTAGCCTAACTTATGATCAACTATTTCCATATCATCTAGCCACACTTATTATGGGTGGGAATCACCAGAGGCCTCACGATACGATACTATCATGATACTTGAGTCACGATACGATAGTATTGCAATACTAAATATATTGCGATATGCTGAGTATTGCGATATATTGCGATTTATTACCTTTTTTCAACTGCAAAGTAAAACTGTCAACATGTTTTATCTAATAAAATAAAGTTCAGTCTGTTCATCTCACTTCAATAATTTTTATTGCAGAACATGGTATTTTCTCAAGCAGACAGATGTAAACACTGTAATCTGTGTTGCATGTACCTGACAAACAACTGTTTGTATTACAGTCATATTCCAACTTAACTGAATGCACATGTGTGTGGACTACTGTACTATTACAGGTATTGAAATGAACAATGCAACTTCCTTATACAAAAAAAATTAAATAAAAAAAAATCTTTTTTTTCAATAAATAATTAAATATCGATACTTGGCGTCCCTGTATCGATACAGTATCGGCACGCAAAGTATCGCGATACTACTACGTATCGATTTCCCCCTCACCCCTAACACTTATCATCTAGCTTCACTTATTATCATCTATTTCCATATAATCTACAGTAGCCTCACTTATTATCATCTAACTTCACTTATTATCATCTCTTTCCATATCATCTAGCCTGGGTTTTTAATTTACCACTCACAGTTAATGAAGTGGGCGGTCACTGCGAGATAGCTTTCAGTAGCACGGGAGGTCCATCCCTCAGTTGTTAGTGCAATGGCGTGTGCAGTGGACAGCTCGTGCTCAATCACTGCTTGTGTGCGCCTGTAAAGGGCTGGGACCACGGAATGGCTTATGTGCGCACGGGATGCGACAGTGTAGCGAGGCTCGAGCACTTTTAATAAATGTTTGAAGTCGGGTTCCTCTATTATAACGTGAAGGCATCTTGTTATGGTGTGTCGTCTTCTTCTGCTGTTCATGTTGACGGTTGGCAAATAGCGTTTAGGTGCTTTATCGCCACCTTCTGGATTGGGAGTGTGGATCAGAACGGACTGATTCAGACGTATTCTTCGTATGGCTGCACGTACCGAACCGTGACCTCCGTACCGTTAATTCGCGGGACGAATACAACATGTACCGTTACACCCCTACTGTAGTATCCACATATCTATACACGGTCCAAAACAAACAAATCCAATTTGCACACAAACACAATTTCAATAAATAAAAGATATTTATTGATTAGTAGCACAAAGTCCGATGGGCAATAGAGTAGTATAACAGTCCAGGGTCAAAACACGTATCAGGCTCTCGTACAAAAAGGGAATGTTCAATACTCTTGTCGTCCGGTCCAGGGTCAGTTTCACAAGGGTGTATCTCAGCCAGTCCAGGGTCCAGTACCACAAACACCTTCTCGCTTTCACCTCTCCTTTCAACTACCTCTCACCTCACAAACTCTGTATAACACTCTCTCTCTCTGCTCTCTGCTCCTTCCTCACCTCCACTCAACCTTTCTCTGTCTCCTCGGGCTTTAAACTATGGGTGTCTGTGTGTGTGTGTGTGGGATATGGGTGATCACGTGGTGCACAGGTGTGTTCCATCAGTCCTAATCAACTCCCTAATTAATTCTCCTCTGCCCGTGGCAGTAGTATCTCCCTTCCTCCACATAGCCATGGGAAGGGGGATGATATCTGCCACAATATTTATATATTATATTGTTTACACTGCTTGTTCTTACTACCTGTACCCCCCCCCCCCCCCCCCATGCTGCTATGATGCCTGAATTTCCCCAAGGGGATCAATAAAGGAATATCTTATCTTATCTTATTTAGATGCTCAGCAAGAACAAGTAATGCTCTGCTTACTGCAGACGAATATAGCTGTGGTGAAGTCCCCATCTTGCCTGTCAATCCAGTGAGCCAGACCAGTGTTGACAAGGTTGACCAGGCCCTTGGATCAGGGGAGCTGGTGGCATGACGATGTCTCTCACATAATCACACTAATAAATGTTTCCAACACCTTGCAGAATATCGGGAAGAAGATGACGTGCCAGGAATTCATCTGTAACCTTGATGGGCTAAACGGAGGTCAAGACTTCCCCAGAGAGCTTCTGAAGGTAAGATCATCTGACAACAATTGTACATAGGTGTTTAGAAAATCAACATGAAGTAATGAGAGCATTCCATGGGTGAAATGGGATGGAGGTCGTGGTCCAGCAGATCTCTATTAGACCAGGTAACACAAGACTCTATTTTGGTCCACCACGTTCAACTAACAATCTGACCCCCGAAGCCGACCAAGAGCAATTGTTTTCAACTGCATTAACCTGATATTCTGTATGACTTACAACCTGAAGGACAATAACTTTCTACCTCTTTATTAATTAGTGCTAGTTGAGTTTTGTCATTGGAGATGGGGTAGAGTGAAACATCAGAACACAAAAGAACAGGAGGCTCTGTTACAGTAGCCACATATTCCAGCAGCTACTGCGGTCCAGAGCAAACCATGTGGCTAACATGGCCGCCATGTAGTTCTTCTGTTTCCAAGTGGTAACCAAAACTGTATAATATACTTCTGCAGAGGGCTATCTGGTCTTCAGTATAATGAGCTGTAAGAGTTAATCAATTTCAGAGAAGGAAATTATGTTGTCTAATAACAGCATTGTCAGCACCAGCAATTTGTGCTCATTTGGCTGTTGATCCAATAGAAAGTCGCATCTCCTGCTGGTTAATCTCCTCCCTTAGTCATACATGGTGTTGCTCAAGCTTAGTCCTGCGCTACCAAACCACAATACAGACCCGTTGACCATAAGCTCCACTACCCAGGGAAATGAATATCTCTTGCCAAGTCTCTTCTCGGTGGACATAAATAATGAAACAATTCCCCAGCCCCCCTTCTGTCTAATAAAGTGAACACATACCTCACTCTTGCATCAAATTATTGCATTGGCTAGCGTTTGGCAGTAGCACCCCTTGGCTTTGGATATGGCCAAATGGTAGGCACAATGATGGTCTCCAGGACCAAAAAATACCCTCACCGCTCCGCCTCCACATTGTGCTTGTCATCTCACCACTTACTCACTGTTGTTTCTCTGTTAGTCACACCATTATGGGTCTGTGATGATGCAAACATCTTAACAAATCTATTAGCTAGCCTTAGAGACCTAAGATTAGAGCTAATTTCCATGATCAAATATTGCTGTTAACGCTACCTATTGTTAATCAAATACCTGTTTACCTGTAACATTTGGTAGCTGACATAGCAGCAACAATTTGGTTAAAAATGTTTGCATTAAATGTTTGCTAACAGCAAAACAAGGAGGGTAAATGGAGGACATGTCACTACCGACATAATGCATCATATCCTTTGAAGAAAGTGGGGTATCACACATGCAGTGCAATATGAGCATGTGCTGTACCCTCATCTCTCATTGGCTTATTGGTGACTTAGCTTCCAATATATTAACCTTGCTGCAAGAGAGGATGTTTTGCTTTGCATTGTGGAGTAGATTAGGAGGACTGATAACATGAGGGAAGTCATACTTAATTATGGAAAGTGAAAGTGGCTGAATATTTTACAAAAGGCACTGTATTATTATATAATATACCATAGTCTAGCTATATAGTAACTTATTATACTGTGAATATTTCCAGACCTCTCTTGGCAGTATCACTGCTGAACCTACACATCAGACAAACAAAACATGTAAACAAAATGCAATATCACAAGGAGTACTTTTGCCTCGAGGTCTGTTTGATGGCATTACAGATTATACCTTTAATACAGTCTCCCATTGTTTGCACAAGGTTAAGTTATACTTTGAGTCTATGCCTGCCATTTCTCTTCTATTCTATACAAAAAATATATTGATAGATGACTATCTTTTTAAGTGCTTGGCTGTTGGCAACCTCTGGCACCCTTACAAACTGGTAACAAATGCACTTTCATTGAGTGCACATTATCAGATCAACAGCCTTAGAAATGGGTTAGCCTCAATTTGAAGCCAAATATCGAACAACGGCTTGAAATACTTTATCCAGCATCTCTCTTGTACGTTATTTTTGGAAAACGCCAAAGCTGCATACTGTATGCTTTAGAAGCTAATAAATAGTATTTTAAATAATGAATAGTCCCTCTCATCTTTGTCCTGCTGGACCTACAAAAGGCCTTCGACACTGTCAATCACACCATTCTGATTGACAAGCTAAAAGCAATTGGTTTTGATAGTTTATCAGTGAGCTGGATACAATCCTACCTGGAGGGGAGGGAACAGATGGTGGAGGTAAACGGTACCCTATCCCCCCCCCTCACAGTGAGCTGCGGTGTTCCACAAGGAAGCATACTAGGACCGCTACTATTCCTAATTTATGCAAATGACATGTCGTCAGCTTGTGACTGCAACTTGTTCCTGTTTGCGGACGACTCAGCCCTGCTGGTCTCTGACAAGAACAAGTTACAGGTTGAAAAAGCCCTCAGCTCGGAACTAGGCAAAATCTGCATATGGCTCGCCGACAACAAACTATCATTACACATGGGCAAAACAGAGTCCATTCTCTTCGGTTCAAATAACAGACTCAGCAAGACCGACGGCTTCTCGGTTACAGTGGGTGACAATATTGTCACAAGGAAAGATGGAATTACCTACCTGGGTTCCATCCTAGAGGCTAATCTTTCCTGTGACAAAATGGCATCCAATGTAATAAAAAAAGTCAACCAACGAACTCTATTCTTGTACCGGATCTCCTCTCTGGTAAACAAGAATACCCTGAAGACTCTAGCAGGAGCACTCATTCAAGGGTACTATGACTATGCTTGCACCTCATGGTACCAAAGCACCTCAAAGGCACTAAAAAACAAATTACAAACATCTCAAAACAAGCTAGTCAGACTACTGCTTGACCTGACTCCTAGAACCCACCTCACCCCTGCCCACTTCGACAACCTAGGATGGCTTAGAGTAGACGACAGAGTACAGCAACTTGCAATGGGCCTGGTCTACAAGATACACTACGCGACCAAGGTACCCATGTACATGTCAAAATACTTCCCAAAGGTCAGTGAATACCACGATCACAACACCAGAGGGAGCTCCACAAATCATGTTAAACCCAGATTTGGCTCAAACAAGGGACTAAACACGTTTCGCAATTATGCCACATCAATGTGGAACGCCCTACCCAAAGCTGTAAAGGAATGTGAATCACTACCCACTTTCAAAAACACTCTCAAAAAACACCTACGTGAGACAGCAATTCGAAACTGGCCCCTACAAATGTCCTAACCTAGTTGTACAGTAAATGACCAAGTAAGGCTTTGTCAGTATTCCAATGTACAGTGTAAAATGTGTGTGTGTCCTACCCAACCCCCCCCCCCACTTCCAATGTACAGCCCCCACCCACCCACCCAACCCCACCCCACCCACCCAACCTCCTCCAATGTACAGTTTCTACGTCAAATGTATATACACTCTTTTTCTGGACACTTTTGTATCACAAACAGTACTGTATTTGCAAATCTGATATGTCATAAATGTATAGATGTAGCAGTACTGTATCTGTATGTCATGTATGTCATATATGTTATGATGAATTGAAAATGGGGGACCCTGATGTAAACAAGACGAAAGTCTTTCTCTGGTCTGCATCCCCTTAACAATTGTATGTATTGAGCTGTACTGTACTGTACCCATTCTGCAATCTGTTAATAAACTTTTCAATCAATTCAATCAATCAACCCTGTTGCACAGAATGTCGAGGTAAAGTGGGAATAATCAACTAATCGTTTGTCCAACCCTCACCCTTCAGAGACCCTCACAGACTCAAAATCATAATACAGATTCTCAAACCCTTTCAAGACTCAAAGCTATTGTGTTGCCTCTCTAAAACATTTGTAATTTAAAAAGTTCAATAGTAAGTGAATAGTGGTTTGATCTTTAGAATTCTTCACTGCTGGGCGGCTATGTGGTGTAGTGGGCAAGGCACTCGCCACGAAATGCTGGAGACGCTGGGCTCGTCAGTTCGAGCCCAGCGCTCCACATTTGCTTTCAGTTTAGCTGGTCGTCCGTACTAATACACATTGGCCGTATTAGGGGGTGGGAAACTGTTGGGTGGGGATCGGGCGTTGTGGACAGGTCGGTTGGTGTGCCTGCGCAGTAGAATCAGGAAGTGTCGGGGGCTGCGTGAGCCTCCCACGCGTTACTCCTCGCCACTGAGAGATCGAGCTGCGCAGGTGAAAAGATGCGACTGCTGTTACCTCAAGTACCGGAGGGGACTTGTGCTATGTATGACTTAGTCCACATAGCAGCCGGCTTGTGGGAGGCAAGAAACAGCGTCCGTGACAGGGGAGGGTTGAATTGGATGATACGAAATTGGGATGGGAGAAAATATAGAAAATGGGAGAAAAAGTTGATAAAAAAAAAAGAATTCTTCACTGCTAAATGAGTTTGAGCTTGGTGGGATGATTCAGTGGAACTCAACATTTACAAGGGAGTCAGGATGTTGTCAAAAAAAACGTAATTTGCTGAGATTCTGCAGTAATACATCTTGTGAGGCCACCCATCCTCAGTGTGTGTACAATTTATTCACCGAGTTCCCAAGCCTGGCCTATCGGATAAGAGCATTTGGACTTCTTGGATGCCTGCCTTGGCTATGGTTGGCAAATGATTAAGGAGAAAGGCAGGGTAATGGAGAGTTGAGCATGACCAGCGAGTGTAAATCAAGATGGTGTGTCCCAGACCGTACACGCTCTTATGTAAGCACAAGTATCACTGCTGAACCCATGACCAACCCATGGCCTTTAACTTGACTTTGAGGAATGGTAGCATAGGGGTGTGTTATGTAACGTTTAAGCAGACAAAGAATGTAGAATGTAAACATGTTGAAATGTGCTTCTATGCCATATTAGTTCCACTCCATCTATGCTTGAGGTAAAGCAGAAATAGACTGTAACACCAGTGTCTTGTTGCTGTGTTTAAATACTCAGTGAAGTACTGTTGGTAGTCTATTTACAGCTTTGCATCAGTTTCTATTCCTTCCTTCAGATAGATTTTTGACCTGTCCAAAAGCATATCCAACTTGTCCAAATAAGGTTGAATGCAATATGTGCTTGGCTGCCTATATTAACCCTTTATCTGCCAGGGATTATTCTGATCTTAATCACCTCTCTGCCACCACTGTAAGTCTATGGAGATGTTCCCCTTCTTTGCAGGGCTATAACTTTTTAAATTGTATTGCTAAATTGACATTACTATGGCCCATTCAACGTCAAGTATCTATCGTTTAGGATGTAGCAACGTTCTACTTTTTCATTCACATATTCATACTAAAATACGGTCTAAAGTATAAATATGTTTTTATCGTTTTCTGCAGCATTCTGCAGAACGTGAGTTATAGGCATAAATACATATATTAGATCATCAAATGTAGTTTGATACCGATTGACGTCGGATAAAAAATTTCAATTGTACAAGGTCCTAAACGTCATGCTTCATCATCTGCTGGCGACCGGGGGGGGGGGGGGGGGGGGTAGCGTTGGGCGATCAGCGTGGAGCAGAAAGTTCGCTATTATGGGATGTTGATCTAGTTGGTCCAGTTCCAGGTTGTATAATACTATATACGTCCAAATCATGTTGTTTATCGAGTTATTGGCAACGGATCGCTATCCAGTGTATCAAGCTGGAGTCCCGAGAGCGATAGCGAGTGGCCGGACGAAATATGGGTGAGCACTAGGGATGCCCCGATCACGTTTTTTGCCACCGATACCGATCACCGATCGTCGTGAGCCATATCGGCCGATACCGATCCGATACAGATCGTTTTTGATTAAAAGAAATAAAATTTTATTTTATATAATTTTTTTAATATTTTTATTTTTAATATATATATTTGATATATAACGTTAATACAACGCCTCAGTGAATTATTTAGTTCAATGGGACATTTCGTTTTGAACAGTGAACTAACTTGCGCTAACGTGAGCTAACAGCTAACAGCTAACAGGTATCATACACATCTACTAGACTTGATGGAGCGTTTGTTGATGTCAGGAGCTATCGGTAGCTGGCCGGCTAGATACCGTTCGGTTAGACAATGCCTCATCATGTATTAAACTAAAAGTGAATAGTTGACTGGGTCATTTTGTAACGGTAGCTAAGCTAACGTTAGCTCAGGGAGACGCCGTCCTCCCGTGTCCCGTCTCACTAGACTAGAAGACCCGTGTTTACATGCGTGCGGGAGGGGCTGGAGGGATGAGCAGACGCCGCACCACCCGGTGTCTGAGACGGAACTAGATCGGCTTTGACGATCGGCGAAAATAAAGCATTATCACTGATCGCATATTTATACTGATTATCGGCCGATAACGATCGGTGGCCGATGGATCGGGGCATCCCTAGTGAGCACCACTTCCGGCCGCTCACTTCCGGTTTTGGCACCTCGCCGATCGGCCACCAGATGGCGGTCTTGCACCGTTGGAGAGTTGAGAGGAGCTCTACAGCACCCGTCAAGTCTCCGTGGGTGCAATATGATTGCCATGACAGATTTTTGAAATATTGATCTCAAAGACGCTGTACGACGTCATTGGCAGATTACGCATGGCGAGGAATGACGTCTAAACACGTCATTGGCGATTAAAGGGTTAACACTTTGAGTGCCAGCCACGGCATAATTAGTTATTTCATGCCAACCGTTGAGTGCCAGCCGACGAGATATGCTTTTTTTTTTTTGCGATTTCCATTCATATTTCATCAATCTAGCCTCACGTTACCAGTGGGGATCTGTCTGAACTCGAATAGGGAAAATACCGCCCCCTATCGTCTCCCGGATGGTAATGCACGCATTGGAATGGACTCAATGAAAATGGATGAGAAGAGAAAAATCCTAAATCCACATTTTACTTCTCAGGCAAGTAACCCGAGCCGATCGGACTCATTGTGGTCCCTCAGAACAACGTGGAATATATATTTCCAGTACCCAGCGTTGGATCAATAAACGCGATCGATATTTGGAATGGCGATCAGGAATTTGAATACTCTTTTTGGAGAACATCTGATCTGAGGTAAGGAATCTATTTTACCAGTATTGGGATAATCGGAGCTATTTTCACCTATATATCAGCGTGTGCCATATGTGTGCGTGTGTGTGTGTGCAATCAGGAAATAAGAGAATCGATTTTTCAGCCCTCTTCTATAGCGTGCATAAGTACACATACTATCGATAATTGATTGATTGATTGATTGAAAAGTTTATTAACAGATTGCAGAATGGGTACAGTACAGTACAGCTCAATACATACAATTGTTAAGGGGATGCAGACCAGAGAAAGACTTTCGTCTTGTTTACATCAGGGTCCCCCATTTTCAATTCATCATAACATATATGACATACATGACATACAGATAGACAGTACTGCTACATCTATACATTTATGACATATCAGATTTGCAAATACAGTACTGTTTGTGATACAAAAGTGTCCAGAAAAAGAGTGTATATACATTTGGCGTAGAAACTGTACATTGGAGGAGGTTGGGTGGGTGGGGTGGGGTTGGGTGGGTGGGTGAGGGCTGTACATTGGAGGTGGGGGGGGGGGGGGGGGGTTGGGTAGGGGACACACACACATTTTACACTGTACATTGGAATACTGACAAAGCCTTACTTGGTCATTTGCTGTACAACTAGGTTAGGACATTTGTAGGGGCCAGTTTCGAATTGCAGTCTCACGTAGGTGTTTTTTGAGTGTTTTTGAAAGTGGGTAGTGATTCACATTCCTTTACAGCTTTAGGTAGGGCGTTCCACATTGATGTGGCATAATTGCGAAACGTGTTTAGTCCCTTGTTTGAGCCGAATCTGGGTTTTACATGATTTGTGGAGCTCCCTCTGGTGTTGTGATCGTGGTATTCACTGACCTTTGGGAAGTATTTTGACATGTACATGGGTACCTTGGTCGCGTAGTGTATCTTGTAGACCAGACGCTAGACTTGTAATCTAGCGTTTACTTGAAAACAATTCATAAATAGGCAGAAAAATGACAACGTGTTTTGTGTATTCCACTAAAGAGCGATTATCACAGAATCTTCTGAAATCTTCTGGAAGTTTCAAGAAACAAGCGTTTTTCAAAATGATATAAAACGGAAATGAACCGATTAAAACAAATAATCCGTTTCGACAATGTTGACTGCAAACAGGTCATTGATAAGCGACGGCCATATTAGACACATAGCCGGCACTGAAAGTGTTAAAGGGGACATGCATTATTTATAAATGGCTTTTTCCAGTATTTAGCATTGTATTATAGCAATAGGGGTTAGTATCAATGGGTCTGTGTCTCTAATTACCATATTGACTCATCAGTCTAGTCTCGAATTCACGAGATCTTCCCTCACTCAACTAAGCTGTTCTGATTTGACAGTTTTGCTGACGTGAAAAATATAGCACTGATTTGCATAACTAAAACTCTATGGTTGACAGCGACAGCAGAGCGAGTGGAAATATCTTCACTTCCTCAAACAGAGCGAGGCAGAGAGAGAACGAGCAAGCGAGAGAGATAGAGGGAGAGAGAGGAGCTTCTGTCGGGGAAACAAACACACGCATTTTACACACAACCTGACGGCGCGCAGGGGGAAACACAAACACACACGCATTTTACACACAACCTGACGCGCGGGGCTTCTCCCTGGTAGAGACAGAGAGAGAGAGGGACCGCGGCACAGGAGTGTGTGAAACACAAACACACACGCATTTACACACACAACCTGGACCGCACAGGGGAAGCAGTGGAGAGATAACTTTATGCTCCGTGTCCCTCTCTCTCTCTCTCTCTCTCTCTCTCTCTGTCTGCCAGTCGCAGACTGTGGGTGACTCTCACTCAAAGCGCTTATGGGCGGAGCCCATCCAAAAATAGCCTGAAATCCTGAGGTTGAAAAATGATGCTTTTGAGTACTTGATCAAAAATATAAAACAATGCATTTTTTGGAAAAAAATCTTTCTGATGTGTTCCATAGACTCTCAGGAATTGTGTAAAGTTGCCCAAATAGTGCAAGGAATAGCAATGCATGTCCCCTTTAAACAAGGGCTATATTTAGCCAATCAATGTATATTCCTAAATGGTGACTTAACATTCTATAGCAAATTCTGGTGCTTTTAGAAATAAAGGGACAAAATAATAAACTACAAATAAAACTAGTTACAATGCTTTCCCATCACAGCCTTTGCAGTATGCTGTCCAGAATTGAGGTGTTGCTAGTATTTGTAGGAAGATTTGTGTGTGAGTGTGAGACCAGAGGAAAGATGCAGATTGCCATCACTTAAAAGCGATACTAAAACCGCCTTTGGTCCTTCATGTGTGTCTGGCATGTCTCTTGGTTGGGTGCACGGTTAGAAGAGAACTGCTCGTTTCATGTGCTCTGCAGGTCTCTGTGATTTTTGCTCACCAAGCTGTGACATTGAATGGCAATGAAATTGAATCGGCAGTATTATGTTTTGATTGAAGCAGAGCTGCACATTGTATTATTACTTTCTCTTTTTTTTCGTCATCAGACGACCACATTGTATTGGCCCGATCAAATAAAATGAACATTTTATTAACAGATTGCAGAATGGGTACAATACAGTACGGCTCAATACACACAATTGTTAAGGGGATGCAGACCAGAGAAAGACTTTCGTCTTGTTTACATCAGGGTCCCCAATTTTCAATTCATAATGAATTTTAAGTAAGGGTGCAACTTGCTCCGTGCAATCCATTCTTTGTGGATCTAGCAGTTAGTGTTGAGCTTTAACACTTAGTTTTAAAGCTACAATAATTGTCTGACCATTAGCCAGCAGCACTCATAATTTTTCCCAAAACTAAATCCTACCAAAAGTGATAGCAAAAGTGGTACTTTTAAATTATACACAATAAAAATGTTTGCTAAAAAAAACATTTCAACTACAATAAATACAACTCTTTTTGGCATTTCTTGGTTGTTAAACAATAATAATAATAATAATAATAATAATAATAATAATAATAATAATAATAATAATAATAAATAATAATAATAATAATAATAATAATAATAATAATAATAATAATAATAATAATAATAATAATAATAATAATAATAATAATAATAATAATAATAATAATAATAATAACTTTATTTGTATAGGCCTTTTCATACAGAAATTGCAGTTCAAAGTGCTTCACAACAGTAAAAAATACAGGCATAAGCGAGCATAAAAAATGTAATACAAAAAGGTAGAGAGGTAGCAAGGTAAGGTAAATCACAGTTTTTCAGTAATACAAATAATAAAATAGAATAGATTAGATTAGTAAAAGTGTGGTTTGATTCAGTTTAAAATAGGCTAAAAATAATAAAAATAGAACGGACAGTAAAAAGTGTGATAAAACATACAACAGAGCATCGCTCTAACATACAACAGAGCAGTGCATTGCTCTTAACACTTTGAGTTTCTTTACAAAGTACAGTTCTAAATTACCTTATAGAACAACAGAGCAGTGCATCGCTCACAACAACAGAGCATCGCTCTAACATACAACAGAGCAGTGCATCGCTCTTAACTTAACAACAAGGTAGGTAAATACTTCACCTACAAACATAATACTGTTCTGACAACACAATATTGATGGAATAAAAAAAACGTTTTATTAAATGCATAGGTTTATAAAATAGGTGGACCTAAAGCATCAACTTTGTCAACAAAGAAAAGAAATGAGCCTTCATTTTGAGTCCTGCTCCATGCTTTTTTATTGAACAGAGGTGTGAGGAATGAAACTGCTGTGTTTCCATCCAGTTGTAAAGCTAATTTAAAGCAAACTTTTGAAATGCTGAAAGAAAAATATAAAACGCCAGAAAAGACATGCATTGCAAAAACTAAGCTTGAAATAGAATTTACTACTATTGTGCAGGTTCTTTCATGTCAGCTCATATAAGCAAGCAAGATGAGGACAGAACATTTTGTGATGGAGATCATTTACTGTACAGACAGCCTGACCAAACAGCTGAGCAGTCTGTCAGTATCCTCTACATAATTATTTATTGGACAAATGCTTTTCCATCACCTAATGTATTTAGCACATAAACCCTTTATCGACATATCCAAAATCCACCTCAAAGCGAGCGAGCTAAACCTTTTTGGATATTGACTTTGATATTGATGAATGAATGAAAACTTTATTTAATAGATAGCAGAATGGGTACAATACAGTACGGCTCAATACACACAATTGTTAAGGGGATGCAGACCAGAGAAAGACGTTTGTCTTGTTTACATCAGGGTCCCCCCTTTTCAATCATAGTGATATTGTGTTTCCAAAGGGAACAATTGCTCCACAAGGACGTATTCTTGTATAATCATGCATGTGAATGTAGATTGTAAAGGCAGCAAATTTTTGGTTCTTTCTGTTTGGTGTCTTCTACTCTGCTTAGCAAATAGGTCAGGGATTGCGAGAATGTTGTTTTGCCTAAGGGAACTTTGCTGCCCTGGGAATTATTAGCCCTGAATGTAAAGAGTGTCTGTAATAGCTCTGACTCCTTCTACTCACTAGACAGCTCCTTCCTGAGGTATGTCTACAGCAGACACAGTAGCATTAAGGCTGGAGATAATGTAACGTAGTATCCTACACAAGGGCTGGAGAAACAGCTTCCTCTGCGTTGAGTGTGATTCTGACTATGCTGTTGCTTGAACCTCCCCCAGTTTGAAAGTCACTGAATCAACAGCTGTTTTTCTGCTCCAAGAAAAACTGGCATCATTATGCGTTCCAGAAAACCGTATGGGCTGTCGGGGTCCTCTGTCGTGGAGCGTGTTGAATCTCTTTACACGCAGGCCAGGGTTCCATGTGACCAACAAACACATGAATGCATATGGAAATATGGGAGCCTCGTCTTGCAATATTAAACGGCGATGGTGTATCACATGTCCTTTGTGTAGACTGACTCCAATTACATACTTTTACTACGCATACGTTAATGATATACTTCATCCCACACCACTTGTTTTGTTGACCTGTCAGTGAAAGCAAGAATTGAATGGCACCTAATTTCTGAACAAACATTCCCCCAATGCCTGTAGTTGTTTTGAATAGATGAAGTAAGATTGATTCATCTGACGTTGTGTAAAACATTAATGTTGTTGATCTGAGAGACTCTGACCCCTCAGTGCCTTTGCGCTCCTATGATGACCTTCTAATCCAACTACACAGCATTAATCTTTATCCATTGGTGGCACTGGTTTTCGTTACCTGTTGTGTCAGTGTTTTTGGAAAATGTTTTAGATCGAGTTAAGCCATTTTTGTGAAATGGCTTTTAGTGAAGCATCAAATTATATACTTCAACTTTACAATATTAACAGTAATGTTCTCTAAATACATCATTGTCAAAATAATTATGATAACAACTATGGATGTCCCAATACCAATACCAGTATCGATATCGGGTCCCATACTGTGCTCATGTATTCATACTCATAAAACTACTCTGATATTGATAAAAAATGTATGCATTTAATCGCATGATGATTTTTCTTTATTTTTTTATCTACTTTTTCTCCCCATTTTTCAATTTTTCTCCCATCCCAATTTCGTATTATCCAATTCTACCCTCCCCTGTCTCGAACGTTGTTAGACCATGCCTCCCACTGGTCGGCTGCAATGTGGACGAAGCCTTGCATCACGTGTCCCCTCCGGTACACGAGGAGGCAGCCGTCGCATCTTTTCACCTGCACAGCGCGATCTCTCAGTGGCGAGGAGTAACACGTGGGAGGCTCACACTGCCCCCGATACTTCCTGATTCTGCTGTACAGGCGACCTGTAGGAGTCGCTGTCCACAACGTCCGATCCCCACCCACCGGCCTAACACTTTCTTCGCCAGGCTTATGTACATCATTATACCATCCTCTGCCAGCTCTATTTGTCTATGGAGAAGTTCCCCTTCTTTGCAGGGCTATAACTTTTTAAATTGTATTGCTAAATTGACATTACTATGGCCCATTCAACATCAAGTATCTATTGTTCAGGGTGTAGCAACGTTCTACTTTTTCATTCACATATTCATACTAAAATACGGTCTAAAGTATAAGTATGTTTTTATCGTTTTCTGCAGCTTTCTGCAGAACGTGATTTATAGCCCTAAATGCATTATATTGATGATTGTATACAGCTTGATAGCGAGATAAAAAATTTCAAATGGACGTGCTTCTAGAAGTTACTCATTATCATCTGATGTTGACCGGATGGGGGGGGGGGGGGGGTCGTTTATAATTCCGTGGCCAACGTTAGATGATTCATCTAGTGTGGGTGATATGATCATTAGAGCAGTTTGTATCGAACACGGTTAAAAAAAAAAACGCTGAAACTCACCGCAGCTTCCTCGTAGCGTTGGGCGATGAGCGTGGAGCAAAAATATTCCTATTATGCGATGTTGAAATATGCGATCCATCTCCAGGTTGTATAATAGTATATACGTCCAAATCATGTTGTTTATCGAGTTATTGGTAACGGATTGCTATCCATTGTGTCTAGCTCGAGTCCCGGGACTATTAGCAAGTGATCGGACCGAATTGGAATGAGCACCAGTTTCCGTTTCCGGTTTGGGCGATCCGCCGATCGGCCACCAGATGGCGCTCTTGAACCGTTGGAGAGTTGAGAGGGGATCAACAATAGATCTCAAGAGTCCGGGGGAGAAATATGATTGCGATCACAGATTTTTGAAATATTGATCTCAATGACGTGTTACGGCGTCATTGGCAGAATGAGCATGGCGGGGAATGACGAGTTTAGGCGTCCTTGGCAGAGAAAGTGTTAAGGTCGGGGGTATTCCAAAAAGAATATTCCAATTGTCTGATCGCGATTTCCAGTATTGGTGTCCATCTGGTCCCAGACATAATTTGGCACAACATATGTATTAGTATTAATGACCAGCCAAGCCGGAAGCAACATCTCCTGCGTTAGTGGCGAGCGCCTTGCCCACTGCGCCACTTAGCCGCCGATGATTTTTCTTTATTGTGTAAGAATCTTACCTTTCAAATGAGACCAGACTCATGCATGTGCTATAAGTATAAAGTTAATAAATTGCAAATAACTTTTTTTCAAGTTTCAAGTTTCTTTAATAGTTGTCATACAGAAGTACAGAATACTTTTATACAAAATGCTTCTTACTGTTACGCTCCAGAGACTGTGCTAGACAAGATAAGTATGAAATAAAATAGTATAGCATGTAATAGAAGTAAAAATAGAAGTCAGTGTTCAGTATAGACATATGTACAATGTTCGATGCAGAATAGAAGTAACTGAGTTACCATACAATATACTATGCAATGTACTAATATACAATACTATATAGTAGGGCTGGGCGATATGGCCAAAAACGTTATCGCGATAAAATTATAAAATTATTTTCATATAACTCGATATCGATAATTATCGTCAATATAATGTCTGTCAAGTTTAATTAACTTATTATGCCCAGCGCCGATGGACGGGCTATTAATAGACTTGTTTTTCTGCTGCGAATGTCTCGAGTTGATGTCGTCATCAGTCTGCGCACGTTAGCAGTTAGCCAGAGCGAGCAGTGTATCCCATGACAAAGTACTAAATATCCCTAAAATACTCTGTTCCGCCCCAATACATTGCAACGACGTCCACCGTATACCACACACTACTATAACCGTGGCATCAGAATTCACGCCACACACATACTCGGCACGTAAATATATAAAATAGCGCCGTGCAAGCTAATTATCCTAGCCAGCCAAACGATACAATTGCGCCGTGCAAGCTAATTATCCTAGCCAGCCATATTGCCAATGTACTAAATATATCCCTAAAATACTCTGTTCCGCCCCAATACATTGCAACGACGTCCAACGTATACCACACACTATACCACACACTACTATAACCGTGGCATCAGAATTCACGCCACACACATACTCGGCACGTAAATATATAAAATAGCGCTGTGCAAGCTAATTAGCCTAGCCAGCCTTGTTGTTGATTCCTACCTCCGGGTCTCCTTCCGGGTCTCCTTCCGCTGTCGGCCATCTCCTTCACTGATTGGTTGTTAGTGCGTGTGCTCATATCCATGCTTGGAAAATCGATATATCGAAACTTTGCGACCACGTTTCATGTTTATTTCGAGGAAATAATTTATCGCGATAGTTATCGTTATCGTTTTATCGCCCAGCCCTACTATATAGTGCAAAGCAGAAATGGGATGAGGTACAATTTAGGTACAATTTACAGTAAGGTGTACGAGTTGTAGTGCAAATCCTTTACCAATAAATATAAAGTGTGTTTAGGTGATCTAAAGTGTGGAGAGTGGGTGCTGCAGTGTGTTTGTTTAAAGTGAGTGTGCGCGTGTGGATGTGTGTGCTGTGTGCATTTGATGATTGTTGCATAGTGTTTATTGTTCGTTGAGCAGCCTGATAGCCTGGGGATAGAAGCTTCTTCTGAGTCTTTCTGTGCTCGCCATGAGACTCCGGTATCGCTTGCCTGACCGCAGCAGTTCAAAGAGGCAGTTGTTTGGATGGCTGGAGTCCTTGATGATTCTCTTAGCCTTACCCCTGCATCGCTTGTTGTAAATGTTCTGGAGGGTGGGAAGCCCCCCTCCAATTGTGCGTTCGGCTGAACGTGCCACTCTCTGTAGTCTGCTATGGTCTTGTGCGGTGCTATTCCCAAACCAGCAGGTGATGTTGCCAGTCAGGATGCTCTCTATTGTACATGAGTAGAAGTTCTTAAGGATCTTCTGACTGACTTGGAACTTCCTTAGGCGCCTGAGGAAGTACAGGCGTTGTCGTGCCTTCTTCACAACACTGTCAATGTGTGGTCCATGTCAAGTCCTCGGAAATGTGGACTCTGAGGTACTTAAAACTGTTCACTTTCTCAACCGGTGCCCCGTCGATGCTGAGGGGGCTGTAGTCCCTGACCCCCGACCTCCTAAAATCCACAATCATCTCCTTTGTTTTGCTGACGTTCAGGGAGAGTCTGTTCTCCTGGCACCATCCCGCCAGGACCTTGACCTCTTCCAGGTAGGCCCTCTCGTCGTTTGCAGAGATCAGGCCCACCACTACTGTGTCGTCAGCAAATTTGATTGTGTTGTTGCTCCGCTGAGCCACACAGTCATGTGTGTACAGGGAGTAGAGGAGGGGACTCAGAACACAGCCCTGTGGGGCCCCTAAGTTGAGGGTGATGGATGAGGAGGTGCAGTTGCCTGCTCTCACCACCTGGGGTCTGCCCGTCAGGAAGTCCAAGACCCACTGGCAGAGGTCATAGTTCAAGCCCAGGTCCCTGAGCTTGGCTATGAGTTTGGAGGGGACTATGGTATTGAATGCTGAGCTGTAGTCGATAGCATTCTCACATAGTTCCCTTGCCTCTTGTCCAGGTGTGATGCTGCTGTGTGCAGCACATGGGCTATGGCGTCCTCCGTGGACCTGTTGGGGCGGTATGCAAATTGCAGGGGGTCCAGGTTGATGGGGAGGGAGGAACAGATGTAGCCCTTCACTAGCTTCTCAAAGCACTTCATGGCTATGGAGGTGAGAGCTACAGGGCGGTAGTCGTTGAGGCAAGTGGGCGTAGATTTTTTGGGTACAGGGATGATGGTGGACTTCTTCAAACAGGTGGGGATGACAGCCTGTTCTAAGGACAGGTTAAATATGTCAGTGAATACCGGGGCCAGTTGGTCGGCACAGACTTTTAGGACGCTTTTAGGACGCTTTAGGACGCTTCTTAGTCTGGTTTGTTCATAAAAAAAAAGAAAATAAAAGAAATTGAGATCAATCAAGAGTTTTTTTTTTTCTTTCAATGGTCAACTGTTCTGGAATGTACTTGAAAGTACTGCGTTTTGCTTTTACCTCGAAAGTGTTTGAGTTTACAAAAGGTCCTTTGCGTTATATATAATATTCCTAAAATTGCTGCACTTTTTTAAAAATTGCATTGATCTGTTGGTTTGTGTAGTAGCTAATACAGGATTTTGCTGCTTAACTCATTCACTGCCAGCTATTATCCTTATCCTGTTCTAGCTAGGCCATGCTTTAAAAGATAGGAGTGAGTCACCTTGTTTGTAGAGCTATATCTATATTCTATATTATAGCTATAAATACAATACTATGGTAATTTGACAGTAACTATCTTCTGTCCAAGATGCAAAAAAGAATAAATTTGTTCATGAATACATTCGCGCGTTATCCCGTGGTGAATATAAGTATAATTTTGGAGTGATCCGGGCTAATTCCTGGGAGGCTGAGTTATAGGGCGCAATGTGAATTCTACTAAAAGCATTGGCGTTTCATCCCTGGACACGCTACTATTTCCAAATCAAATGTATATAATAGGTATTATGTTTCATCATGAATACATGAAAGGGGGGGGGTCGTTTCTGATGCTTTGATTGCCAGTAACGGCATTCGTGTTGAACACTGCAGATGCTGATCAGCTGGATGGATATGAAAACAGTGTTGGATCAAGCTGAAATTGATGTCAGATAGTCCTTACCTTTGGTCGGGGGTATTCCAAAAAGAATATTCCAATTGTCTGATCACGATTTCCACTATTGGTGTCCATCTGGTCCCAGACATAATTTGGCACAATTTATGGATTGAGTGTGCCAGATATGTTTCAAAGTGGTCGGATGAAGCGATTTACTCCGCTCCGTCTAAATTTAGCGCCAGGAGGGATTTGAGTGTAACACAGGGTCTAGAACAGGGTTTACATTAAAATGTGATTAATTTCCATTAATTAACTAAGTCTCAAATTAATTCTATTAACATTTTTAATCGAGTCCCACCACTAATTATTTTAACTTAAAATGTCAGCAACAGCGTCATGTTGTATATTTAATTTGTTAGTCAAAGTGAGGAACATCTGATGAAAAGAAAAAATTTCATTGTTAGAACTGTAACAGTATTATTAAAGTGGAGATGAAGCATAGCGATAAATACATATTCATAGCATCACATTAGTATTTAGATAAGCCACAGAAGAAATCACGTTATAAAAATAAGCAGTTTCTAAGAAAAAACGATTTGTTATGTGCATTTCTGAGGCATTTATCATTATGGGCGCGGCCATTTTGTGAACATAGAACATTTGTGATGTCACCGTATGATGTCATAATCAAACATTCTAGAACATTTGTGTTCTATATATATTCAACAATTCTCTCAGCATTTCCTGGCATTTCTTCAGACTACAACATGAATCCAGACTGGTTTGACCGAAGTCAAACACATGTGGGTAAAGCCCTATTTTTTATAGTGTTTTTTGTCTATTTCAGATATATAGTCATCACAACTTCTGTACTGTATATAGAGTCATCACAACTTCTGTACTGTATATAGAGTCATCGCAGCTTCTGTACTGTATAGTCATCACAACTTCTGTACTGTATATAGTCATCACAGCTTCTGTACTGTATATAGTCATCACAACTTCTGTACTGTATATAGTCATCACAGCTTCTGTACTGTATATATAGTCATCACAGCTTCTGTACTGTATATATAGTCATCACAACTTCTGTACTGTATATATAGTCATCACAGCTTCTGTACTGTATATAGAGTCATCACAGCTTCTAACTACTGTATATAGTCATCACAACTTCTGTAGCTTCTGTACTGTATATAGTCATCACAACTTCTGTACTGTATATAGAGTCATCACAGCTTCTGTACTGTATATAGTCATCACAACTTCTGTACTGTAATAAATACGTATGTAGCAGGGAAACTGCTATTTGTCCAAATGCCCTGAAATAACCAACTGCACCGGGGTACAAGGAATAACAACTTTATTTCATAAAGGTACCTATGCTAAACAATTATACAGAGGACACGGGATCTATTAATTAAAACCTATCATTCATTACCCGGCCCATTCACATCACATGTATATAGAGTCATCACATTTATGACTAACGTTCTGATACAGAGCAAGGTATCAGGTGAGACTAGACTTTCGTATTGTTTACATCAGGGTCCCCCATTTTCAATTCATAATGACATTTATGACTAGCGTTATGATACAGAAAGCTAACGTTATCGTACCTACTGCATATCACTACAGGTGGCTAGTCTAAATATAGACAGTCTGCAAAGATTACCGTATATGCGAAACACTGATCCAACACCCTGATTATACGTCTCGCTCTCTTGCGGTAGAAGCGCGTCTTTGAGCACGGTCTCTCCGGCGCAGGGCTGACGCTGGGGCTGGTCTGTCCGTCTCTCCTGCACTATAGCCACTGAAGTCGAAGACCGAGGGAACAGCATCAGGCTTATTAGTGGTCTTCTGGACAAACCTCCCATCCTCTTCAAAGCCCCCCTCAACAACATAATCAGAGGCAATGAAATGTTGCCCGCAGGTCTTCGTCCACTGTCCAACAGGTGGATCGCGCCGCTTCAGTGCAGCCAGCCAACGCGCCAATAAGTGGTTTTTTCACTGGTAATTTGTGGAAATGAACCACCGTTCCTCTCTCTTTCATGCGGTAAAATTCGTTCGAACAGCCGGGAGCAATACAAAAGCACCACGCGGTCCCGATGTTTGGTAGGCAATATTTTATTTACAGACTGACCCGACAATCCATAGGCATCTAACCAACAGTGTATACTAGGAGCCAGACCCAACCAGCCCCATGACGTCAGCAACAAAATGGCGGCGCCCATGTTGAAAACAGGGATATTATATTTGATTTTTCAGACAAATAAGCTAGATTTCACATTTTATTATAGGACCCTGTCTTACACAAGGTACACAACAAACAAACTAGGATCACATTGCTCACTGCTTCACCTCCCCTTTAAGTACTCGTATCGGTATTGTATCGGCAAGTACCCAAATGTACTGTAAGTACATGTACTTCTACTTGGTCTGAAAAAAAGTGGTATCGGGCCATCCCTAATAACAACCATCAGCACTACATCCCATGCAGGGCTCCAGACTGACTTTTTGCCTAACTTTTTCATTTAGGTGCACCAGCACATAATTTAGGTGCACCCAAAAATGTCCACTGCCCCTTTTGCCGCTGCAATAATACATTTTAAGTGTTACCTTTACCATTACCTTTTTGTCAGTTTCCATACACATTAGTAATTTCTTAAGATGTTATGTCAATTATTGTAAAAAATAACATTGTATTACAGTTAGCTCACAAAGTCCAATCATTCACCTTTTTATGTCTATTTTAACACATTCAGCTCATTTTCATTTTACATTTACATTTAGTCATTTAGCTGACGCTTTTATCCAAAGCAACTTACAAGTTCTGTACGACAAGTCAGAGTAACAATGTTCATCAAAGTGTTGAGTGCTACAGTGTAGGTTAGTTTATTAGGACAAATGCATGACAGTAAGGTTAGTTAGGGTTAGATTTTTTATTTTAATTTTTTTAATTCAGATAATGGTTGAAGAAGTGCGTCTTTAGTCGACGGCGAAAGATTGGACGGGTTTCGGCTGTCCTAACTGGGGTGGGTAGTTCATTCCACCATTGTGGGGCAAGGACTGAGAATAGGCGACTTCTCTTTGATGGCATTCCCGGAGCTTGGATAGGAGTAGGTCTGAGGCGGCCAGAAGATGCAGAGCGTAGGGGTCGTGAGGGTGTGTAGTTAGAGACCATTGACCGGAGGTAGGCGGGAGCGGTTCCCTTTGCCGCACGGTATGCTAGGTCGAGGGCCTTGAAGCGGATTCGTGCAGCAATGGGGAGCCAGTGCAGGGCCCTAAGAAGTTGGGTGACATGGGCCGACTTCGGTAGGTTTGAGATCAGGCGGGCCGCTGCGTTCTGAATGAGTTGAAGAGGCTTAGTGGCAGTGGCCTGGAGGCCAGCGAGCAGTGCGTTGCAGTAGTCGAGGCGGGAGATGACTGTTGATTGGACGAGGAGTTGGGTGGCTTCTTTTGTCAGGAAGGGGCGGATCCTTCTGACGTTGCTCAGGAGGAATCTGCAGGTTCTTGTTGACGCTGCGATGTGAGCAGAGAAGTTCAACTGGTCATCGAGGACAACACCAAGGTTCTTGGCGGTCGGGGACGCGGTCACAGCTGTATTCTCGACTGTGATGGAAAGGTCGGTCAGGGGGGAGGATTTGGCCGGCAGGTGGAGCAATTCTGTTTTGCTTAGGTTCAGTTTGAGGTGGTTGGTCGTCATCCAGGCGGAGATGTCGGACAGACAGGCCGAGATCCGCTCAGAGACGTGGATATCTGAGGGAGGAAAGGAGAGGAAGAGTTGAGTATCCTCGGCATAACAATGATAGGAGAAGCCATGAGACGTGATAATGTTACCCAGTGATTTAGTGTATTTAGGTATGATGTCAGCCATGTCAGCGCAGAGCCAGCCACTCCCATTCCTGCGAGGGCCGCGAGGAGGATCTGATGGTTGACTGTGTCGAAGGCTGCAGATAGATCTAGGAGAATCAGGACAGAGGAGAGGCCTTTCACTTTTGCTAAGTGAAGTGCCTCTGTGACCGCAATGAGGGCCGTTTCTGTGGAGTGGCCAGTCCGGAAGCCAGACTGATTAGGGTCTAGGAGGTCATTCTGTAAGAGATAAGCAGTAAGTTGGTTGGATACAGCACGTTCAAGTGTTTTAGAAAGGAAGGAGAGAAGAGAGACAGGACGGTAGTTGCCTATGACGGTGGGGTTCAGGGTTGGTTTTTTTATGAGCGGCGTGACTCTGGCTTGTTTTAGGGAGGTGGGGACCACCCCCGAGTTGAGTGAGGAGTTGATGGTTGCAGTTAGGAATGGGAGGATGTCTGGTGCTATGGTCTGGAGGAGTGGGGAGGGTAGCTGGTCCAGCTGGCATGTAGTCGGACGGTTCGACGATACCAGTGTCAGGGTCTCGGCTTCTGTAATGGGAGAGAAAGATGACAGAGTGAATGATGAGGTTCTCGATTCAGCATTTGGAATGGGTGGGAGTTGGGAGAAGGAGCTGCGGATGTTCTCCACTTTTTCCTCAAAGAAGATCGCGAAGTCTTCGGCAGAGAAAGATGAGGGAGGAGGGGGTGGGGGGGGGAGTGAGGAGGGAGGACATGGTAGCATGCAGTTTGCGAAGATTCTTGGCAGAGGCCTCGATCCTATGGTGAAAGAAAGAAGCTTTGAGAGAGTGAACAGTTTCAAGTACCTCGGAGCCCACATATCCGAGGACTTGACATGGACCACACACATTGACAGTGTTGTGAAGAAGGCACGACAACGCCTCTACTTCCTCAGGCGCCTAAGGAAGTTCCAAGTCAGTCAGAAGATCCTTAGGAACTTCTACTCATGTACAATAGAGAGCATCCTGACCGGCAACATCACCTCCTGGTTTGGGAATAGCACTGCACAAGACCGTAGCAGACTACAAAGAGTGACACGTTCAGCCGAACGCACAATTAGAGGGGGGCTTCCCACCCTCCAGAACATTTACAACAAGCGGTGCAAGGGGAAGGCTAAGAGAATTATTAAGGACTCGAGCCACCCGAACAACTGCCTCTTTGAACTGCTGCCGTCAGGCAAGCGATACCGGAGTCTTATGGCGAGCACAGAAAGACTCAGAAGGAGCTTCTATCCCCAGGCCATCAGGCTGCTAAACGAACAATAATCGCTAAACGAACAATAATCACTATGCAACAACCATCAAATGCACACAGCACACACACCCACACGCACACACTCACTCAAACAAACAACACACTGCAGCACCCACTCTCCACACTTTAGATCACACAAACACACTTACACTTTATATTTATTGATAAAGGATTTGCACTACAACTCGTACACCTACTGTGAATTGTACCTAAACTGCACCTCGTCCATTTATGCCTTGCACTATATAGTATTGTATATTAGTACACTGCACAGTATTGTATATTGTATGGTAACTACGTCTACGAACATTGTACATATGTCTAAACTGAACACTGTGACCTCTTTTTTACTTCTAATTTTTTACTATGTCTTTATTTCATACTCATCTTGTCATGCACAGTCTCTGGAGCGCAACAGTAAGAAGCATTTTGTACAAAAGTATTCTGTACTTCTGTATGACAACTATTAAAGAAACTTGAACTTGAAACTTGAAGCTTTGGCATTAGTAATGGTTTTGGAGAATGTTAACAAGAGGCTGTGATATGTGTTGATGTCAGCAGTGAGGCGTGACTTTCTATATTTCCTCTCAGCCGCTCTCAGGACCGGTCTTTGTTCTCTCACTGGATCTGTCAGCCATGGACTGGGTGGGGAACGGCGGGCAGGTTTCTCAACAAGGGGACAGAGCTTGTCGAAGGAGGTTGCAAGGGCTGAGAGGAGGGTGGAGGTTGCCATCTCTGTGGATAGAGCAGAGAAGGTGTCACTCAAAGGTAGAGCGGATAGTATGTCAGAGGAGAGGGTGGAGGGGGATGAGGAGGGCAGGTTGCGTCTGAGTGAGACCGTTTGAGTTGGGGTGAAGACCTTTCGATTAAGCATGAGAGTTAGTGAGAAGGATATGAAGGAATGGTCAGATACATGTAGGGGAGTTACCGTGGTGTTAATGATGCTGGAGTTACGGGAAAATATGAGATCCAAGGAGTTGCCTGCTTTGTGGGTGGGAGGCATGACAGTGGGAGTCAGGTCAAATGATTGTAGGAGGGAGACCACTATGACTGACTGAGATGAGTCAGGCAGGTTGAAGTCGCCCAATAGAAGGAGAGGGGTACCATCTTCCGGTAAGGAGCTTAGAAGCATGTCCAGCTCATCTGTGAAGTGATCGAGCGGACCTGGAGGGCGATAAAGTGTAACAATGGTGAGATTGAAAGGATTAGAGACAGATACTGCATGATATTCGAGAGAGGAGAGTGACAGTTCTGGGAGTGGTGTTAAGTTTGTAGCCCATGAAGGAGATGTCATGAGGCCAGTGCCTCCACCCCGTCTGCTCCAGTTATAGCTGTCCCAAGCCTGTTTTTGGGATTCGAACATTCGCCAGGGTTTTTCCGAACGGATGTTCGAACCATCGTTTTTAATCATGCAAACAATTTGCTCCTAAATAGGGAGGTGTAGTGACGTCACTTTGGACCGCCTGCGAGGTCTACCCGTATAGGGATTTATCTTTGGGAAAATGGATTATTATGGATTATTGCACAAAATGAGTTCCCTTCTATCACTAACATTATTTGTTAAGCATTTATGGTTGAAATAAAATTCAGCGATTTTTTTAATTTCTTTTTACAATTAATTGTGAATATTTTCATGTTGAGCTATAGATTGTGGATGAATAAGCACAGAAAGGTACACCATGCAAATGTTGATGCTTTATTTGTTTTAAACGAGACTATTTAGAAATGGGCAATGGGGGGCAGCTAAATGGCGCAGTGGGCAAGGCGCTCGCCACTAATGCAGGAGATGCTGGGTTCGAGCCCAGCTCTCGGCATTGCTACCAGCTTGGCTGGTTGTTCATACTAATACAATTGGCAGTATTAGGAGGTGGGAAGCTGGCAGGTGGGGATCGGACGTTGTGGACAGCGACTCCTACAGGTCGGTTGGTGCGCCTGCGCAGTAGAATCAGGAAGCGACGAGAGCGGCGTGTCCCTCCCACACAGACCCTTGCCGCTGAGAGATCGCGCTGTACAGGTGAAAAGATGCGACAGCTGCTTTCTCGTGTACCGGAGGGCACACGTGATGCAAGGCTTGGTCCACATTGCATTGTGGGAGGCATGGCCTAACAGCGTTCGATACAGGGGAGGGTAGAATTGGACAATACAAAATTGGGGATGGGAGACCAATTGAAAATGGGAGAAAAAGTGGATAAAAAAATAAAGAAATGGGCAATGGGCAAATACATTGTGTTTTCAAGATGATGGACCGGGCCGGAAACAGCAATCATGTAATCACTACACCTCCCTATAGACCAGGAAGTAACCACTACACCTCCCTATAGACCAGGAAGTAACCACTACACCTCCCTATAGACCAGGAAGTAACCACTACACCTCCCTATAGACCAGGAAGTAACTGGTTATTTTTTACAATAATTTACATAACATCTTAAGAAATTACTAATGTGTATGGAAACTGACAAAAAAGGCTTGTCCTATTTTCTGAATGTACTGTCCTGTCCTGTTGTGCCTTTTTGTATTTGTGTATTTTATAGGACATTGATTTTATGCTTTGACTGTACTGTACAGCACTTTGGTTGGCTCTCAAGCTTTTAAATGTGCTCTATAAATAAATTACTTGACTTGTCTTGACTAGTCTTTTGGGTATTTTATTTTGAAAAATGGCCACTTCCGCCCGCGCCTCAACCCAGCGTAAGCGTACTGTCGAGTCTTGACTAGCAAAGTTTAAGCACATAGCGCACATTGCTGCGGTTGAGTAGTAGATGTACCTACTTACTGGTCACGGAAAGCTTGAATAACGTTTGAATGATAATCCATTTTGTGAATACATTTGTTGAAACATCTTTGTTGGCCGACGGCTCCTGCTATCTCAACGTTAGCTAACGCTAAATGGCTGCGGTCTAACGTTACATAGCTTAATTAACTTGTATAACATACCTGTGTAACGTTAAGCAGCTTGTGTTCCGCTGGGAAAGCATCACTGCATACACTTTGTTTAATCCAAACGTCCATTCGGAAACGTTGTATTATGAAACTAGTATGAGACGCTGTTTTTTTATTATATGTTCAGCGAATAATAATGGCAGGTTGATGATCAGAGCCAATCAGAGCCAGATCGGGGCTGGTCTTTGCATAATGCACGTGTTATAGCCAATCAAACGCAGAGATTTTTTTTTTAACGCACATGGCCACGTGGGAAAAAAACGATACACACACACATACACACAGACAGACCGACCTGCTGGGAGCACCAGTGTGACAAGGGGAAACATCCAGTCGCACGGCACTGAGATTTGGTCGCAAAATGCGACCAAAACAGGCGCACCCTGGAGCCCTGATCTCATGTCAACTGCTTTTTAATCGGCATAATATTTCATGATTTATTCTCCTTGCTTTTGATGCATTACCAGTCCTCTGTACTGGAAGGGATTCTTAGTTGTGAAGTGATCTTATGGATCCACCTTTGTGGATGTGCTTTGCATCCTAGTCATTAATTTACATGGTAAAGTAACCTTAGCCGCTAGCTAGCTAAATAGCCATGCTCATTGCAGAGAGAGACAGAGAGAGAACACTGAGCTGGCCTTTATTTATACAGGTAGGTTATTGCTAACAAATTATCTTTTTCAATAATGACCTGTTGAATGCAACTACAGTTCAATAGATTAAATTAGTTCTCAAATACATTATTTTATTTAAGTGTATAGTTCATTTATTTTTTACAGTTTTTGTATTTTTCTGACATGGGGGCTCAACAATAAATGATAAATGACAATCAGAAATGTCAAGTTGCATGTTGTTATTCTAACCAGCTTAGTTCTGTTGCATTTCCAATTTATTTATTTAAATGATAAATGTATCAGGAATCGATAAGGGAATCGATAAAGAATCGGATCGATAAGCAGAATCGATAATGGATCGTATCGATAAAATCTTATCAATTCCCATCCCTACTGTCTGTACAATCCCATGCCGTTTGGTTGCCTGCACTCTTGCACCAGCTGTACACAGAGCTTTCTCATTTTGGAATATAGATCTAGATGCAGTTCCCTCCCCATACAGAATGCACTAGGGACTTTGCAACTACGACACTTGTGTGTCCACGTCTTTGCGGGAAATTGAGCCTGTGAACTTCCAAACTGGACCAAATCTAAGCACCAAGCAGATTTCTGGGTCTATAGAATTACAATTATCATCACAGTGACATATTGACAAAATCCTACTAACCTAGCAGCATTTTTTTAGCTTTTATTTTTATTTTTTTGCCCTTTTTTGAGGGCACTCCATCCACCCCCCCCCCCCCCCTCTTCGGGGGACAACTTTATTATTTATTATACGTTTGAACTATTTACAGTGCAAAATCAAATAAAGTGTAGCAAAATAAGAAGAAGAAAAAACTAGCAGCATTTTTAAATGTAGAATCTATAATCCTGTCAAACGGCGACCTCTAGGTAAATGTGCACCTATTGCAGTTTATTTTTGTCTGATGTGTGGGTTAGAGTTGAGTGGGAATAGTGGAGAGGTATTATTGCTGGCCAAACTTCAGGCTCTGCCAAGAGGGGTCTGGAGAAATATATAGCTATAATATATTATAGCTACAGTATATAGTTACTTATACTGTGAATTTATTAAGACCTCTCTTGGTAGAACCTGAAGTTTGGCCAGCAATAACGACTCCTCCCCTATCCCCACTCAACTCTAACCAATACATGAGATCAAAACAAAAATATAAGCAAAGTGAAATACAAGCAGGGTTCTTTTGCCTAGACAACATTACAGATTCTATCTTTAAAGCAAAAACCGCACCATAAAACAACTATTGTGCAGAGTATATGCTATTCCTATCACAGTTTAATTACATTTTGTGAAAATAGTTTCTTCAAAGCTAGAAACCAAAAAGCCCAGGCTTGAATCCAAAGCCTGGAGCTACTTCATTCACAATGAGTTTGACTCCTAGAATGTTTGAGCTTTTGGCTTTATTTTGTTCTAATGCTAATGGCTATTGACCAAATGTCCACATCTTCATTAAAGCACACTGGATATTCTCATTTTGTCCACAAAGCAGTATTCCATGCAGTCAATGGAGCAGCACCAAGATTTGTGTTATCATCATAGGAATAGCATAAGTGAATTATTTTGTAGGTGGGTGGATGTTTCCTTTTTAAAAATAGCTACATACTGGATCACATCCAAATGGTTAGTCTTTTGACTTTAAATAACAAGAACACTTGTTTTGTATTATTAAATGGAATTGATTTAGCAGTTGATCACCTCATTCCAATTTAATTAACATTACCACCACCATTTCATTCGTTCAAGGCATGGTGCTTAAGAATGTCCTGGCGTAGTTGGAGTATTTATTAATGTATGTGGTCTGAGGTTAGTTTCCAGCTGAAACAAATAATCCTGTTTATTAGCTGGGCCTGGGAGTGCAGATATGTCTTGCTGACAACACAGCAGGTTATATATTGCATTTCAGTTCAAAGCCTGTCCAGTGACGGCGGCTGGAAGACTGGTCATTAGTGACCATAATTAATGCCCAGATGGATCCTGTCCTCTGCTCCTGGCCAGAGCCACACTGCAGTCTTGGTTCAAGGATATCTTTCAATGACAAGCCGCCATCCCCAAACTGAATGAAGCCGAATAAGGCAAAGTGCATCTTTCCCTCTGAACCTCATCTGGCAGAACAATTCACCAGGGTCTAGGCTATTGTCCTATCCCACAGTGTGGCCGGCATGCAGTTAAACAATGGACTTAGGAAAGGGGTTCTGGGGGATCTGTCGATGCTTTGAACACAACATCAAGCTCAAATATCAGGGCGATAAAGTGTCTGCCGCCGCTCAGTGTTTTCACAGCATCACTGAGCTACATGCTACCAAGTGCTGCCTCACAGTGTGTGATCCTCACCAGGAGTCCAAATACTGACTGACCTTTGAAAACGGGGCCAGCGGGGGAGCTCCAGTAGCTCACCACGTACCGCGAGTGCTATTTCAGCGCCGTGGACAACCGTGCTCGTCACGGATCTGGGGCTGAGCGCGTTCGAATCCCGGACGGCAGCCGTGCCTTTCCCAGAGTGTCTTCCCCCCCATCTGAACCCTTTCAGCCTGCTTCTGTCGGTCGAACTTGACCAAGTATGAATGCGATGAAAAAGCGATAAACGCTAAAAGAACCAGCTGACTGGTCAAAGTTTAAAAAAAAAAGAAAACGGGGCCAGCGGTAGCAAATGTGCTTCGGTGAAATCGGACACCCTTTGCAACAAAAGGCATGTTGACATTTTCTATTTTCTATTTCGATCTGATGGCAGGTGTTTGGGCTGCTGACATCTCAAACCGGTGGTATAACCAGTTGATGGTAACAGAAGGTGCAGTGTGGCATTATCTCCTGCAGGGTTTAGATTTGACTTGTTACAATGCCCTGTTCTCTAATGTGTCTTCTAGTTTGCTTGTTGACATATTAAGACACAAACATCTCTCGGAGGCTTATCTTGTGAGCCACAGCTGAAAGGGGTATATAGGACTCTGCCAGTGCTCTTGATATCATTTTCTGTAAGCTAATTTATGTCGCATTGTTATGTTTCTCTTATCCTTATATCTTAGTAGGATTGGTTTAAATATTACATGGATCATCATTAACAATACAAGTAGCAAAAAAAAGAGGAATGCAAGGGACAAAAGTTAACCAAGTGAAAAACATTCCTGTTTAGGCTGTGTTTTTCCTGTTTATACATTAATTACTATGTGTGTCATTGACAAGCATGTATTCTAATAATAAAGAAGCACACGGTACTGTGCTTATTCTGTCATTCACATTTCAGTGCTGACAATACAGTAGCTAATCGATTCCCATGCATTTTGGCCATGTTGGTTTGTACTGCCTTTATTAATATTGAATATGTAGCTTTGAACAACCTTGGAACAGCAAGTCTGTGAGCGAGCATCCCACGGTAAACTGACCCGTTGAGTAGAAAGTGAGGAGCTGGGTTTTGGGGGTTCTGAGACGGCACTGTAAATAAAAAATTCTGTAAATAGTGAGTTAATCCGTGTGACTCCTTTTTAGATAAAGGGCAGTAGTGTTAATAGAAGGGGGCATGACTGTTGAGCAGTAAATCACCTGATTTAAATAGAAAATATGTTTTATCTTTAGCTGACTCAGAGTAACTTGATTTAAATAGAAAGTGTTTTTATCTTTAGCTGACTTGTATTCTTTATACAAGTTACAAATCAACCCAGCACCACGTACGATGGCCTACTATAGAAAACGTTTGATGTGTTACATTGGCGGTCTTTTAAGATCGGGTTCGCAAATATTGTCTTCCATTTTTGTTCCTTGTTCTCATGAGTGATTCCAGTAGACCTTTCCTCTTGTTGGACAGTAGATATCATAGTGAAACCGTGTACTGCAGCAGAGGAGAAATAATAAAAGGCCATTATTAGTCTGAGGCTGCTCTGAACAAGGCATTGTAATATAGATTCTCTAGTTCAGCGGTTCTCAACAGGGGTGCCGTGGCACCCTAGGGTGCCGCAGAGAGCTGCCAGGGGTGCCTGAGATTAAAAAAATAAATAAATAAACGTTTTCTTTTTTTTATATTCTTTTTGGATTACAGAAAATTATCACTAAAGTGGTATCTGTTGCAGCTGCACTGTTTTCCATGAAAATACCATATTTGGATAAGTTTGACCATTTCTCAAAATCTGAAAATCATTATTTAATAAAACACAGAAAAGGATCACCAAGTTACTCTGGATAAAAAAAAACTTTACAGACAACATTGAGACAAAGCTTCCTGACACATCTCCATCCAAACTCTTGGAAGAACTCATTGAAATCTCATCTGATACCACCTGGAGAGCTAGTTTCAGAGTGTGGGGCTGAGTACCAAGTATCTCATGATGCAGCAGTTAAGGTGTTGATACCATTCAGCACCACATATGTGTGAAGCTGGCTTTTCATCCATGACAGCTCTGAAAACAAAATGTAGGGCCAAGTTGAGCCTTGAGGATGACATGCGTGTTGCCTTGTCAAAGATCTCCCCACGTATTGACCGTATTATTAGCCAACAGCAGCAGACCTCGCATTGAGCTAGAAATGTCCACTGAGTGAACGAGTCCTTATTTTCTGTATTTATTTATATTTTTTGAGAAATGGTAACTTGGTGATCCTTTTCTGTATTTAAAAAAAATACATGATTTTCTGTTTTTGAGAAATGGTCAAACTTATCCAAATATGCTATTTTTATGGAGAACAGTGCAGCTGCAACAGATAGCACGTTAGTGATAATTTTCTGTAATTTTATTTAAAGGAATATGCTATTTGATTTACTACTACAAGCAGTGTAATGTCAACAGTACTAAGCCATTTAGACCTGAAACACCTGTTAATAATGCATTATATAGCCTGCATATACACACATGTGTTTCCCGGTTTCTTAAATAAACATTATTTTGAAAACAAGCACTTTTGTCATCATTGTAGCAAAAAAGACAGGACCGGAAAAGTCTTTATCATATGTAGGGGTGCCCTGGAATATTTTATTGAACACAGGGGTGCCTTGGCAGCAGAAAGGTTGAGAATCCCTGCTCTAGTTAATGACAAGCTGGGGCCATAGTTTATATCCATCATTGTTGGGGGCTCCAGTGACAAGTGCCAGCCTTCAGGGCAGACTTTGCTCTCTCAGATCTTAATCTGTCATGGCGGCTTAAATTGAATGTGCAAGCCACACCAGAGAGGCTGCCTGCTCGCCCAGGCCACGGCTCCATATCCACATTTCACCCCTTTTGGCGAAATCTCAGTCCACTGCTTTATCATCCAAGTGCACTTGGTCCTGAAAAAATTTCTTCAAAAGGAGTTTTAAATGATCACTTAGTTCCAAGGAGGATCCCAGCGCTTTCATGGCAGCCGGCACCACATTAACGCCGGACAGTTCCTTTGACAACAACGTGTGGAATGCAAGAAAGTTATACAGATTTTTAGGCTGGGCCTAACATTGTGATACTAATACTAATAATCCTGAAACCACTGGAAGCATAGTTTAATTTCTAATTGCAGTAATCAATATCCAATATCATTACAGTCATTTATTAGTTATTTTTCAAGCAACCCCATGCTAGTTTCAGTGGACCACGCATGGGGTCTCTACTCTCTACCCCAAGGTTGGGGAAAGCCTGACTTAGTCCTAATGTATTCCTAATAGTGACAAATGCAGAATGCTGTTGTCACCTTTTCCCATGACCCTGCAGACTGCCACTGTGGGTTTTAAGTTCCAAATGATCACTCACTCGTGGACATTTACTTGTGGACATTTGATCTGGGATGTTTAGTCTGTTGTATTCTACTTTCAAATTGATGACACCGAATGGCAGTCAAGGCCTTGGCAGTTAAGGTGTCGGAGAGTAAAACCACTCAGATGCTGCTAGTTTGGTTTAATTCCAGTTCTTTGAGTGATGATCTCAGCAAGTCATTAAATGCGTGTCAGTGAAGAGCTTCCTGGCTTTTCCAACCCTGCCTCATTTTCAGCTCAAGACTGTCCAGCCGAATCAGGTCTAGATGTCTATATCAATGTCACACGTCATGGATTCACTTCATGGTTTCTGCTGCCACTGTTTCATGAGCAGCTTTTAACTCTTTGTTGTTTGGACCAGATGGTTATTTTATCCAGAGTGTTCTTCCCCGACAATAGGCGTTGTTTGAGGAGAAGGTTTCATGTTGTGATGGATTAAAGCGTGTGTTTTAGGGCTGACCTTAGACGTTTTTTTTTGCAATCGAAGCTTCGGAGCCGAGCTTCGATTTTAATTTGAAGCTTCGAGAAAGAAAAAATATATACCGGTGTATACCTATATATATATGAATTATAATCTTTTTATTTTTTTGTATCTTATGTTGTGGGACTTGTACAGCACTTTGGTAAACTTTGTTGTTTTTAAATGTGCTCTATAAATAAAGTGGATTGGATTAATTAATTAAGTAGCTTCGAAGTATTTAAGACAGCCCTTACTATGTTTAGCACAGTAAAGCCTCCCTGACTCTTGCCCTTGTTGATTTTAACACTGACAATAATATATCTTATCTTATTCTAAAATGTTAATTCCTCTGGCTTGATCTGTCTATAAATTATATTTTAGCTTGCTCTGCATTTGAGAAAATATGAAGATGTACTCAATAGTCAAATATGTAGAGAACCTATTTTAACACAATGGAGGCCAAACCCGAGATAAGTCGGGTTAACTCGCCAGACTCGCCGTTGGGCGCCAGACCCGAGATTTCTCGGGTTTTGGTCGTTATTTCTTTTATTTGATATTTCCATTCATTATCCACCCAGGGAGCCTGACGTTATCATTGGGAATGGGTCTGAGATCACAAAAGTCCAATAGCGCCGCCTGGTGGGTTGCGGCCTGTATTGCACATCCTTTGAAACTCTGTATTCGGGTGTGCGTCGATTAAATAGCTCCGGGCGGACTTTTCCTAGTCGAGCATGACTAGTGCTTATAACGCATGGATTTATAAGAATCAAACGCTCCCGATTCATGTTCTTTGGTGGATTATGTTATGGACACGATCGACATCAATACTTGGAATGGGGATCAGAACATTGGAATATTCTTTTTGGGGTACATCCTAGTCAAGGTAAGGGCTATATGGTATCAATCTTGCGTTGATCAAATAATTCCTTCATTGCGATCGGAGCGTATGTGTGTATATTTACTGTGTAACGTATTCCGTTGGTGACGATCAAAGCATAAAAAAACTGCATAGCGTCGTTTTCTGGGATTAGACAGGATTACTCAAACTATACTCATATTCACCACGGTATAAAACGGGAATGTATGGATGAAAAAATTATTTCTTTTTCACAAATTGAACGATAGATACTCTATGTCAAATGGGCAATAGTATTATATCCATAGCTATGATATATAATATAGTTTTAGCCCTGCAAACACCGCCACGTATTCCTATACATTAAAGCATTGGCCTTTCAACTACACAGTAAACGGAGCCCTCTGGCGCTGAATGAGTTAAGGCCCACTTACTATGGCACCAACTATTTGCTTATAACAAAGCAGACATCATAAGTAAAGTTTTTGCATATATACTGTAATAAGAAAACACGAACAAAAAATACATATTCTGTGATTCAAACAGCTCGCATTTCAGCACATGGCGCTTTTTTCACAAGAAGCCATAAGACGGTAGATGGATTTCCGTCATTTGGTCCGAGGATAAACAAACAACAACTACAAAAAGTGGTGGGTATTGAGAGATTATTATTACTGTCGCACAACCGCTATGCTGTCTGTAAATGGATACGCCAAGCAGGCGATTTGATGGCTCGGATTGAAAAATGGAGGAAGAGGGAGATATGGTCGTATACGGATATTTTTGAAAACATAGTATTTTCGCAAAAACAAGGTGGATATTATTTTCTTTTTTCTGTGTACGTGTGAACATGGAGAGAAGACAGACCAGAAAAAACTACAAAGTGCCCAAATTTGGGGATGATTTCAAGCTGAAACAAAATGAAAGCTATGTACAGTGAGTCTATTGTAAAACAGAACTACATTTACATTTAGTCATTTAGCTGATGCTTTTATCCAAAGCGACTTACTTCTCTGTACGACAAGTCATCAGGAAGGGCACAACTCTTATCAGCTGAGTAACTATGTTCATCAAAGTGTTGAGTGCTACAGTGTAGTTTAGTATATTAGGATTAAGTGCACAGTAAGGTTAGTTAGGGTTAGATTATAATTTTTTTTACTTAATTTTTTTAATCATCTGTCCTTGCTTAGGTTTTTTGTACACTTGATCTCAAGAATGTGCTGAATGAGTTCAGTGGAAATGTTTCACGTCTGGTCAATGTTCGCATGGTGTTATTCACCATTGTCATGTACGAAGGTCTAACGACCGCACTGAATAGTATCTGGAGCAGGCTGTACATGAACAGAAACAGCCTCTTTCAGTAAATGCTTTCAAAATAGTCCCGGGCAGGTAGGTAATAATAAACACAAGACGTTGTTCCAAAAATAGTAAATTATATTTATTATGCCGGGTAGGGTTTGAAACCTCCACTGATGTGAAAATAGGCAACAAAGGGAAAAAACAACCCACAAACAATTAACAAACAGGGAGAAGGGTAAGGGGAGAACAAACAGGGTAAATATAATAATAAAGTAAACTAGATAAGCGCCCACAGACACTTACCCACCAGCCAGAGGTTGGTACTGGGAAAAAAAACCCAGCAAGGGTACCAAAGGTACAATTCCACTCTCAGTGGGATTTAGGCCTAAAGCCAACAAGAGAATACTTACTCCAATGGAGGAGTGGCGCAGAGGCCAACAATGTCTATATACATATACTAGTACTTTAGTCCACCCGAAGCAGTAGCTAAGCACAGTATCAATTCCACCACAGTGGCAAGCAATGGCAACCTCACTCTTCTCCGGTCACTGGCAATTGACAGAATGAGGCGCCCAGACGTGTGTGTGCTGTCAGGTATTTGGCTACCCATCCCTCTCGAGGTGATTGCCATCAGCTGTCATTCATTAGGCAATCAGCACTCTTCAGTAGGAATGGGCAGCACCTGACAGGGAGAGAAAAGAGACAGCATTAGCTCTCATGTTCACACACACACACATCACATACAAAACATAACACATTAAATATACTAACCTGATGTTCAGAAGGTGTCATAAATACAGTAATAATGGTAATGACCAACCCACGTACCCAGGTACGTCACAACCATCAAAGATGAAAAAAATTATTATAATAATTTATATTCTCCTTTTGTTCATTACAATTTACTCAAGCATTATAGTAACAGACACAGATTTGCCGTTAGTATTAGAATAGTTCCCAAGTTCCCAGTGAATATCGAATAGCAATTGTGTGAGTTTTATCCATCTCTACAATATAGAATGTATGTGATTAAAATGGAATATATATATATATATATAATATTTGTATGAGTACTACTGAGTAGTACAATAGTACAATTAGACTTTTATTGCCGTGAAAATTGTGATTTTAGGCCAAGAAAGCCTCAACACATCCATGGTCTTTCTATCTTGATTACAGATCAAGTCTGTTGAGAGAACAGCAGATGTGGAAGTGTGATACAATCATTGCTCTCATTAGCGCAGGCGGGGTGCGGGTGCATCGCAGTAATTTCATCTGGATGTGATTAAATCATTGTTGTTTAGTTTTTTGCGCATCCTGCAATGACCGGAATCTACTTTCTTTCAGAGGCAGAGAGACAAATGACAGAAGTAATGTATACAATTGGGAGTAGTTTTGGCATGTGATTTTTGTCATGGGTATGAACAGAAATATTGCTTAAAGCGATGCAGGCCTTTACAGACGTATGAGCGTTTGCTTCATAGTTGTTTTGACAGTTTGACAGTATGCAATAATATCAGATTTTATGTAGCATTCTTATCTCAGTGTTGGCGCTGCATTACTGTCGAGGTGTAAACAGCCTGACAGGACTGCATAGTGCTAGAAAACATTCATTCAACCTTTATTTAAACTCTTATCATTGAGGGTTGCCCTTATTTACTATGATGTTACAAGCAAGTTAACCCTTTATCTGCCAGGGATTATTCTGATTTTAATCCCCACCACTATAAATCAATGGAGATGTTCCCCTTCTTTGCAGGGCTATAACTTTTTAAATTGTATTGCTAAATTGACATTACTATGGCCCATTCAACGTCAAGTATCTATCGTTTAGGATGTAGCAATGTTCTACTTTTTCATTCACATATTCATACAAAAATACGGTCTAAAGTATATATATGTTTTTATCGTTTTCTGCAGCATTCTGCAGAACGCGAGTTATAGCTATAAATACATATTACATCATCAATGTAGTTTGATACCAATTGACGTCATATTAAAACTTTCAATTGTACAAGGTCCTAAACGTCCTGCCTCATCATCTGCTGGTGACCAGAGGGGGCGGGGTTTATAAGTCTGTGGCCGACGTTAAATCATTTATTTAGTATGGGCGATATATATATCAGAGCAGATTATACGTTTAATAATAATCAAACACGCTGAAATTTACAGCATCTTCCTCTGACCGTTGGGTGGTCAGCGTGGCGCAGAAAGTTCTCGATTATGGGATGTTGATATATGCGATCCATTTCCAGGTTGTATAATAGTATATACGTCCAAATCATGTTGTTTATCGAGTTATTGGCAACTGATCGCTGTCCAGTGTGTCGAGCTAGAGTCCCGCTAACGATAGCGAGTGCCCGGACCGAATATGGATGAGCACCACTTCCGGCGCGTCACTTCGTGTTTGGGCGATCCGCCGATCAACCACCAGATGGCGCTCTTGAACCGTTGGAGAGTTGAGAGGAGATCAACAGGAGATCCCAAGTCTCCGTGGGTAAAATATGATTGCCATCACAGATTTTTGAAATATTGATCTCAAAGATGCCTTACGGCGTCATTGGCAGATTACGCATGGCGGAGAATGACGTGGAAACTCGTCCTTGGCGAATAAAGGGTTAAAATAAATCGCCAAAACACGGATAAGAACAAGGAAAGAATTCAGTAAAATAGTTTCACTTTGAATTAAATAGGACAAAAACAAAGAGAAATGCAGTCAATTCAAACAGTTAAATACTGATGTGAGGAGGTTTGTAATCATGTTTGTAACACTCAAACTGCTTTTTTGGAACGTGACGTGGTGAAACAACCTGAAATAAAGCCTTCCCTCCCTGTGTGTTCTTTTCATGCAAACAGTCCGACAGAATACAGCCTTCCCTCCATTGCCTTCCATGTGTGTGTTGTTTTCATGCAGGCTGTGTATAATCAAATATATATAGGCTGCCCAGAATATTTGTGTGATTTTCTGAGCAGAAAAAGTCTTAAGAATGATGCTTGTGAAATGCATAGCGCATTTGATATATTCAATAAATAGACTATCTTTTAAAAATCCTTATACATAAGAATGATAAATAGCCTAACTATGAAATTCATGGGCTAGTTTGCCTTAATGAGGAACCCGTCTTTGATCATTAAACTGACCACGTGTCCGCCATCAAAAGATACCTATAGTCCTAAAAATATTTCTTGATTTGGAGCAGTGAAAATATTTTTTATAATGTGTCTGTAGAAAAGAAAAGAAAAAAAGCCACACAATTTGTTCCTCAATATCTCCACAACGCCTGCAAGTTACCTGTAACTGGATTTTTATTTGTCATACCATGACAACTCATGACAACTTTTGAACAGAAACGATAGCTATAAATGATATTCCTGGAATTGGCGCATCAGTGAATGCTCTCAGTAGAGGCACAGGAAGGGAGGAGTGGAGAGACGTGGGCTGTAGGCTAATAATACATTTACACGTTTCCTATATCACAGTAACTTTGTATTGTTTTATCTATGGAACTGTCTCAGTTGATTTGACAGTCACAGTTTCTCTGAGCTCTGAATGAGGGAGGAGAGGGTGGGGGGACACGGTTATATAACAGAACCACCGCAGTCGAGGGCTAAACACAACTTTTTTCCCCCTTATTTTTTTCTTCTAACATTTTTAGGAAAAGTCGAGGAGGGAGGGCATTGATTCCAAGTTATTGGAATTCAAAAATTCTAAAACAGTCATGTAACAGGCCCAGCTGTCCTAGCGTTGTCCATAAATTAGTGGCGAGTACATTTTTGTGTGTGTTGATCATTCCAAGAAGCTTTGGCATTAAAACAAAAGGCTGATGGTGTTCCAAGTTCAGACCGTGCTCGGGTGACTTTTAAGCACAAGCCTTTTATTTTTGTGAGTTAGATAGGGACCCTAGACAGTTCCATTCTAGTAGCTTTGCAATATAAGGTGTTAACTTTCCGGCAATGGCCTTAACATTTTCAGTGCCGGCCGTGTTTTCCTTTTTACCCTGTTGAATGCCACCATCCACGGCCAATGTTAACGTTAATATCGCCTAATCTATGTTTTAAATTATGGCTATGTGTCTAATCTGCCCATCGCTTATCAAAGACTCATTTTCCAGTCAACATTGGCAAGGCAGATTGTATTTTTATCGCTTCATTTCCATTTGATAGCATTTTGAAAATCACCCGTTTTCCGGGGAAAAACAACCCATGCCTATGATAATCGCCTTTTACTGGAATATTCCAGAACGTTGTCATTTGTCTGCCTATTTATAAATCGTTTTCAAATAAACGCTAGATGATCGATAGTATATGTGTGCGCACGCACGCTCGTGCCGTGCGCTGATAATCGCTGCTCTTATTTAGTTATTTCCTCATGGCTTTTACAGTCAAAACAGCCATATCACATATCACATAAACGCTTATATATCCGTGAAAATGAGTCTGATTATCCTAACACTGATAACATAGATTCCTTACCTGAGGTCAGATGGTATCCAAATGATTTATTCCAATTTCCGATCGCCATTCGAAAAAAATCGATAAATGTATTGATCCATCGTGTGTACAGTATAACATGATCCGCGCGGCTCAGAGGCTCCAGAATGAACTCTGGTAGACCCCGGCTGCATCAGTGAGAAGTAAAATGTGGAGTCAGAAATCCGTTCTCCCATTCACTTTCATTGAGTCCATTCCAAAAGGGTGATTTACCATCTGGGAGACGATAGGGGGCGCTTTTTTCACATCTGAGCGCCGGCGGTCCCTGGATCTCCAACGGTAGGCTTGCGTGATGCAATATGATTTCAGATCGCTAATAAAAAAATAAAAAATAAAATACCCGAGAATACTCGTGACCGTGGCATTCAACGGTCGGGGCGTAAACCCGAGAAAAGCCGTGAGTGGCACTCAAAGTGTTAAAGATAAACGGATACCAATGTTTGTTTCTCCTCTGTGAGAGAAGACCAGCCCACTTTACATGATGCGATCACCAGTAATAAATCAGAGTGCAGATAGACCGTGCCTAGGTGTTTAACTCATTCTGCGCCACCGGTCGAGGCGCCAGAGGGCGCTATTACGCCAGCGCTGTAAGTCAATGGAGCGCTTTGTTCACTTGCGAATGCTTAAAATATATCTTATATTCTATGGGTCTAATACACCCGTCGACTGTCAGTGACTTGTAGGGGTGGACGGTATACGGTATAAACGGTATGAATTTGCGCTATGGTATGGATTTTGATTATACCTTCATACCTTGTGACCGGTAGACTAGAGCAGCTAGTCACAGCAGTAGCAATGACGTTAACGTTACTTGACGATTCACTCAACGTTTGCAGTGGTCGTTGCATAGTGTTTAATTGTACTGAGTTTTTCTCCACTTGCTCACGGACCTTGTCATATAGTTTGGGCATTTCAATTTGGCTAAGGAGGCTGAGAGGAGACTTGCTTTAGCGCAGCAACGGGCTAACGTTAGCCATTTTAAGATAAATTAATATACCGCGATATATACCGTTACCGTCTATGCTTCAAATTATACCGTGATATAAATTTTAGACCATACCGTCCAGCCGAGTTGCTTCCAGTCAACATCCACGAAACAGATTGTTTTTTCATCTGTACATTTCCGTTTTATACCGTTTTGAATATGAATATAGTTTGGGTGCTTCTGAGTAATGCCAGTAAAAGACGCGATAATAGCCCTTTAGTGGAATAGACTAAACACGAAATTTTTCGCCTGATTATCGAATCTTCCTGAAATCAACGCTAGATCATCATTATTATCCTTCCTCATGCAAGAATGAAAAAGAATGGACCGCGGGGCTCCCCCGCCACCTCCTCCCACCCAACGGCACACAGCCACACACACACACACACACACACACACACAGAGACAGCTTCGATCGGGGTAGAAAGAAATATCAGATCAACGCAAGATTTTATATATAGTGTTCTTACCTGGTATCTGATGTAATGCAAAAGAAATAATCCAATTATCTGATCGCCATTCCAAATACTGCTTGTGGAGGTCCGTCTCACATTACCGAGCGTTACACATGAACGGGCAGGCGGGGTTACTGTTCCATGCCATCGTTGCAAAGGCCTACCTCGCCAGCACGGCTCGGATCGTCCCAGAAAAGAAACTACACCATTTCCAATGGAGTGCAATACCATCTGGAAGGCGTAGGCGGCGGTATTTGCCCTTTTGCGAGCTCAGACCCATTCCCAATGATAACATCAGGCTGGATGGATGAAAATGAATGGATATAGCTAATAAAAGAAATAACGATTAAAACCTGAGTTTTCTCGTGAACGGTTGGCGAGTTAACCTGACTTTTCTCGTGGCTGGCATAGAATGAGTTAAGAGTCGAAAAAAATTGAAATGTATGTTATTTATACAATCATTTTGACAACCCTATTGGAAAATACGAGATCAATTGGAGTAAAACTAGAACAGTCTTTCTAGTTTGGTCTCGTGGGTTCTGTTGTCAGCTGGGATAGACTGAGGCTACTGTACCGCTAGTCTCCTTAAGCGCTGCGCCGCTGCTGAATTAGGACCGCCGCTGCTATGAACTAGACTATTAAAAAAAAAGCTAAAAAAAAAAAAAAATTATAATATATATATATATGTTTTTTTTTGTTTTTTTATCATTTCATTTGGGCTGTGGGGGTGCTTACTATAAAAGACTGACCTGAGGAAAAGGCTGCAGGGAGAAAGCACTGCAGTCTAGTCTATTTTGTGTTTTGAGCACAAAGTTCATCATAGATCTAGCCTCTTTATTTTGCTCTCAAAGTGCACCAGATTGATGCATTTAACTTTAAAATGTAAAAAAACTAAAAAAAAACTGGGTTAAGATAATCAGATGACTGATTCAGCCAGTTCACCCACAACAATCAGCTCCGCATCAGAATACTGAGGAGATCCACTATTGCATCAATATAATCTAGATCAGCAGATGGGGGGGGGGGGGGGTGTAGACTCCTATCACAACCACATAGACTCAGTCGTAAAAAAGGCGAAGCAACGCCTCTACCACCTGAGACAGTTAAGAAAGTTCAGAGTATCGGGAAGATACTCCAGTCCTTCTACTCCGGAGCTGTAGAGAGCATCTTGACTGGAAACATCACTGCCTGGTATGGAAACAGCAAGTCACAGGACAAGAAGGCCCTACAGAGAGTGGTGCACTCAGCTGAGCGTACTACGGTATTGCACTGCCACCCCTGCAGGACTTATATAACAAGAGGTGCAAATCCAGAGCCTGCAGAATAATGAAAGACCCTCACCACCCAAACAACAGCCTGTTCAAGCTGCTGCGGTCAGGCAAACGCCTGCGCATACCAGCAACTAGGACAGAGCGACTTCGGCTCAGCTTCTTCCCCCAGGCCATCAGAGTCTTGAACACTGAACTCTCCACACACAAGCACACACACACACACACACAACACACATGCTGCACACGCTCACACTAAACGGTCACTTTACACAATGAAAAGGTCACTTTATAAAAAAAAATAATTAAAAGAACGGGAGTGGTTCTTGTATAGCAATAGATGGATATAGCAAGATAGCATAAGGATATATAGTATAACTGTATATTGTATAGTATAGTATTGTATAGTGTACATAAGACCCAGTGCCTCATCCGTAGCTTAACACTGTATTACACTATCGCAGGACCTTAGCATGTCTTTTACCATGCATTTTTAACTTTATGTACATTATACCTGTTATGTCTTATTCTTATTACTTGTATTATTGCACAATCGCTGCAGGCATGACCACCCGCATTTCACTGTATGCCTTGTATGCCGTGACAAATAAAACTCTTGACTTGACTGACTCAACTCAACCCTTACTGCAAGAAATCCAAAAACATCCCAGTGATGTCTTAACACATTGGGCGCCGGGGGTTGTTCCCATCATTGTACCCAGTCTGCCACCGTTGAAAGCCTATGGAGATGTTTACCTTCTTTGCAGGGCTATAACTTTTAAAATTGTATTGCTATATTGACATTACTATTGACATTACCATTCAACATCGATTATCTATCGTTCAGGATGTGGGAACGTTATATTTTTTCATTCATACATTGTTGTGTTAATACCGTCTAGAATATACCGGTAAGTATGTTTTTAAGGTTTTCTGCTGTAATTCCAAAAACGAGAGTTATAGGCCCTGACGCATATGATAGATTATCGATTGGCGTTTCTTTCCTATACACGCTATATAAAAAAATTCAAATGTATATGATCGGTATACATTATGCTTCATCATGCGTGAAGGAAAGGGGGGGGGGGGTCGTTTATAATTCCTTGATCGTCAGTAACGGCTTTATTTAGTATGGGTTGATATGTTGAGCAGATGGTTTGCAGTGAAATGAATAAACAATCGGGCTGAAAATAACGTTAGTGTCCTCTTACCGTTCGCCGATGAGACTGGAGGAAAAAGATCCCAATTATTTGACACCGATCTCCTAGATCCATTTCCGGTTTGTATGGCGTAATAAACGCCGAAATCATATCGATTATTGCTTTTCGAAAGCGATCCCAATGCACTCTAGTGTATATATTGATCCACGTAACAAGATAGTACTGCCGGAGGGATTTCCTCGATGCACCAGCGCCACTTCCGGTTTTGGCGAGAGTGTAACTCGCCCGACCATCCACCAGGCGGCGGTATTGAGGCGTTGCAATCTCATACAGGGTGCCGCTGCAGTCCGGAGGTTGGCTGGATGAACTATGAATGCCAATGGCGAAACATTTTTAATATTTATCCCAAAAACTATTTACGGCGTAAGTCGTTTTTGGCGACCAATGTGTTTAAGTCTTATCAGGCCTCACCATCACCTCTGGCTTCAGCATCCTGTAGACTCTATAAACGTGGGTGAGAGCAACGTCTGAAATGAGAGACATGTCAGGGAGTAGCAAACTGCTGTTGTTTCCATTGTTCACGTATGGTCATAATTTATTCAGAGTTAATCATCCGCTGTATTGACATTAAAAGACAATGAGCTCCATATGCTCAGCCCCACCGTCCACCCCACTGCCGCACAACACAATCCCTCCCATGTGTGACGGGATGGGGAACGGTGTACCGTGAACAATGCGCCACTAGAACAAGGAGGGGGATAAAACATGCGTCTCTGCACTGGGCCTCTGGCAAAGCACACAAACAGTCAAGCTACTGGAAATAGATGGTTGCGTGGATGCAGGTACTGACATTTTCAAAGTATTAATTTGCATGCCATAACATAAAAAAATTGGGATGCTCAGATACTGATATCTATTATCAGTCCGATACTGACTCAAATAGCTGGATCGGGTATCGGCTACAGATGATCCATGACCGCTCCATTACAAACACGTCATGCTTCACTAACAGCATAGCGGCGCATGATTGAGAAGAGGAAGATTGTGCCCAGCTTCCCTGAATGGATTCAGCTTGATGAGATACTGGCCAAAAGTGTTATTTTGCATTAGCCTATATAGCAATAACCATGAGCAAAATATTAGTTGAAGGTTTAGCAACAAGTCAGTCTCTCTGGCTGTTAAATTTGTGTATATATTGAAAATGCATGGTTGGTTTTATTGCTTTTAGATTGATCATAATGATGCATGTAGTATGGAGCTGTTTGATAATTTTCATAAATTAGACATTATGCAAATATTTTTGTATTACGGTAACTTTTTTTCCCATTAAATAACTGAAATATCGGATTGCTATCTGCAGATACCCAAAGCCCAGGTATCTGTATCGGGACTGAAAAAGTCAGATTAGTCCATCCCTAGTAAAAAATTACATTTGGAATGTGATTGTTATATATTTTTTTTATCTAAATAATCTTTGGCTTGGATGTAAATACTTGCAAGACAATCAAACCAAATGTTAACTGTTTTTCAATAGGATGGAATGCTATGTTGATGGAGTCATTCTGGCTATTCAAAGGTTACCCATCTGTGCTTCCAGACTCTAGGGAGTGTAATTGGCCATGTCACAATGTCGTGAGCCAAAACAAATTACCATGGTGTCACTCCCATTATCCCTCCCCCACTGAATCAAATGGATGTAACAGTGTTGTTTTAGGATGTGTTATACAAGTATGTCTGACTATAGAGTATGGGGCACAATTTACTGGCCACAGGGCTAGAAAATGACTTGTGATGCCTAGCCCTTTTTATGAATTTTTTGATCAAATCTTTTATATTTTTTTCCCTTTTTTACATGAAACAAGACAACACAATACAGTAACAATAATAATAAACAAGAACTCACAGGACAATAACAGCAATAATAATAATAATAATAATAATAATAATAATAATAATAATAATAATAATAATAATAATAATAATAATAATAATAATAATAATAATAATAACAATGACAGTATAAGCAATTAAATCAGAATAATGAAAATAGTTATAGTATAAATTAATTATGTAAGGGAAAGGAAAAAGTAATAAAAAAAAAATATATATATATATGTACTACAAGGTGAGACTACCTGAGCACCCCTCATCGACCACCAAGGTCCCCCGCCCCCCGTGAGGACCTCGAATCCGGCGAGCCAGAGCAGCATGCCTCTTTAACACTTCGACTCACCGAGACCTCGAATCAGGGGCCCCCACCAGTCCGAGACTGCGATCCCCAACCCACCGATGCCTAGCCCTTTAAACTCAACCTTAATTGATACATTCCCCTGTATCCTACAGTATGGCAACGGCAACACCGTGCACTTTTATCCACTCTTTTAAATGCATAATTTGGGCTGATGACATGATGTGGCTGTCATCATAAGCCATACTGTATATTCACACCTGACATTCCATCTTGTTCTGCCACTGTCATCATGGAACATAAAAATGTCAGGATGGTGACATTGAGATATTATGGGGCCGTGCTTCAGAACACGAAACATGACAATGCAAGGCAGGAGAGAGGAGATTTCAATGCTAATTTTGCGGACCACAGGACTGTGGGGAAGGAGCCTCGATATTGAGCAGTAGAGCAGCCTCCAGGAGCCATGGCTGACGGCGTATTCTTCCCTGCATACAGCAGAGGAACAGATGGGCAAGATGATGAGTCAGGCAGCTGCCTCACTGATCACACCAGGCCATGGTGATTGGCATGTGACCACAATGCCTCAACCAACTTGCCCAAGAAGCCTTCAAAGCGTGGTGGGAAAATCTTGGTTTGTGATAAAAGAGGGACTTCTTCAGCCTGTATACTGGCAATTTAAATTGGAAGGGCTGAAGAAGGGCATCTTGGCCAAAATGTCCGTGTGGCAATATCTTCAAATGCTATATCGTCAAATCGGAGTGCTGTCCTAGTCCATTAACTACATTGAAGATCCAGCACCCATTTCTCAAGGTTTAATTGTGAGTGAGCGTGTTGTTTTATTTTATTGCTTTGGCAGTTTTAGATGTTAGACTGCCACCACACTGGGTCATTTACCTACTTGGTTTTAGTATGTGAAATAGGCCTGCAGTTGTTAAATGTTTTATATTCACAGTCAAGTAGAAGTAAGAGCGCATGTTTTATATTCACAGTCAAGTAGAAGTAAGAGCGCATTGATTTCTCATCTGGTAATTGGAAGATGACAATTTGTGGTGAGAGTAGGTGTCTGCTCTGCCAAGTGCCGCCTAAAATGAGAAACACAAAGTACAATTTATTAACAGCTAAATTGAGTGCAAATTAGGTCCATTTGCACCCATAAATACTGAGATGAGCCATTGAGCCTATGTCCACTCTGATCACTGCCGTTAACTTTTTTGTCCATGGATGCATGTGTCAGTCGATATTGCCTGAGATGATTCCGAAGGAAATTAAAAATGTTATGTCTTATCTAGGGCTGTCAGTTTATTGCGTTAATTAGATTAATTAATTACACAGCAAATTATCGCGTTATGAAAATTAACTCAAAATTAATTACAAAAAAATGTAATAAAAAAAAATCAAAATAATTTTTTTTTATCTCATTCATTCCATAAGAATGTAGAATACACATTTACAGACTTTTTTTTGCATGTTCTTGGTATCTGATTCTAGGGACATCTATGAATCTCAGGGAATGTATTCCCAGTGTCAGAAATACTGTGGGCTAGATCCACAAAGAATGGATTGCACGGTGCAAGTTGCACCCTTACTTACAATTCATTATGAATTGAAAATGGGGGACCCTGATGTAAACAAGATGAAAGTCTTTCTCTGGTCTGCATCCCCTTAACAATTGTGTGTATTGAGCCGTACTGTATTGTACCCATTCTGCAATCTGTTAATAACATTTTCAATCAATCAATCTGCACGGTGATTGATTGAATGACATTTTTATTTTGAGTAAATTGTAATGAACCAAATGAGAATATCAATACAATTATTTTTTATCTTTGACTGTGAATAACACCATGCTCAAATTGACCAGACCTTAAAAATCTAAGCAAATTAATAGATGGAAGATGATTAAACAGAAGGTTTTGTAGATACAGTACTGAATTCTGCCATCCGAACACATGCAATTTGAAATATGATTATAGAATATAGAATATCAGGCATAAAATGGTTAAGCGATTAAAATGCGATTAATTAGATTAATTAATTACAAGTCCTGTAATTAATTAGATTAATTTTTGTAATCGCCTGACAGCACTAGTCTTATCTCACCATCCACACAGATCACCTCATTAATTTCAAAGCTAGTAGATGCATTCTAGTGGAAGCTATGGCAATGCATTAATATTATTATTTATGAGCATTATAGTCGATAGACCATTATCACAAAAACACATGTCTTGACGGAACAGGGGATCCCACCTTAACTCAACCAACGCCAGATGACGCTGTATACCGTGTGGTAAGAAAGCCACCGGTTTAAAATATAGGAATACATGGCGGTGTTTGCAGGTCTCAAACTATGTTATCATAGCTATGGATATAATACTATTGCCCATTTGACATCGAGTATCTATCGTTCAATTTGTGAAAAAGAAAAAAATATTTCATCCATACATTCCCGTTTTATACCGTGGTGAATAGGAGTATAGTTTTAGAGTAATCCTGTCTAATCCCAGAAAACAATATGCAGCAATATGTGCATTTCACTCAAAACCGTGCCGTTTCTCGCCTGTATCAACAATCAATCTGAAATCAACGCTATATTATCGGTATTATGTTTCATCATGAATGCATGAAAGGGTGGGGGGGGGCTAGTTTTTCTATGCTTTGATCGTCACCAACGGAATACGTTACACACACACATAGGGCTGTCTTAAATACTTCGAAGCTTCGAAGCTTCGTTCGATGGCACAAGCTTCGAACATAAAAAAAAAATCGAAGTTTAAAAAAAATTAAATTAAAAAAATTTAAAAAAAAAGATTTTTATACTTCGGTGTGTGTGTGTGTGCATGGGGCCATTGGGTGGGGTCGGGGGACAAATACACTGGAGGAAAGTAACCCAGCTCAGCACTGCCCAAATTATATCATCACTATTGCCTGTTTGAAGGATATCATCCTCAAACACATACACCACCTACACGCCTATTCTCAGTCCTTGCCCCACAATGGTGGAATGAACTACCCACCCCAGTTAGGACAGCCAAATCCCGTCCAATCTTTCGCCGTCGACTAAAGATGCACTTCTTCAACCATTATCTGAAATAAAATAAAAAAAATAACTAACTAACTAACCTTACTGTCATGCACTTGTCCTAATAAACTAACCTACACTGTAACACGCAACACTTTGATGAATATTGTTACTCAGCTGATAGAGTTGTATCCTTCCTGATGACCTGTCGTACAGAACTTGTAAGTCGCTTTGGATAAAAGCGTCAGCTAAATGACTAAATGTAAATGTGAATGTAAATGCCTTGTAGAATTCCACACATAAGAAAGAAAGATACTGGGATGAATAAACAAAATAGGAAATAAAATGTAGAAATGCATGCAATACATAAATAAATATGAATCTCCATATATGAAATAGAACATTTAGATAAGGTGCTACTGAGATGTTTTGGTGAGTTCTTTGTTTTTTTGTGGAAGTAGCCCTTCTTAAAAATGCATGAACATTCACTGATAATTGGTCTGTAGTGGAGTCTACAAGGTCTACATTGCCGGACCTTGTAGACTGACATAATTCTGTCCATAGTTTAGTCTACACAGGCCACATTTCAAATAATCAAAATCTTACTTCATTCATCTTAAACATTCTTGATTTGGGGGATTGGTAGTTCCCATGAAATCTGAAGTTGTTCAAACGACAACAGCGATCCACCTTGAATTAAATCACACAGCCGTGTTGGCTGCGTCACAGTCACGAAAGGGGCTACTTAATTCATTAATCCAATCCACTTTATTTATAGAGCACATTTAAAGACAACAAAGTTTACCAAAGTGCTGTACAAGTCCCACAACATAAGATAAAAAAAAAAAAAAAAGGTATAACATTTTTTTTTAATTCGAAGCTTCGAATTAAAATCGAAGGTCAGCCCTACACACACATTACACACATACGCTCGGATCGCAGTGAGGGATTCTTGGATCAACGCAAGATTGATACCATATAGCCCTTGACTAGGATGTACTTAGTGATGCACGATATATCGGCCGCCGATATAATATCGGACGATATGGCAGTTTTTTTACACATCGGTATTGGTCCGATATCAAGATAGGGCCGATATTAAAAAAAAAAGTGTTTTTTTTTTGTTTTTTTTTATCTTTTTTTTTTATCTTTTTACATGTTTTGGCCTTAAATAGTTTCAAAATATCAGTAATTTCTGAAAATACGTTACAAAAGTTAAAAAAAAGTATGCGTTTTGGAAAATAGCTCTTTATTTGATTATCATAAAAGTGTTTTCTATACAGAGATATCGACATCGGTAAATATCGGTATCGGCCAGAACAGCAATATTAATATCGGTTATCGGTATCGGCCACAATTTTCACATCGGTGCATCACTAGATGTACTCCAAAAAGAATATTCCAATTATCTGATCGTCATTCCAAGTATTGATGTCGATCGTATTGCCAACATAATCCACCAAAGAACATGAACCGGGAGTGCTTGATTCTCCTCATTCCATGCGTTATAAACGCTTGTCCTGCCAGACAAGGAAAACCCCGCCCGGACACTTTAGATTGACGCACAGCTCAAGACAGAGTTTCAAAGGATGTGCAATACCGGCCGCAAGGCAGCAGGCGGCGGTATTGGACGTTTGCGATCTCAGACTCATTCCCAATGATAACACAGGCTCCCTCGATGGATTATGAATGGGAATATCGAATAAAAGAAATAACGATAGAAAACCCAACTTTTCTCGGGTTTGGCGCTCAAGTGTCGGCGAGTTAACCCGACTTTATTCGTGAGTGGCGTCCAATGAGTTAATCCTCAATAAAAATAAGTACAAACACAGTAAACACACTGTTCCATATCTTTGTCTGTATGTATATCATCTGTATGGAAGGCAAGAGAGATATACAATCCATTTGTATTAGAAATATTTCTTAAACTGCTATATTGACACCCGTCATTGTTTGTTTTGTTTACAAAATGTTCCTTTGGTGACTCAAACTTTTTCATAATGGGGGGGGGGGGGGGGGGGGGTCACAGCTTGATGAGCTATTTCAGGCATGATGGACATTGTGGTTCTGGCCCATTGTGTTCATTCAATAAGTTAAATTAATAATTGTTTGAATAATTGGTACCAGCTGTGTAATCCTAAATGCTAATAATTGATTCCACTCCATTTAATCACACTCTGATTTTGGTAATTACTCCGGGATTATTGATTGTGCCCCAACTCTGTGTTTAATTAATCAGCAAGAGAGTTGCAGTGTCCCCTCTGCTGTCTACTCGCACGGCTAATCGGACCGTTAGAGCATCAGGTGTTGGGGAGCCAGCGATGAGGGAGAGAGGGCTCTGACCACCACTTATCCAGGAGCTCTTGTGTTGTGGGGGGGGGGGGGGGGGGGGGGGTGCACAGAGCGGTGCAGATGTGACGCTGCTGCCGAAACAGTTGCCTTTTTTATTTTGTTGCCTGATTTGGAGGGGTCGTGGGAAGTGGTGCCCACTGCCCATCAGCGCCTGCCCTCAGATACAACTAACACCTCCTGTCTGCCTACCCTCTGATACAACTAACACCTCCTGTTTGATTGATTGATTGAAAACTTTATTAACAGATTGCAGAATGGGTACAATACAGTACAGCTCAATACACACAATTGTTAAGGGGATGCAGACCAGAGAAAGACTTTCTTGGGTTAGGTCATTTACTGTACATTGGAGGGGGTTGGGTTAGGACATTTACAGGGGCCAGTTTCGAATTGCAGTCTCCCGTAGGTGTTCTTTGAGAGTGGTTTTGAAAGTGGGTAGTGATTCACATTCCTTTACAGCTTTGGGTAGGGCGTTCCACATTAATAATAATAATTAATTTAATTTATATAGCGCTTCTCAATAACCCGAAGTCGCTGACAATAGTCAGGAGCAAAAGTAAAAACAAAGAAACAAAAGCAAAGAAACAAAAACAAAAACAACAAAGAAACAAAAACAAAAGGAACATGAGACCATGGGGGGAACAGGGAAGACAGCATGATAGCACAAAAAGACTGGAGACAGACATCAATCAGGTTGGAGGGGGGGGGGGGGGTTATGGGTGGGGGGGTTGAAGGCAAGGGAGAACAGGTGGGTTTTGAGGCGAGCTTTGAAGGTGGAGATCGGTGTAGGGGAGTCTCTGATGGACTGGGGGAGGGAGTTCCAGAGTCGGGGTGCAGTACGAGAGAAGGCCCGATCTCCAAAGTTTTTAAGCTTGGATGTCGGGACAGTGAGGGAGGCAGTGGAGGAGGACCGGAGGGAACGGGTGGGGCGGTAGGGAAGAAGGAGATCAGTCAGGTAGGGGGGGGGGCAGGCTGTGGAGGGCTTTGAAGGTGAGGAGTAGTGTTTTAAAGTTTATGCAGTGTTTGATCGGGAGCCAGTGGAGAGAATGGAGGACAGGAGTGATGTGTTCGCGGGACCGGGTGTTAGTGAGGAGGCGGGTGGCTGAATTTTGGACCATTTGCAGTTTATGGAGGGAGCGGGAGGTGATACCAGTGAGGAGGGAGTTGCAATAGTCCAGGCGGGAGGAGATGAAGGCGTGAATGAGGGATTCAGCAGCAGGGGGGGAGAGGCAGTGACGGATTTTTGCAATGTTGCAGAGGTGAAAGTAGGATATTTTTACGATGGAGTGGGGGTCAAATGAGAGGGTGGGGTCAAGGAGGACACCAAGGTTTCGGACTAGGGGGGAGGGGGTGATGGTGGAGTCGTTGATGGTGAGTGTGATGGGTCCGGATCTGGTGAGGGTGGTTTTGGTGCCAATAATGAGAAGTTCAGTCTTGTCACTGTTCAATTTGAGGAAGTTGTGAGTCATCCATGTTTGGAGTTTGGTAATGCAGGATTCAATGTGACTGAGGGGTGGGCTGTGGGGGGATTGAGTACTGATGTAGATTTGGGTGTCGTCAGTGTAGCAGTGGAAGTTGAGGTGGTATTTACGGATGATGTGACCAAGGGGGAGAATGTAGCAGATGAAGAGCAGGGGGCCAAGGACTGAGCCTTGGGGGACCCCTGTGTGACTGGGGAGGGGGAGGAGGTGTGGCCGGAGAGGGAGATGAATTGGTGTCTGTCTGTGAGGTAGGAGGAGAACCAGCCAAGTGCTGTGCCCTCAACACCCAGTTGGTGCAGCCTTTGGAGGAGGATGGAGTGACACACTGTGTCAAAGGCTGCACTGAGATCGAGTAGGATCAGGATGTTGAGGGCACCGGAATCAGCGGAGATGAGGAGGTCGTTGATGACTTTAACCAGTGCAGTTTTGGTGTTGTGAGCGGGACGGAAGCCAGACTGAAGGGGTTCATAGAGGGTGTTGGACATTGATGTGGCATAATTGCGAAACGTGTTTAGTCCCTTGTTTGAGCCGAATCTGGGTTTAACATGATTTGTGGACCTCCCTCTGGTGTTGTGGTCGTGGTATTCACTGACCTTTGGGAAGTATTTTGACATGTACATGGGTAGTCGTGTAGTGTATCTTGTAGACCAGGCCCATTGCAAGTTGCTGTACTCTGTCTTCTACTCTAAGCCATCCTAGGTAGTCAAAGTGGGCAGGGGTGAGGTGGGTTCTAGGAGTAAGGTCAAGTAGTAGTCTGACCAGTTTGTTTTCGTGATGTTTGTAATCTTGTTTTTAGCGCCTTTGAGGTATTTTGGTACCATGAGGTGCAAGCATAGTCGTAGTACCCTTGAATGAGTGCTCCTGCCAGAGTCTTCAGGGTATTCTTGTTTACCAGAGAGGAGATCCGGTACAAGAATCTAGTTCGTTGGTTGACTTTTTTTTATTACATTGGATGCCATTTTGTCACAGGAAAGATTTGCCTCTAGGATGGAACCTAGGTAGGTAATTTCATCTTTCCTTGTGACAATATTGTCACCTACTGTAACTGAGAAGCCGTCGGTCTTGCTGAGTTTATTTGATCCGAAGAGAATGGACTCTTTTTTTACCCAGGTGTAATGATAGTTTGTTATCAGCAAGCCAGGTGCAGATTCTGCCGAGTTCTGAGCTGAGGGTTTTTTCAACCTGTAACTTGTTCTTGTCAGAGACCAGCAGGGCTGAGTCGTCTGCGAACAAGAACAAGTTAGTCACAAGCTGTCTGCCTGCCCTCTGATACAACTAACACCTCCTGTCTGCCTGCTTTCTGATACAACTAACTAGGGGTGCACGATATAGATTTTTTTGACCCCGATACCGATAACTTTCTGCTCCTCAAGGTTGATACCGATACCGATAACCGATAATATATATATATTTATTGTATTATAATTTTTTTTTTATGTATATTCCTGTAGTTTTGACCTAACCAGATTTATCATGACATGAGCGTTACTACTATGAACAAAACAAAGCCAAGAGAACAGTTTTGACTCTTCAAATAAAGTGACTATATTTATTTTTCCAAATAAATATAATTTGAGTCAATCACAAAATTCACAATCCGTCAATGTCATTAACAATGTGTTTCCCTGAACAATGAGTGAACTAAAAACTAACAGGTATTGTGCTTTGTCAGCAGAGAAAACATTTGACGCTATAGGAGAGGAGACTGTTGTGGTCTTGGTCCATGAAACAACTATTACTTGGCATTTATAGGACAGCACGCCTCAAAAAGAATTAAATAAACCAAACAAATCATCTCTGTCAAACGTCTTTAATTTTGCAAACGCCTCGTCAAACTGCAAATTTGTTGGTAAAAGACTACACGCCGCCGGCTCCTTTTGCAGCTGGCTTTGGATTAGCTTAGCCTTTAGCTGCTCGCCGTCGTATTTTAATACACCATCGTAGCGGTGGTGATGTTTCAGGTGACTTATTATGTTGTATGCGTTATAGCTTGTTGCCCCTTTCCCTCCTCGTGGAACTTCTGCATTTGTTACAAATAGCAAGCGAGGCGGTCAGGTGGTGTAGCGGAGATTGCGTTCGTCACCAACACCGGAGACGCTGGATTCGCCTGTTCGAATCCAGCTCACAGCTCCGGCGTTGTCACCAGCTTGGCTGGCCGTTCACACTAATACAATTGGCTGTATTAGAGGGTGGGAAAGCTGGCGGGGTGGGTCCGGGTCGTTGTAAACAGCGACTCCTACAGTTCGGTCGGGCGCCTGCTCTCCGCGGATAGGATCTAAGGGGGGTAGTGTGATCCTTCCACACGTTACACCCTCTCAGTGAGAGTCCGCGCTGCCAGGTGAAAAGAAGCGGTTGATTGGCTAGACGTGTGTCGGAGGAAGCACGTGATACCCCCCACAGTCGGTCTGGGAGAGTGGAGGCTAAGTGCGCAGCGACCAGGAAGGGGATTGGGAATTGGCATAACGACTAACATTGGGATGGGAGAAAATCTGAGGAAAAAGGAGGGGGAAAAAGATCAATAAAAAAAAAATAATAATAATAATAGCAAGCAAACTGTTTTCCTCTGAAACTTTGAAAAAGTCAGACGATATATATTATCGGAGCTATCAATAATGTTATCGGGTTTATCGGGATGACGTCATAATTGCTGATATCGGCCCGATAATTATCGTGCACTCCTCCTGTCTGCCTGCCCTCTGATACAACTAACACTCCTGTCTGCCTGCCCTCTGATACAACTAACCCTCCTCCTGTCTGCCTGCCCTCTGATACAACTAACACCTCCTGTCTGCCTGCCCTCTGATATACAACTAACACCTCCTGTCTGCCTGCCCTCTGATATACAACTAACACCTCCTCCTGTCTGCCTGCCCTCTGATACAACTAACACCTCCTGTCTGCCTGCCCTCTGATACAACTAACACCTCCTGTCTGCCTGCCCTCTGATATACAACTAACACCTCCTCCTGTCTGCCTGCCCTCTGATACAACTAACACCTCCTGTCTGCCTGCCCTCTGATATACAACTAACACCTCCTCCTGTCTGCCTGCCCTCTGATACAACTAACACTCCTCCTGTCTCACTGCCATACATCACTGCCTCCACACAGACATGCGCCAGCACACACACACACACACACACACACTTATTTTCCTCTTGCACATGAACGTACACACATTTATTTATTTTATGATTTTTGTATTTTATTTCCATGCCATTCCCCTGCAGACTTCAGTGATCATGCCTCTCAGCATCATAGAAGCAGTGGTGTTGGAATATAAATGAATTGGTTCTCACCGCTGGCTCAGTGTCAGCAAGGGAAGGAGGGCTGCTCCTCTTCCTTCTCTTCATCTACCCCCCCCCTCTCTCTCTCCTGCCCCCTCTCCCTCCACTCCTCCTCTCTCCATCTCTCACTGTAACTCTGAGTCACTGGCGTGCTGCTCTCACTGTGGAACTATGGCTCTGAATCCAAACACTTGTGTAGTAGGGCCGATATTCGATTTTAATTCGAAGCTTCGATAAAATATATTTAATTTAATTTTTATTTTTTTGCGACTTGTACAGCAATTTGTTTAACTTTGTCAGTGCTGTAAAGTTGAAACCTTTTTAAATCTTAGACAAACGAAACACTTTGCTTTCATGAAATATTGTAAGCCGTCATTTGAGGCTTTATAAAAGCAGCACAATGAATACAAATCTGTCAGTGCCGAGTCCGACCTCATCTTAAATAACAAACACCATTGCTTGTTGTAATTAACAAAGAGAGGCAGAGTTGATTTTGCAAAAACAAAAACAAATATTTTTTTAACACTATGATCGCCGTCGACGAGTTAAGACGTCATTCCGAGCCATGCTCATTCTGCCGAAGACGCCGTAACTCGTCTTTGATGTCAATATTTAAAAAATCTGTCATCGAAATCATATTTCCTTTCCGGAGCCCTGAGACACACTGGTGATCTCCTCGCAACTCTCTAGCGGTTCAAGAGCGCCATCTGGTGGCAGATCGGCAGATCGCCAACCGGATATTAACCTTTGAACCGGTAGTACTCATCCATATGTGGTCCGGCCACTCGCTATAGCTCCCGCGACTCCATCTTGAAACACTGGATAATAGATCGCTCGCCCTAACTCAATAAACAACGTTATTTGGCCAAATATACTATTATACAACCTGGAAATGGATCGGGCATTTCTACATCCCATAATAGAAAACAATCTGTTCCACGCTCATCTGCCAGCGGCGCGAGGAAGCCACGGTAAGATTCAGCGTTATTCTCTAACGTATTCTATACTAACTGATCTGATGAACATATGACCCACTCTGGATGAATCATCTAACGCTGCCCACGGAATTATAAACGCCCCCCCGCCCATCCGGTCAACATCAGATGATGCGTAGAAACTTCTAGAAGTACGTGCAGTTGAAACTTTTTATCTCGCACAGATTCCTACCAAACTGTATTTGATCATCAATATAATGCATTTGGGGCTATAAATCACTTTCTGAAGAAAGCTGCAGAAAACGATAAAAACATACTTATACTTTAGACCATATTTTAGTATGAATATGTGAATGAAAAAGTTTAACGTTGCTACACCCTGAACAATACACATCCCTCGCCAGCTCTATTTGTCTATGGAGAAGTTCCCCTTCTTTGCAGGGCTATAACTTTTTAAATTCTATTGCTAAACTGCCATTATTATGGCCCATTCAATGTCCTATATTATAGGACATTGAATGGGCCATAATAATGGCAGTTTAGCAATAGAATTTATAAAGTTATAGCCCTGCAAAGAAGGGGAACTTCTCCATAGACAAATAGAGCTGGCGAGGGATGGTAAATTATGAATTTAACCCATGGCGATTAAAGTGTTAATATATTCGAGTTTTATTTTTATATTCAAATCCCATGTCCATCGAATGAAGCTTCGAAGTATTTATGACAGCCCTATTGTGTAGAGACAATGCTGAGGATGGCAGTGCTGCTGTTGCTTTGAAACAAGGGGCGAGGATGTGACTGTGATCACTCTCTCTCTCTCCCTCCCTCTCTCTCGTTGCTTCAGTGAAACACGCTACTCCCCCCACACACACGCCTCCACCAACACACCAGCATCTCCTCCAAAGCCAACACATACACACACCCTCTCCAGACCGCTACAACAAGGAGGCTGGTTGAGCACACACACTCGCACAGGATCTCTTGGACAGCACACACATTCTGCTGGGAGCTTTCCACTTCTCTATCTCTCTCTCCCCCACTCTCTGTCTTTCTCTCCGTCTCTCTCTCTCGTCTACTACTCTCTTGTCTTTTTCGTACAAAGCTTCTTGGGGTTTCTTTTTGGGAGGGGGGGGACTTTTCCTCGGGGAGATGATTGGAGTAAACAGCGTCCAAGGGACCAGCAAGCTCCGGCGCCCCGGTGGCGGCTCTGTAAAATACGGGAGGGACGAGTCTATGCGGAGACAGCAGCTCCAGCACCAGCACCGCGCCAAGTCCCTCAAAGTGTCCAACTCCACCGAATTCTCCTCTGAAAAGCAGAAGAAGGAGAAGGGGAAGGGGAAGGTAATGGCAAGGTGGTGTGTTCTTTATGGAGTTGTTTATGTTTCAATGTTAATTCTGGATTTCAGCAGGTAACCCGTTTTCCCACGCTCTGTTGCACATGATCAGGTGTTTGTTGCATTTACACTTTGTTGGCTGCAGCGTTAAAGGAAGGTGTTCTGATCTTTTAAAACATCCATGCTATTATCATTCAGGTATTTTCGCCTATTCCAGAATAATTTCAGAAATTCATTCCATTCCATCCATTTAGAAAGACAAAATATGTCATTTTAATTTGATACCATGACTGAAGTGGCCCGTCTGTTAGAGACCCTCGTTAAAACAGGGACTGGATCTGTGATGTGTGTATCCACACAGAGTCTGCTGAGCTGTGTGTGGAATGTCACGGTAAACAAATGGCTTCATTTTCTCCTGGGCGGAAGCTGCTCTGCTATGTCCACCATAATTTTGCCAATATGATACAGTAGACACTGTTGGCCTTTCAAACGTGATAGATGGCTTTGTTTCCTTCTCCTCTTTCATGTTGTCTGATCTAAAAGGGGAAGCAGTGAGTCCTGTTCGCCCCCCCCCCGCCCACACACACACACACACACACACAAGAGAAAGAAAAAGAAATACACCTGACCCAATAAAGAATTGATGATGACCTCAGCCGTCAATAACACTATAAATGTAGCAGGGATTGAAGATGACCAAGTCTGAGGTGGACAGGCTGCACATGCAAATGCCACAGCCAATCGGGTGGGCAACCTTTTTGGACGTGACATCTATTTGCCCTTTTCCAAGTCCGGAGAGATCTACCATCACCAGCCAAGCAGACAGAGTGAAAAGCGTTTTTAGGCTGTCTAATTTGAATAATGCAAACATAGAATAGGTCCTTATATTAATATTGATATTAATAATAAAGTGTAAATTCTGACTGTCTATCTATCTATGACACACAAAAAAAATCTGAATGTTTAAAATACTGATGTCACTTGCTCCAATCCCAGAGTATTAGCCCAAAATATTCTACACATCAAAATGTGGCTACTTACTTTAAAAATTCAAGATTAAGGAAACGGCACACATTCTCAGTGATCAGGATGTTTATTTGACATTTAAGAAGTCATGCATTGTGCAACACAACATATTGTATATATTATCTCTGATTCCAGAAGAAAAAATGTGTCCAAGCATTTGAATCTAGTCAAAAAGCTAATGTTATCCAAACATCATATAAAAACATTTGACAGACAAGACTCATGACATGTCTGACCCAGGTGATGTCTGATAGGAGGACAAGTGCTAGCATATGTTTCTTCAGTAAGGTCTTGTGTTTTTTCATGTCACACACTCTTCCATGAGAGATATACATAGTCTGTATGCAGCCTAATACTGTTATTCTCACTCAAGTAATACAGAACAAATGGCGTTCGGTGTTGAATCATCAAGGAAACAACATGTTGCTAATTATATTTGACGATTGGCAACCTTCTCTCTAATAGGGCATGGACAGCCTCTGTCACCTTCATGTTGAATATGATAACAAAATAATAATTTGTGTAGGTCCGGTCGCTGTTTTTTGGCATCTTGTCCTATCTTGTCCTACCCATCCTTAATTATGCTGGTTTAACAGTCTGATCATCTGCGTTTGTAAGAGTGTAGTGTAGGCAGGCTGTCTACGCACCTGGCTGATACCAGCATACTTGTCAGGCCTTTCATGACACAATGCTAACCAGTGAAAGCCCATGAAAAGAAATATGGCAGCCAAGACCAGCAAGCCCAAGTGTGATTGGATGATTGACTGACGGAATGATGGCTGTCTTTGTCTGGGTTTTCAGCTTGTCAACTGAGGGCCCTTGCGATTTACTGGTAATTCTAAAAGATATGGTTGCCCACCTCTGTTGTAAGCTACTGTATAACCCACTGTGTCTTGGGTCTTTTGGGGTGTGCTCTGCTCACCTTTATTCACCATAGATCAGGGAGGGGCAACTGGCGACCCTCACCGACGCTCCATGTGGCCCCAGGTGGCCCCAGGCCAATATTTTACTTTGCATTCGACTAAGACATTGGCAGTCGACTACGGCTCCTTTCGATCAATTAGTCGACTATTCTACTAATAGGGGTCAGCCCTAGTGTGGACATATTCAACGCTGTTGAAAGTGCCGTGCAGCAATATGGGGGGGTTTGATCAACTGTCCGCTGTTGTTACCGATGGAGCACCCACAATGAAAGGAAAACACACAGGATTCGCCGGGCTTCTAAAGCAGAGTGGCGTTTAGTGTCCAATGCTGCACTGCATTACACACCTTCCTGACAGGCAGCGACGCGAGCGAGCGTGATTGCGAAAATGATTAAAATGTATTCGTTTCAATCAGACTATCCTGACCTGCCGCGAGCGACAGCGAACTGAGCGGCGATGTCGTTCCCCCCTCAAATATTCGCTCGCTGTGTCTCTAGTTGAGCGATTACGCGGCAGAGTTCCGCCCCTAAACACTTTTTATTGGTCAAGAATCGCAGGCTGCTTTGCCCCCGTGTGCTTCCAGGTAACACACACACACAGACACACTCGGACACGCGCCGCCTCATATCAGGACAGTGTCACGCGCGATTTCGTCTCCAGTTCGCTCGCTCGCTGCCTGTCAGGAACCGGTGTAATACATCAGGTAAGTTCGCTAACATAATTTCCATCTATTGTGGGTCACTAATAATCAGGGGTGCAGTGGTCATGCCACGCGGTACCACGCCGTCCCAGCACTTTTCTGAGCAGAAGTACACGCACGGATGTGCACGCGCGCACACAAAAATTAAACGTTATTTCATCTGATGCAGATCGCATGCACAAACATTGAAGTTGACATTCCTTCTATTGTGCGCCAACAGGAGAGACCACAAGTGTCTCATTAAAGATGGAACCATTATTGACCCACTGTGGGGGGAGGGTGAATGTCATGCCAGTTTGATAAAGGGTCAATGGGAGGCATGTAGAATTGCACAAAAAGGAATTCATTATTCTGATGAGTATTGCACTTGGCTACTTGTTTACTTTTGTAGTGTTCAGATAACACTAATAACACTGAAATGCATGTTATGGATATGAAGCACTCAGGAATGTTTTGTTTAGTAGCAGGATACAAGTTTATACATTTAACAAAATCATTTATTATTGCACTTTTGATTTACTGTTGTAGTGAAATGCAGCAGGAATGCTGCTTTGTGTTTGTTGAGCAGTGGGCTTTAAGTTCATACATTTATTAGAAGCCTTAATTATAATTTGTCATTTTTGTATATATTTGGGTTACACAGCAATACTTTCATTCATAAAGTTGAAATTAAGCATTACTAAATGCGTTTGAAATGGAATAAAAACAAAGTTACAACAAATTATAATTGTTTATATGCCTTATTTATCACATCTGTGACTATTATGGGCTATTTGAGTGATGGTGTACTACTGGCGGGACTGCCGATAAACAATGCGGCCCCCCAGATTAAGTGTGGAAATTTAGTGGCTCTCACCATATACAAAGTTGCCCACCCCTGCGATAGATCAATTGTTATTCTGTGCGGCTTGATTAATACATTGACGACTTTGATTAAGCTTTTTCTTTTACCTTTGAGATAAACACTTAATTTTTTTTTTATATTGAGATGGGGTTAACCAATTGTCATAAGTTTGAAAAGTGTTTATTTGCCTATTAAGTGGTGCAAGTGCAGGTGGAGATGGGTAAACTGAGACATACAATATTCATGCCTGAAAAAAGTCCTTCAAGCTGAGTGGCACCCATTTTCACACGAAACAAATTTGTTTGTGAAATGTCAGAAATGTGGCATTCAGTTTAAGTGTCTGGAGAGTCCTGCTCTTTGTTAGCCAACAGACAGACAGCGGATGTGGGGAGTGTCTCTTTACTGGAAATCCACTCACCATTTGACTCGATACTGAAGATCTGCCATCTAAAGCAAAGAACTTGTCTTAAAACATCCTATTATTATAAAGAGAACATTTCCTTTTCTATTCACCAGTTCCCAGATGGGATGATGATACTAGTGGTTCTTCTGCCTGAGATATTCTCTTCCTGCAACAGTGTTGAGTAACTGCTCTGTATCACCGTGCCTTTCCCCAGTCCCCATTGTATGAGGTGGGCAGATGAGTGCAGATAAGAACATATTGGTTGGTATGAACACACCTGCTCAATAACAGGCTAGTATTTATTTTCACAAGCCCACCACGCATCCACCTGCAGTTATTAGAAAACAGCTGTCTTTTCTCTGTAATGGGAATGTGTCATAACAATCACAGCTGACAAATTAATCTGTGACTATAACAGATGTTACAGTGAGATAAGGTCAGCTGTAAATTGACACATGTTGTACATGATTCATTGCTGAAATGAACATGCTCATTGCCTTCCTAAACCATTACCTTGCATAAGGTGCCAATGGTCATTGATGAATGTAAAGTAAATACCCTGTCTGTTACAAAGGATCAGATTAAACCGAATATATATATTTATTGATTGATATATATTGCATAGTATTTGTATATCGTTTGATATCCCTTGTATATTCCTTGTACATATACACGGAATATCCCTTTAGCCTAGTGCAGACCATGGTATTTCATTCTCCTATTGGACAGCGGTCCACAGGCGCCGGGGCCGTGCCTCCAGAGTCGGGTTCAAAGCCACCGTCAAGACATGTCTGTACATGCCCGGCCTTGCCCAGGGATACGAGACAGAAATGAGGTTGGCACTAGTTTGTTCGCCGTGCATATAAATATGGCGCAGGTGAATACAGAAGTAGAGTTACCCAATAAGTTGAAGCCTCACCCACGATACTCCGTGCGGTGAAGTATGGCCTGTTTGGCCCCAAATAGAGCATTGAGACCGCGTGCGAATTAATAACTGAATTGTCCGAGTTTGGCGCTATACCGTCGAGTGCGACATATTTCTATTAAGTCAGTAATAGTCTATTTGTGTATAGTGTATCGTGCGGCTAAAGTTCTACAGTGACCAGCATCACCAACGCTTCCTCGTATCAGCTAGAGTGCTTATCCAGGCTGGGCTGCTTTCATGGCGCTTTCACCCGAGGAGACCTAGACGAGAACCGTGTGGACATGTACACTGGATTAATCTACCCGACGACTACATAGCCCTTTGCGGCTGGATTATATTTGTTTTGGTCCTGTGATTTATGGAGCGGAGAATCGCCGACGCCTACACGTGTGGGATTTACCCTGAGGAGCCACGTCGAGTCTGCGCCTCAGAGAGCCTGAGGCCGGCTAGCTTTCTTCACTGTGGAGCTACAGTCTACGGAGAACAGCTGTATTCGTCTGTGGATCAAGAGACTATTGCACCGTCTCCTGTACTTGGAGTCTCCTTAGTCATCGTTGACCAGACTCTCTACTACCGACAGATCCTCTACCCCTGCTGGCTTACAACCGGGGGGACCCTTCCAGTATCTCCCGCTATATATATTACTAGTGTACCATAGATATAATTCCCTAAGATTCAGGTTGTATAATTACCTCCTGCGTAACCAGAGAATGGACATTCATTATTGATTTGCCTACGCACATTCCTTTGCCTTACAAGTGCATTCAAAGTATAATAGATAAGTATATTATGTACCTTTTGCTGCAATAAATACTTAAAGACAACTTTGTGTAGAACCGATTCATTGTGGGAAGTGTTCATCATATTTATATATCATGTACTGTATGGCCAGTAATTAAAGTACATAAAACGGTAGTGGTTTAATGATACCATACTTATCAATACAGTCAGGGAATTGTACCCCTCAGTTACACTGTCCTTTGCCTTCACTTTGTGTTTGTGACCATTCTGCAGTGTGTTTGTGGTTTGTGCAGTGTTTGTGGCCTACTGTTGCACCAACTGTAGTTGTGGACTAATTTCCTGACAGCTGTAGGCATTCTGAGTTAAAAGCCACCATTATGATTAGTAGCTTTTAACTCATTGACCGTCACGCTCTTTTCCTATCTTTACTAAATGGTGCCAGTGTTATTGACCATTTTAGCGATGTTTGCAGACCCATTGTGTGTTCTGTATTATAGCTATGGAGACAATAGTATGGCTCATTTGACAGACATTGTTCATAGTCCATCACTGACTAACCAGTTAATTTCTACATACTGTAATTTGTGCACTATTACACGCTAAACATCGCCCCTTTCCTAAATAATCTATATATATATATATTTTTTTTTCATATATCACGATTATGACACGTTATATGCAATATGCCCAAATCGTTCGGGTTACTCGCCTGAAACCCCAAATACTTCCAAATCAAAGGTATATATCATGTACATATGTGTCTTCACAAAATCATCGTTTTAACTCAAAACTGCAATCGTTCTGGGCAGTTTGCAATTTCTTTAGTTGACCTTTGGATGCAGAGGACCATACTGGTGCACAATAATCTAGGTGACATAAAATTAAAGATTTCGCCACCTGTCCCACAATATATGTAGGGACATAAGTAATTTAGTTTTTAGCGCCTTTGAGGTGCTTTGGTACCATGAGGTGCATTGTTTAAAGTTTAAAAGGATCCCCATTAGCTGTCACCTAAGTGGCGAGCTAGTCTTCCTGGGGTCCACACAGAAAGACGACAGAAAACACAAAACATAACATGAGATACATATGACAATCACAATTAACAATGATAATCTAAAAACAGTAAAACATTGTAGACATCATTATCAACATCAGAATATTTTGCTCACATATTTAAGTAGTGCATTCTCAGGTGGTATTTGAAAGACACTTTACTATTCAATTTACTTATGTTCAGTGGGCAGTTATTCCAATGATTGATGGCACGATAAACAAGTCCTCTTTAAAGCATTTGATTTTGGACGTGGTGACATAATCTGTCCATCATCAGCTGACCTAGTAAAATAAGAATGAACCTGACTGCATCTGACAATTTGTTTGTATAAGAAAACAGGTTCAGACGAAAAGACAGTGTTCCTGAAAAATTTAACTGTGTTGAAAACCAGCCTATTCTCTACCGTTAACCATGAGAGTTGCCGGTGCATAGTTATAGTGTTTGTTCTCATGGAACAATGTAAGACTAACCTTGCAGCTCTGTTCTAGGCAGTTTGCAATTTCTTTAGTTGACCTTTGGATGCAGAGGACCATGCTGGTGCACAATAATCTAGGTGACATAAAATTAAAGATTTCGCCACCTGTCCCACAATATATGTAGGGACATAAGAAATACATTTCCTCACCATGGAGATACCACTCCCCATCTTCTTCACTATGGTATCAATGTGTTCTGCCCATGACAGCTGGCTATCAATTATTATGCCCAGTAATTTTACTTTATTTACCTGTTATATGGGTTCGTCAGACACGTTCAAACTCATTTTTGGTATCGATGACAATTTATGACTCGAACCCAAGATAATTTATTTGGTTTTTGAGATGTTTAGTACCAACTTATTCCGTTTTATCCAATCAAACACCATATTTAACTCTGCTGATAAAACATTGTCCAGTTCACTGACAGTTTTTGCAGCATAGTACAATGTGGAATCATCAGCATACATTTGTACAGTTGCTTTACACAGAACTGATGGTAAGTCGTTTGTGAAGATGGCGTATAGGAGTGGTCCTAGGCAGCTCCCTTGCGGGACCCCGCAGTCTAAGACCTTAGAGTGAGACCAGCTGCCAGTGTAATAAACCATTTGTGTCCTACTTGTGAGATAACTCTTCATAAATATGATGGCTGTTGGACAAAACCCATAGCATTCTAGTTTACCGATGAGCAGATCGTGGTCTATGACATCGAATGCAGCACTAAAATCAAGTAATACTGCACCAGTCATCTTTGAGTTATCAATTTCCTTGAGCCAGTCATCTGTCATTACTGTAAGGGCAGAACAAGTGGAATGATTAGGTTTGTAAGCATGTTGAAAACTTGTGTTCAAGCCGTTACAGTCAAAGTAATCCTGTATTTGTGAGTGGACTATTCTCTCCCATCAGTTTACTGAGAACTGGGAGAATAGCGATAGGTCTACTGTTCTTCCCAGTGAGTGCTAGTCTGCCATCATTAGGTAAGGGAGTAATTTTACCATGTTTCCAGACAGTGGGATAAACACCTTTCATTAAGCATGCATTTAATATATGACATATCGGACCATAAACATAGTCAGCTGCCAGACCAAGTACCTTACTATCTAGCATATCTGTACCTACTGAGCTATGTTCAGGAAGGGACTTCAACAGCTTCCTTACTTCCCGCTCATCTACACAATTAAACTTAAAAGTGCAACTCTTGTCTAACATCACATTATTTTTTTATGAGCTTTAGATAATCATAATCAGTATTGTCCATCTTCTGCCTTAGTGCATAGACCTTAAATCATTAAGATAATTTGCTATATCAGATGGTTTTGTCAGAAACATGCCTTCTGATTCCACAAAGGAAAGTCGTAGTACCCTTGAATGAGTGCTCCTGCCAGAGTCTTCAGGGTATTCTTGTTTACCAGAGAGGAGATCCGGTACAAGAATCTAGTTCGTTGGTTGACTTTTTTTTATTACATTGGATGCCATTTTGTCACAGGAAAGATTTGCCTCTAGGATGGAACCTATGTATGTAATTTCATCTTTCCTTGTGACAATATTGTCACCCACTGTAACTGAGAAGCCGTCGGTCTTGCTGAGTTTGTTATTTGAACAGAAGAGAATGGACTCTGTTTTACCCAGGTGTAATGCTAGTTTGTTATCATCGAGCCAGGTGCAGATTTTGCCTAGTTCAGAGCTGAGGGTTTTTTCAACCTGTAACTTGTTCTTGTCGGAGACCAATGAGTTTCAACAAATAGCCCATGGTCAAAGGTCAATTTGAAATGACAGCTTTAATGCATCTCTCTTAGCTATCTTCATTTAGGTGATTTAAGATCACTGATTATGCAAAGGTAAAAGGGAACAAATTAATTCACCTAACAACCATGCCATGACATTTTGAATCCTCTCTCCTGATGAATCTGTCATTTGGCAGATTATATTCAGCCCACTCTAACCCACTAATATTCAGCCTCTTAGACACAGTACTTGTATGATCAGATGAATAAGCGGGTAGTAACCCTACTGTAGGTGTTGTACAAACCAGGTGTGATCTGGGACCAAGCGATATGGCTGTTCAAATGGTGACTCCAGTATGAATGACTGACGCAGGCAAATTGGTCAATACCATCATATTAAAATTGCATATCAATCCCAAAGGAATCGAATACTGTTGGGTCATTGTGTTGTGTGTTCAGTTAAAAGAGGATTACTCTTCTGCATGTAAATACATCATGAACTTCCAAATAGGAGTCCTGGCGGTAGACTAATAAACAAGTCTAAATGATAGGCAGCAGTACAAAACACTCCATACAGGGAAGCACACACAGAGGATGTTCGCTCAATTATATTCTGATATTTTATCACAGAGCCAGCCAGCACAAAGGATAGTCTACACACCGTTGGGTCAGAGCCTTCAGGGATGTGCTTGGCTGTCAGGCGTTTGAAGTCAAGAGTCATAAACTATTTGAGATGAGTCATCCCCCATTGACCCTGCCTACAGGGCATTTTTCAAACTTAAAACACAGAAACCCTATTTAAATAGGGGTGGATTACACCCCTCCCTCCATTGCCTAACTATCAGACCTAATCCTGGTACATTGTTTTATTGGTAATGGTTTGATTTTCTTCTCCATAGGCCCTGCACAACTCAATCAAGAACGAGAAGCTGGAATGGGCCATGTGAGTACTTTGCCGTCCCTTTACCTTTTCACATTATGAGAGTCGCTTCATACTGTACCGGTATGAATCACATTACTTAGAAGAACCCAACGGTGTGGGATGAGAGTGGCTATTTTTATTCATTGTGATGTTCTTCCGCCTTCTGCTCAAAACAACTGGAGGCCTGTCTACGAGAAACGGCAGGGTTATTCACTCACAATATTGTCATTAATAAACCCTTGTTTCAGATGGCTTGATGTAATTATGTGAGCTATCCAATATGTGTATTGGGGGGCACTGAGAGAATAATTGGAACCGGTGGGCGCTGGAGTTAATTATCTAGTTGAAGGCAGATACAGTGAATTGGGCAGACCTCCACAAACATCAACTTGATAAATGCTGTGGAGAAATATTGTCAATTATGTTTTTGAGTAAATGGCCTCCTGTAAAGGGGCACTGGCAGTGAGCGAGAGCGGTGCTAGCCTGCCTGATGGAAAGCCCCGCCGGAGACACGCAGCCTGTTTGGCATCTTTGTCGGCGAATGCGACAATAACGAAATGGATGTACCCTTCAAATAAAAACCTGTTTGCGCAGAGCAGGACTGGCCAACGAACTCATGCTTTGCTTTCTGTCGCAGTCGTTTCTCTGTTCCCGAGGGCATATTGCAATGTTAGCCGCCCCCAGCGTGCTGCCTGCCAACGTAATGGTCTCAGCCAGAGAACTCTACAGCAATTGAGAGAAAATGTTCACCTTGTGTGGTGGGAGCTTCTTAACTCTTTGACTGCCACCGACTTTCCCCATCTGTACTGGCTAGCGCCAGCATTATTGACCATTTTAGCGATGTTTGCAGACCCATTGTGTGTTCTGTATTATAGCTATGGAGAAAATAGTATGGCTCATTTTACAGACATTGTTCATAGTCCATTACTGATTAATCAGTTCATTTCTACACACTGTAGTTTGTTACACGCTACACGCAAAAAATCTTTGCATTTCCAAAAGTCTTTTTCCATAATCACGAGATAAAACACGTTATATGCAATAAGCCCACATCGTTCTGGTTGATCGCCTGAAGCCCCAAATACTCCCAAATCCAAGGTATATACCATGTACTAGGGCTGTCTTAAATACTTCGAAGCTTCGAAGCTTCGTTCCATGGCTTCGATGGCTTCGAACATTAAAAAACAATCGAAGTTATAAAAAAAAAAGAGATTCAATTTTTTTACTTCGATGTGTGTGTGTGTGTGTGTGCGCGCGCATGGGGCCATTGGGTGGGGCCGGGGGACAAATACACTGGAGGAAAGTAACCCAGCTCAGCACTGCCCAAATTATATCTTCACTATTGCCTGTTTGAAGGATATCATCCTCAAACACATATACACCTACATTACATGGCTTGTAGAATTCCACACATAAGAAAGAAAGATACTGGGATGAATAAACAAAATAGGAAATAAAATTTGTTTTTTTATTATGTAAATCAACTCCGTAGATCATCCTCCATATGTGTGTGTGGGTTTTACAAAGTTTAAACAATGGGAAAGCATTAAACCGATCATCTGTCTAAACCTCCTAACTCTATTCACCCTCAAATCTGTGTTAGTTTTTTTCATCTGCTGAAAAGTTGGGTTTTTGGAGTTATGAGGTTTTGTCCCGACAGCAGCGATATATGAAATAGAACATTTAGATAAGGTGCTACTGAGATGTTTTGGTGAGTTCTTTGTTTTTTTGTGGAAGTAGCCCTTCTTAAAAATGCATGAACATTTACTGATAATTGGTCTGTAGTGGAGTCTACAAGGTCTACATTGCCGGACCATGTAGAATCCGGACCTTGTACACTGACATAATTCTGTGCATAGTTTAGTCTACACAGGCCATATTTCAAATAATCTAAATCTTACTTCATTTATCTTAAACATTCTTGATTTGGGGGATTGGTAGTTCCCATGAAATCTGAAGTTGTTCAAACGACAACAGCGATCCACCTTGAATTAAATCACACAGCCGAGTGAAATGTTGGCTGCGTCACAGTCACGAAAGGGGCTACTTAATTCATTAATCCAATCCACTTTATTTATAGAGCACATTAAAAAACAACAAAGTTTACCAAAGTGCTGTACAAGTCCCACAACATAAGATAAAAAATAAAAATCTTTTTCCCCGAAGCTTCGAATTAAAATCGAAGCTCGGCCCCGAAGCTTCGATTGCCAAAAAAAGCTTCGAAGGTCAGCCCTACCATGTACATATGTGCCTTCACAAAATCATCTACGGGGGGTAGGGTAGTCTTACCCCAGAAAATGCAATCGTTACAAAAAGCTTGGTTTAGGTCCGGTAAGATACGACACTGTGATCATTACAGAAACATGTTTCAGGTTCGGTAAAATAGACATAGGCAGATGAATCAGAGACACCTAGAGGGCTACGGCTGACCGTATAGAACGGGGATCAAAGGAAAAGATCAAAGGATCAAAACCTGAGTATACTCTGGTTTCTGGCGCTCAACGGTTGGCGAGATAACCCGACTTTACTCGGGTATGGCACTGAATGAGTTAAGAAAGGCATTGAAATAATATGAAATAGCATGTACCTTACTCTTATCATGTTCAGTTACACTGGCCTTCAGTCACAGTTTGAAAGAGAATAACAATGATTTATAATATGCCTAATAATATTACATGTAATTCTCTATCATTAATATCATGCTGGTGTTGTATTATATATGGATCAGCATGAGATCTGGATAACTTCAGGATATATAAAACTTTATTTCACATTTTTAAGCAACCAGAATACAGATAAATCGCATAAAAACAAATTAAAACATATCCTGTGGTTGGACATGTTTCTGCAACAGAGTCCTTAGTTACCATGGCAACCACTCACTGCAGAGATCGTGATTCATTTTAAATATCTTTAAAACTCTGATTTCACTTCAAAATGCAGTAGATTAGAATTGTACTCAACATAAAATAACCTCACATTTAATAATTTTCTCTAAATATGTTTGTTTTGTAGCAAGTAGTTGTGGTGTTGCCGTTATCTTGAGCATTACGAGTGCTCCATCTCATTATATGAGTATCTCTGATAGTACAACAAGGCACCTACAGTGTGCCTAATACACACATCTTTGTACTTGTAAATGGTAAATGGCTGCTTTTTTATATAGCGCTTTTATCCAAAGTGCTTTACAATTTGTTACTCACATTTGACCCATTCACCCACACATTCACACACCGACGGCGGAGGCAACCATGCAAGGTGCCAACCTGCTCATCGGGAGCAATTAGGGGTTAAGTGTCTTGCTCAAGGACACATCGACATGCTGCCCGGGAGGAGCGGGAATCGAACCAGGAACCTCCGGATTGCCAAACGACTGCTCTACCTCCTGAGCCACTGTACTTGTGTTGTGTGTCTGGTCTGTGCATATCATAACAAGCCAGATGATTAGATGGGTGACAGCTGAGGCGTGAGCTGCAATTAGCACAAGAAAAAAGGCAGCATCCCATGGAATGACGCTCTGTCTTCCTGATAACAGTAATAAAGACAGAAGCTGTCCTATTGTGTCATACAGTAGGTAATCTACAAAATCCAGCTCCTCGTCTTCTACCAGCCCTCTCATCGCAACAACAGGTCGCCAACGGTTTGAAAAGCCTTGGTTGTCACTGCTTGTCACCGCTGATATGTTTGGGTCAAGAGGAATTATCTTTTGTGTGCGGAGAGGCCTGCCGTACCCACCTGCGTGGCAGAGAGAGTACAATTGCTGTTTTACACACAATCTGAGGAGATTCAGACATTTACTCAAAACAGTCAAAACTGCACTGGATTAACAGAACACTTAATGTTATCCTTTTTTATCTTGGCTTATGTTTTAATTGATCCCCAGGCAATATTCGAAAACCTCAATATATCACTGTAAGTGTCCATGATTCTATAAGTAATACAAATCTATGTTTGTCATCTACCAATCCTGTCAGGCATTTTGCCAAATTATTAGGGATTTGCGGTTTACAGCTTCAATATTAGAAACAGATTGAGTATCTGTAAGTACTGTATCAACAACTCTACCAATGCTATGAACTAGACTTCCAAGAGTCTGTGCACCAGCACCACTGACAACTTAGTTTTGTTTTTATTTTCTCTTTTTATACACAATAACAACAGATTGACTATACAGTTAAGGATGAAAGTGGATAATACTAAGTCAATACTATAAAAAACAAACAAACACAAAATGTAAATAACATTCTCTGACCTTAACACATTCGGGGCCAGACCCGAGATATCTCGGGTTAACTCGCTGACGCTTGAGCGCCAAACCCGAGGAAAGTCGGGTTTTCATCGTTATTTCTTTTATTCAATATTTCCATTCATTATCCATCCAGGGAGCCTGGTGTTATCATAGGGAATTAGTCTGAGATCCCAAAAGTGCAATACCGGCCGCATTCTACCAGGCGGCGGTATCGAGCACCCTTTGAAACTCTGTCTTGGGCTGTGCGTCGATTATATAGGTCCGGGCGGACTTTTCCATGTCGGGCAAGGGGAGCGGTTGTCCCGATCGGCTTGATGAGCGTCAAATGCTCCAGATGGATGATGTATGGTGGATTATGTTGGAGACACGATCGACACCAATACTGGGACTCACTTTTCACTTATGGGGGGGGGGGGGGTGGACAATTATTTCAACATATAATATGGCATTTTTGAAGAGGACAATTTAGTCCAAGAGTGTGAGTATTTTTCAATCTGACATTACAAAAAAAATACAATCATTGACACTAGCCTGTAATAATCCTCCCAGAAAAACCCACTTTGATATATTTTTATTTAATATTTACATTTTTGTGTTTTTTTAACAATAATTTGTCACAATCACAATGTCATTAAAATATTTACAATTCTAAAATGAATTGAATATTTGGTGGTTATGATCAGGGTTGAAAAAAAGTGGAACATTATTTTAACGTATAATATTTGTATGGCTTTTTGAAGAGGACAATTTAGTCCCCTAATGGTAAGTGTGTAACTTTAAATTATACAGGCTGAGTTTAAAAATGCCAAGATAATTCAAAGATACACACCTTTGCCACATATTTTGGCTACAAACATTATCAAATCATTAGTTATAAAAAAGAATAATAAGAATCTCAAAAGACGAAATAACATAAACACACATTCCCAGGTAGAGGCAGGATATAGGAACGAACATAACGTATACATGGACACATAATACACATGCTGATGGAGGAAATAAATGGAAATATAATTAGGTAAAATAGACTGAACACAGAACATATTGAAACAAATACATAGACACACGCTGTGAGTAACACAGTTGGAAGGGATTAAGGGGATAAATGGACATCACATAGAAAATAGAGGGGAGGAAAAGAAAGTAAAAGGGGTACACAGAAGACACCACACACGTGTTTGGGAGGAAGGAGGAACATTGGAACATATGAGCCACACTGAGAGGGACCTAGGAAATGGGGGTCTTTGATCAGAATGAAGGACGGAGCGCTTTTGACCAGGAGCTCGACAGCAATAAAAACAGTAAGAAGGCTGGACAAATATGACGAGCGGTTGGGGGTAAGTGTTTCAAACCCCCAAGCCGTCAGGAGGGGGCCTCTCGCTAGGAGAGCAATTACCCCTCACCCACCAGCAGGGGACAGGGGGGGACACAGGGACCCCCCGAACGCCTTGGGAGCACTTTATGTAAAGTTTATGTTTTTTATTTATGTTAATCATTATATGTATATGGTGAAGAGAGAGGAGGCTACAACCGGAGGGGGGAATGACTGTGACATGGGGGGGACTGATAGGCGAAAGAAGAAGAAAGATGACAAAGGTTAAAGGTATAAAAATGATGTCGTTAAACGTTAATGGAATGAATAATACGATAAAGAGGGGCAAAGTGATGTTGAAGTGTAAAAAAAGTGAGATGGAAGTGATTTTTTTGCAGGAGACACATTTGGTAGCACAGGATCATGAGAAACTGAAGAGATTTGGATATGAAAATGCATACTATAGTTCCTTTAAACGGAACCTGAGGAGAGGAGTAATCACGTTAATCAAAAACACAGTCAAATTTGAATTGATCAAGGAAGTACAGAGACAAGGAGGGAAGATTTGTTCTGGTGAAGGGGAAAATGGAGGGCCAAATGGTTACGTTAGTGAATGTTTATGCACCCCCAGAGAGTGAGAGGGATTTATATGAGACCATTTTTTATATGATAGTGATGGAACTAGAAGGGATATTGATATGCGCGGGAGATTTTAATGTAGTACTGAATCACAACCTAGACACCACGAGTACTGGAAAAGGATGGACACAAATCAGTAGATATATGAATATTCAGATGACGGAAATGGGAATTATAGATGTTTGGAGGGGGATGCACGCCATGGACAGGGAATATACACATTACTCACACCCGCACGTGACATATGCGCAGGCATTAAAGCGTTCCGTCTTGGGACGGATATCCGTCCATTTGATTTGGAGATTCCGTCATTTGATTCGGAGTCGTGACGGATTTTAACCTGAGCCAATCAGAGGCGTCAAATATCATTTTTTCCCCTACCGCGGCCGCACCAAACAGTCATTTGGCTCTGCGGCTCTGCAGATACCCCCTACTCCTTTCACCCGCCTCCGCTGTGCTCAGCACCAATGGGAAGCGGCCATTTTTCGTTTTGAGTTTCTGAAACTCCGCCATTGCTCTCTAGCTCTACTCGAGAGTAAACTGGACTCATCAACATGCGTCAACTTTTCCGAGACAGTAAGTTCATTTGACTTATTCTAGTCTAAAGAAACATATATATTACTATTGCTATTGATAAATCTAGGTAACGTGAATGCCACAAAACGAATGCCTTTTGTTAATCAGAACGTTATTTACGCGACAAGTTCAACCAGTGTGTTGTTGTTGTTGTTGGTGGTGGTGGTGGTGTTGCGTGTGTGAGCTTGCGCCTCCGTGTATGATAAATGTATGAATGTTGATAAATCTAGGTAACGTTAATGCCACAAAACGAATGCCTTTGTTAATCAGAACGTTATTTGCGTTATCAATTGTTTTTAAGCTCAATAAACGTCTTTCTACCATTTGTCCGGGAGATCTCTGGGTAACAGTACTGTATATTTGCATATCATATATGTCACAAATGTAACATTACTATCTCCTGTAGTATGTCATGTATGTCACTATGAATTGAAAATGGGGGACCCTGATGTAAACAAGACGAACGTCTTTCTCTGGTCTGCATCCCCTTAACAATTGTGTGTATTGAGCTGTACTGTATTGTACCCATTCTGCTATCTGTTAAATATTGATTGATTGTTATTAACAGATTGCAGAATGGGTACAATACAGTACAGCTCAATACACACAATTGTTAAGGGGATGCAGACCAGAGAGAGACTTTCGTCTTGTTTACATCAGGGTCCCCCATTTTCAATTCATCATAACATATATGACACACATGACATACAGATAGACAATACTGCTACATCTATACATTTATGACATACCAGATTTACAAATACAGTAGCCTATTGTTTGTGATACAAAAATAGTCTAAAAAGAGTATATACATTTGACGAAGAAACTGTACATTGGAGGTGGGATGGGGGGGTTGTAACTGTACATTGGATTATTGACAACCTTACTTGGTCCCAAGAAGAGGGTCTCGTGTATTAAATAAAGTTTTCATTCATTCATTCACTCTGGATCTTGTAAATCCAGTAGCAATACACACAATTGTTAAGGGGATGCAGGCCAGAGAAAGGCGTTTGTCTTGTTTACATCATCAGGGTCCCCCATTTTCAATTCATAGTGACACTTATGACATACACAACATACATGACATCATGACATTTATGACATGCATGCCTTACAGGTATATAGTAATAGTACTGTTACATTTGTCACATATACGATATGCAAATATACAGTACTGTTACCCAGAGATCCTAACAGTAAATATATACATATGATGAGGAGGAGACTGTACATTAGGAGGGGGTGGGTGGGTGGATGGTAAAAAAGATATACAAACGGTGGGGAGGAGACTGTCCATTGTTGTTGTACCATAATTGTGAAACGTGTTTAGTCCCTTGTTTGTATGATAACAAGCCGTTTAGTTCATTGTTCAAAGTAATGGGAAAAGGGTGCTATCTCGCCATCAATCAGAAGCTAGCCACAAGACTTGCATTCACGCTCTCCAGCACACAGCCTCCCTGCCTGGCACAACAACCACAACAGTAGGGTATATAGTCACAGTCAGGACAGTAGGCTCTACAAGTAGGCTCCCTTAAAACGCTATTAAAAAAAAAAATATGACTTGGCCAGAAAAAAAGTTCAGTCAGGAGAATTTTTTTTGCTTTAATCCCTGCATATGCGAGAATAGACTACTTTTTGATGACGACGGGGGACAGTTACAGGGTACGGGAGAGCAGAATAGGAGTAGCGGACATATCGGATCACAGTGCCATATATCTGACAGTAGATCTAGAAGGGAGACGGAGGAACACGATCTGGAGACTAAATGTAGGAATATTAAATAACAAGGGGGTGGTGAGTCAGATCAAGGAGGAGATAGGTATAAGGAAGAAAATGACAACGGGGCGGTAGATCCGAACATTCTATGGGACACACTGAAGGTGGTGATAAGGGGGAAATTGATGGAGAAGACAGCGATGCTGAAGAAGGCCAGAACGGAGACATATCACAATCTGATAGGGAAGCTGAAGAAGCTAGAGGGGAGACACCAGATATCAAAAGAACAGGAAACGCTCTGAGAAATCAAAGAAGTAAAGGCCAGGATAAATAGGGAATTATTGACGGAAATAGAAAAGAAAGCGAGGTTCATGAAACAAACGTACTATGAAGGGGGACCAAAAGCGACCAGACTGTTGGCTAGGAGAATTAGGACGCAACAGAAGTTGAACACGATACACACAATAAGGGATACAAAGACTAATGAAATATTGAGAGACCCAGCTGAAATAGAGAGGACATTTAGAGAATACTATGAGAGACTATACACACAGCCAAAAGCAGCGGGAGAAGAGGAAATAGAAGCATATCTGGAGAAGCTAGAGTTACCATCGATAGGGAAAGAACAGAATGAAGAATTAAATAAAATAATTACGGAACGAGAACTGGAAGAGGCAATTAGTAGAGCTAAAAACAACAAATCTCCGGGGAGCGACGGATTCCCATCGGAATTCTACAAGACATTTAGAACGGAATTAGCACCCATGTTAGGGGCGGCGTTTAGACACACGATGGAAGAGGGCAAAATGCCCCCCTCGTGGAAGGAAGCCATAATCACCACGATACCGAAGGAAGGGAAGGATAGAGAATTATGTAGTAGTTTCAGACCTGTGTCCATACTCAACGTGGATTACAAGATGTATACATCGATAATATCAAAGAGATTTGAGACGTTTATGCCAGACATTATAGATGAAGATCAAACTGGATTTATTAAGGGGAGACAGACACAGGACAACGTGAGAAAGACATTACACATAGTAGAGGAGATACAAAAACAAGGTGGTAGCGCGGTACTGATTAGCCTAGATGCAGAAAAAGCATTCGACAGTGTGAGCTGGACATTTTTATATAAAACATTGATGAGGTTCGGACTGAACGGGAGGGCGATGAAGATGATCAAGGCGCTATATCAAGAACCGACAGCGAGGGTTAAGGTGAATGGCAGCCTGACGGATAGAATCAGATTAGAGAGGGCTACCAGACAGGGATGTTGTCTCTCACCAACACTCTTCGCCGTTTTCATAGAACCACTGGCGCAACTGATCAGACAGACCGAGGACATCAAGGGAGTAAGGATAAAGGGAACGGAATATAAACTAGGCCTATTTGCGGACGACGTGATAGTATACATGAGACAACCAGACAAGAGCTTCCCGGCACTGATGGATCTACTGAAGGAATATGGCCACTACTCAGGATACAAACTAAACGTGACAAAGACACAGACCTTAGCATGGAACTATACCCCAACGACGGAAATTAGGGAACAGTACGGGATAAGATGGGACATGGACAAGATTAAATACTTAGGGGTGAACATCACGAGAGGGGTGGGGAAACTGTTTGAGGCGAACTATACACAGATAAATCAGAACATCAAGAGAGACTTAGAGAGATGGACAGTAATGCCCTTGGACTTCAATTCAAGAATAGAGGTCATTAAAATGAACATACTATCAAGGTTACTGTACCTGTTCCAGTCACTACCGATACAAATACCACAGAATCAATTCAGGGAGTGGGACAGACTAATATCGAGGTTCATATGGGCGGGGAGAAGACCACGGGTCAGATATAAAACACTACAACTACCAAAGGAAGAGGGAGGGATGGCAGTACCCAGCCTACAAGATTATTATTATGCAGCGCAACAGAGCAGTGACGTGCTGGTGTAACGACAAATATGAGGCAAGATGGAAAGACATTGAAAAAGAAGGGGAGGGATACAAGGTACAAGCTCTGGTGGGAGATAGGGAACTGTTCAAAGAAGAGGGACTGTTAGATCCTATCACCAAATGCACCTTGACCATATGGAACAGAGTAGTAAAAACACACAAATTAGAGAAGCAGTCAGGGGTTCTGAGATGGATAACACATGACAAGAGATTCAAACCAGGGAGGCTGGACCATGGATTCAGAAGGTGGGAGAGGGGGGGGGGGGCAACAGCGATATGCAAAATGATAGAGAAGGGGGAAATGCAAACACTACAAAAATTAAAGGAGAAATTTGGACTAGAAAACAAGGACCACTTCAGATATCTACAGATTAGAGATTACTATAATAAAGAAATAAGAGGGGACAAGGAAGAAGAACAGAATGGAATAATTAGGATGATAGTAAGGGCATACGAAGGAGGGAAAGGAAGGGTAATATCAGCACTGTACCGGGCTATAATGACCAGCAAGGGACACACGACCGATTACATAAGGGAGAAATGGGAGAGAGAACTAGAGATAGGAATAACAGGGAAGGAATGGGGGAACATATGCGAGGTGCAACATTCAACAACAGGATCGAGGATATGGAAATAGTTTGGATGGAAAAACATAATCAGATTCTCTATAACCCCAGAGCTGAAGGGAAAATATGCACCAACACAAAGAGCATGCTGGAGGATGTGTGGGAAGGAGGGGGCAAATCACACGCACATATTCTGGGGATGTCAGAAGCTGAAGGGGTATTGGGAGGAGATAGGGGAGGCAATGATCAGAATATTAGGATGCGGTTTACCACAAACAGGACTGGTGCTTTACTTAGGAGACCTGACACACGAGGGAATACAAGGGGGGGACAAATATTTAATAAAGATAATGTTGATAGCGGCCAGAAAAGCAATAACAAGACTGTGGTACAAAGAAGACCCACCGACAATAGCACAATGGGTAGGAATAGTGGAGGAGATACAGGATATGGAGAGGATAACACACATGCTGAGGTTACAGGAAGAGACATTTGGAGAAAGATGGGGAAAGTGGGAGGATTACAAGGGGAACGAAAACGACATCACAGAGGAAGAACCAAATGCATCACAAGAGGGCGAAGGGTAAAGGAGGAAAGAGGTTCAAGGAGGGTCTCTGAACCCATGTCACACACTTTTTGACTTAGTTAGTATTTTCTGATTTTATTTTTCATTTTTTTTGGGTATTACAATTGTATTATATTTTTTGTACTTTATTATTTATGTCTGTTTAACAATGTTGTATTAATAATCAAGGAAGATGTGGTTTGTAAATGGGTGAATCAAAAGGCAAAGAGAAATTTAGTATAAAAGAAATAGAAAGGGCGAAGGATAAGAGAAGAAAGAAATTCAAGGAGGGTCACTGGACCCATACCATACATATTTGCCTTAGTCAGTATCTAATCCTTTGGAGTAGGTATTACATTTGTCTATACCTGTTCAAGGGCGGTAAACAATCAGTCTTTGTATTAAGTGCCTGGAAAAACAACTGTAGTGGAAACATATAACCAACAATGCTATTCATGTAACCATTTATGTTCACTGCATTCTTTCATGTTGTGTTATGGGATCCATTTTTGTCTAAGTGTTGTTTGTCTATAAATGTTAATAAAAATTTAAGTTAAAAAAAAAAAAAATCTCAAAAGACAATATTGTCCTTATCAGACACAAGGGTTAATATACCCTACAACAAATTATACCCTTAATACCCTACTAAACAATACCCGTAAAATACCCTACAAAACATTACCCTTAATACCTAATAAAACATTACCCGTAATACCCTACAAAATATTACCCTTAGGGATAATAAGGGTAATATTAATACCTTACAAAACATTACCTGTAATACCCTACAAAACATTATCCTTAATACCTTACAAAACATTACCTGTAATACCCTACAAAACATTATCATTAATACCTTACAAAACATTACCCATAATACCCTAAAAAAAACTAAATGAATGACAAGTAAATATTCATTAAAATGTCTCACCAAATAAGATATGAAATATTTAAGGGAATATTATTTGAAAAGGTTGGCTTGATATCACACTTGATGTTACCATACAGTTGAATGTGCATGCGTAAGCAGCTTTTGAGTTTTCTGTGTAAAAATAAAGATCTACCTCTTCCATAAGGTGTTATCTGTCTAAAGGAGCTCTCAGTACACTGTGTCAAAGCAGCCATTTTAAGTAGTGAGTTTGCTAATGGCCCACTGCAGCACTTCTGACCGCCTCATAACCCCATGAGGCCTTGGATGCGCTCCAGATCGCTGTCTGCAGACAGCTGAGAATCCCCACTCATCAGCTTCATGAGCTGCTCACCTTTTAATAAGAATCCCCACTCATCAGCTTTGTTGGCTGCTCACCTTTTAATAAGAATCCCCACTCATCATCAGCTTTGTTGGCTGCTCACCTTTTAATAAGAATCCCACTCATCATCAGCTTTGTTGGCTGCTCACCTTTTAATAAGAATCCCCACTCATCAACTTCATGATCTGCTCACCTTTTAATAAGAATCCCCACTCATCAGCTTTGTGAGCTGCTCACCTTTTAATAAGAATCCCCACTCATCAGCTTCATGAGCTGGTCACCTTTTAATAAGAATCCCCACTCATCAGCTTTGTGAGCTGCTCACCTTTTAATAAGAATCCCCACTCATCAGCTTTGTTGGCTGCTCACCTTTTAATAAGAATCCCCACTCATCATCAGCTTTGTTGGCTGCTCACCTTTTAATAAGAATCCCCACTCATCAGCATTATGATCTGCTCACCTTTTAATAAGAATCCCCACTCATCAGCGTTATGATCTGTTCACCTTTTAATAAGAATCCCCGCTCATCAGCTTTGTTGGCTGCTCACCTTTTAATAAGAATCCCCACTCATCAGCGTTATGATCTGCTCACCTTTTAATAAGAATCCCCACTCATCAGCTTCATGATCAGCCAACAAAGCTGATGAGTGGGGATTCTTATTAAAAGGTGAGCAGCTCATGAAGCTGATGAGTGGGGATTCTTATTAAAAGGTGCTTACCTTAATAAGAATCCCCACTCATCAGCAGCTTTGTTGGCTGCTCACCTTTTAATAAGAATCCCCACTCATCATCAGCTTTGTTGGCTGCTCACCTTTTAATAAGAATCGCCACTCATCGGGGAGGTCCAGTAGCTCACCGCGTATCTCGGCGCTATTTCGGCGTCGGGGACAACCGTGCGCGTCACGGATCTGGGGTACACGAGGTCGACTCCCGGACTCGCCGTATTTTCTCAGAGTGTCTTTCCCCGATCTATATCCTATTCAACCTGTTTCTGTCGGTCATGCTTGACCAGAAAAAGCGATAAACGCTAAAAAGAACCAGCTCCAAGAATAGCGCCAATCTTTTTTGCCTGACTTCTATCAGCATGTGACTTGCAGCACCAGAGGCGGTAACATTTTAGACCACTGTTACACGCAATTCAAGGGTGGCTACAAGGCTCATTCTGCTAGTGGCTTTGGTAAGTCTGATCACGCGGCCATCTTTCTTTCACCAAAATATAAACAAAGAATCAAGAGCACTCCTGTAGTCTCGCGAGAGGTGCAGAAATGGGATTTGACGTCAGAGGAGACGCTCCAAGCTGCGCTTGAGTGCACAGACTGGAGCGTGTTCCGCGACACAGATAACATTAATGTCTACACAGAGACAGTGCTGGACTTTGTTCGTACTTTGGTGGAAGAAACAATCCCCACTACCACAATTAGAGTTTACCCAAATCAAAAACCCTGGGTAGACAAATCCGTCCGTGAAGCTCTGAAAGCGCGCACCAAAGCATACAACGACGGCCTGGTGGCAGGCAACATGAATGACCACAAGGTGGCGCGATACAACGTAAGGAGGACAGTGACCGAGGCAAAACGGCGCTACAGGGATAAAATTGAACTCCAGTTTGAACAGGCTGACTCCAGAGCTATGTGGCAGGGGCTCAAAACGATGACAGACTACAAAGGCACCTCCCTCAAACTGAACAGTGACATCTCCTTAGCAAATGACCTCAATACCTTCTATGCGAGGTTTGATGCTGGTAATAACAACACCAGCCCACAAGCCACGGCAATGGGGGGGGGGGGGGGGTCTGCTGCTGATGGAGACTCAGTGTTCAGGGTAACAGAGCATGAGGTGAGGCGGACCTTTAAAAAAGTGAATATCAGGAAGGCAGCAGGACCGGACGGCATCCCCGGCCGCGTCCTAAAAGTCTGTGCCGACCAACTGGCCCCCCGGTATTCACTGACATATTTAACCTGTCCTTAGAACAGGCTGTCATCCCCACCTGCCTGAAGAAGTCCACTATTATCCCTGTACCCAAAAAATCCAAGCCTGCTTGCCTCAACGACTACCGCCCTGTAGCTCTCACCTCCATAGCCATGAAGTGCTTTGAGAAGCTAGTAAAGGGCTACATCTGCTCCTCCCTCCCCATCAACATGGACCCCCTGCAATTTGCATACCGCCCCAACAGGTCCACGGAGGACGCCATAGCCCATGTGCTGCACACAGCAGCATCACACCTGGACAAGAGGAAGGGGAACTATGTGAGAATGCTATTCATCGATTACAGCTCGGCATTCAATACCATAGTCCCCTCCAAACTCATAGCCAAGCTCAGGGACCTGGGCTTGAACTATGACCTCTGCCAGTGGGTCTTGGACTTCCTGACGGGCAGACCCCAGGTGGTGAGAGCAGGCAACTGCACCTCCTCATCCATCACGCTCAACATAGGGGCCCCCCAGGGCTGTGTTCTGAGTCCCCTCCTCTACTCCCTGTACACACACGACTGTGTGGCTCAGCGGAGTAGCAACACAATCATCAAATTTGCTGACGACACAGTGGTGGTGGGCCTGATCTCTGCCAACGACGAGAGGGCCTACCTGGAAGAGGTCAAGGTCCTGGCGGGATGGTGCCAGGAAAACAGCCTCTCCCTGAACGTCAGCAAAACAAAGGAGATGATTGTGGACTTCAGGAGGTCGGGGGTCAAGGACTACAGCCCCCTCAGCATCGACGGGGCACCGGTTGAGAGAGTGAACAGCTTTAAGTACCTCGGAGCCTACATATCCGAGGACTTGACATGGACCACACGCATTGACAGTGTTGTGAAGAAGGCACGACAACGCCTCTACTTCCTCAGGCGCCTAAGGAAGTTCCAAGTCAGTCAGAAGATCCTTAAGAACTTCTACTCATGTACAATAGAGAGCATCCTGACTGGCAACATCACCTCCTGGTTTGGGAATAGCACTGCACAGCACTACAAAGAGTGACCCGTTCAGCCGAACGCACAATTGGAGGGGGGCTCCCCACCCTCCAGAACATTTACAACAAGCGGTGCAGGGGCAAGGCTAAGAGAATCATTAAAGACTCCAGCCACCCGAACAACTGCCTCGTTGAACTGCTGCGGTCAGGCAAGCGATACCGGAGTCTCAAGGCGAGCACAGAAAGACTCAGAAGAAGCTTCTATCCCCAGGCCATCAGGCTGCTCAACGAACAATGAACACTACACAACAACCATCAAACGCACATAGCACACACATCCACACGCACACACTCACTTTAAACAAACACACTGTAGCACCCACTCCCCACACTTTATATTTATTGATGAAGGATTGCACTACAACTCGTACACCTTACTGTAAATTGTACCTAAATTGTACCTAATCAAATCAAATCAAATTTATTTATAGGGCCCGACAACACACGTTAATGTCCCCATGGGCCGTACAGATCTTCTTTAAACAAGTCAAGAAGAAAACATAACAATAAGTCAAGAACAGAACAAGAACACCATAAGGTGCAAACATTTTTAGATGAATGCAAATAAATGAAAGAATGCAAGCACTCCCAGACATACCCCACGCGAAGGTAAGGAAAAACTCACTAAAACCTAACAATAGGGAAAAAAGCTTCACAGGCAGTGTGGAGGAGAGAAACCTTAGAAGGGCCATTCAAGGGGGGATCTCCCTTCTTAGATGTTGGTGATAGTAGTGTTGCAGACGGACAGTTGGTAAGCATGCACTCATGTGTGTAGTGGAACACAGATGAGTGCATGCAATAGCAACTGTACATTTTGAAAAATTAAAGATAGAGCTAATAGCGATAGCAACTGAACATCCCACTATTTGCACTATATAGTATTGTACATTAGTACACTGCATAGTATTGTATATTATATGGTAACTCAGTTACGTCTATTCTGCATCGAACATTGTACATATGTCTATACTGAACACTGTGACCTCATTTTCTACTTCTAATTTACATGCTATACTATGTTATTTGATACTATCTTGTCTAGCACAGTCTCTGGAGCGTAACAGTAAGAAGCATTTTGTATGAAGTATTCTGTACTTCTGTATGACAACTATTAAAGAAACTTGAAACTTGTTTCCTTTGTCTGCCTGGATCCTCTGATCCATCCAGTGATTCACAGCTAGGTGTGACTGTGAGTGTGTTCCGCTGTGACAAGGTGAGGAGACCCAGTATCGATTGTGATTAGGCTGTTATGAGAGCTCTCTCACCGGGCCTTTGCTCATACTGCAGCAAGACTCCCACTGGAGCCCCCACTGGTGCCGGTACAGGCAGACATGGCCACACAGCACCTGGCTAAAATAGTTTGTGATGAAATGCCACCAGCCAAAAAAAACACTTAAACACATGTGACTAGGTACAGACCTTGGGTCTTTTAGAGACGTGATTTTTTTTTTTTTTTACATGATATGAAAGTACAGATTCATACCTTCAAAATAAGCCATCACTTGAAAAATTTGGGGGGATACCTTTCAATCTATGTCCTATGAATCATGGTGATATCACAATACGTATTCAGAGATACAGGGCCTTAACACTTTCAGTGCCGGCCATTAACGTTGATTAATTTCCTTGAGTGCCATCATCCACTTCAATGATAGCGTTAAAAACGCATAATCTATGTTTTAAATTATGGCTGTGTCTAATCTGCCCGTCGCTTATCAATGACTTGTTTGCAGTCAACATTGTCGAAAAACAGATTGTTTTTTAATCGGTTCATATCCTTTTTATAGCATTGTTTTCTCAAAAATTTCAGGAAAATAGAAATATTCCGTCATAAACGGCATTTATTGGAATATTCTCGAATACACTAGACACATTGTCATTTGTCGGCCTATTTATGAATCGTTTTCAAATAAATGCTAGATTATCGATAGTATATGTGTACTTATGCACGCTATAGAAGCGAGCTGAGAAATCGATTATCTTATTTCCTCAACAGCACACACACACACACACACATATACACATACGGGACACGCTGAGATATAGGTCAAAACAGCTCCGATTACCCCAAGACTGGTAACATAGATTCGTTACCTTAGATCAGATGTTCTCCAAAAAGATTATTCCAATTCCTGATCGCCATTCCAAATATCGATCACGTTTATTGATTGATTATTGGCTGCTGTAAATATATATTCCAGGCTGCTTTCCATCTCGCGATCACTTCCCTCTTCATCAGATCCCTCGCCAGCATAGTGGAGCCAGTAGGCTCCCCCCCCCCCACAGATCCACCAGTCTAATCGAATGGCCTGCAGTTACACAGGGATAGATGATAGGGGGCGGTATTTTCCCATCGGAGCTCCTAGAGGGGCTGCTGTACCAACGGGAGACTCGGTTGATGAAATATGAATTCAGATCGCTAAAAAATAAGACAATTCGCGTCGTCAGCATGAAATTAAATAACGACATAACACGTTGCTGGCACTCAAAGTGTTAAGAGAGAAGGGGGCAATTCGCTTACAATGTAAGACAACTACAACTACCCAGAATTCATTGTAATCAATGTCACCCCTCCTCTCTACAGCAATTCACACCCGAGGACAGCTTTCCAGTCCTTTGTTATTACAATGACTTTGTCTTGTGACCCTGCAAACTGCAACCTACAACAATGATCATGTCATGTGATAGTAATTAAAAGATTTGTGTGGTAGTAGCGGCTGGGTGGCGCAGCGGACATTGCGCTCATCACCAACGCAAGAGACACCGGGTTCGAATCCGGCTGTCGGCGTTGCCTCCGGCTTGGGCCGGCCGTCATACTAACTCAATTGGCAGAGTTAGCGGGTGGAAGTCGATGGGTGGTAATCTGGACGTTGTGGACAGCGACTCCTACAGGTTGGTTGGGGGACGCCTGCACAGCAGAGACAGGAAATGGCGGGGGTAGTGTGAGCCTCCCACACGTTACACCTCGCCAATGAGAGTCCGTGCTGGCAGGTGAAAAGATGTGACAGACTGCCTCCTCGTGTATCGCAGGGGACACGTGATGCAAGGCTTCTATCCTCCCTACAACTGGCCAGTGGGGGGCATATGCGAGCAACGTTCAAGACAGGGGAAAAAAGTGGATCAAAAAAAGATTTGTATTGGGGGGGCAGGTGGCGCACGGAGATTACGTTCGTCACCAACACCGGGAGACACTGGATTCGCTTGTTTGAATCCAGCTCCCGGCGTTGCTATCAGCTTGGCTGGCCTCTCACACTGATACAATTGGCTGTATCAGGGGGTGGGAAAGCTGAAGGGTGGGTCCTGGGCGTTGTGGACAGCGACCCCTACAGTTCGGTCGGGGCGCCTGCTCAGCAAGGGTTGGAACTAAGGAGAGATAGTGTGGCCTCCCACACGCTACACTCTCCCCGGTGAGAACCTGCGCGGCCAGGTTGGCCTGCCCCAGGCTGCACATGCGTCGGAGGAAAGCATGTGACAGTCTCCGGTCTCCCGGACCAACAGTAGGGGAAAGTACGCAACAACCAGGAAGGGTGGGATGGGAGAAAAATCTGGAAAAAGGAGGGAAAATTTGTGTGGTAGTGAAAGATTACCCTTCTGTAGTGTGGTAGTGAAAAGTTAACCTTCTGTAGTGTGGTAGTGAAAGGTTAACCGTATGTAGTGTGGTAGTGAAAGGTTAACCGTATGTAGTGTGGTAGTGAAAGGTTAACCGTATGTAGTGTGGTAGTGAAAGGTTAACCGTATGTAGTGTGGTAGTGAAAGGTTAACCGTATGTAGTGTGGTAGTGAAAGGTTAACCGTATGTAGTGGTAGTGAAAGGTTAACCGTATGTAGTGTGGTAGTGAAAGGTTAACCGTATGTAGTGTGGTAGTGAAAGGTTAACCTTCTGTAGTGGTAGTGAAAGGTTAACCGTATGTAGTGTGGTAGTCCGTAGTGAAAGGTTAACCTTCTGTAGTGGTAGTGAAAGGTTAACCGTATGTAGTGTGGTAGTGAAAGGTTACCGGTAACCTTCTGTAGTGTGGTAGTGAAAGGTTAACCTTCTGTAGTGAAAAGTTAACCTTCTGTAGTGAAAAGTTAACCTTCTGTAGTGGTAGTGAAAGGTTAACCTTCTGTAGTGTGGTAGTGAAAGGTTAACCTTCTGTAGTGGGAGGGGGTTATGTGGGTATACTTGTGGAGAAAAGGAACTAAAAATAATTGATGGCAATGAAAATCTGACTTGTGTACTATAAAACACAATACAAATATTGTTTAAAGAAAAAAACTTGATGATAAACAAGAGAACAGAGCATCTCATGAACTTATGTCATGGACTTTATGGATGCACTGAAACCGGTAGAGTTGAGCTGTTGGTAATTGTTAGTTTTACCTAGGATAGCAAGCATCTCAAAATAGTTGAGATATTAATCAAGTTTCAAGATTTTATTATCATTTAAATTAAAGTACAAAATAGAGCTGATTAACAATAACTCAAGATTAATCATACCTGTCGCTTTGGATAATTCCGTGATACACAAGATTAAAAAAATAAAAAATAAAATAGGCATGATAATAGACATGCTAAAGTCCTGACTCTGAGATAGTGCAATACAATGTTAGCTACGGATTAAGGAACTGTGTCCTATGTAGGGATGGGTACCAAATTCGGTACTTTTGAGGTACCGAACCGAAACACGTCGGTACTACCGAGTATCGATTCAAGTGAGATACCAAAAAAGAAATAGATTTTATTTTAATTTTTTTTTACCTTTTTTCTTTTCATGTCAACGTTCACACGCACAATATATGCTTACCTAGGATTTGACTTGATTCAACAACAAAGCAGTCGGAGCAATGGCAAGCCGAAAACTGTCGAAATTGGGGGCCTGGGGGAAGAATCTGAGCCGTAGTCTCTCCAGACTACAGTTCACCGTGGCTTCACCGCAATCGAAAACTGCAGGCCAGCCAAGAACAAAAAAGCCACTCCCCCCTCAACTGTAGTAGACTAAATTAATTTATATGACATTAGGTAGCATTAAATCCAATCTAACGATATTTGTTCGCTCATAAAATTCTTAACATGTTAAATGTGATTATAACAGACTGCTGTTTAATGTCGGGCGACAGAACGGGCCAACACAACAAGAGATGAACAAAATAAAACTTGATGATAAACAAGAGAAGAGAGCATCTCATGAACTTATGTCGTGGACTTTATGGATGCACTGTCAGCTGAACTCGCACCAATGCCTAGGGAAATAGTCAGACATCCCAGAATGATTTCATAATACAAAGTTTCTGAATGGACGTTTGGATTAAACCAAGTTGTATGTAGTGATGAACGGTCTTTCCCTGCGGAATACAAGTTACTTAACATTACACAGGTCGCGCTATGCGCATGCTTAGCTTGCTAACGTTAAGATAGAAGTGTAACTTAATGTTACACTATGCATCCTTTTTCGAACTTTTTCGTTCTCTCCGCTATGATGAAAACAGAGCTCTCTGTCTGTGTGTGCTTCAACACCTCTCAAGTACCCTGTAATGAATTAATGAACAGCACTCGCACACACCAGACCACACCCCTTCAGAGGCTCTGCTGAGCCCCCCGCAAATGTAGTCTTTTTCCAAGCTTCGGAATACATACTGTCAGACAATCTAACAATAATTAACTAAGTTACAAGTTGTATTAAGTTTTGCTAATAAGGGAACAGAGCAGTCAAAAATGCAATATTTCTATTTTGACCTATTTCTGAAATGCGAGACATTTTCGCGATTTCTGAGGAATGTAACTCACCGTCACAAGTCGGCCTAGACTGATTGATTGATTGATTGAAAACTTTATTAACAGATTGCAGAATGGGTACAATACAGTACAGCTCAATACACACAATTGTTAAGGGGGTGCAGACCAGAGAAAGACTTTCGTCTTGTTTACATCAGGGTCCCCCATTTTCAATTCATCAGGACATATATGACATACATGACATACAGATAGACAGTACTGCTACATCTATACATTTATGACATACCAGATTTGCAAATACAGTACTGTTTGTGATACAAAAAGAGTCCAGAAAAGAGAGTATATACATTTGATGTAAAAACTGTACATTGGAGGAGGTTGGGTTGGGTGGGTGGGTGAGGGGCTGTGCATTGGAGATGGTTGGATGGGGGGGGGGGGGGGGGGGGGGACAAGCAAAACTGTACATTGGAATATTGACGACCATACTTGGTAGGGATGTCCGATATTATCGGCCGACCAATATTATCGGCCGATATCGGCAGTAAAATGTGATATCGGAAAATATCGGTATCGGTTTAAAAAAAGAAAAAAACAATAACAATATTTGTTATATATATATACAGTGAAATTATTAGTTACCTGAAATTATTCAGTTTTTTGGGGGGGGAAACCCTGCATATATCGGTATCGGTTGATATCGGTATCGGAAATTAAGAGTTGGACAATATCGGAATATCGGTATCGGTAAAAAAGCCAATATCGAGCATCCCTAATACTTGGTCATTTACTGTACATTGGATGGGGTTGGGTTAGGACATTTACAGGGGCCAGTTTCGAATTGCAGTCTCCCGTAGGTGTTCTTTGAGAGTGGTTTTGAAAGTGGGTAGTGATTCACATTCCTTTACAGCTTTGGGTAGGGCGTTCCACATTGATGTGGCATAATTGCGAAACGTGTTTACTCCCTTGTTTGAGCCGAATCTGGGTTTAACATGATTTGTGGAGCTCCCTCTGGTGTTGTGATCGTGGTATTCACTGACCTTTGGGAAGTATTTTGACATGTACATGGGTACCTTGGTCGTGTAGTGTATCTTGTAGACCAGGCCCATTGCAAGTTGCTGTACTCTGTCGTCTACTTTAAGCCATCCTAGGTTGTCAAAGTGGGCAGGGGTGAGGTGGGTTCTAGGAGTAAGGTCAAGCAGTAGTCTGACCAGTTAGTTTTGAGATGTTTGTAATTTTGTTTTTAGCGCCTTTGAGATGCTTTGTTACCATGAGGTGCAAGCATAGTCGTAGTACCCTTAAATGAGTGCTCCTGCTAGAGTCTTCAGGGTATTCTTGTTTACCAGAGAGGAGATCCGGTACAACTTGGTTGACTTTTTTTATTACGTTGGATGCCATTTTGTCACAGGAAAGATTAGCCTCTAGGATGGAACCCAGGTAGGTAATTTCATGTCCATGTGTAATGATAGTTTGTTATCAGCGAGCCATATGCAGATTTTTGCCTAGTTCCGAGCTGAGGGTTTTTTCAACCTGTAACTTGTTCTTGTCAGAGACCAGCAGGGCTGAGTCGTCCGCAAACAGGAACAAGTTGCAGTCACAAGCTGACGACATGTCATTTGCATAATTAGGAACAGTAGCGGTCCTAGTATGCTTCCTTGTGGAACACCACAGCTCACTGGGAGGGGGAGGGATAGGCTACCATTTACTTCCACCATCTGTTCCCTCCCCTCAAGGTAGGATTGCATCCAGCTCACTGATAAACTATCAAAACCAATTGCTTTTAGCTTGTCAATCAGATTGACAGTGTCGAAGGCCTTTTGTAGGTCCAGCATGACCATGCCGCAGTATTTGCCCGCATCCACCTCTTGTTTGATGTGGTCGTTCAAATAGAGAAGGCATGTGTCAGTGGAGTGGGATGTTCTGAAGCCAGATTGGAATTCGTAGATTTGATTTTTTTCCGCTAGGTACTTTTCGACCTGTTCGTAGAAATTTTTTTCCATGACTTTCGACATGGAGGTAAGAATAGAAACAGGGCGGTAGTTGCCTGGGGGTCTAATTTGCTGCCCTTTTTGTGCAGAGGGGTCACCCTCGCAATTTTGAAGTCCTTGGGGACGTGTCCCTGTTTTATGGAGAGGTTTGTTATGCGTGTGATGACTGGGGTGATGGCGGCTGCTGAGTCTCTGAGGAATTTGGAGGGCATGTTGTCATGGCCAGTGGCCTTGTTAGGTTGGAGGGCGCTCAGTTTTTTGAGTACCTCATCTGTTGTTACCATTTCCAGCTTGAAGTCGTCTTTGCGGACCCCTAGGTTTTTGTAGTAAGCTACTATGTGTTCTACCCCATAATGCCCTGAGTGGGAGGGTAGTTTGTTTACCAGTGTTGTGGCTATGTTTGTGAAGAAAATGTTTAAGTAATTGGCTACATCCAGCTTGTCTGTGATGAGCGTGTTGTCCGTCTTTATGTTTATGTTTGAGAATCTGGTTTTAAGTTTTTTACTGCAGCCTAGTTGATTATTGAGTAATTTCCAAAGTTCACGTTGTTTGTTTTTGTTTTCCTCAGTTTTGTCATTGGTGGGGTGTGCACAGGTTATGGGGAGGAGGTCAGACTGCTACTGCCCTCTGGAGGTGGGGTGTGCACGGGTTGTGGGGAGGATGTGAGGAGGTCAGACTGCTACTGCCCTCGGGAGGTGGGGTGTGCACGGGTTGTGGGGTGGATGCCTTCTCCCTTCTGCTCATACTGTGGCTCACTTCTTTCTTGGTCACCTCAACTTGCAACGTGTAGATTGTCAATTTGAATGTGGGAGGCGGTGAGGGTGTGTGTGTATGTATATCCAGGTGCAGCTTGATAAATTAGAATATTGTGGAAAAGTTATTTTATTTCAGTAATTCAATTTCAAAAGCGAAACTCGTAGATTATAGATTCATTACACACAAAGTAAAATATTTCAAGCCTTTATTTGTTTTAATTTAGATGATTATGTCTTACAGCTCATGAAAGCCCAAAAGTCTGTATCACCAATATTTTTTTTTAAATAGATGTATTTTTCTTTTGTATATAGAAATGTCGGCCTTTCTGAAAAGTATGTTCATGTATGTTCACTCAGTACTTGGTTGGGGCTCCTTTTGCACAAATGACTGCATCAATACAGCTAAATATATAGACTTTTCCGGGCGGCTACGTGGCGTAGTGGGCAAGGCACTCGCCACGAAATGCTGGAGACGCTGGGCTCGTCAGTTCGTGCCCAGCGCTCCACATTTGCTTTCAGTTTAGCTGGTCGTCCGTACTAATACACATTGGCCGTATTAGGGGGTGGGAAACTGATGGGTGGGGATCGGGCGTTGTGGACAGCGACTCCTACAGGTCGGTTGGTGCGCCTGCGCAGTAGAATCAGGAAGTGTCGGGGGCAGCGTGAGCCTCCCACGCGTTACTCCTCGCCACTGAGAGATCGAGCTGCGCAGGTGAAAAGATGCGACTGCTGTTACCTCAAGTACCGGAGGGGACTTGTGCTATGTATGACTTAGTCCACATTGCAGCCGGCTTGTGGGAGGCAAGAAACAGCGTCCGTGACAGGGGAGGGTTGAATTGGATGATACGAAATTGGGATGGGAGAAAATATAGAAAATGGGAGAAAAAGTGGATCAAAAAAAAATATATAGACTTTTCCACCATATTCTAATTTATTGAGCTGCACCTGTATGTATCTTTGTATGTTTGTTTTTGTTCAATACAAAAGAAAATGAGGATAATGATAATCATAATAAATGATAAAACATATAAGACTAGGAGCTTCTAGTTTGCATTGACTGTATGGGGATTGGTCATAATCAGTATCGGTTCATTAAACGTCTTCAAAAATCAAAGACCGACCGAAGCTTTTGGCTTTGCAGTTCAAAATACCAGCATGCACTGGAGGAATTAGAATTGTGCACATAAAGCATAAAACTAAAAGGCGATCTGCCCCTGAGAAAAACATGACTATCGACTTCATTTGGTATTCTTGGCATACTAACACAGTCTGGTAAATGATTGGCGATGGAGGAAGAAAATACGCATAGCAGGTTTCTTTTTAACATGAAAGTTGAACATTTTAAATATGCAACACTCTGTTACTAAAGATGGTAAGATAAGTAAAGATAGAGGTCCCTACCAAATCGTACTCACTACTACTATGCTGCACAGCTTAAACTACTACTTTCCTGGTGTGACAATGGAAATAGAAGCTAAGTAGAAAGACATGGAGATATTCCTATACAAACGTTGGGGGATACAACATTTGGGGGGAAAAGGAAATTGAAGAACATGATCCACGCACTAAAGCAAGCCAACTTACTGTATACAGTTCCTTGTACAGACATATACAAATACTGTAGAACTGAACAAAACTATTTCAGGTTCTAGAAAGCATATAACAGACCATATTAGAGAGAGATGGGAAAATAACTGAATACTGAAATTACAGCTGAACAATGGACACATTTTGTAAAACACAGTACAGTATTTCCTTATAACTCCTAAAATGAGACCAGTACAACTAGGAATACCTCTAGACATGTTGGAGGGACTGTGATGAAAGAGAGGCAAACCATTTCCATGTCTACTGGGATTGTTCAGGAGTCCAGTCTTTCTGGACCCTGATGTAAACAAGACGAAAGTCTTTCTCTGGTCTGCATCCCCTTAACAATTGTGTGTATTGAGCTGTACTGTATTGTACCCATTCTGCAATCTGTTAATAAAGTTTTCAATCAATCAATCAATGTTTGGGAGAAGATGCAGCAGGTTCTGAGCTTACAAATCCAGTACCAAGGAGCTGCCTCGTTCTGTATTTAGTTGATCTCCTTTATGAAGTGACGGATCGGGGAGCGACAGATACCTTTTGAAAATATGTATTGCAGCAGGGAAATGCTAATGGCTACAAGTGGTCTAAGACAAGTGATCTACAGAAAAGTGGCAATCTTTGAGAGAAAATTGGGGAAATGGATTGGTCATATATTTGAGTGATATATAATGATTGGTTATTATTTATAGCATGGCACTTAGCCCATGTTATATATACACGTGTCTGTGTACATGTATATATGCAGTGCATGATTTCCAAAATTGCATGTAGAGGGTAGAAGGAAGAGATAAGACGGGAAATGAGAAGAGAGAAAAAAGATTTACTTAAGATATAAAGATATATAATTGTGAAAACATTAGTAGGAGTAAAGGGGAAAACACTTTAAAGGTCCCATACATTGCTATTCCTTGCACTATTTGGGCAACTTGACACAATTCCTCTGAGTCTATGGAACACATCTGTAAAGTTTCTTTAAAAAAAATTCATTGTTTTATATTTATAATCCAGTACTCAAAAGCAAATAAAAAATTACCTCAGGATTTCATGCTGTTTGTGCTGGGCTCCGCCCATAAGCGCTTTGAGTGACAGTCACCCACACAGTCTGCGACTGGCAGACAGAGAGAGAGATAGAGAGATTGATGGGGATACTAATTAATTTCGCCGCAGGGGGGCATAATCCCACGGGACAATGCATTCATTGGTAACTTGTTTCAAATGACAATACCGGTATATACCTCTGTGAATATTATTGCACCGATCGGAATACAGGCATGCGCGTGGGAGCGTGCACAAAGATATTTTGACAGTGATATGGAGTGCTCCCGACTGCGGGGAGAAGACCCATCCCCGCAGCGCATACACATTTACACACACTCCTGTATGATTGTATTGCTTCCATGTGGCAAATAAAAACTCTGAATCTGAATCCCTCTCTCCCTCCCTCCCTCTCTATCTCTCTCCCTCGCTCGCTCGTTCTCTGCTGTCTGTCGCACCCTCTGTTTGAGGAAGTAATTTCACTGCTCTGTTGTTGAGCGAATTGTGGGCGGTGACTACAACCAGTAGTATTCACGTCAGCAAAACAGTCAAATCAGAATGACTTAGTTGAGTGAGGGAAGATCTCGTGAACTTGAGACTAGACTGACGAGTCAATATGATAATTAGAGACACAGACCACATTGATATAATCCCCCATTGCTAGGAAACAATGCTAAACACTGGAAAAGGCCATTTATAATGCATGGGACCTTTAAATCTTTTACTAATTATTTGTATTATTATTTTAATTTTATTTGTATGAGTAGTATTGCCATTGTACCTTCTCCTCTGAATAATGGAATTGTAATTTATATGTTGTATATAAGGTGATGTCTGGCAACGTCTGTTATGTTATTTTCTGTTTTGATTGTATTAACTCATTCAGCGCCAGGGATTAGCCGGGTCCCATTGTAGCTATGCCACGCTTTAAAGATAGGAGTGCGTCACCTTGTTTGTAGAGCTATATCTATATTCTATATTATAGCTATGGAGACAATACTATAGTCATTTGACACTGACTTTCTTCCATCCAAGATGCAAAAAAGAGAAAAAAATGTCATGTCATGCATACGTTCATGCGTTATCCTGTGGTGAATATAAGTATAATTTCAGAGTGATCCGGGATAATTCCTGGGAAGCGAGTAATAGTGCGTAACCTGAATTCTATAAGCGTTGGCGTTTCTTGCCTGGACACGCTACTATTTCCAAATCAAGTGTATATAATAGGTATTGTGTTTCATCATGAATGCATGAAAGGGGGGGGGGGGGTCGTTTCTGATGCTTTGATTGCCAGTAACGGCATTCGTATTGAACACTAAAAACGCTGATCAGCTGGATCGGTATCAAAACATTGTTGGATCAAGCTGAAATTAATGTCAGATAGTCCTTACCTCTGGTCGGGTGTAATCCAAAAAGAATATTCCAATTGTTTGATCGCCATCTGGTCCATCTGGTCCACGACATAATATGGCACAACACATGCATCGAGGGGCCCGACCGTGTGAATATTAAAGGCAACCAACTTGTGTTCAGCTTTTCTCTGATTGGCCACGACCCCCCGCCCCCTTTTGCCGCGAGCGCAGCAGAGGTCCCTGCAAGCGACAGAGGTCCCAAATGAATTGAATGAAGCACGGAGCATAATGTATAATGTTATTTCGCGGAGCATAATGTATAATGTTATTTCGCGTTTGTAACGTCATAACATCAGTGGAGGCTGCTGACTGATTAATAATAAGCTCTCTTTATTTCGCGGAGCATAATGTATAATGTTATTTCGCGTTTGTAACGTCATAACATCAGTATGTATCTCCAGTGATAAAACCCAGTGCTCTATGATACACAGCGTGGATGGGCTTTCAGGTGGAGGGAGAGGCATGCATGTACATAATTTCACCATAATCAAATACAGACATAATTGTGGATTATTGTACAATGGTCTTCTTACTGGCAGCAGAAAAGCATGATTTGTTTCTATACATATTTTTACTTTCAACTTTTTAGAAAGGTGTTCCACATGGCCCATGGGTGTAAAAAGAGAGCTTATTATTAATCAGTCAGCAGCCTCCACTGATGTTATGACGTTACAAACGCGAAATAACATTATACATTATGCTCCGCGAAATAAAGAGAGCTTATTATTAATCAGTCAGCAGCCTCCACTGATGTTATGACGTTACAAACGTGAAATAACATTATACATTATGCTCCGCGAAATAAAGAGAGCTTATTATTAATCAGTCAGCAGCCTCCACTGATGTTATGACGTTACAAACGCGAAATAACATTATACATTATGCTCCGCGAAATAACATTATGCTCCGCACTTCATTCATTTCATTTGGGACCTCTGCCGCGCTCGCGGCAAAAGGGTGCCGCGCTCGCGGCAAAAGGGGGCGGGCGGTCACATGGCCGTGTGGCCAATCAGAGAAACGCTGAACGAAAAGCTGAACACAAGTTGGTTTGCCTTTAATATTCACGCGGCCCGACCCTGTACTAAAAAACTGCGCCCGGAGCAGTTTAAATGTAACACCCGGTCTGGAACAGGGTTTACTGCACTCTCGATACTGCCACCTGGCAGGATCTGGCTGGTACTGCACCCTCGGCGTCCCAGTATGCCTTTTTTTTATTTTTTTTTATAAATTTCTTTATTACAGGAAAAGTAATTTGTACATTTACAATTGACAACAACATCATTCATTTTCCATCTTTTTTTCTTTTCTTCCCCTTTCATTTCCCTTTCCCCTCCCTCATACCCACCCCATCCCCCCCACACCGGAGTTGTTGAAAACACATCTGCAAAACATCCAAACATACAGCATAGATGCTACTGGGAAAGAAAAACAAAAAACAATAATAATATCAATCAGACCCATCTGTATTATGCACCAACATTTAGATAAAAAGAAGTAAAGAAGGAACTGAAAACACAGAAAGAAAACTCTCTAGCGTGGCTGTGGAAGAAAGTCCCAGTATTCCTTTTAACGGCAACATACAGGTCCGTGACATTGAATAGAATATTAAAATCGGAAAAACAATCAAATAACGAGTATACTCGTTGTTGGCGTTCAAAGGATGGCGCCCAATAACGAGTATAATTGTTGTTGGCAGGGAATGAGTTAAGATGAAAATCTTATTAAAAAAAGGCATATGACAAATTCCAGGCAGCCGACATTAGCTGAAGGAGCTGTGTTTTGTTTCTGTCTCTAGAGACGGAGACGAGCTGAAGAAGTCCCTGTCTGAGCTGGCAGACAACAAGACGGACAATGCCCACATGAAGAGCATCAGCAGGATTGGCAGTGGAAGCAACCCTTTCCTGGACATCACCCACGACCCCAACGCCGCGGTCTACAAAACTGGCTTCCTGTCCCGCAAAATGCATGCCGACATGGACGGCAAGAAAAGTAAGAGCCAAAGCTGCCGTGGAGTCTATCTCTTTGAAATGTGCCTTTCTCAGTCCTTTGAGATGGTTGAAATGTGGCACCATTTTGAAACGTCACATACATGCATGTTTGAAATGTCACTGCGCTGGAATATGGTGTCCCTCACACAGAGCACCTTATTGGAACGCAAAGGATATCTGAATGAATGAGAAATCACTCATCACTTTGGAGTGGAGCTTGTGTTTTCCTCACCATTCAAAGATATTTGATATTACTCGTAAGCAATTCCCTATATTTACAGATGCCCACTCACAAAGATATTTTTAGAATATTGCTCTGTGGTGTGCTCATGATGAGTCTTAGTCGGAGAGGAAAACACATTTTCACTCACTTTCCAAATGAGAGATAGGATCTCTCTGCTTCTTGAAATGTTCATCTGGGATGGCTTTCCAATTCAGGGAGGCAGAGATAATAACCTCCTGCTCTTCAGGACGCCCATTAAGTCCGCCCATGGCAAGATTCACCCTGGCCTATAGATGGTGATGTGTGCCTGGAAATGGAGACGACAAATAGATCATTAAAATAATTGCTACATAATGTGAACCCTAACGAGTTCTATAAATGCAGCTTTGCTGGCTAACAGACATGAACGGGTGGACTTTTCTCCCCCATTTTTCATGTCCATTTATTTCAAGGCTCTAATACATTTTACGAGGCCAAAGCGAAAACCTGCTGACTTGTTAGCATCACGCTTATGCCTACTAAAATGGAAGTCCAGCTTGGAGTCAACTAAGACTAACTGGGGCATTTTCATATAGCAGCAGTTTAATTCAGTTGAAGTCAAGATAGGGCGACAGCTTTCTGACTGATAGTAAAAATAATTGAATGTATGGCATTACACAAGAGGTCACTGGTGCAGAGCGCTTTAGAAGCAGGCTTGATGAATGGCTTTTTGTTGGCATTTTCGATGTGCATCATGAAGGCTGCTGTTGCCTGGCTGTCATAGCCTGTAGTGAGAATCTGCATACAGGCTATCTGAATTCCAGTCACGGCCCGGGGAGGATAGTCACAGAAAGTGAAGCCTCTATAAAGCATCGGTTCTCTGGGTCAATATAAATAACTAAGTCATACCATTTCAGTACACAACATCTCAGACCATTCCTTCAATACACTCATTGCCTAATAGCTCTAACTCCATCCTATATAGGCCATGCTCACATCACCCAGTACCACAGTGGAGTTTAAAAACAAGCTCCCAATTTCAAGTGCTAGGCGCATCCCTGATCCAGTTAATCACTTGATGCCCTGAAAAAGGCCCTTGGGCAGAACATATGACCAGCTGAAGGCATGCTTCTGAGTACTGCAGCTCTGGCCCCTCTCCGTATGGATTCCATGTCTGCATTAGACATGAGTCCTCATTGGTATGTCCTCGGGGAGAGGAGCATGGAAACGTGGACGATAGGATTTGAATGGCTCTCGAAGCAAAGCCAGGCACTTGAGACAAAACTCTCTCATAGCAAGGCTGAATATGCTGAATATATATCTCCCCTTCCCTCACTCAGTGCCTTTGATTGCTTTGGGAGGCACGCAAGACTGTTTGGAATGAGATTAAATGACGGCGTTGAAGTCATGAGCAAAGGATTTCTAATTCATGGACATAAACAGTCCCAACAGACTTTGATGCAGCCGACGTACACACCACTTAGAGATGGTCTTTTGCTTACCTATTAATCCCACGATAGCACAAACTGATGTTGTACAAATGAATGTTTATTGTGGATCAGCCATTCAGCCATCATGAATGCTGTAATATCATTTACATCTTTACCAATGTCCTCTTCCTCTTTCTAGCACCAAGAGGAAAGAGGGGATGGAAGACCTTCTATGCTGTTCTCAAAGGAATGATCCTCTACTTGCAGAAGGTGAGACGTTGCTTTATTCCCATATAACACCTTCCTTACAAGTTCCTCTGATTGGATCCTCCATGATTCACCTAGATTCATGATTATTGTTGCTTCGGCAAAGGTCAAACCATGAACACGTGTACAATACGACTTGTCGTACAGAACTTGTAAGTCGCTTTGGATAAAAGCGTCAGCTAAATGACTAAATGTAAAGTGTTTATGGTTTGACCTTTGCCGAAGCAACAATAATCATGAATCTAGGTGACAGTACGTTAATGTAATATAACGTACTGTAATGGCTGTGGAAGTGGTTTTGGTGCCATTATGTTTTGATGCTTTGTTGGGTCTGGTACACACTATCTATCCTATCCCGTTCTGTCCTGTCATTGTTTTCTACCAGAGAACAGTTACTGTAAAGTTCCTCCCAGGCAGGGCTGTTAACGTGTCAGTCACTACTGTCTTAACTGCTGTCTGCCTTCCAGCTGTCAGCGTGGAGCACTTTCTGATGTACTGTACTGCATGTCATTATCGGAAGCGGAAGAATTTTATTAGGATTTGATTTGATGACACGCAGAGTGAGAGCAACATTGTTTGGGACAGGTCTTTGTAGACTAATTAAATTGGGTTCAAGGTATTAGAATAATCAGAATTGTATTAAAGGTTACCTTTTTACAATTCAAAAAAGAAAACCACTCTTATCATAAGGTCAAAGTAGTTTGACAATCGAGAAGTCGTGTAAATGTAGAGAAGTGAATTGTTATTTGTGTTGGTTTCAAGTTTCTTGAAAGGTTGACATTGTGCCTGACTGACTCTGGAAATGTTTTCCCTGACTGATTGCCTTCCATGGCAACAGATGAGCTCTTAAGCCTCATGGCATGGCAATGTGCAGATTGAACATCGCAAGGGAACTGGAATTCTCGAACAATGCATTGCGGGAGTAATTTCTGCCTGCTAGTAGTTTGTTGTGATGAGCTATCAAAGCCTCAAAACATTGCAGAATGTCTGTCTCCACTCTGTACATCTAGCACAAAGAAAGTTACATAACATACTCTATAGTTAGCTAGATCTAACCAGTGTGAAGGCTATACTGATCTATTTCCTGCTTTTTATCATTATTTCAGAATAATTGTTAATTACATAATTAAGCAAGTGGGTTAAACATTTTGCACCTGCTTGTTCATATGGCTATTAACATTCACATTTGAAATTAGATAGAGTACACAAAACAGTGTTGTTGGGCTTTTAAGTGCAGGGATAGGGATATTCTTCCCATTTTAATCCAAAATTTTTCACATTCAAGATATAATAAAACACAGTTTTTACATACTCTACTATTCAATTATAACTTGTAATTTCCTATGAATCATATCATATGACAACCTGTTTAATGGTGCAGTGACAAGCAACCTGCAAAGTGATGAGGCATTAACAAGTGGTAGCAGATTGTTCCTGAGAGATGCAGAATGATTAGCGTTTTCCTGCAGGTACCGCTGGCTACCAGAGCCCCAGGATGGCAAATGATGAATTGTAACCATCACGTTTCCCCTGACATATTTACTGTTATCATCAACATGCCTGCCAATACTGCTTCCCATTCCCTGCACATTTGTCAGTGTAGCCAGACTCCAAGCTGTGAATGATTTCACATTAACCCTCCTTTTGCATTCAGGCACCTCTCCTCTGTCATTTAGCCAGCAAACTCATTGGTATTCCCACCCCCAACTTGTCAGATTGTGTCACCTCATCCCTTACCCGCCAAGCACTCGCAATCATACATGACCCAGGCCACCCACTCTACCAACAAAAATAATTCCCTCCTTGAGGACAAGATAAACTATCTATACCATGTTAGATTTATTTGCCTTTGAGGTGTGTCGTTCTCCCATTTCCCATCAGTTTGCCCCTACTGAGTCATGGGTTATTCATTTGGTTTGATGATGGCTGACGGGAACACAGCCACAGACGTTTAAGGCTTGCCCTCAATAATCGATCAAGATTAAATAAAGATTGAATGAATTAAATGAATGCATATAAAGTTTCTCAAACTCTGTTATATCTATGCGGGGGGGGGGGGCAGAGCTTGTTTTACATAGACTTACTGTTTTTTCCATTGGATTTGAATTGGATTAGATGCCTGACTCAGATAGTATCCCTCTCCCACCAACAGGACGAGTACAAGCCTGAGAAGGCGTTGTCCGAGGAGGACCTGAAGAACGCCATCAGCGTCCACCACTCACTGTCCATCAAGGCCGTGGACTATGAGAAGAAGCCCAACGTGCTGAAGCTGAAGACTGCCGACTGGAGGGTGTTTCTCTTCAAGGCCCAGTAAGCTCCAAATGCCACAGGGCTTGAGAGGGAGGGTCATGGGAGGGTGTTTTTCTTCCAGCCCCAGTAAGCTCCAAATGCCACGGGGCTTGAGAGGGAGGGTCATGGGAGGGTGTTTCTCTTCCAGGCCCAGTAAGGTCCAAACGCCACAAGGCTTGAGAGTGAGGGTCATGGGAGGGGGGTAGAAAACAAACCTGCCATCATTTTCCAATGGAGCTGGATGAGACAGTGGAGAGGCTAAGGGACTACTCCTGGAACCAAAATCTAATTTCATGCTTGGGTTCAAGAGCACAGTGAAAACACATCTATCTCAGCCATTAGTCTGTCCAAAGTCTATTGTTCTTCTTCTTCTTTGTCATTCCTCATTGTTTGAGACCCTAATAGGGAGGTGTAGTCTGACGTCACTGGTTGTTCCACCCGTATAGGGATTTATCATTGGGAAAATGGATTATGCTATTCTAACAATTCTGCCGCATGGAAATTGAAAAGCTTTCCATTTTTGCACAAAATAAGTTCCCTTCTATCACTAACATAATTGTTTAAGCATTTTTTGGTTGAAATAAAATTTGACGTTTTCTTTTTGTGAATATTTTCATGTTGAGCTATAGATTGTGGATGAATAAGCACAGAAAGGTACACCATGCAAATGTTAATGCTTTATTTGTTTTAAACGAGACAAATTAGAAATGGGCAATGGGGAAATACATTGCGTTGGAACAGAGAGTGGAACACGACAAACGGCAATGAAGTAACCACTACACCTCCCTATAGAGCAGACCTGGGCATTGAACGGCCCGCGGGCCGGATCCGGCCCGCGGGATGATTCTGACCGGCCCGCGAAAGATGACATGATAATAAAAAAAAATAAAAAAAAAATATATTTTTTTAATATTTTTTTTATTTATTTTTTTTTTACTTTTTTTTCGTGTCAACGTTCACACGCACAGTATACGCTTAGGAGACATGCTCAGAAGATGTTGGTTCTCTTTGGATCCACCTACATATGTGAACAGACATTCTCAGTCATGACGTTTACCAAGTCCAGGTACAGATCCTCTCTCACTGATGAACATCTGGCAGCTGTGCTTCGCATCTCCACCTCAGACATGCAACCTGACTTTGATGGACTTGTTAAAGCTCACTAGAGACTGGATTTCTCACACTGAATGAAAAAAAAAAAAGAACTGAAGAACACTAAAATGTGGAAATATAACAAGTGAAATGGGACACTTGATATTTTTTTTCTTTTTTTTGCACAGTTCTGAAAACATTAAATGTTTAATATAGGCATGTAAAGTAAAAAAGGCTACAAAACTGGGACACTTTTCTTTACACAGTTCAGTGACATGTCTTGTTTATTTTTGCTATAAGATGATGTGATGTCTTTAGAAAGCTAAGAAAATCCTTGTTTCAATAGTATATGAAACTCAAAATGCCCTTTGTTATTAATGTTTCACATTTTGTTTATCATTTTGGAAATAAATTCTATTTGAATAAATTATATTTTTGAAAGCTAACCTCACCTTTTAATTGCCAAATAATAACATACACTCTTACCAGGGGTCAAACCAATGCCATTTACTGCTTTTTATATAGAAATAAAATGTATATTATGCATAATTGAGTTTGGAATTTTGGCCCGGCCCCCCAACATATTTTCAGTTGCTCATTCGGCCCCCCGGGAAAAATAATTGCCCACCCCTGCTATAGAGGCACTTATTAATGAGTGAGGTCGCTCCTCTCTCGGGATGTGTTCCATAAAGGCATAAGTGGAAGCTGTCCACCTTGCTCTGCTTATGCCACAGCAGGTCCACAATGTCTCCTCTCCACCCCATATAATAATAATTAAGGAAAAAATTTCCATCCCCAAAAAGTGGTGATGTTACATAGGATGTGCATTGCGACTAATTTCACTGACCTGAAATTATGGACAAAGAATAAATGGACAAAATATATATATATATATATATATATATATATATATATAGATCATGAATTGTTTCTACAAGTTTTTCTTGAGCAAAATGTTTTCCTTTTTAATTGAGTGGTTCAGTATATACGCTTATTTTGAGGAGAAACTAGTAATGGTTGCTTTTGGGAAATGGCACAAGGTATACTACCGCTATTGTTCAACTAAATACCTTGAAAATAACCATTGTACCATGTACTCTCAACCACATACTGTACAACGTGGAATAAACGCACACAAAAACGATTTGGAGCGCAATTTCTTCCCTTTTACTGATAAGCTACCATTAAATGGCTGGTAAATGGCTGGTCTTTTTTGAAGTTGCTATTTCTGTTTCCATTAGAACGCCAGAGGAAATGGACTCTTGGATCCGAGTGATCAACTCAGTGGCAGCCATGTTCTCTGCCCCCTCATTCCCTGCTGCTATTGGCTCTCAGAAGAAATTCAGCCGTCCATTGCTGCCTGCAACCACCACACGGATGTCACAGGTGAAGCCTTGCTCTTATGAATTCTAGAATGCATGGAAACTTTAAATTAATACTAGCCACCTGCCAAATGTGGGTACATTTTGGCTATGGTTGGTATTTCTGTCAATTAAACCACTTTGGTAGGTAGAAAGCCTATATGTATGTAAAACATATTTATCAGCAAAGACATTGAAATGGCTGGTGAAACCCTGAAGCCACTGTAGCCGGTTGACAACGAAAAGTTAGAATCATCCCCTAACTTAATGCCTTTCTACTGCATTATTTTACCTTTCCAGGAAGAGCAACTCAAGTCTCACGAGGCAAAGCTGAAGCATGTTTCTACGGAGTTGACCGAACACAGATCTTACCCTCCAGACAAGAAGGTCAAAGCCAAGGAGATAGATGAGTACAGACTGAAAGAGCACTACCTGGAGTTTGAGGTAAATGTCACGACAGATTATGTGCTGATGTGACCTTGGAAGGGAAATGCACTAGTCGACACTAGTCGCAGTGTACTGCCTGGGTCCCTGCTTCGCTGTTATTTTATGTTGCAGCAAAACGGTAGTTTCTTTGCATTCAGTCTGCTCCGCTCTGATCCATGCTGACACACAAAGACACACACTCATGGCTGCTGACACGTCTTCATATAGACCAGTGGGGAACGGCCCCTGACAACATTTATGGAAATGAGACTTTTCTTATCCATTGACTCTGGGTGCATCTCACAGCCCTGATCTACATTTACATTTAGTCATTTAGCTGACGCTTTTATCCAAAGCGACTTACAAGTTCTGTATGACAGGTACTGATCTGTATTCTTCACACAAATAACTCCCTAAATTAGGATTATGGGGAAATGCATTGTCTTCAGAGGGCAACAAAACAACTTCAAGATATCACTTTGGATTTGAATTAATGGAAAAACATACAAGGTCACATAAACTTGGACGTACTCACTGGAACAACAGCTTTACAGTAACGTACAGTTACAACATATTTGCATAGACACACATCTATCAACCATTATAGGGTGTGGAGAGGATGGTGGTTACACTTGCCAGTAGTCGAAGCAAAGCTATTAGCCTACTTAACCTCTTAAGCCCGAGCCATATTTTAAGAAAATGTACATTCTTCATACCCAAGTAAATGGAAGATTGCTCCACTTCTACAAGGTCCAGTTGCATGTTATTGGTATCTAGGAACATCTATGGACCTCAGGGAATGTATTCCCAGTGTCAGAAATATTGTGTCTGTTACTATGCTTTAGGGGTGGGAATCGCCAGAGATCTCGCGATACGATACTATCGCGATACTTGAGCCGCGATACGATAGTATCGCGATACTCGATATATCACGAATATTGCGATTTTTTTTTTTATTAACGTTTTTTTAACTGCAAAGTAAAACTGTCAACATGTTTTATCTAATAAAATAAAGTTCAGTCTGTTCATCTCACTTCAATCATTTTTATTGGTATTTTCTCAAGCAGACAGATGTAAACACTGTAATATGTGTTGCATGTACCTGACAAACTGAACTGTTTGTATTAGTCATATTCCAACTTAACGGAATGTGGACTACTGTACTTTTCCCCCACCCCTACTATGCTTGAGTAAATTGTAATGAACCAAAGGAGAATATAAATTATTATAATTTCTTTTCTCCATATTTGATGGTGAATAACACCATGCTAACATTGACCAAAAGTGGGAAAGCTGAGCTCATTCAGCACCTTCTTGAGATCAAGTGTACTAAAAACCTGAGCAAATTAACAAATGGCAGATTATTTAGATGTTTTTTGTAGATACAGTACTGAATTTTGCCATCCGGACACATGCAATTTTAAATATGAATATAGAATATCAGGCCTATAAATGACCTTATTATGGCCAAGTCATACATCTATGGATCGGGCCAAATCTCCTCTTTCCAATGGCAGAGTTGAATCTGGATTTAGTGCCACCAGGCGCCCGTTACAGGGCAGCAAAGACCGTGAATGAAATCTACTGTAAGTACGGTTACTTTTGTATAATGTCCATAGCTTCGCCATTTTTACCAGATTGCGACAAGTTTTTTTTTCTAGACGTTCACAGAAAGGTAAAGAAACAATTTTATGGCAATAACGTTCAGGTTTGTTCGACCCGTGAGATATAATCACGATTTTCACGTCAATATATTCTTTTCACGTCAAGTGGCTGCAGCTTTTGACTGCGGTTGGTGTGAGCTGGGTAGTGTAGTTTTATGAAATTTCGACATCCATAAAAAGCCCTGGGTCTCCTCTTTCTTAGGACTACGGTACAATGATTTCATGACAGCGTCTAAATCATCTGGTTTCCGATGCAATGCGCAGAGATTTTTATAAGCTCATAACACTAATAACTAACTAAGCTAATAACACTTCAAATCATTGGTAAACAAACGTAGTGCTGCAAATATACACTTTGACTGCTGTTTTGATAGGATTAGCGTCTTTTCTCTTGGCTACATTTGAAAAAGAAACAACATCAATTAATACGGACTGTATTGAACTTTGCCTATGGTTAACAAACAGTGAATATCATCTGAAAAAGGCTGGCTTACTAGCTTGCCAACTTTATTTTATTTGTTTTACATCCAATAATATGCTTGGTAGCTGTATCACTGTCAATAGTAGCCTCAACTACATTCATTGTTGCGAGTCAAATTGCGGAATTGACGTGATGTCAATGTCTATTTGTCAAAGTCTGTTTTAAAGAGTGTTAATAATATACAATAGTACATTAGACTACCGTGATGTCAATGTCTATTTGTCAAAGTCTGTTTTAAAGAGTGTTAATAATATACAATAGTACATTAGACTACCTGTGGTATAGTGTCTCTGGAGTAAGGTTTGCAAAAACAGGTCCAGCTTGTACTTGGCTGCAAGGCACAGAAGTGGTAATAAGGATTTAATTTGGATTACCAATCATATAGAGAGAGGAATATGAACAGCATGTTGAAGAACAACATTATTGAGTTAATCAATTGAATCCCCAATTATTTTCTTAATTTAGTCTGCACTCTACAAGTAGAAGATTGCATGAGACTCCAGCCAGCGTAGCAGTGTGTTGTGATTGCAGAATGATAAGAATCAAATGACACGTTAAGAACCGACTCATTACAGCATGCACTTTCATCTCAAGTTTCAAGTTTCTTTAATAGTTGTCATACAGAAGTACAGAATACTTTTGTACAAAATGCTTCTTACTGTTGCGCTCCAGAGACTGTGCATGACAAGATAAGTATGAAATAAAGACATAGTAAAAATTAGAAGTAAAAAAAGAGGTCACAGTGTTCAGTTTAGACATATGTACAATGTTCGTAGACGTAGTTACCATACAATATACAATACTGTGCAGTGTACTAATATACAATACTATATAGTGCAAGGCATAAATGGACGAGGTGCAGTTTAGGTACAATTCACAGTAGGTGTACGAGTTGTAGTGCAAATCCTTTATCAATAAATATAAAGTGTAAGTGTGTTTGTGTGATCTAAAGTGTGGAGAGTGGGTGCTGCAGTGTGTTGTTTGAGTGAGTGTGTGCGTGTGGGTGTGTGTGCTGTGTGCATTTGATGGTTGTTGCATAGTGATTATTGTTCGTTTAGCGATTATTGTTCGTTTAGCAGCCTGATGGCCTGGGGATAGAAGCTCCTTCTGAGTCTTTCTGTGCTCGCCATAAGACTCCGGTATCGCTTGCCTGACGGCAGCAGTTCAAAGAGGCAGTTGTTCGGGTGGCTCGAGTCCTTAATAATTCTCTTAGCCTTCCCCTTGCACCGCTTGTTGTAAATGTTCTGGAGGGTGGGAAGCCCCCCTCTAATTGTGCGTTCGGCTGAACGTGTCACTCTTTGTAGTCTGCTACGGTCTTGTGCAGTGCTATTCCCAAACCAGGAGGTGATGTTGCCGGTCAGGATGCTCTCTATTGTACATGAGTAGAAGTTCCTAAGGATCTTCTGACTGACTTGGAACTTCCTTAGGCGCCTGAGGAAGTAGAGGCGTTGTCGTGCCTTCTTCACAACACTGTCAATGTGTGTGGTCCATGTCAAGTCCTCGGATATGTGGGCTCCGAGGTACTTGAAACTGTTCACTCTCTCAACCAAGTTACCCTCACATCCCCTACTTACTGCTGGCAAGCCCCAACCAAGTTACCCTCACATCCCCTACTTACTGCTGGCAAGCCCCAACCACTGGTTACCATCACTCAACCACTGGTTACCATCACTTCCTTTAAGTCAGTGTGCCATAGGGATGTAATAAATTGTAATAAAAATGTTTGCGACATTCCATAAGTTCTCAAATCAAATCACTATAGATGTTTTAAATGAATAGATTACACCAGGTTAAATAATGGGGCAGTAGTTCATTGTGTTGTTTATAACTCCCAGCTGCTGGTTTACAATATTGCAATGTTGTATAGTCAACACTTCAACCTCGTAACGACGTAAGCTTTGCATAACAGCCATGACTTTGCTACAACAGTCACAACAAATTTTTTACATAATGAAATCACAATATATTGCTCTAATTGTAATTAGGGATGCACCGATCCGTATCGGTATTGGCCACCGATATCAGTCAAATAGCTGGATCGGGTATCGGTAAAAAAAAAATATATATATATATATCGGAATTTATTTTTATTTTTTAATAAGAAATAAAATAAGAAATAACCATTCAGTACATTTATATCTATGTGTTAATTTGTTACATTTAGTTTCACTAAGTTAGGAAAGTAATGTTTTAAGTCGAGCCTGATGTTGCCTTGCACAAAAGAATGATCCCAGTCTCTTCCACACAGTGACAGTGAGGCATACAGTTTATTAATTGAATGAATGAAGTTTATTTTCTGTCTTTGTTTACAACAAATCAAAAACACACTTGTGATCCTTTACAATTCTTAACACTATGATCGCCGGGGACGAGTTAAGACGTCATTCCTAGCCATGCTCATTCTGCCGAAGACGCCGTAACTCGTCTTTGATGTCAATATTTCAAAAATCTGTGACCGAAATCATATTTCCCCTCCGGAGCCCTGAGACACACTGCAAAGCTCCACTCAACTCTCTAGCGGTTCAAGAGCGCCATCTGGTGGCCGATCGGCAGATCGCCAAACGGAAATGAGCCTTTGAACCGGTAGTGCTCATCCATATGTGGTCCGGGCACTCGCTATCGTTAGAGAGACTCAGTCTTGACACAGTGAACATCGATCGGTGCAAATAACTCGAAAAAACAACATGATTTGGACGTATATACTATTATACAACCTGGAAATGGATCGGGCATTTCTCCATCCCATAATAGAAAAAAATCTGTTCCACGCTCATCTGCCAGCGGCGCGAGGAAGCCACGGTAAGATTCAGCGTTATATTCTAACGTGTTCCATATAAACTGCTATGATGAACATATGACCCACTCTGGATGAATCATCTAACGCTGCCCACGGAATTATAAACGATCCCCCGCCCATCCGGTCATCATCAGATGACACGTAGTAACTTCTAGAACCACGTCCATTTGAAATGTTTTATCTCGCGCCGATTGCTATCAAACTGTATTTCATCATCAATATAATGCATTTGGAGCTATAAATCAAGTTCTGGAGAAAGCTGCAGAAAACGATAAAAACATACTTTAGACCATATTTTAGTATGAATATGTGAATGAAAAAGTTTAACGTTGCTACACCCTGAACAATACATATAGGACATTGAATGGGCCATAATAATGGCAATTTAGCAATAGAATTAAAAAAGTTATAGCCCTGCAAAGAAGGGGAACTTCTCCATAGACAAATAGAGCTGGCGAGGGATGGTAAATTATGAATTTAACCCATGGCGATCAAAGTGTTAAAAACAAAATTTAAAAAAATGTAAAAAAAACATGGATACGTTTTTTATTTTGTATTATTATTATTATTTTGGAGGAAAAAAATGTGACTGGGTATCGGATCGGTATCGGCCGATACCCAAACCCAGGTATCGGTATCGGGACTGAAAAAGTCGGATTGGTGCATCCCTAATTGTAATATGGTAATATACTTTATTGAACCGTGACCCCTGATTCGTTATATGTACTGTATAGTATCACCAGATTCCAGATTATACAATCCTAGTGTGCTTTAAATCTGTGCACTGGAATGGATCAAATGACTGCTAGCATTTACCATCTCCACAAGCACAACATTAAAAATAACCACTTGAGATGATTGAGATGATGATTTGAGAAAATAACCACTTTAAATTCAGATGGTGCTAAAGAGCTATGGTCAATACACACTAGTTCCATGAACCTCTCTATGCTGCTGTCTTCCTCATTAATATTCAACACTGTCAGTACTTACCAATTCATTACCTCCACAAGATTTCCATACAGTTTGCTGTGCACATTTCATGACCCATAGGGGGAGAAACCTGTTGATTTTGGTGACCCCATGACCTTTCCATATGGATGCATTGCCTGGGTCTGTTGAGACTGAAAACTTTATTTAACAGATTGCAGAATGGGTACAATACAGTACGGCTCAATACACACAATTGTTAAGGGGGTGCAGACCTGAGAAAGACGTTTGTCTTGTTTACATCAGGGTCCCCCATTTTCAATTCATATAGACATTTATGACATACACAACATACATGACATTTATGGCATAGGGACATATAGGTATTTAGTACTGATACATTTGTGACATAAACGGTATTCAAATATACAGTACTGTTACCCCTAGATCCTGACAGAGTATATACATATTATGGGGAGGGGACTGTACATTAGGAGGGGGTGGGTGGGTGGGAGAGAAATATACATACGGTGGGGTGGAGACTGTACATTTGGAGGGGGTGGGTGGGTGGGAGAGAAATATACATACGGCAGGGAGGGAATATATACATGCGGTGGGGAGGAGACTGTCTATTAGGAGGTGGTGGGGGGTTTGGTCATTTACGGTGGCCATTTTCGAATTGCAGCCTCCCGTAGGTCTAGTAGTAACCGCAAAGTGGGGAGATTGTTAGGCCTTGGTGGAGCGTCAGGCATATTGTAGGAGACCTCATGAGCCCATCTGAAATCATACATGTAGAGTGAATATTGGCTTTTTTCTTATTCTTTTCTTATTCTTTTCTTCTTCTTCTTATTCTTTTCTTATTCTTTTCTTATTCTTTTCTTCTTCTTCTTCTTCTTCTTCTTCTTCTTCTTCTTCTTCTTCTTCTTCTTCTTCTTCTTCTTCTTCTTCTTCTTCTTCTTCTTCTTCTTCTTCTTCTTCTTCTTCTTCTTCTTCTTCTTCTTCTTCTTCTTCTTCTTCTTCTTCTTCTTCTTCTTCTTCTTCTTCTTCTTCTTCTTCTTCTTCTTCTTCTTCTTCTTCTTCTTCTTCTTCTTCTTCTTCTTCTTCTTCTTCTTCTTCTTCTTCTTCTTCTTCTTCTTCTTCTTCTTCTTCTTCTTCTTCTTCTTCTTCTTCTTCTTCTTCTTCTTCTTCTTCTTCTTCTTCTTCTTATTCTTCTTCTTCTTCTTCTTCTTCTTACTACCAATCAGTCGAAACATCCTTCTCTTCAGGCAGCATTTTGTCCTCTAAGGATAGGCATGCAGGTGGTGAGTGAGTGAAATGTATTGAATTAGTAATCATCAGGGCTAATTAGTGGGCTGGCTCAAGATCGGACATTTGAAGCAGGCTACGCTCTTATCGTTGCATATAATGAGGCAGTCCAATTATGTTAGTCTTGTTATAGCTTGTTTTTAAGCTAGATTCCATAGAGACGTGAAGATTTAAACATTCATGAAAAGTTTAAACCCATTAGTTCTGTTGTTGTGTTCCAATTAATCTCCAGAGTTGGGAGTGATCTTTAGTGTTACATCTGTAGACCAGATCGCTGAATAAATCTCCCCCATGGCCAGCATTAACTTACAGTAAGCCACTTGACATTTAGAGAAAGCCTTTGAGATTGTTTCATATAGCAGAAAAACGCCCGTGGAGTTGTTCACCGCCTGTGGATGTTTTCTCTGTGGAATATAGGCTGCAGTGGTTCTAGATCAAAGCTGTAAACAAATGGTAAAGGTGAAGGTGCCTCCAACATTCTAAATGAATTCCCATGTTACAGCTTTTCATTACAAATGACTTGTTTTTATATAATTAAATTCACAGATCCAAAATTTGACAGTGTTGTCTTTTTCTGTTCCCCCCGCGAAGGAAAACCGATATGAGAAATACGTGCAGCTCCTGAGGGATGGTGTGAAGGAGCTGCTCGCTGGAAAGGATGGTGACGCAGCCTTGAAGAAGTCCCAGTCCAGCCCCTCCCTCAACCAGGAGGGCCAGCCGGCCGCGGCCAAAGTCAAGCGTAACACGTCTGAGAGGAAGGACTACCGACCTGAGTCTCCCAAGGTCACATAGGAATCGACCCCCTTTCGCCTGTGAAAGAGCCATTAATACGAAAGAATAAAAATGTGTGAATATATTTTATGTAATTTATTTATCTGGCCACTGTTTTGTTGAAGCAAAAACAGTTGTGTAAAATGTAAATGATGAATAATCGTTCTTCTTAGACTGACTGGTGCTTGCATAGCATTTTTTTTTTTTTTTTATGGAAACATTGCATATATATTTGTGTTCCTTTTATTTTGATGTTGTTGACGTTGCTGTTATTATTGTATCGATCGTAACATTTTGTTGTGAAGCATTTGACTATTTGTCACTTTATTCACTTCCTGCTATATCGTTCCTTCCATCTGCCTTTCAGTCATGAGAAAACTTTTTTTTTTTTCATGTAATGGAATTACCCATCAACTTCTGGGTATATACATAGTAATTAGATCTAGAGTAGTGTTAACCATACTAACGTCTGGGTATATACATATTCATTAGATCTAGAGTAGTGTTAACTCAGAAGAAGCTCTTATTTTGATATTGTAGTATAAGTGAACGTTGAACACAATTAAACAGTGAAACCTTGAAAAGTATTTTACATAAATATGGCTTCCAGCAAGAACCGGCAGGTGCTTTTCCAATATTCCCCTGCTTTTCCTCATTGACCTTTAGGTTGCGTTTCTCTTGGGAATGTTTATTTTTCATACAAATGAACTGTTAAGGTGTAAATAATGGGAGGGGATGTACCGTTAATTGTAGTTGAAGAGGAATTCCACCTAAATAGATTTTTAGGTTCTGCAAAAAGTGGAAATCTTTTAAACCCCCCCCCCCCCCCCTGTTTTATTAGTTCTGGATTATGGCTTCTCAAAGTAAGGACAATGCATTATGTTAAACAACTGTCCACACAATTATCTTTCATGCATCTTAGACGATGCAATTTGATGATGTCATCACATTGTATTTTCTATCTTTTTGAGAACTTATAACTCAACTTCTAAAAGCTCAACTTCTACATTATAATCCCTTTTTTATTTTTATTTTTTTTAAACAAACTAAAAGTTATTTAGGAGGAATTTGTCTTTTTAAGGATGTAAAAAGATTTGTTTTGCCTTGCATTTCATATGAAGACACCCAGAACACAGTGTGGTACGTCCCAAGTTATTGGGAAGATCCGCACCATGTCACAGCCGTTACACAACTAGAATCCATCCTATTTGTACTCCTAGAACATGGGGACGGGCATCTTTGATTCTTTGGTCAGTCACACAAACAGAGCTCGTATCCTTTCAGACTGCAGTCTCATCTTACGATCAGACTTCATGCAGCTGGGCCATTTTTTTTTTTATCTTTTGAGGCAAAATATACTTCTGCTTTTTTGAGTAGTGTAAATGCCAATGCTCTTGTATGTGTATTTTATAATCTTCTGATGTATTTTGGATTCTGAATTCTAAGTTTGAGAAAGAATTGTATTGTTGTAAAGATCAAATTAGTATTTATAGTGCACTTTATAAATTAGTTATTTTGGATATTATAGAGAGCTTTATAAAGGTTAGACTGCTATGTTTCTTTGACGTCACAGGTTTTTCAGGCAGAACAAAACTTTTTTTTTGTTCTATTGAAGGTACTGAGCTGACTGTGCATTAGGTTCTTGTTGGCTCAACTCGTCTTAGTTTGTTAGTGGTTTGTAGTTTTGTTGTCATAGGTAGATTGTGACAAGGTTTCCTTTTTAGGAAACTATTTCTTAGAGCTGTAAGTTGCAATTATTGCCTTTTCCAATGCTGGTTATATTGAATTTGTAATAGCATTGACATTACAAACATCAGTTTTGTTAGACATCTGATTGTATGTCTACACTTCCACAATTGATTAGCTCATACTCAACTCCATGTTTCATCCTTTTAAAATGATCAGTTATTGGATGTATTGAAAGATTCAGAGAGAATTTGACTTGAGTACGGTAATATGTTATGAAGAAGAAAAAAGAAACAAAGCCATTTTAAAATAGCGTTTTGTTTTAAATAGGTTAGTTAAGAGAGTCTTGCAGTAAATACTTTAAATAAATTCTGTTTACTTGAACCTTTTTTGTTATTGACACTTTATTTTTTTATTTGAAAATTGCTTTTAATTTTTGTAATTTCTTTAATTTACGATACCAAAAGGAATGTCTCAGTGTCCATTACTTAACTGAATACAGATAATTACTATTAGCAAAACATAGGCTAACTTTCAACTAATGCTTTCATCAAACCTATTCCTTTCCCATGTTTTTATTAATTTAGTGATAATTGTGGTCATATAAGCACTTACATGGCATATGTGGTACAGTTTTAAATTACATATAATTTAATCCCAACAGTTTATTATTTTATGGACAGTATTGGAATTGCATTGTGGGTAGTCATATGAAGAAGTCTGCCCTTAAATTAATATCTTGTCAAGTGTCTGTTATTTGTTGATTATCTTAAAAACATTTGACATTTTATGACTGGCTGACCACTTGGAAGACATCGATAGTCATATTTGCTCTTTGGCGTAAATATTATCCCTTTTTATCTACAGTATAATTCAATGGATATTTGGTACAAATGCATTGTATTGCATTGACGCAGGCACATCAGAGGATTGACAGGAGATAACAGTTTTTGTTGTAAAGCTGTGCTGTTGGAGTGGATTGGAACAATGTTCTTCTGTATAATGACTATGCTCATTAATTTGGAACACATAACAGTACTTGTAATATGTATCTTGTCAGTGCCGTGGACTAGTATTCATGTGGAATGTCTTGACCTGAGGCACTATTTCATATGAACGCATCAAATCTCTCCTCTTTGATTAATTTCTGATTTGATGTAAGATGGTGAATCTTTTTTTGTTACACACAGCAAATGTGTGAACAATTTGTCATTGATTTCGGTTAAACGTCAGTGCTGAACCTCATCAAGATATTGTTCTTCTCATAATATGAATTGTATTTCTTCATATTGTCACTTGAGTGGAAGGAGGCGTTCCTCCCCATCCTCCAATGGAACTTCCATCAGGTCAGACTCCTCTCAGCCAGATCTGACGCAGCCTTTCTGTACATCATATCATCACTTCTATGTTCAAATAGAATATCTCTCCTTGATACAGTATGGACCTCTCTCTGTGGCTGTAGGTACCTCAGACTAAACATCTAATCCTTCTCTGACCATCTCTCCTCTTTGTCCTATGGTAGAACGTAATGCACCTTAGCCTCCCTGTGAGGCTCTGTCTCCACACACGTACGCATATCTCTGAAAGCTGTGATCCTGTACAATCCTTTAACTCTGTAAATGTTGTTATATATATATATATATTATAACTGTTGCCCTGTGTTCTTAAAAGGCCCAGGATTACATTGTTGGTTGTTCATAAAAGTGATATCTCTACCTTGGCTAACAGCGTGTCTTACGCCTTCCGGCCGGGTCAGGTGTGACAACCCAATGTTGGTGGTAATCCAAGCTGTAGGTGGTTTCCATGAATAAAATATTGTATTTAATTGAACTTGAATGTGTTTTGCTTGTTTATTGCATTTTCTGGTGTAATAATAATAATAATAGACTATTTGTATAGTACCTTTCATAAGAATTGCAGCCCAAAGTGCTTCACAGCAGTGTTGTAGACATACAATTAGCATAACATTGGCATAATTATAGACTGGCATAAAATTACCAAATTTATATTAAAACCTCCCTGAAATGTTGTAATAGATAGATAAAGTGCAGACATAGAATGTGTATAAAAAGAGACTAAGAATAAGAGCAGTACAATGCAATAACATTTGCATTATTCAGTGCAATAAAATAGTTATCAACAGTACAACAATCACAGTCTGGATGCAATGAGTCATAGCAGCAGAGTATTAAAAGGCTATGGTGAAGAGGTACACTTGAAAATATTTTGAGATAGATTAGATTAGAGTCAAATGTATTGTCATTAATACAGCAGAAGTACAGTACAACCAGAGTGCAAATGTAGCAGTAAAGTGCAACAACAATGTACAGGTGATTAAACTGGGTACAAATTAGTACTACTGAGTGTAGTATGGTAGTAGTCATACTGGCCAGCAGCGTTACTAGTAAGAGTAGGATATGTACAGATATAGTAGTAAAGTATATGAAGGTGCAGGTAGGAACAGACGTGTGGATAGATATATATAGTATATACAGCATTATTGTACATGCTATCATACAGAGCTATGGGTTATATGCAGGTCTACAAGTAATATAGATGCGTTCGATTCCTGCTTGGGGACCAGGTTGCTGTGTTGCCAGTTACCCAGGTGGGGTATCTCCCGGGCCTTTCTGTGGAGTTTGCATGTTCTCCCCGTGCTCGCAAGGGTTTCCCTTCCCCTCCCGATAAGATAAAACCCAATGGAAAAACATGCACAACAGATCGCTAACGCTGTCATGTCCCTGACGAAGACGGACAGGAGCACTTGGATTGGTCCCCAGGTGTGGCGCATGCTGCAGCCCTCGTCTGCTCCTGGCTACCCTTGGGGGGAAGGACGACGGGATAGGAAGTGCAGAGAACATTTCATCAGCGACTGAGGGCTAGATCCACAAATAATGGATTGCACGATGCTAATTGCACCCTTACAATTCATTATGAATTGAAAATGGGGGAGCCTGATGTAAACAAGACGAAAGTCTTTCTCTGGTCTGCATCCCCTTAACAATTGTGTGTATTGAGCCGTACTGTATTGTACCCATTCTGCAATCGGTTAATAAAATGTTCATTCAATCACCTGCGCAGCCTTTCAGGAAACCCAATGCACTTAACGGGGGGGGGCAAACTATGGGGAAGGAAATCAGAGGAACAATTGGGTAAAAAAGAGGGAAGTCAGGCAGTCATTGATACATTTGGTGAAGAGGAGATTTGAGTTGAGATTTGAATGAGTCCAGGGATGTAGCGTTGCGGATGTTTGGAGGGAGGGAGTTCCAGAGGGTGGGTGCGGCATCACAGAAGCCTCTGGGACCGACAGTGCGCAGGTTGGTGGTGGGGATGGAGAGGAGACCAGAGTCAGAGGACTGCGGCCTCCGGGGCGGGATGTAGGGATGGAGGAGGTCAGCTAGGTACCGGGGGGGGGGGCACGGGACTGAAGGGATTTGTAGGTGATGAGGCCCTCGACCTAGCATACCGTGCGGCAAAGGGAACCGCTCCCGCCTACCTCCGGTCAATGGTCTCTAACTACACACCCTCAAGACCCCTACGCTCTGCGTCTTCTGGCCGCCTCAGATCTACTCCTATCCAAGCTCCCGGAGGGTCATCAAAGAGAAGCCGCCTATTCTCAGTCCTTGCCCCACAATGGTGGAATGAACTACCCATCCCAGTTAGGACAGCCGAATCCCGTCCAATCTTTCGCCGTCGACTAAAGACTCACTTCTTCAACCATTATCTGAAATGATAAAAAAAAAAAATCTAACCCTGACTAACCTTAATGTCATGCACTTGTCCTAATAAACTAACCTACACTGTAACACGCAACACTTTGATGAACATTGTTACTCAGCTGATAGAGTTATACCCTTCTTGCTGTCTTGTCGCACAGAACTTGTAAGTCGCTTTGGATAAAAGCGTCAGCTAAATGACTAAATGAGGAGGATCTTAACACATTGGACACCAGCAGCAGGGGGCGCTGATGGCCTTCAGTGCCAGTGCGTTATTCAATGGATATAGTTTTAGAATGCCAAACTTGCGAGTCCTAAAAATATATTTGATATTATAGCTATGGATCTAATAACGCTGTCGATTGTCAGTGAGTTGCTTCTGGTCAACATGCAAAAAACAGATTGTTTTTTCATCTGTACATTTCCGTTTTATACCGTTTTTAATATGAGTATAGTTTGAGTGATTCTGAGTAATTCCAGGAAAAGACGAGAAAAGGGCATTTTAGTGTAATCCAGTTATCACGTTGTAATTTTTCGGCTGATTATCTAATCCTGAAATCAACGCTAGATTATCATTATTATGTCTCCTCGTGCATACATGAAATGGCCCTCGTAGCGGCCCCCGCAGCCAACGCCGGTAAAAAGCACAACACGGTCCACACAGTTAGCTTTGATCGCGGGAGAAAGAAATATCAGATCAACGCAAGATTTTATATATAGTGTTCTTACCTTGTCTCTGATGTAATGCAAAACAAATTATACAATTATCTGATCGCCATTCCAGTTATCCACAGTGATCCTGTCCCCGACATTACAGAGCGTTACACATGACCGGGGGGGGGGCGGGGTTAGTGTTCCATGCCATCGTTGTAAGCCCCTGCCTCGCCCGAGTATTTAAACCCCGCCCCCACGGCTCAGATTGGCTCAGAAAACACACCAGACCGTTTCCAATGGAGTGAAATAGCTCTGCAAGGCAGTAGAGGGCGGTGTTGGCCGTCTGCCAGCTCAGACACATTCACCAGGGTCTGCAGAGGCTGCAGCCATGAATTATGAATAGATATAGCGAATAAAAGAAATAACGATCATAAAAACTAGTTAACGTGTTTTTGGCGATATTAGATTGGCGGGCAATAACGTGTTAACTCGTTTTTGGCAATTAATGTGTTAAAGTCGATGCAGGACTTGACTGGAAGCCAGTGGAGGTTGATGAGGGTGGGGGTGATGTGGTGCCAGGGCTTGGTATGGGTGAGAACCCTAGCAGCTGAGTTTTGAACATATTGCAGCCTGTTCAGGGCATTGCTGGGCAGCCCTGCAAGGACTGCATTTGAGTAGTCCAGATGGGAGGTGATAAAGGAGTGGATGAGTGTCTCAGCTACGGAGTCAGGGAGAGATGGCCGGAGTCTGGATATATTTTTGAGGTGGAAAAAAGCTGATTTGGTTATTGATTGATTGATTGATTGATTGAAAAGTGTACAGATTGCAGAATGGGTACGGTACAGTACAGCTCAATACATACAATTGTTAAGGGGATGCAGACCAGAGAAAGACTTTCGTCTTGTTTACATCAGGGTCCCCCATTTTCAATTCATCATAACATATATGACATACATGACATACAGATAGACAGTACTGCTACATCTATACATTTATGACATATCAGATTTGCAAATACAGTACTGTTTGTGATACAAAAGTGTCCAGAAAAAGAGTGTAGGTATATACATTTGACGTAGAAACTGTACATTGGAGGAGGTTGGGTGGGTGGGGTGGGGTTGGGTGGGGGCTGTACATTGGAGGTGGGGGGGGGGGGGGGGGGGGGGGTTGGGTAGGGGGGACACACACATTGTACACTGTACATTGGAATACTGACAAAGCCATACTTGGTAATTTACTGTACAACTAGGTTAGGACATTTGTAGGGGCCAGTTTCGAATTGCAGTCTCCCGTAGGTGTTTTTTGAGAGTGTTTTTGAAAGTGGGTAGTGATTCACATTCCTTTACAGCTTTGGGTAGGGCGTTCCACATTGATGTGGAATAATTTGCGAAACGTGTTTAGTCCCTTGTTTGAGCCGAATCTGGGTTTAACATGATTTGTGGAGCTCCCTCTGGTGTTGTGATCGTGGTATTCACTGACCTTTGGGAAGTATTTTGACATGTACATGGGTACCTTGGTCGCGTAGTGTATCTTGTAGACCAGGCCCATTGCAAGTTGCTGTACTCTGTTGTCTACTCTAAGCCATCCTAGGTTGTCAAAGTGGGCAGGGGTGAGGTGGGTTCTAGGAGTCAGGTCAAGCAGTAGTCTGACCAGCTTATTGATTTGATGTGTGAATGAAATGAGAGGGTGGAGTCCAGTATGACAGTTGAGTGAAGGCATCAAACATCGAAGAGGATGTCCTCCCTCTCATACTGCATTCTAGCAGGGGGGGGGTTGAGAGGCATTTAAAGCAGCAATCCACCAGGAAAACTACTGACGTACAGTATATACCCTAATTATCACATGAGCATACACACAAAAGCACCTTAAGTGACTTACACACCACACAAGCACACTGATGCTACTGACAGTGTAGAATATATATTTTCTTTATTTATCTGCAGTTTTTTACCTTGTAAAAAGCATATACCTTGTATTGTATAGTTTGTATAAATCGTTGTGTATTGTTGTTTACAGATCTCCTACGGTTGAAGAGCCGGGAAAAACAAGAATCTCACCACGTCTTTCTGGATGTATGTACATTTAGCTTTGACGATAAAAGAATGTGAATCTGAAAAAGCCTATGGTAGTAGCATGAGGGCGGCACAGCGGTGCAGTATTTAGCACTGTTGCCTCACAGCAAGAAGGTCCTGGGTTCAACCCCCTGCAGGGGGCATTTCTGTGTGGAGTCTGCATGTTCTCCCTGTTTGCATGGCTTTCCTCCAGGTACTCCGGTTTCCTCCCACACCAAAAGACATGCATTCTAGGTTTGCTGCCATTGCCCTTGAGCGAAGGTACTGGCATTACAACTGGAGTTGGTCCCTGGGGCGCCGCAGTGTATCTGGCTACTGCTCCTAAATAGTTGGGATGATCATGGGTCACATGCAGAGGATGGATTTCCCCAAGGGGATTAATTAAGGTACAATTTAACATTGCTCTTATGTCGTGCTCAGGATGTGTGGAAAGGAATCTTATCCTATCTTAAGAGCAAAATGGCCGCTGTGTGAATATGGTCAATGGCAAGTGAGGACAGGACGCCTGAATACTTTTGACAACAAATGTTTGTTTCCGCGTCTCTGATTGGCCAGGTCATTTCTGGTCATGTGACATGTACGCCCAATCGTGGGACCGCAAGTGTCTACACTGGTTAAGCTTAGGCGCTCTTTCGAAGTTGGTTAAGGTTAGAGTTTGTCTTAGAGCATGGTGATAGAAGGAACGCCTGCCCTTCTTTCGATGGTTAAGCTTAGGCACTCTTTCGAAGTTGGTTAAGGTTAGAGTTTGTCTTAGAGCATGGCGATAGAACGCCAGGTAGTTTGCAGGCTGTTAGACCCGGAAATAGGCGCAGAACTTGCTGTCCCACGATTGGCGCACATGTCACATGACCTGGCCAATCAGAGCGCAAAACTTGCACGCGGAAACAAACATTTGTTGTCGAAAGTATTCACGCGGACAGGACCTGTAAAGTGTCATCAATCAGAAAGTTACCCAGAAGTCAGTAGGAAAACCTGGTGATTGATGTGTCTCGCCTGTCAGTCTGACACTAACTAATGTGAATTGGAATTATTCCACACAAGAATGGCACAAGAGCTCCATGGAAGATTTAATAAAAAAAAAATTATTTTATGATGCCAGCGGTCGGACGTAAGACAGTACTTACCCTTTAAAGTTCAAGTTTTTGGAACCCAAGCCCTTTTCCCTGCTTGTCAACGATGTTGATATCAGTACAATCCATGCTGTTCATACTGGTACTATAGGGCTGCTCCATTATGGCTCAAGAATCATAATCACGCTTGTTTTGATTGATATTGAAATGACGAATATTAAACAAGATTACTCATTGATTTGAAAACATCATATGACGACGACTGAATTTGTTTTACCTTTCTTTTCGACCAAAGGCTGCTTTCTGTGTTCTACAAGTTACCAAAGGCATATCAAAATCACTAGAGAAACGCATTGTGGCTCCCTCCTCCCTCTCAACTGAGCTGAAACTACGGTTTGGGCTTGGGGGGGGGGGGGGGGGGGGGGGGGGTGAAGGAAGGGTGCACTGCGCTTACAAGGCAAAACGAGAGCAACGCGGCATGCGGCACAATTATCGTTTTATCTCAATTATCCTGTTTTCATGATCGTTTTTTGTAATTGGAATTGAAACTGGACTAATCGGCCACAGCACCAGGGGGAGTTCCATAAATCATGTTCAACCCAGATTCGGCTCAAACAAGGGACTAAACACATTTCGCAATTATGCCACAATGATGTGGAACGCCCTACCCACAGCCGTAAAAGAATGTGAATCCCTACCCTCCTTCAAAACCGCTCTCAAAGAGCACCTACGGGAGTCTGCAATTCGAAACTGGCCCGGTAAATGTCCAAATCCCCCCCACCCACCCACCCTGACCCAACCCCCTCCAATGTACAGTTTCCTCCCCTTTGGATGTATATATTTTTTTATGATCTCTTTCTCTTACACAGTTCTGTATATCTGTATGTCTTGTACGTCATAAATGTCTTGATGAATTGAAAATGGGGGACCCCGATGTAAACAAGACGAAAGTCTTTTTCTGGTCTGCATCCTCTTGTTTGTATTGAGCCGTACTGTATTGTACCCATTCTGCAAACTGTTAATAAAGTTTGCAATCAATCAATCAATCAATCAATCAATCAATCAATCAAGCCCTACTGGATCCCTGCAGCGCCGGCTAGACAGCCACAAGAATAATGCAACGTCAATGGGGCCACGCTCCAGTCTGAACACACAGGACTAATGTAGAGTCAATGGGGCCACGCTCCAGTCTGAACACACTGAATAAAAAAGAAAACTGTCAAAAAGTGGTAATCAAATTACAGTAAAATCAAATACATTTACAGATTACAACCTTTATTTAATGGTTAATATTTTGATAAAAGATAATTTACTGTATTTTTATGGCATTTACACTTAAAGTAGAAAAACAAAAGTAATCTGTAAAATAATACAGTGAATTTCGGCCATGGGTGTATCATGTTAAATATTTTTTTTTAAAGATGTTGGTGATATTGTGCAAAGATGAACTGTATCCCCATGTACGAAACTAAATAAAATGAATGAATGAATTTCCCGTGTTTAAATTTTTTACAGTGTACGCTGGCTGTGCTCTGGGGTAGCTTCTACTTATTTCCATGTTATGGAACTTTACACTTTTTTTACTCTCACTACATTAACTCATTGAGTGCCACACTGTTTCCCCATCTTTACTCAATGGCGCCAGCGTTGTTGACCATTTTTGCGATGTTTGTGGACCCATCGTGTGTTCTGTATTATAGCTATGGAGACAATAGTATGGCTCATTTGACAGGCACTGTTTATAGTCCAACATTGACCAACCAGTTAGTTTCTACATACTTTAGTTTGTGCGCTATTCCACGCTAAACATGGCCCCGTTTCGATATAATCCAGTCTTGTTTTCTAGATAGTGAGATATGATGTGTTATATGCATATGCGCAAATCGTTCGGGTTGCTCGCCTGAAACCTATATTATTTCCAAATCAAAGGTATATACCATAGATGTTTCTTCACAAAATCATCAAGGGGGGGGGTTCCTGTTGTGTAACCCTGGCCTGCGATCGTTACCAAAAGCATGTTTTAGGTTTCGTAAAATACGACGCTGTGATCAATACAAAAGCATGTTTTAGGTTCGGTAAAATAGACCCCAGTTGGGAAGAGAAAGAGGGGTAGAACAAAGAACACCTGGCGAAGAACAGTGATGATGGAGCTGAAGGAGATGGGTCTTTCCTGGGACGAAGCGCAGGCCAAAGCACGAGACAGGATTCAGTGGCAGTGTATGATTGCGGCCTTATGCCCCAACCGGGACGAAGAGGATAAGTAAGTAAGTAAGTAAGTAAGTAAGTAAAATAGACCTAAAATAGACCTTACCTTAGTCAGAAGGTACTCCAAAATGAATAATCCCAGTAGTTCCATCGCGATCGCAATTACTTGTGTGCATTGGGCCTGGCTATAATACGGGAAACAATAGGTTTCAGCCGAGCAAATCTCAGACAGATGGCTGTGTTCTGATTCACTTTGAGGGAGAGGGGATTCCTGCAGCCAGGCACAGAGAGAGAGAGAGAGACACCTTAGAGACCCAGTTCAAAAGGTAGGCAAATATATTACTTTTCACCTCATTACAATTATAAGAACCACCGGTACTAGAAGGAAAGAGTGATGAGTGGATTTTGACATTAGAGATTAGATGAGATTATTAGATTAGATTTCAATGTATTGTCATCATACAGCACAAGTACAACCAAAAGAAGATGGCATATAACTAGTGCAAGTTAACAGTAAAGTGCATAACAATATACAGGACAGGTGTGTATTATACAGTGGATATACAGTAATATACAATGTAACAAGTGATTAAATGGAATATAACAAATCTACTGAGTAAATACAGTATATGCTAATCTGATGCAGTGAAGGCAGTAGATAGTGTCTCGCACCAGCCTGGGACGGGGGGAACCCCTTGGTCGGAAGCCTCCGTAATAGTTCTGTCTCCTGGGTACAGCCTCCGGTTCTGGTCTCATTGGAATGGGCGCCCGGGCACCAGCGCGTCTGTCGGGCCGGCCGCCTTGGTGGCGTATCATCCGGCACGTCACCACACTTCTCTCTCCGGCCCCTCGTCTGGCGGTCGCCAGGTCGGGCGACCCGCCGGCTGTTGTGTGGGTGGCTCCCTGTGCTGGTGGGAGAGGAACCTCACCGCCCGGTGCTTCCTTCGGGCGCGGTTCTCCCATCGCGCTGGGGCACTCGCGGCCGATATGGCCGGGCTGTTGACAGGTGTAGCAGATCAGCCTCCCATCCTCGCTCCGGCGGGGTAGTCTGCGCGGGGTAGAGGGCACGTCTCCCCTCCGTCGGCTTCCGGCGAAGCCTCTCTGGGGCGTATCTCGCTCCTGTTGAAGCGCCTGGAATAGCTGCTCCATGCGCGCGCCCAACTGCTCCTGGCCGGCGAAGAGCTGTCGGATGGACTCCTGGAGTGCGGCTAGGTCCAGAGGTAGCTCGCATCTCTCCACGGCGACTCTGGTTACGACGGCGTCGACTGCCCTTCGTGGTCTGGGTCGGTACCCTGACGGGCCCGGAGCTTCGGGGTTGGGAGCAGAGGCTGGGCGTGGCGCGCTGGTGGGGGCAATCCCTGCTGAGGTGGCCCGGCTGATTGCAGGCAGAGCAACTCAGCCTGTCCTCTTCGTCCCGGCGGGGCGGTTCTCGCTTAGCGGCGGGCGCGTCGTCTCGGCGTCACCATCTGGTGGCGCCTCTCCGGGGCTCGTCACGTTCCTGTTGGAAGGTCTGGACTAGTTGCTCCTGGCGCGCACCTAGCCGCTCCATTCCTGCCTGGAGCTGCCTAATAGTCTCCTGCAGCGTGTCAACGCTGAGCGGGGTCTCTCGTCTCTCCCCGGCCGCGGCGTGGACCAAGCCCCGGGGGGAACCCTTGTCGGCGGGGAGGACCAGCTCGTCCTCCGTCCAATCGATCGCCGCCTGCAGTACCTGGGGAAACGGCCGTGTCCCGTCCTCCCTCATGTACTTCCGCATTTCTCTCCTCAGGGCCTCGTCCCTGAGGCCCACCACAAACCGCTCCTGCAGCAGGGTGGTTGCGTCGGCGACCAGCGTAGGCGCCCGACGTCGTAGGCGACGGATCCTCTCCTGCAGGTCATAGGCGAACTGGCGCACGGTCTCGCCGGCGGCCTGTCTTCGGTCAAAGAACTCCCCCAGGCGAACGCTGACCGGGACCTTGTCCCCATAGGTTTCTTCGAGGAGCGAGAACAAGGCTTCAGTGTCGGGGACAGTTCCCTCCGTCCGGAAGCGTACCGTCTGCTTCGCCTCACCTTTGAGGTGCAGCTGTACGACCTCCGCTTGTTCCTCCGCGGGCACTCGACTGGCACGGAGATGGGTCCTCATTGCCTGGATCCAGTCTTCCACAGGCAGTTCCCCCCTCTCGTTTTCACCTCCAAATTCGCTGCACTTCCGCTCTCGTTGGACGTACACCACCGGGAGGGGCGCTGGAGGGAGCTGTTGGAACATGGCCTGTGCCACGGCGAGCGACTCTCGGCGCCTGGCCTGTTCCAGTTGTTCGTGCTGGTGTTCCAGGACACCCTCCTGGTCCTGGAGTTGACCCTTTAGGAACTCCACTTCTGCGGCCAAGGTTTGCACCATCTCGGCTTTCCCTCCTTCCTCTTTGAGAGGGGCCGGCGGGTCATCTCGTTTGCTCCGCCCGGGACGGCCCGGCTCCGACCTCCGGCTTCGGGGTGTCGCCCTCCAACATCTTAGGTCTCTTGGTCGTCACGTACGAGGGAGTGGAGTAGGATGTGTATCCTGTTCGTGACGCCAAATGTAGCAGGGTGGATTATCCCTGCTTCGTGGGAACGGGTGGGCACAATCACTGGGTAGCGAGACACAGTAGAGCTCTGTCTAACTGCACCTCCGTCTTTGAGTCTGGAGCTTCAACTGGAGGCTGGCAGTGCGAGTGGATGGGGCCCGGGATTTACCAACCTGGTCTGGTACTCTGGTCTTCCTCCCCTGCAGCAGGGCGGTCAGCAGTACTCCCCAACACGCTCCCACTTCCCCCAATACAACCCTCCCACACCTAGTGACTGAATTGTAAATAAATAACTTGGTTCCCCCCGCAAGCAGTACCCTCCCTCAGTGACACTAGAAACCTTACAATAAAAAGGGAAAGGTGGAATAGGAAGGGGTTAATGGTATTAACGTTACCCACACCAAAAGAGTTGTTAAACGGCTCATGAATGGGCACGCACACAGAACTCCCATCTAATTCTTTAATGCTATTTTGTACTGTTCAGTTACACGAATGAATGGGAGTGCTCTAATGGACTGTAGTCCTACCATAACTCCATGTGTAACTCAATACCTTATGTCTACGTATATTCTACACACACCTCCGTGTTAGTGCCTGGAGTAATATACTTTAATGTGTTTTACTCATCACCCACGTCTGGGTCAACACCCTGTATAATACCTCTGACAGGCTTTAATTATACGGCAAGAATAATACCTCTCTAGGCTTTACTTATAAGGCAACAGGTCTGTAACCTCCCCACAGGGAAAGGGTTAATTAGATGGGAAAATATTATTAAACACAAACACGTTATCACACTCAAAAGAAATCAAAATGTGGGCCGACTTTACCAGAACAAAAGTCCTATGCTAATGCCGGCATGTAATGTTTGGGGTACCCCTTTATGAACGGTAGTTAGCAACTTTAGCTTCGCCCGCAGGCCGCACCACCCTGTGTACTGTGTAATAGCTCCGGAGCATAGATGCTCAATTGTACTCAACCAAAATGGCGGCCTCGCCACGCCACCGTTGTCCGGAAGGCAAGATGGCGTCGAACGCTCTCGGCGAGGGCGCTAGCAAGCGGGGCTGGAGCGGAGGGCAGTGTTGGGCTGAGAGCGTGTGCTGGGTGGTGGCGACCTCTGTTGGTCGGGACGAACTCCCGTGCTCTGAAGACAGCCTGGTGCAGATCTGGTTGTAGACAGCCGGAGCAGACCGGTTGTAGACGGTTGGTGTTGGGTCGACGCGCATTTATAAGCTTGCCCTCACTAACACTGCAGCTACACTCTGGGTCCCAAACAGCCCTCCTGCTAGACGGGGTATATAATAACGCAGGGTGTCCCTAAACACCGGTCCTCTTCACGCCACGCTGGCGGGGCGCCTCCATAGAGGGGATAGCTTTAACTTAAGCCCAACTCGGCTATACCGCCTTTGTTCTAGGATAACTCGTTTTATATCACTAGGGAATTCAGTAGGGAAACATGCAACACGCTTCTACGTTTACTGTTATAGGATAACCCGTCGCTCGCTCCGGCGGGGCTCTCCGGCGGGGCTCTCCGGTGGTTCTTTAACGGGGCTATTCCAAAGCACCTCCCGTTGTAGCTGCGACCGGTCACGGCGACATCCCAAGCCGAAGAGGCTCGCCTTCCCTCTTCCATCCCCATTTACTTGCTCCCCCGGCTCTCTGGTACGCTCTCTGCCTGCCACCGCCCCCTGCTGGTCGCCAACTAGCCACACAGGGAGGCTGGGTGAGTGAATATGGTCCAGCGATACTGTTCATAATCCATATTCCAGCGAGTAGGACAAGGAGGAGCCTGCATCATTGTTTGAAGGAATATTAATGGAAACTAATTAGAATGTCTTGGTGCACAAAGGGGAGATAAAAGGCAAGTCAGCACATCTGAATAATAGGCATATTTTCAGGTTGCTACAATAGTTTGTCTCTCCTGCCCATGTAAAGCGTCTTTGAGCACCTGGAAAAGCGCTATATAAGATAGATGTATTATTATTATTATTATTATTATTATTATTATTATTATTATTAACAACACACAGTAACTACATGCATCATTGTTTACAATGAACGGTGGGGCTAATCGAAAGGACTGGACACGGACGCGTTAAAAAGCAATCAATTAATTTAATATAACAGTCCGGTTCTGTGTTTGTTTGTGTCTGTAGATTGTTGGTGAACAACTAACTTTAGGTTAGTTTAACGCGTCCGTGTCCAGTCCTTTAGATTAGCCCCACCGTTCATTGTAAACAATGATGCATGTAGTCACTGTGTGTTGTTGTAGCCACCGGGTAAATCGCGATTTTTGATTGGTTTGTCATGACAAACCAATTACATAATCCAACATATGTGTAAAGGCACAACATAGTCCAGTTAACGGTATATTTTTTTAATGATTCGTTACGGCGTAATCAATACTTCCATTTGTATAAATTGCGTTAAGGGGAGCTTAGTATTCCTGCCTCTGAGGAGCGCGTCGCGGCTCATGCGCATGCGCGCGGTCGGATCAGAGCAATGCGGAAGGACATGTTGGCTGCCGAAAGTATTCACGCGTCTGGGTCCTTTGGTGCATCAACATTAACAGACAATTAAAGTAGAATGAAATCAAATGGAATATATAAACTAAATTAGAATATTCTTTCTTATTACAGGTGCAATCAAGCCCATTGTGATATTTCCTCCGACGCCAGAGGAGCAACAGAACAACTGCATTTGATCTCGTCTTGTCGATGGTGTAAAATGAATTACGTATATTGTTAGTAAGTTAGCCCTGTAATAAGCGGGATAATGTATAGTGTCGTGGAAATATATTATCATGTTCTTATAGATCTGTGTTGAGATATCATGTTATACAGCTTGACTCTCAGTATGACCAGGTTGACTGGTTGATGTGTGTATGTCTCTTTAAGAAAACTCCAATGGACTGACATCTCGCCAGCCATAACTTCTTTGTTGTTGTTCCCACTGGCTGAGAGCCATTTTGTTTACCTTCGTCATCATATCTGATGTGTTGTGTTGTGTCTGACAACTGTGTATTTGGCATACGTGTGAACAGCGTTCTGGGTCAGTCTTCGGCCAGACGCTAGTGGGTTAACATATTGTCTCTGGCTGTTGACTGTCCTTTCAGACGTGGCCACGGTGAAATAACTTTTCTTCTTATTGTAAATAAACTTTCCTATTATTAATAATGACTCATAATGATTTGTAAACAGCTCATCGTTTAGTCCTTTAATATTTCCCATTACAGATGGCGACGAGAGAAATTATGGGATTTTTTTTTAACTAGTTTATTAGATTTTAAAGCGATGGGAGTCGAGGTGGCCGCGGAGCGGGCTCTGCAGACAGGGTGAATCTTGAGTTTCCAGGGAAGCGCTTTCCTGTCTCATACTCCTCCGCGCATTGTGAGGGGGAGAGAACCACCTGCGTTGTCCGTTTTGCTGTTACCTCCGGCTAGAACCTTGGGAACGCGTGGGGAACATTCGGTGAGCTGTTGGCATTCTGTTTAAAGCGGTTTTGTTTTGCATCTATAAAGTAGTTAGGTTACGATTAGATTAGGACGTCTAGGTTGACCAGATAGCGTATGACACAAAGTGGTGATTGCCGACGAGCAGTCCAGGGGAGATAATATCTCTTGCCTCAAAGCCTCCGAGATAAGACAAGGAGAAGGGGGACGCCTGTCTACGACTGTCTTGTCAACTCTGACAGGTAAACCTATGGGGATGCATGTGGGAGTTTGAAGTTATTTTTGGGGTTCTGGGTCTAGATGGGGTCTAACACTAGAACATAGTAGGGTTAGAGTTGTTGAGTCTCTGGGTCCAGGTGGGGACAAACACTATGTAGTAAATTCCCACAGAACTCTACAATAATCTGAGGTTATTGTAGTACAGTACAAATGAGATTGCTTATCTGGAAGGAGGAGAAAGGGATCATATTGATAGATTTGTTGATCTCTTCAGCAGATGAAGAATTAAACGTGTAGGCCAGACAAACCATGAACTATAGTCCAATTCAACATTTATTTGATCAGAGCCAGAGGCCAAGGTGAATAGGACAAAAGATTATCAGAAAACATTAACAGGGCTGTCTGTGTACAGAAATCACAATCAGGTTTGCATTCTCAAACCTCAATATGTACATAAACAGTCACTTGGTAACATAATTTGAACATACATTGACCATACTGCACACATTATACATGAGTAAATCTGGTTTCAGACATTAAGGATTAAACAACAAATGGTGTTTCCCATGTATTTACTCACATAAAATGCAACACAGCACAGCATCAGTCAGTCTCTCGGTGGTGGAGCGGTGGAGCCACAGACCCCTGGGGTTGGTTTGGTCTGGGGCTCCCGAACCACCATTTTGTGTCCTCTTATATACTATAATTTCTAGCCAATAATAGAATACAGTTGGTTCGTGGGCGATCTCCTGTGGGGGCTGGCAGCCCCCACCTCTGGGTTTCTCTGTGGGTTCCTGTTGGATCTTGTCTCACGGGTGGGGGCTGGCATGATGTCATCTAGTGGGGTGGTGTGAATACTCTTTGACCCTTTGGGCCTTATTACCATACAGTACTAATCTGGTCACATAGTGGGGGTGGAGAATGGCTCTCTGTCACCCCTGTTTCATCCATATTTAGCACTGAAAACCCACTCTGCTAGTTGACAGAGTAGCTGTGATGATCTCTAATTATTCACACATATTATTTATGAAATTCCACGTCAATATTTACCACATTTCCCCGTTTTGACGATTCTTATCGTCACATATGATATATTGACTTGATTTTCTATACATACTAACCATACATAATAAAATCCATTTTTTCCAAAATTAAAATTCATTTTTTCAAAATTTCTCCATTTTTTCTTTTTCCATTTTTCTTTGGTACATATCATCAATTAGCTTTTGCTCCTCAAGGCTCATAGCCAGAGGCCTACTTTTGAAACAACAACTTTTGAGCTTGTTGAACACAATAAAACAATTTAATCTAATCATTATACCTTTAAATAAAACACAATTTTTAAAAACCCATTTTTCTTAAGTTACAGCACTTTTGATTCCACATTCTTTCACAAGATCTGAGGAAGACACAGAAATTATTATTCATTCTTTCATACATTTTGCTTTTTTCTCTTGTTAATTCCTTTTCCAAGACAGCACAATCACATTTGCTTAATCAACTCAGTTGGTCTTCTCACCTCTCCCCCCTTTATGAACATACCATGGACATAATACCTACCACCTCGGCGCACAGTAGGACAGGGAAGGCGGAGCATCACTCAAGGAAAAAAATTTTCACCACCTCATTTTGGCCATAATCTACACCTAATATTCTACCTATGTGCATGTGTTTAGTACTCCTGCGTTGTGTCATAATCTATACCAGTTGTTACCGTTCAGTCACCTCCCGTTCAACATACCAATCACACCACATCCAACAGAGGCCCTTGCTCAACTCCAGTCTCTGACCGTTTTCGCCCCCCCCCTCCACCCCATGTCGGCCAGCCTCAGCTGTAGCCACTGTTTGTAGGCCTGTGACCTCGTCATATTTTGACCCATGACTGTATTTCCTTGGATCTACAGACGACTCTGTCAGCCTGGCGGTTTGTCCCAAACCTCCGGCCGCTGTTCTCGGGGCTATTTTGAAGGAGGGGCCAGGGTCCACAAGCGACCTCTCTTCACAATCCAACAATCTCCCACAGGAAATGACTGAACGGGTTCACACCATTGTCTCATAATCTAATGAAATGTATTCCTACACATCTTCCATGACTCCTCTACCTGTGACGGTCCGTCCTCCCCCCCGACCGAAACTGCGAGGGAACAAAACACAAAACAAATTTTCTTTACATAACATGAAATATATCTCCAAGAGAAACCAAACGGTAATCATTATGCAAACGTGATGGGACCACTTAGCTATTGTTGACATTCCGTTGACGTTTCGTCGCCACTTCCTCCAGCCTTCTCCACTCACTCAGACCATAACAGAGAAATAAGAAACAAAAGGCAAATAATCAAAAAAAACATTCCAACAGATGTGAAAGCAAATCAATGAAATTAACCAGCTCCAACCGCAGACCACCTCAATGGTTATTTAGAAAGAAAAGAAAAGAAATTTAAAACCCTACATCTAAACCCCATCACACCTGTCATTGTGATTTTGACACCTTTCAAGCCAGCACATTCACCCTCTACAGGCCCCATTCACACCCAATCAGGCCACACAATCATAGATTAAAAATAGAAAAGAAATCTAAAAATCTAAATTCAATACCCCATCCATACAAAACATTCAAAAGAAATCAAATCAAATGAAATTAATAAAAATAAACTCCTTCAGTAAAACAAATGATATGAAACAAATGATAAGCGACAATAATTCCCAGGTCTATTTGTGGTATAACCCAAGTGGTTTGATATGCTCCTTATTCTGATAGACAGGATAACAGCCCTACTACTCATTAACGTCATTATTGTTTTATTTTACCTAGATATGACTTATACTAAAAGTGGTCTGCTGGCTCACCCAGCTGACATCTGATCCCGACACAAGATCTAACATCCTGTCTATTGTTAGGCCTTAACTAGATAACAGAATCGGTTTACGATGTCATCAACAGCTCAATCATTCACTGAAATCAAAAGGACATAGACAAAAACAGACCCAATCTTCCACAGTCACTGATCTGCAAACACCATCGCTTTCAACATATATTACACATATCATAAACAAATACTTTTAAACTTTCTCTCATACACTCGTTAATCAACCACAGACAGACAAACAATGTTAGTTCTTCTGCGCTCAACTTTTCTGCTCTCAATTTTTCTGCTCTCAATTTTTCTGCTCTGATCTCAGGCTACACTCATCTCCGGCTAATACAATCCACACTTAATTTCCACACTCCTACCTACTGCCAGAAAGAGTCTAGGAACTCTCCCTCAACGACAGAACCTCAAAGCATTCCTAGTACTTTGAGAGCCTACCGCTATTCCCCCTAACCAAAAAGCTAGCCCTCCAAAAGTCATAACCCCATTGAACGACTACCTCCCTGATTGTCTCACTCACTGACCCAGCTGTGTTCTGTATTAGCACGCTTCCTGTCACACCTTCCATGTCCCTTGTTGTAAAAAACAACTGTCAACTGTTATCTCACCTACAACTGTTCTCTCCTATCTTCACCTCTGACCTCTCTCCTGTTGCATCTAATCTTACGCCATCCTGTCATAAAAAGAACAGCCATTGTAACAGCTGAACATCTCGACCCCCCCTTGGGCATTTTGACCTGCCTCAAAAGGATTCCTACCCCCCTGGGCAATATAACCTTCTCAACTTTTGTCTCTTTCATGATCCATGCATACAGTCTCCCCTGAGCATAAAGGCTTTTGACACAAAGACCCTATCTCCCCACTTCATGAACATAGGCCCCCTGTAAATCATTAAATGGTTAATCACACATCTCATCCCCCAGAGGCAAGCCGCCCTCAGGTTTTTGAATTAATCACACATTCCCAGGGAGAAGGCTAACCCCCTCCCCAGCGTATAAAATTAACATTAACATACTGTTGCCTGCCATTCTAGTCACAGACAGTATCCTAAGCACAGAGATCTATGGAATGAAAGCAATCCCACACTTATCAAAATACCACAACTTATGTAATCAGATCAACACAATCATTATCAAAAATTGTCATTGCAGCAATAAAAGTGTATTCTAACACAGCAAGCCCCCATCAATAAATTATAATTCCCTATGATCAAGGGGCTTGTATCAAGCATTAAATGTCCTAACCATATTAACAGTGTATCAAAGATTTAACAATCTAAAACAAGCATTGTCAACACAATCAAATCATTAAATCGTCATTGCATTAATAACATTGTTTCCTGACACAGACAGCAAGCCTCTATCAATAAATTATAATCTCCTACAAGTCTGAGGCTTGTGTCAACATTTTAACAGTGTATTAAAGATTTACCTCATACAAGCACCTAAAAATAATTACCATTCTATACAGACTTTAAAATCACATTTGTACATGCACAACACACACATAAGCATTTCTATCAACCACCACCTATTAGCAATTAAACATTATTAGTGGTTAGTTCCAACATGCCAAGACTAAAAAATTATATACAGGATATTCTGGGAACGTTACCTCCGTACATATGTGACATATGATTCTAATGTAGATGTATTAATTAAATATAATGCAAGCAACATGTCCTTTTCAGTGTAGAGCGCTCTCCCAACTCAGCCTGTAGCTTCTCTCAAACCCCACTTGGTCAAGACTATATACTTGTGTAACATAACATTGCCTAGTTTACAAGTCCAATGTGTATCTGGTATATGAACCCCAGTGTAAATTAAGGGCATGTATCATCTAATCCTACTTTAACCTGTCTCATCACATGCTACCCCTACACAATTTGCAGTAACGCCACCAAACCTACTCCCAGAACATCGTCTACAATCACACAGAAAGCACAATACACAACACATAAACACAACCACTTTACAAAATGCAGAATATTCACTAGAATGCACAATATACCAACACAGCCATTCTACAAAACGCAGAATATATCCCTACCCGTTAATCCTGGCCTCTGAGCGAATGACCACGAATGTATTAGACCCAATCCACGTTGTACCGCGCATGCGCAGTGGCCAACGGTGCTCCCCGGACAATGTATTACGGCAAAGCATAACTAATATCATAAACGCCTTGTTCCAACATAACACACCACCACGACATCAACCACGTTCTCTAACCCTTCCCAAACATCATTCTCAAAACTCGAAACGTAACATATGTCGCTCGCAAACTCCACAAAACAACGGCACGCAAGCTAACTAGCTTAGCCAGCTCTAATGCGACGTTCAAGGCCCTCACGGGAGCCGTGCCTTTCAAGATCCGTTCATCCACGCAATTCGCTCAGTACCAATCCAAGCATAAACAATCCACACAAGCTCAAAATAACCAACCACTTTAAGGGAAAATAATTTTTAAAACATTTCTCACCATCCAACGCCGCACACATAGTCCAACACGAATCCTCTCTCCTACCCTTCTTTCCGCCTCACTTCATAGTACCGCGAACGTTACACACTCTCTTCAACACCATGACGTCATCATGCAGCGACTTCTTAATATAATACACAATCGCTACCGCATCAATAATAACCCTCAAAACGGCCACAATCTCTCCACCCTACGTCTCGATTCGCTTCTTACCTGCAATCGCCGCCACAGTGTTTAATCAATTCTCTCATAACGCCATCGTAACGTCCCCAGTTTCACCGCGGACTTTTCCACAGAGCTAAGCTAGCTAGCCCCCATCACCAGTACGACTCGCCCCAGACCTATGTTCGTTGGTCATTAAAATATCATAACAATACAACAATAAGCTCCTACGTTTCGCCAATCATTCCTAACCATAGCCATAGTCCCCCATACAATTCCTAACCATAGCCATAGTCCCCCATACAATCATTACTGAATGTTTAAGCTTACCATAGCTCCGTTGTCGAAATGCCCGCGGCAGATCCCACATACCGTCAACAACCACCGCGCGACCTCCTAAATGCAATATCAGGCATATTTACCCCCCGTACTATAGACAGTGTTTAAGTTTATTATATCGCTTCTTAATCGACTTCCCATTTAAGTACTTATTTATTGTTACAGCGTAACGCAGTTAACTAACACGTCTGTTGCGCTCAAAGTCAAACAAGACCCACCGGGTCTGCTCGGCGGCTCTAACCACGAACACGCACCTTCGTTTAATTCGGCCGGATGGTTCCTGCAGGACACGTCCAGACTATCACGCGAGTAGACAGTAAACCATCCCTATTGGGCCCCTCAAGCACGAACACAAATAAATGCCTACCCATAGCTGCAATAACATTCACAACCAACTTATTCTAGACCCCGCTTATATAAAAAAACCACGTATTCCCCTGTAACTCCACACGCCATTTTCCCCGATTTTACGAAGGTTCCCACTCAAGCTTACCACACCTGATTTGCATGTTCTGAATAGTAACAGAGCTCTGCACTCCATCCCATATTCTCTGTACTCAGTTCTCCCGTGGAACTATTCCCTGTACCCATTCTATACACAGCTCTCCTTCCATTCAGAACACCCAAATCATCACTCATTACCGCGCTCCTTATCCCGAGCATACCTTCTAGGGTTCTAGTATTTACTCAGGAAGCGCCACCCTATCGCACGCCAAAGACCACCGTGGTTTCCTGGCCAGAAAAACCTGCAGTCAGTCGCCATACGACGCTTATAACCTGTTCCGCAAACCGATAGGCTGTGAATCTCCAATTTCTCTTCATGTTTCCATGAGGCTTCTTGGTGCAACCCCCCTCGCATAGTTCATAAAGTATATTCCATACGAGGCTCAACCCCCGTGGCCCGCATAGGCCGCGACCGGCCTCCTGTGTCTGAACAAACACACAAACATAAAAAGCCCACGTTTGCATGTTCACTGCACAACAAGCGCGATCCTCATACCTCCGGACATCCTAACCTAAGTCACCGCTCCCCCATCCCTGCATGCAAAAGCCATATTCACCGTGGGTCCCAACAAGTGGCGTACACAACCAACCTTCATCCTGTCCCTCTCTCCTCCATTTCAGACAACAAGCCCCTCGTCTATAACTTCAAACGCAGCAACCCCCAGCCCTTTGCCCCGTACGTCCCCAACACACAGCAAGGTCCAGAGACCCTACCGCACCTTTTCAGGGGGAGACACAATAGGGTGGGAAGAACGGCACCATTTCTGTAGTAAATTCCCACAGAACTCTACAATAATCTGAGGTTATTGTAGTACAGTACAAATGAGATTGCTTATCTGGAAGGAGGAGAAAGGGATCATATTGATAGATTTGTTGATCTCTTCAGCATATGAAGAATTAAACGTGTAGGCCAGACAAACCATGAACTATAGTCCAATTCAACATTTATTTGATCAGAGCCAGAGGCCAAGGTGAATAGGACAAAAGATTATCAGAAAACATTAACAGGGCTGTCTGTGTACAGAAATCACAATCAGGTTTGCATTCTCAAACCTCAATATGTACATAAACAGTCACTTGGTAACATAATTTGAACATACATTGACCATACTGCACACATTATACATGAGTAAATCTGGTTTCAGACACTAAACTTAAACAACAAATGGTGTTTCCCATGTATTTTACTCACATAAAATGCAAAGTGCAGCACAGCATCAGTCAGTCTCTCGGTGGTGGAGCGGTGGAGCCACAGACCCCTGGGGTTGGTTTGGTCTGGGGCTCCCGAACCACCATTTTGTGTCCTCTTATATACTATAATTTCTAGCCAATAATAGAATACAGTTGGTTCGTGGGCGATCTCCTGTGGGGGCTGGCAGCCCCCACCTCTGGGTTTCTCTGTGGGTTCCTGTTGGATCTTGTCTCACGGGTGGGGGCTGGCATGATGTCATCTAGTGGGGTGGTGTGAATACTCTTTGACCCTTTGGGCCTTATTACCATACAGTACTAATCTGGTCACATAGTGGGGGTGGAGAATGGCTCTCTGTCACCCCTGTTTCATCCATATTTAGCACTGAAAACCCACTCTGCTAGTTGACAGAGTAGCTGTGATGATCTCTAATTATTCACACATATTATTTATGAAATTCCACGTCAATATTTACCACAACTAAAACATGGTATTGTTTTTCTTTTTGTGTGTTACCCTCTCGGTTTTTCCTCTGAACACTTGGGGTTTAAAGGTACGTTCCGAAAGTAAAGGCGAGAATTACATTTGTATCCGAAATAACAGGCGTGGGCAAAGTGTACTATGAGTATGTTGGAAATAGTCATGCAAGAGTCCCGATATTTAGGCATTATCTTTTAGGGGGCACTGATTCTGTTTTTATATGGTTGTTTTTCTTTCACAGATAGGCGGGAAGGTGACCGTGCGTGGGGGAATGCCATAGACAGAGGACAGTTGTTTTTCTTGTGTGACTTAGTTTCTAAACACCTTATCTGGTCAAACTGCAGTTGTTTCTAGATGAAACTAAGATAGGGGCATGTGTGCGTGTACGCTGCTATAGAGCTTTTTTCCCAAGTGATTAGAGGAAACAATTTTTTTTGTTACCACATATTTTATTTTGTTTTGTTTTGTTTTTGTCTGTTAAGAGAAAATAAGCGTGTTAAAATGGAGGTATCAGCAACCTGACACTTTGTTTTATTTTTCTTCCCCCACGGCGGTGCTTTCCCGTCTGTAGGTTCCCGGGTGCGTTACCGGCCGTTCCCGCCACGACAACTGCCTCGTTGCGAGGAGATTGGACGGTCGGGCAGTCACAGTTAGCCCTGGTGAGGACTTTTCTCACAGCTTCCGTGGGGCAGAGCATCCCGAGACGGAAGAAAACAGAGTTGCGAGGCGGGATGGAGGCCGGCAGCGCATTGGCTGGGGGGGCACGGCTGGAAGGCATCGACCTGAGGACATGATGATGGCAGGCAGAGTATATGACACACACATGTTTGCATGAAGGCACGTTATGACAGGGGATGAACAATTCTGGTTGAAATATTCTCATTATTTTGGTTGAAATATTCTCATTATTCTGGTTGAACAAATCTCATTAGATATTTCCATTGGAAAAAACCCTATCAGATTTGTAACAGGCTTGATCCACTGGCTGTAGTGTCATAGAAGAGCACAGTGTGAAAATAGCTGCAAAAATTAACACTAATTGTCAGTGAACAAATCTACACCTGCCTATTCTGTTCCATGACCACTTTCTCATTCTTGGGTCCACAGCTGTGCAGTACATTCTGTCATGTCATATTAACACACAACGTTAAGCATAAAAATAGCTGGGCAAAATCAAAAATCAAAACAATAGGTAAAATCGTACTGGTCCCTGGAGAGAACATGCTAGCATGTGAATATACTTGATGGTCAAATATATACACTCACACACACACAGACGCACACACACTTGAGCATCAGGGCTAGACCATGACCACCGCTTATAGCCTTGGCCACACAGGGAGTGGCTGCCAAAAAGGAAGTGAGCGTGTCCCGGTTGTGTGCAGCCAGGGGAAGAAGAAGTGTTAAAGTTATTAGCTGAGAGGGAGCACTCTGTTTAGGGGCCATCCTGTGCCGAGCGAAGGCTTCCTGCCCCCCCGGTTCTCAAAACAACATGGAGGGAGGGTCACGGGAGAGGAGTGGGTGCATCAGGGGTAGTATATACTAGGGCTGTCTTAAAGGGGAACTATCTTATAAATGGCCTTTTTCAGTGTTTAGCATCGTTTCCTAGCTATGTGGACTTATATTAATATGATCTATGTCTCTAATGATCATATTGGCGCATTCTTCCAATTCTCCTCTCACAATATTCACCCTCACTGAACTGAGTCATCTGAAAATGTGATGATTTGTGATGTCAGAAAAACACCGCTGCATGATAATGTTCAGGCGACGCAGTAACTTACCATTGTGGTTGGAGCCCAGCCTCAAAACGGCTTAAGATCTTGAGGTAGAAAAATGCTGTTTTTGAGGACTTGATTAGAAATACAAAACAATGAATTAAAAAAAAATATATATTACAGAGGTGTTCCATAAAGTCACAGGAATTGTGTAAAAGTGCCCAAATAGTGAAAGAAATAGTAAAATAGTCCCCCTTTAAATACTTCGAAGCTTCGAAGCTTCGTTCGATGGCACAAGCTTCGAACATTAAAAAAAAATCGAAGTAAAAAAAAAAAAAGATAAAAAGAAATTTCAAAAAAAAAAAAAAAAAAATTTTACTTCGATTTGTGTGTGTGTGTGCGTGTGTGTGTGTGTGTGTGTGTGAGAGAACTACCCATCCCAGTTAGGACAGCCGAATCCCGTCCAATCTTTCGCCGTCGACTAAAGACTCACTTCTTCAACCATTATCTGAAATGATTAAAAAAAAAAAAAAAAAAAAACTGTGACTAACCTTACTGTCATGCACTTTTCCTAATAAACTAACCTACACTGTAACACGCAACACTTTGATAAACATTGTTACTCAGCTGATAGAGTTGTACCCTTCTTGCTGTCTTGTCGTACAGAACTTGTAAGTCGCTTTGGATAAAAGCGTCAGCTAAATGACTAAATGTAAATGTGTGTGTGTGTGTGTGTGTGTGTGTGTGTGTGTGTGTGTGTGTGTGTGTGTGTGTGTGTGTGTGTGTGTGTGTGTGTGTGTGTGTGTGTGTGTGTGTGTGTGTGTGCGCGCGCGCATGGGGCCATTGGGTGGGGCCGGGGGACAAATACACTGGAGGAAAGTAACCCAGCTCAGCACTGCCCAAATTATATCATCACTATTGCCTGTTTGAAGGATATCATCCTCAAATACATATACACCTACATGCCTTGTAGAATTTCACACATAAGAAAGAAAGATACTGGGATGAATAAACAAAATAGGAAATAAAATTTAGATAAGGTGCTACTGAGATGTTTTGGTGAGTTCTTTGTTTTTTTGTGGAAGTTGCCCTTCTTAAAAATGCATGAACATTCACTGATAATTGGTCTGTAGTGGAGTCTACAAGGTCTACATTGCCGGACCATGTAGAATCCGGACCTTGTAGACTGACATAATTCTGTGCATAGTTTAGTCTACACAGGCCATATTTCAAATAATCAAAATCTTACTTCATTCATCTTAAACATTCTTGATTTGGGGGATTGGTAGTTCCCATGAAATCTGAAGTTGTTCAAACGACAACAGCGATCCACCTTGAATTAAATCACACAGCCGAGTGAAACCTTGTTGGCTCAGTCACGAAAGGGGCTACTTAATTAATTAATCCAACCCACTTTATTTATAGAGCACATTTAAAAACAACAAAGTTTATGAAAGTGCTGTACAAGTCCCACAACATAAGATAAAAAAAAAAAAAAAATAAAAAATCGAAGCTTCGAATTAAAATCGGCCCTGTTGTGAAGGGCCAGATTAAAGCTGAGAATCTACATTTATTGTTTTATATACCTTGTATATTATTTATATATACACGTTATATCCCTTTAAGCCTGCGTTTGAATCCTAGTAATATTTGCTTTCCTTATTGGATAACGCTATCGGCGCCAGACGGCGAGCCCCTAAAGTCAGGTTCAAAGGCGAGTCCGGGCATGTTGCAACATGCCTGGAGACGGCGCATTGATTCGAGACGAGAACTGAGGTTCGGCACTAGAAAGCCACTTAAGTATATATACGGCGGCAGGTGCGAACAGTAGCTGTTCATCAAGTTCAGTGTGATTCTAATGTAGTGAGAAGCAGTTCGTCTAACAGAGCGTTGAGAACCACGTGCGAAGTGAATAGTAAAAGTGTCAGATTTAATGCAGTAACGTCAAGTTCGACTTAGCTTAATGTGAAGTAAAGAGTCGTTAATTTATTGTGTATCGTGCCAACAGCAGTTCGTTCGTGTGCAGCATTACCCAGCAGTTCGTTCGTTTAGCTAGTGGAACCTTAGCCAGTGTGCGTGGACTAAATACATTGGTGCCAGTACACGAGGAGGCCTAGTCGGAGAACCTACTGGACATGTGCATATTGGAACCGACGGCGGCGATTGCAGAACCAGTATTGGTTGGATTATAGTGATTGTGGAACGTACTACCCTTGGAGAAAAGCATCGTTAATACCCACTGTTGTTTGGATTTAACCACCGTGAGGATCTACTTCGGGCTGGCTTCGTGGACCGAGGCTAGCTGGCTATCATCATTGCTATCGTGCAATTGGATTACAGTTATTGCTTGTGGCTGAGCTTTGGATTACAAGGACTGGATTCTGTACGTGAACCCCCTTCTTCTTCAATTGATCAGACTGAGTATCCGAACATTCCTCTCTCCTCCAGAGCTTACCTCTCTGGGAGGAAACCCCTTGTCTCCAGCGGTACCAGCGTTTCCCCCTATAATTACCATCCTACGCCAGGCGGCGTTAGCCTAGTACCCCATCGTAGGAATTATTCTATTCCCACTGACTTTTGCTACTGACTGACTTATGCATATTCTTCGCCATACAAGCGCGACCTTAATTCTCATATCTGTACAATTTGCTGCATAATAATAAATACCCTCAATGATATTTCTTTGTCACCGTGCCGTGTTATTATGAGTGTCTGCCATAATTAGTTGTACTGTCTGGCAAGTAATACTAAGTACATAATTAGCAGTGGTTTAATCTATCACAATCTTTAATACAGTCAGGGTTTTGTAACCCCTCAGTTACAATTGGTCCTTCGAGCCGGAGGGTATCAGTAATCTTAATATCATATTAATATTGATATGGCCAGCGGCGGACACTCTCCAGACGGCTCTCCCAAACTAGAGCGCCCTAGGCGCAAACGTCAGCCCCCTCCACACCTGGAGGACTACGCTTTCGTTTTACCTCCTAGCTTATCTAAAAAGACGTTAAGCACGGATAAAACTGATAGCTTAAGCATGCCCAATCCTATCGACTTGTCGGCCCCACCAGTAGAGACCCCAGTGGGTTCAAACGAAACTGACTTAGCTCACGGGGGGGAACAAGCGGGACATGACGTGACTATACCCCAAGACAGCGCCACCGGGATAGACCCCGGAGCGCCCAAGGATAAAGAAAGCGCCACCGGGATAGACCCCGGAATGCAAGAGACCCAAGAGCGCGCACCCGAGATAGACCTCGGCGCGCACCCAAGAGAAGAGTACCGCGTCTTAGAGATGGACCTCGGGGCGCGGGAGAAATCAAGAAGCAGCGCTCAAGAGATGGACCTCGGAGCGCGCCAAGAGAACAGGTCCCCACCAAGTCCTGTCAGCGCCCGATCACCTCCATCAGTGTCATCCCCCAGCGAGGCTGACCAGCGACTAGCACAAGCCTTGATCGCCACACTAACTGCATCAACCGAAAGAGACCGTCTCCAAGCACAGACACTTAGTGAGCGCGAACACTCTGCAATGGAACGAGAGCGCCTCCAAGCGCAACAACAGAGTGCGCACGAACAGTCTGCAGTGGAGCGCGAACGTCTCCAAGCGCAACAACAGAGTGAGCACGAACGCATCCGACTGGAAGAGAGTCGCCTCCAGGCTGACGCAGCGATGACTATCAGACTGGAAGAAAGGCGCCTCCAGGTTGAAGAGAACATTCAGCGAGACCGCACCAACGCGCAACGCGATGCACAGCGCGCCGCCGCCAATGCACAGCGCGAAGCGGAGCGAGACCGTCTGCAGGCGCAGATGATAGAACAATTGATCCAGAGGGCGACCCCCCCCCCCCTCCTCCACACGGAGCTCCCGGAGATCATCACGACACGGGTCGAGGGCACCTTCCCCTACCCGACAAATCTACACAGGACCCAGCCAACAGGAAGAACCTGCCTACGTCGCCGAGCCCCCTCCCCGACCGGTCTATACGGGACCCAGCCAACGGGAAGAACCTGCCTACGTCACCGAGAAACTAACTAGAAGACTCCAGGACCTAGCGGAGGACAAGGGAGGACAGCAAGCCCACCAGCACGAACCTACTTTGGACCAGGAGGCCCGGTACAGCCCCGACCTCAGCCCCGAGTCACTGCGTTACAAACCCCCGACCCAACCCATGGATGAGTTTAATACACAGTCAGCACCGAGGAGCAGCACCTGGGGGCCCGGCCTCTGGTACCCACCCAGCACTAACCCACGACCACCCGTACGGGGAGACTCGCCCAGGAGGCCTCTCCCCCTACGCGCATCGGTGTCCCAGCCATCCATGGCATATTACCTTGGAACACCGACGTTCCCAGACTTTACGCGTGAGGACAGAGCACAGTACACGGAACTACGCATGTGTTTAGAGACTATAATGTCCGATGTACACGACGAGTCTTATAAATATGCCATCCTCCTCAAGCATCTTAAAGTGCCCAGAGCGCATAACATAGCGCTGGCATATTCGAACTCAAGAACCCCCTACTCAGATGCTCTGGTGGCCCTCGACGCGCGCTATGGACGCATATGGGATTACGTGATCCAAGAAATACGAGATATCGACCGCCTCCCCCCAGCCAAAGACAATAGAGCACTAGATGACCTCTCTATCAAGGTACAATCCCTTGTGGGGATGCTGGGGTCACAAAAGGAGAAGGGGAGATATGAACTATATGCAAATTCCAACGTGGAGCGGATACTGGAGAAGCTCCCTCCAGCCCGTCAAGAGCGTTTTCGGCGGCAGAAAGACCACCGCGACCCCCACGGCCCAGAACCATCCCTCCTAGACCTGGCTGATTTCCTCGCCAGGGAGGTCAGCAGTCTACGATTGGACACATTCGTGTGGAGTGGCTCTAGACCTAGAGATGGACCGAGGAGGTTCAATGACAACCGCCGGTCCGTGACCGTTATGCACCAGGCCGAGTCAGTGCCGCAGCACAAGAACCACAACACCCCCCCCCGCGAAGGGAAAGTGGAAGATTGCCTGCCAGTATTGTGAACATGAACATTGGCTGTCTCAATGTGACACTTTTAAGAAGCTGACTGCTGACGAAGTGAGTCAGTGGATCAAAGCGAACCGCCGATGCTTCCGCTGCGCGCGCAGCCACTTGGCAGCTGAGTGCCGCCTGAAGAAAAGATGCAGCAAGTGCGACGGCGCCCACCTGGATGTCCTACACGACAGCAACAAGAGGAGACCCGTACCACAAAGCAGCTCGAGAGTAAACGTCATGTATATAGACCCTGCGAAGAGCCGGAGCTCCCGAGTGCTCTTGAAGGTGGTCCGAGTGCTCCTAAGCTACGAGGACAAGGTCCTGGACACTTACGCCGTCCTCGACGATGGGTCTGAAAAGACTCTCCTCCTCGCTTCCGCCGCAGCCCAGTTGGGCCTGCGGGGTACCGAAGAAACAATGACAATCCGTACTATTCGGCGAGACCTAAAGACCATAAAGGGCGAAAACGTCTCATTCACAATAGCAGCGGTCGAACAGCCCGAGAAGCGGTACAGCATCACTAATGCCTTCACAAGCCATGACATAGGTCTGTCATGTTATACCTACCCCATACCACAGCTGATGGAGAAATACGTGCACCTACGCCAACTGCCTATACCGTTCATCGACGGCGCAACCCGACCCTGCTCATAGGCTCCGACCACGCAGACCTCATCGTCCCAACGGACCAGGTCCACATCGGACCCAGAGGCTGCCCAGCCGCGGTCAAGACCCGCCTGGGTTGGACGCTACAAGGCCCCCTCTCCGGGTCTTCCAACCGACCGACAGCCACCCGCTGCCTCTACACGAGGGTAAGCGATGACGACACCACCCTCCTGCAGCATGTCGACTCGATGCCCTTCAAGAACGAACGGAAACTAGTTCGTTCCAAGGAAGACAAGTATGCCATAGCTCTCCTCGAGCAGAAGACAAAGAGGGTCGAGGTCGACGGAGTGATGAGATACGCAACTCCACTCTTGAGGCGAGAAGGGATGCCCACCCTCCACGCATCAAAGGAAGCGACTCAACGCTATCTACTGAACACCGAGCGGCGTCTAGCCAAAGACCCCCCTCAAGCCACTATATACCGCGCTGAGATCGACAAACTGATCACAGCGGGACATATAAAGAAAATCGACAATCAAGAGGCAGACCAGACGACTGAATCCTGGTACGTGCCCCACCACAAGCTCCACCACAACGGCAAGAACCGCATTGTATTCAACTGCAGTTACCAGATCGGACTACAGAACCTGAATAAATTGCTCTTACCCGGCCCGACACTCTGCCCCTCCCTCCTCGGCGTACTACTACGTTTCCGCCAAGACAAAGTGGCCATCAGCGGCGACATCAAAGGGATGTTCCTGCAGGTGCGACTGATGGAGGAGGACAAGCCCCTGCTGCGGTTCCTGTGGAGAGAGAGGATCGACGATGAACAACCCTCCATCTGTCAATGGGAGGTCCTCCCCTTCGGCAGGAGTTTCTACGTGGACAACTGTCTAAAAAGCGTATCAACGCCAGAAGAAGCCGAAGCCATCCTACTTAAGCTCCGAGCCTCCCTGATCAAAGGCAGCTTCGACCTTAGGCAGTGGGCCAGCAGTGACCCTCAAGTACTTCGCAGCCTCTCCCAAGAGACAAAGGCAGCAAGCAGCGAGACCTGGATGGCGACCACCCCAGGTGAAGCACAGGAAATGACATTGGGCCTCGTCTGGCGCTTCAAAACAGACTCGCTCCATTATAAACACACACCCCTGACCCAGGAGCAGGGAAGGGCGACCCCTCTACCGACCACTCGACGGAGCGTATACAGAACACTCGCAAGCCAATACGACCCGCTGGGGTGTATCCTACCTTACACCACTCGGGCGAAGATGCTTGTGCGAGAACTGTGGGACAAGGAGCAGGGCTGGGACGACCCCATACCCGACCATCTGGCTTCCACCTGGAGAGAGTGGGAGGGAGAACTCAACTCACTCAAAAATGTGAACATTCGCCGGAGCTACTTCCCACCCACAGTGCGGCTGGAGACGTGTCAGATGGACCTGCACGTCTTCAGTGACGCCTCAGAAGTAGCTTACGGTTCGGTGGCTTACTTGAGAGCCAGAGAGGAGGGAGGAGAAGTACACACAGCCTTCGTCCTGGCTCGCTCAAGAATAGCCCCCCGCAAGCAACAATCTATCCCGCGTCTAGAGCTCTGCGCAGCTCTGGTAGGCGCGCAACTCGCCACACTGATACAACGTGAACTCACCATAACGGTGCGAAAGACAATATTGTGGTCAGACTCCATGACTGTGCTCACATGGATCCAGTCCGATTCTTGTCGATACAAAGTCTTCGTCGGAGTCCGAGTCACCGAGATTCAAGACTTGGTAGGATCAGCGTGCTGGAGGTACGTTGACACCAAGCAGAACCCAGCAGATGTCATCACACGGGGGATGTCTCTAGACGACCTCACACGTCCCAACATTTACAGTGACGGTCCTGAGTTCCTCAAGCTCCCGGAGGAGGAGTGGCCTACCCCCACACCACGGGAGGCTAGTCAAGAGGAGGCAGAGATCAAGAAGTCTATGTTCTGCGGGCTGACGCACGTCCCAGCTCCAATGGACCCTAACATAGACGACTGCTTAACCTTTGAGAGTGCTCAGAAAAAGACGTTCTTGTGGCACCACCCTGAGGTTCCCCCCACCACAGACATTGATGCATCGAACTACGCAGAAGCATAACTCCTTCTGCTAAAGAGAGCCCAAAGAGACTCATTTCCAGATGAGCTAGACTGCCTGCAGGGGAAAAAGCCAATCCCTTCAGACAGCCGACTGCTCACTTTGGCCGCCGAGCTCGACACCCAGGACCTCATCAGGGTGGGTGGTCGTCTGAGACGGGCCCCGGACTTGACGGATGATGTCAAGCATCCTATCGTCCTCAACAGCCGACACAAGGTAACCGAGCTTATCATACAGAAGTACGACGAGGATGTGCACCACGCGGGGGCAGAGAGAGTCTTTGCTGAGATCCGACGCCGTTACTGGATACTGCAAGGGAGCGAAGCAGTACGTCGCTTCCAACGGACTTGTTTAGACTGTCGCAAGTGGCGAGCACAGCCCAGTATACCTATGATGGCCGACCTGCCTCCCTGCCGCCTCCGACTCGGCGAGAAGGCCTTCCACTCCACGGGCGTGGACTGCTTCGGCCCTTTCTACGTCAAGAAAGGAAGAGGGACAGAGAAGAGGTGGGGCATTGTGTACAAGTGTATGACCACACGAGCTGTTCATATAGAAATCCTCCAGACCATGAGTACGGATTCATTCCTCATGTCCTTCCGGAGATTTCAAGCCCGAAGAGGAAGCCCGTCTGTGTTGTTGTCCGATCAAGGGACAAACTTCAAAGGCGGAGAAAGAGAAATGAGAGAGAGTTTCCAGGCCATGGGTGAAGGACTTAAGACCCGCCTCGCTCCCTCTCAGATCAAATTCCAGTTCAACCCCCCGAACGCCCCTCATTTCGGGGGAACCTGGGAAAGAGAAGTCCGTTCTATAAAGACTGCTCTGTACACCGTGCTTGGGGCCCAGACCGTGGCGGAAGAAGTCCTCACGACCGTCCTCACGGAGATCGAGGGCGTCTTGAACTCGAAGCCCCTCGGCTACGTCTCAAGTGATGTAGCAGACTTCGACCCAGTCACCCCAAACTATCTCTTGATGGCGCGGCTGGACCCTGCCCTTCCACAGGCGGTGTACAGACCTGAGGAAGTGAACGGCCGAAGAATGTGGAGATACAGTCAGGTATTGGCTGACCAGTTTTGGAACAGTTTCCTCCTCCACTACCTACCGTCCCTCCAAGCCCGTCAGAAGTGGGTAACGGACAGGGACAACCTGAAGGTGGACACAGTCGTTATGATCATAGACCAGTCACTACCCCGAGCTACGTGGCCGGCCGGCCGCGTAAGCAAAGTGATTACTGGTGCCGATGGGAAGGTCAGAGCGGCAGAAGTCGTAGTCCAAGGGCGGACCTACACCCGACCTGTGGCGAAGCTGATAGAGTTGCCGAAGCTCCCTGACTTCCCTGATGACGACCATGACCCACTGACTTTGTAGATTGCCCTACTCCTCACAAGAAATATTGAGCAGTTGACTGGACTATTAATCTGTCTCCCTTAACTAATTAGGTGCGGACTAATTAGGAGGCGGCTGTTGTGAAGGGCCAGATTAAAGCTGAGAATCTACATTTATTGTTTTATATACCTTGTATATTATTTATATATACACGTTATATCCCTTTAAGCCTGCGTTTGAATCCTAGTAATATTCGCTTTCCTTATTGGATACCGCTATCGGCGCCAGACGGCGAGCCCCTAAAGTCAGGTTCAAAGGCGAGTCCGGGCATGTTGCAACATGCCTGGAGACGGCGCATTGATTCGAGACGAGAACTGAGGTTCGGCACTAGAAAGCCACTTAAGTATATATACGGCGGCAGGTGCGAACAGTAGCTGTTCATCAAGTTCAGTGTGATTCTAATGTAGTGAGAAGCAGTTCGTCTAACAGAGCGTTGAGAACCACGTGCGAAGTGAATAGTAAAAGTGTCAGATTTAATGCAGTAACGTCAAGTTCGACTTAGCTTAATGTGAAGTAAAGAGTCGTTAATTTATTGTGTATCGTGCCAACAGCAGTTCGTTCGTGTGCAGCATTACCCAGCAGTTCGTTCGTTTAGCTAGTGGAACCTTAGCCAGTGTGCGTGGACTAAATACATTGGTGCCAGTACACGAGGAGGCCTAGTCGGAGAACCTACTGGACATGTGCATATTGGAACCGACGGCGGCGATTGCAGAACCAGTATTGGTTGGATTATAGTGATTGTGGAACGTACTACCCTTGGAGGAGAGCATCGTTAATACCCACTGTCGTTTGGATTTAACCACCGTGAGGATCTACTTCGGGCTGGCTTCGTGGACCGAGGCTAGCTGGCTATCATCATTGCTATCGTGCAATTGGATTACAGTTATTGCTTGTGGCTGAGCTTTGGATTACAAGGACTGGATTCTGTACGTGAACCCCCTTCTTCTTCAATTGATCAGACTGAGTATCCGAACATTCCTCTCTCCTCCAGAGCTTACCTCTCTGGGAGGAAACCCCTTGTCTCCAGCGGTACCAGCGTTTCCCCCTATAATTACCATCCTACGCCAGGCGGCGTTAGCCTAGTACCCCATCGTAGGAATTATTCTATTCCCACTGACTTTTGCTACTGACTGACTTATGCATATTCTTCGCCATACAAGCGCAACCTTAATTCTCATATCTGTACAATTTGCTGCATAATAATAAATACCCTCAATGATATTTCTTTGTCACCGTGCCGTGTTATTATGAGTGTCTGCCATAATTAGTTGTACTGTCTGGCAAGTAATACTAAGTACATAATTAGCAGTGGTTTAATCTATCACAATCTTTAATACAGTCAGGGTTTTGTAACCCCTCAGTTACAGGCCCCGAAGCTTCGATTGCCAAAAAAAGCTTCGAAGGTCAGCCCTAGTATATACTGCACTGTAGGGCAGTGATACTCAACATGTGGCCCGCGAGGACCTTTTACCTAATTACTGCAACATCTCCAAAACTATTTTAAGACGAGCATATCACCGCATTTCAGAGGCTCTAGCGGGCTCGGGTTTAAAACTAGAGCAAATATTTTTTTGTATTTTATTTTTTTATCATTTTTTTAAACACACATATAAACAAACATGACAACACACGATAAGAAAATATATAGGTATTTCATGAAAGTTAACCTAGAGATCCTGGGGAATCTGTTACGTATATCCTTGACATGCAATTTCATGCTAGGTTTCCCATGCTAGGTGAAATTGTGCTCCAAAGCAACATTTTGACATTGTCGTAAGTCCAATTACAATGGGGTCCTGACCTAAGATACCTGAATGTTGTTGGCTCATTGGAACCATACGAGTCTCTGCTTTATAACCATCTCCAATTTATATTAGTAGCTCCATGCGGTTTAGGGTATCTATCTCCAAAGGGGTGATTTTAAAGTGATCATAAAGTGATCAAGTAGATCATAAAGTGTATAGGGTTAGGTATACTTTTAAGACTGCAATTTAAATACATTTCAATAAATACCCTGCTTCGAATCAACATAAACAAAAAAGCAGCCATAAAGGCACAATATGGGTAATTATTTTTATTAAATGCAGCATAGAATAGGAACAAGTGCATACTGTAGCACAGACCCCCCGAACATGCAATCCATTTTCCAAATTGGCCCCTTTACGAATCGAGAGCGTATCCCAACTTGTTGATGCATGGACCTGCTTGCTCCACAGGCAGGTGCACGCTGACCGCTGCACTGCGGAAAACACTGTTATATTACATAGAAATCTTCCGCTGTCTGTGTACTCTAGTCTCCTATAGCTTCCCCTGAACAACTCAATGAACAAGGGCAGTGAGGGCGTAATGTGCATGGCTTGGTTTAGAAGACAATAGGATAGCACACTGCCAGCGAGGGGTTTTGTTTTGAATTCCTTGGAAGGACACATAGATAAGAGCGAGTGTCTCCCAGAGCGAGGGAGAGCGGTTCATCTTAATGAAACAGTAGAAACTGCATTTTAATGTGTTAAAGGTTAAACACGTTTGTCATGATAGCGCGTCGCATGACAACCAGTAGGGGGCGTATTTTTGGGTATAATTAATTGAGAAACCAAATAATGATTTATGATTCTGAGATGATTAGAATCAAAAGGGGGGGGGAATCAGAGAGTTTTTCAATGTATATTTTGGTTTATAAACTAATATAAAGCAATATGCTCTAAAGTTTACTAAAACAGACAGTAGCAAATTAATGGTCACATTTCTATGGTATCTGTTCGTGTGCATTTCCTTCACACCAGAAAAGACATGCATGTGAGGCAGAGACTAGGGATGAAAATGAACTGGCAAACTCTAGTACATTTATGTGGAAACTGAAAATGTTGATTAATGTGCATTGTCCCTGGTAAATTAATTAATTAATACAATTAATGTCCCTACCCTTCCAACAAATAAACCAGTACCACAAGTGGAAAATAGGAAGGACAGCAGTATTTTGCACTAACAAATTACGGAAAAATTGCTTGTGTTATGTCAACTGAGCTTTACAAAACTGTCATGGGAGGTGACTACTCTATTTCCTGTATTGGCCCTTTGATAATATGTGGTGAGAGAGTCTATAGAGAAAGGTCTATAGTGAGAGGGTGATGGACGGTGGTTCAGTAGAGCAGGGTGGTTCAGGATAGCAGCACACTGACAGAGAGAGGGAGCACAGGCCGTTTGTTTGAGAGGATAGCCATTAGACACAGAGACAGATGAGATGAGGGGAAATGTCAACAAAACTTGAGCAGACAAGATGGCCGCGCCACGAGGAGATAGGAGCAGGGACGAGAGTGACGTCATCTAAGATACTCTAGACTGAGTTTGCCACCATCTAGTGGCGGATTGGGGGAGTGATTCAAGTTAGGGAATCTACTGCAGCACAGAGAGTAGATCTGTTATAATAATAATATGGATATACAGGTCCCCAGAGCAGCCAATATTAGTGTTTTGACTTTTCATGAACTGAGGTTTGTTTGCTAAAAATATACAAATATATACATTGCTTTAACACAAACTCACTTCTACATCATTTCTAATTTCTGTGAAAATACACAGTGATGGAAACCAGCTGAACTTGGAAATGAATGAATCTGAAACCTTGGACATTATTTTAGGAGGAATACCATATAGTGTGTGGACATTCCTCTCCTGGTATACTGAATATTAACATGCTTGGAAAAAGTGTCCTTAAACAAACCTGAAATACTGTATGAAATAGTGTCAGGGATTAGCATTACAATTTGTGCAGCAGAACAGTTGTCTCTCTCTCACACTCTCACACACACAGTTGTACTAGCTGGCACTAGTGCATTTTCTGGGCACACACTCTTTGAGCCCTGTAGTTACTATGCCACTACTGGGTCTTTGAGTAGATTCATAGTACTACACATACTTTTCACCTACTGAGTCATGTAGAATCAGGTATAATGCCAGGACCGTTCTTAATAGAGTTAAGCTGATTCCAGGGCGTCAACCTAGGCTGTTTCTGACTTACCAGGGGCTGTGTTCAAGATCGCTACATTTTAGAACTCTTATGTGGAGGTCAAGTTCTTTGTTTTGGAGTCATGTATTCTTTCAGTATGTTTTCTGTATGTTTGCTTTAGCGTTCGTCTGTTTAAGGTGAGACACCCCAGGTGAATAGTCGAATATACTTTTATTTTTATTAATCTGTCTGTCTATTTTTTTGTTGATTTTGAGTTTGTTATATTTTGCTTCCTAAACATGTCTTCTATGAAACTAGTGACAATAAAACGTCAATATATTTTTTCTTAGTTTATATGTACATAACAAATTGGGAAAGTTTCATAGTGATATCTATTCAAATATTGTTTGCCTATTAGGGGGTACTACACTGTACTACACTGTTTGTAGCCTGTGTGTAGTTCTGTTCAGTTCAGTAACATCATTATTATTATTATTCAGTTATCAGGCATGTGTTTAGGGTGTCTATTACTAATGGTTTGATTAGGTATTGTGTTTGTAAATATCTGTTTAAAAAAAAAAGTATGGCATTTTACAATACGGAACTTTGAAGGCGTTTTCCAAAAAATTAGTTTTAAGAGTTTTTCCTCATACTCTGAGCCAGAAATCTCCACTTCAGTAGCACTCACATACACCAAACCTTCCAGTTCTGTATCGTTAGTGGCTTAGCTTGGCATCACACTGCACTATCTCGCGTACGTGCACGCGTACTGAATAAACCACAAATGTACCTCTAATACCAGTATTAGTCTGACCACACCCCTCATCAGCTTACCTTCATAAGCAGGTGTGTGGTCACCTGCTCTCCTCCTTCTCGCTTTCACCACAAGGAAGAAGTGCCTCGGTAGATCCCCACACTTGACACCATGATGGAAGAAATTGGATTAGGAACAGCTTGGGAAACAAGGATACGTTGACATCATATCTTTATTTTCTCTCTCACTATTTTTCGAGAAAATACGGTGATATTGTCTTCGTACTGGAGTGTCTAGAAGATGATGATCATTCTAAAAACCCTCCACCGGTTTTCGTATTGGGAGCACGCCGCTGCATGCTTCTCAACTGCAGTTCCTTGCTGTGTTTGTTGGGGTGAAACCTGTCAGGCCACAGCTGAACTGTCGGACATGCCGCTGTTGTGAGAAGCGGTGCGTTCCAGGTTGGGTGAGTAGTGTTTGCTGGCGGGCTCCACTTGTCTGTTAGTGCTATGGGGGCTACTTGACAAAGTTTATGGAAACCGGCCCCAGGCTAGGGTCCTTTGTTTAGCCGCCTAGGCGACAGAAGGCCTTGGTCTGGAGACCATTATAGTTTTAACTAGTGGGCCGCGACCATTGACACTGGTGATCCCTGTGTGTTCTGGACGAGTGGATTCTCTCTGTCACCGTGTTAAGGCCCCATCTTTCATATCCAAATGAGAGTATTCCTTCACGAGGGGATATGTGCATGTAATGTGCGATAGCGGCAGATTCATGTTCGAAGTCAGCTACACAGGCCAGTTGGTACTGTGCTGATTCCGCCGGATGTGGTAAAGTCACCGTTGTGAAGCGGTGTTGACATCTTGTTTTCTCTTTTCTCTTAAAAAGTGAGGAGAGGTTCAGAACGGCGGCCTGTCTGGGTGAGTGTTATGTCATTGTTTACATGTTCGCCTCAGGGCAGCTCTGGCTGCAATTGTAGTTTACCACCACCGGTATGACTGTGTATGAACAAATAATGGACTCTGTAAGCGCTCTGGGGTCTCTGGGGTGTCACGAAGAGCGCTATATAAATCCAATCCATTATTATTATTATAGCTTACGGTTAGCCAGTCAGCTGTTAACTGCTGCGTTAGCCTGCTGGATCGCTGCATGGCCTGCTTAAGGCCTACTATTAGCCAGTCAGCTGTTAGCTGCGGGGCTAGCATGTCGTGGTCGCTAGGTAACGTTAGCTTGCTGCTATGGCCATGGCTGGCGCGGGGTAGCTTAGCTTCTCGCGCGCCGCCGGGAGCTCGCTTCTGATCGCCGTTAGTTTGATGCTATTCTGTTGAACGTGCTTTGATTTTAACATGTTTTACACTCTTGACCGCGACGTCATCCTTGACAGGGGATGTTTCGTCGACCCTGCCCTGAGCCTGGACGGGGATTGCGTCAACAAAGAGGACTGTAGCGACTGGTTGGAGCGGCGACGCTGCCCGGATCGAACAACACAGGACGGCTGTGTTCTACGGTGTCTTGTGACTGCACTTCGCTGATCTGCGTTCCGGGTAGGAACGGGGTTGACCAGACCTCATAACACGTCTTCTGGTTTTACTTTGCTAAATGTATTGTGAATAACGGTGTTTTTTCCCAAAACGTGTGTTGTTGCAATGCATTTAGGATACGTTGCGGGTTATGTGTGAGCTGTTTTTGTCACTGGCAGTTAGCTTCTCCGTGCAGATCGTGATGTATTGATCTGGTTGTTGTGTGAGAAACATCATGGTGTTTATGTGTACCGTGTACTCACTACTAAGGCAACTAACCTATGAAGCTATGCTTGGTGACAAGTGAGTAAAAGAATGTTCTTTCTCAGACTGTAATGACAATGAACAGTGTGTTCACACATTAACAGGTTTTCCTGTTTTAACTGGCCGTATTGAGGGTAAAATAGGAGGATTGTGTTTTCCCCCCCGGTTCCCTGGGGACTTTATCACCTCCTATCAGACATGTTGTGCATTAATTGTGTCTTTTGTGTGGTAGGGATACGATGTAACTCTTAGCTTGATTGCTGAGGTTGTGCTAAATCTGCTGGAGAAACTTATTTCCTAAAGGGAAATTGGTTTGGTTGCTGTCATGTGTGCTTAGCAAGGCCTGTGGTCGATACTAATCAAGAATGATGTATTCTCTCATTGTGAAAAAAACGGCGTTCCTCTGTTGAGTGTTTTTGCCATTTTTTGTAGGTGATGATGGGTTGTGTGTGTCATGTGACCTACAACTGGGTTGTACTGGCCACAGAAGCACATGTGTATGTTGGACCGGGGTTCTTAGAGCCCTCTCTATTCTGTGTTTTTCCTTAGTAAAAATCAGATAGCAGGTTAGCTCATGCGCTGTGTGGAGCTGTGAAACGCTTCATAGAGCTGACTATGACTGTGTCATATTCTCTTTTTGTCGTTACGTCGTATCATGGGTGTGGGGTCGTAAAGGGGTGAACTGGTAACCTTTCCTCTCCCCATTGTTCTGTCGGTCAGGGGTACACCCCCTGTCCTTCAAGGTTCCCGTCACGTGGCGGTTCGGCACGTTACGGGGGGGGGGGGGGGGGGGGGGGGAGGGAGTTCCTGGTCCCACGGCCTGGTATATTGGGCGTGTGCACCGCAGGAATTCCCCCGCCATAGAGTACGTCACCGTGCGCGTCTCTGTTGGTAGGACTTCCGTGTGCTGTTCAGGTCCATGTGATGGATCTGTTTTCAGGGGGGGTGGTCAGGGCTCCTCCTCACCAAGCGCCTATTCAGGCCTTCTGTGAGTTCGGACTCCTTCTTCCATGTGAGGAAGCCTCCATCAGAGTACAGAGCCTTCCTCCTCAGATTGTCAAAGTGAGTGGACCCTCTAGAAGGGTCCTTTTCTATTGTATGTATATTCGATTCAATTCGTTTATTGAGTGTGTATGGGTTCAGTGCCTCTTCCCCGGAGGCCCTAAAACCAGTTTTTTACATGGCTCAAGGTGCAATATATTCTTTTCAATCTGTACAGCTCGCGTGGGAAGTCTCTCTGGGGATCCCCGTCTCTTTCCTATGGGAGGGTGGTGGGATGTAAAAATGTGAAATTTTTTTACCCCGGCTGTGTAGACTGGGATACATACTGTTGATGCTTCCTTCTTTCTATTCCAGAAGTGTTGGAGTTAGGGAGTGTCACACCCCTCTTGTCGTTCCCCTGGGCGCCTTGGGGATTCAATGACAGGTCTAAATAGCCTGTTCATTGATGGGGGTGTGTCCCGACGCACGTATAGTGCTAGCTCGCTGTAAACAGGCGATTGACTGGCATGCCTTGGTTGCTTGTGGTTGAAACAGCGTTTTTATAAAGCAACTGAGATGGGGGTTTTTCCTCTTCCGGCAACCACATCCCATGACCTGGGTGGGTTGTCGACGGATTCTCGTTCATGTCTGGGGGATGATGACGGGATGGATCTGAACATATGTAGTGGGGTCTCACGCCCTTGGGGTGGGCCACCAGGCGCGGTTCGTCCGAACGTCTGGGTGGCGCCTTCTTTTCATGTTAAGATCAACACGCATATCTGCCCTTCTCCTGGAGTAGGCATGTCGGCGTGGTTAGGGCACGGGACTGGTTCTGGTCACGCTGGTCCAGATCAGTTGAACCCGTTGTCCGCCGGGGATGCAGATCTGCTGTTCTGGTACCCTGAGGGACTTGGGCTTTTTTCAGGGGGAAAAATGCCAGGTCGGTCTGGGTGTCACAGGGTTAAGCGCTATGGAGACCCTGGTTGGGTATGTTTTTACTCAGCACTGTCGTCATGGCTTACAGCCATGCCATTCTGTACGCGCTCGATCTCGTCGGATCTCGGCCGCTACACAGGTTGGTCCTGGTTAGTACTTGGTTGGGAGACCGCCGGGGAATACCAGGTACGGTGTGCTTAGGGGCTGGTTCTCCATTATTTTTCGCTCCTCTCTCACGCATGGCGAAGAGGGGCCTGTGGGGGTGGTTTTTTGACCTCCTCTGGTGACCCTGTGCTTCCCGTACCGCCAGGCCCGGTCCGAAGTGATGTTTGCGACCCGTAGGCCTGGGTTAACCCTTTTTGGAAACTGAAACACTTGTACTGCGGTATAGCCGGTGTATACCCGCAGGTGTGTTTTGGAGTTTTTTCTTGAGGGGTTATAGGAACAACCACCGCATTGGGTAACACCGAGGTGGTTGATTCCCTGGTGTGTTGGAGCAGTGTCAACTCCCGGGTTCACCGTTTGAGGGTGCCCCTGCACGTTCATGACGTCTGCCAATCGTGTCAGCCTTCTCTGCCTCGACCCCTCTGGGTGGGGGTTGTTAAATGGAGGCTTGGTCATGCAACACCGCCAGCTTACGCTCCTTCCGCCGGGGCGGCTGTGTTCAGCTGTCCCCTCTGGCGCCTGTCTCGTCCGCAGTCTCCAGGCTAGGGTTAACAGCCTGTTGCCTGGTTTTTCCCCGGTGCGCTGCCTGCTTCCGTTGGTTAACCTTTTTTGTGTGCTTACGGCCATGCTGACTGCCTGTTCTGCAGGGTCAGTGTGCCAGGCGGTGTACTATTGGGGGGACGGGGCCCGCTCGGCTTACGGCCATACCGACCTGAACACGCCCGATCTCGTCCGATCTCGGAAGCTAAGCAGGTTCTGGCCTGGTTAGTACTTGGATGGGATTCCGCCTGGGAATACCAGGTGCAGTAACTGAGGGGCCTTTGTCCGAATACGCTGGCGATGTGGGGGGCGGGGCACTACGTGCCCACCTGGTGGGGTCTTGATGCTGGCATCATGGACTTCTCCGGGCCCCCATTCTAGGGAGTCCAGTCCTTTTGGTGGGTCTGGGTCTTCCTTCGTGCTCCGCTGCTACGGCCTTGCCACGGGGTTGGGTTTGCCCTTGACCCCGTGATTCTGGGGGCAGTAACGAGGTTGTTCCTCCGTTCGTTCCCGGGTGGCATGCGGGTTGTGCGTGTGTGTAGTCGTGGGGTCAAGCCACGGTCTGCTCACCCTGTGCGTTGAGTTGCTTGAGTGCCTCTTCGCACGGTCGGGTCCGTCGCCCTCCCGTGACGTCCCTAATAGGGGGGCTACCCGCCATTAGGGGGGGTCGGGGGGGCTCGGCCCTCCCTGTTCTGATGGTTGTGGGGGGGCTGTCAGCGGGGTGTATTTGTCAGCCAGTGGCTCCGCTTGGCCTCCCTTGTGCAGTGTGATGCCAAGCTAAGCCACTAACGATACAGAACGATAGGTTATGACTATAACCAAGTTCTGTTAGTTAGGGGCGATGCTTGGCATCAGACGGCCGCTGCAGCCCTTGTCCTCACCTTGTGGTGAAAGCTTGGGAAGGAGGAGAGCAGGTGACCACACACCTGCTTATGAAGGTAAGCTGATGAGGGGTGTGGTCAGACTAATACTGGTATTAGAGGTACATTTGTGGTTTATTCAGTACGCGTGCACGTACGCGAGATAGTGCAGTGTGATGCCAAGCATCGCCCCTAACTAACAGAACTTGGTTATAGTCATAACCTATCGTTCTATTCATATCTATGTTCTGAAGGTATTTGCAGAGGGGTTTGTTATATATTATATGCAAATTAGTGTTATGGTTTGACACCGACCCCAAACGCAACGACACAAGAGAGTTGGATTCAGAGTTGCCAAATACAAGGGCTTGTTTATTTGGTGACTAGAATAAGTGAAACAGGGAAAGCAGGTCAACAAGAAACAGGTACAATGAACAAGGGGCAAAGTTCTGCTGCTCTGCAGCTTCTCCCGGAAGGGTAGTCTTGGGAAGCAGGAGCAGACCTCTGTACCGCTCTGCAGACTCTCACGGCGGACCTCTCAGATGTTGTGCAAGACCGAGAGAGGGAGAGAGGGAACGGGTCAGTGACAGAGCAGACTTGAAACGAGCTGGAGGACAGGGTGTTATATTCTTCGTGTTAAACAACACAGTGATGTGCAATCTTCCAAAAACAGCCCAAGTGAAATATCTTCATGTAAACACACAGTGAGCAAAAATCCAACACAGTCCAAATGTGAAACAATATCTTCGTGTAAATACACAGTGAGCAAAAATCCAACACAGTCCAAATGTGAAACAATATCTTCGTGTAAATACACAGTGAGCAAAAATCCAACACAGTCCAAATGTGAAATAATATCTTCGTGTAAATACACAGTGGGAGGTGGAAGATCCCGAAATATTATTCCATAAAGGAAAGGGCAAAAACGATAATGGCTGGGTGAGTGACTGTCTGACAAAAAGGTGGTAGACTTCAGTGTAAAGGTTACACACGAAAATCGGAATTAGGTCAAGACAGTCAGTCTAGAAAAACTCACCCAGACGAGCTGCGTAAAAGGAAACAGGAACAACAGTGGAGGCGAGCGCGCGCCACGGAGCAGGTATCCTGGTGAAGGCTTCTAGGAATTCCTGGAGAATAGCACAGTGAAACAGAAGCAACGGGGAAAAACATCCAGCGACAAATCAAGACGAACCAACAACTTAGGGTGGGGAAAACGGGGTATAAATAATGAGGGATCGATTGATTGAAAGGCAGTGACAGCTGGGGAATGTGATTGAAAAGCGTGGGGAAGTGAGGGAACCAATCAGCGACGTCTCAGATGACGTCAGCGGGGAGAAACGTGTGAACGAGGGAATTGAAAAACTTGACAGAAAAAATGAATGAAAACAAAGCGAGGGTGGTTAAAGGAACAGAACGAGTGAGAAGGCAAGGACAGAAACCTCACAGTACCCCCCCCTCAACGGGAGCTGCCCGGCGACCAGGCCGACCCGGCTCGTCAGGATGGGCCCGATGGAAGTCGGTGATCAAGCCGGGATCCACGATGAGCTGCCGGGAGACCCAGCTACGCTCCTCAGGGCCGTAACCCTCCCAGTCCACCAGGTATTGGAATCCCCGGCCCCGCCGACGAACGCCCATCAACCGGCGGACCTGCCACTGGGGGTGACCATCCACTAGCACAGGAGGCGGTGGATCAGGAGCCGGAGGCATAAGGGGACTGAGGGAGACGGGCTTAACCCGGGAGACATGGAACACGGGGTGGATGTGCATGGATGCAGGAAGCTTCAGGCGCAGGGCCGCCGGACTGAGTACCTTCAGGACCTCGAAAGGACCGACGAAGCGAGGGTTGAGCTTCTTGGCCGAGGACCGTAGCGGGAGGTCCCTTGCGGAGAGCCACACCCTCTGCCCAGGGCGGTAAGTCGGCGCAGGAACCCGGCGCCGGTCGGCACCACGACAGGCGCGCTCAGACGTCTGGAGCAGCGGACCAATCATCACAGTACTTCAAGAAGCCTGTGGTGGGGAAAGAGCCAAACCTTACAGCACCCGGCGACCCACACGGCCCCGGCCTGCCTGGACGGGACCCAAGGAAGCCGGCGATCAGGGGCACTGGAGAGGGGGACAAAGACAGAGGCCCGGAGAGGGGGACCGGAGACGTGGACAGAGGACCGGCGAGGGAGGCCGGAGACGGGGACTGGGACCCGACAGCGGAGGCCGGGCACAGGGACAGAGAACCGGCGAGGGAGGCCGGAGACGAGGACTGGGACCCGGTGAGGGGGCTGGACGGCACCCGAAGACACCGGGCACGACAGGAGGGGCTCCACCCCTTGATGGCACCGGAGGACCAGGCGATGTGGGGCTCGTGCAGCGCGAGCCAGGGCCTGCCCAGGACCACAGGGACAAGAGGAGAGCTGGTGACGAAAAACTGGAGCCTCTCAACGTGGTCACCAGCAACGGTGAGAAGGACTGGACAGGTGCGTTGAGTGACGTCAGCCAGGCGGCGATGATCCATTGCGAAGACCTCCAAGGGCCTCTCGAGGTCCTCAAGCGGAATGCCGGCCCGGGTGGCAAACCCAACGTCCATGAAACTCCCCTCAGCACCAGAGTCCATGAGTGCACCCACCGTCGCCCGCTGGTCCGCCCAGGCTAGGGTGACGTCCGCCAGACGGTTGGGTGGTGCACGGGTGGGTATGGACGAGAGGTCCGGAGGCGACTCACCAGCGGGCCTCCGGGGCGGGGGACAGGAAAGACGGCTCACCAGGATCTCCCGGGGCCTTGGCGAGCCTGGTCCTCTTGGCCGGGCACGGCAATTGGAGACACGGTGTCCATCCCGGCCACAGTAGAGGCAACGGCCGGAGAAGAGCCTGGACTCCCGCTCGGCCGGGCTAAGGCGGTTGCGTCCCAGCTGCATGGGTTCCTCCTTGGTCACGGCTCGGGAGGGAACAAACCCATCAGTCACGGAGGGGGCAGGACGGACAGCACTGTAGAGGCGGCCGCTGGGAAAGGGAGCCCCTGAGCGGCAGTCGACGGCACAGTCGTAAGGCCGGCGAGGCGGAAAGACCTGAGCCCTGGACTCCCTGAACACCCCCTCGGGGTCGTAGTACTCGGGGGGTACGTCTGGGGTAAAGAAAACCTCCTCGAGGTCGTGGTCCTCGGGGGGTACGTCTGGGGTACCGAAATCCTCCTCGAGGTCGTGGTCCTCGGGGGGTGCGTCTGGGGGTCCCCGTCGGGTTCTCTCACGTCTTCTCTCCTGGAGGCGTCCGTCGACGCGGATGGCGAGGCTGAACAGGTCCTCGAGGGAACCAGGTTCCTCCTGGGTCGCGAGCTGGTCCCTGACTGCGTCACAGAGCCCCCTCATGAAGGTTAGGCGAAGAGCAGGTTCGTTCCATCCACTCTCCACCGCCGCCAGTCGAAACTCCATGACAAAGTCCGTCACCCTGCCGCTCCCCTGTCGGAAGGTCCCCAACCGGGCACCAGGGTCCAGACCTCGGGCTGGATGGTGGAACACTCTGCGGAGCTCCGCCACGAAGTCTGGGTAGGAGAACAAAAAATCTGCCTCCATTGCCCAGGAGGAAGTGACCCACTGGGCAGCATGGCCTGAAAGTAGGTTGGTTATATAAGCCACTTGGGACCCACGAGCAGAAAAACGGCTTGGTTGATGACGGAAGACCAACTCACATTGCATGATGAATGTGGCACACTCCTCGGGATTACCGTCGAACAGCCGTGGGACGGAGAGAAGGGGTTCCCGAGAAGCGAGATCTGCTGGGGCTGCGGGGAATGTTCCTGAAGGGTGTGAGAGGTGAAAGGCATTAACGGTGTCGCCCAGCGAGTGAAGCTGAGCGAGAATGTCGGACTGTTGTCCCGCCAAAGCGGCCATTGAACCTTGAATAAGCAGGACCTGCTCTCGGAGTCCCTGTACAGCAGCTGCAGCCGCATCCAGCTGTAGGGCGTGTTCCTTGGCTGACTCTAACTGGACTGCCGCTGCTGTGCTGACTCTCTTGCGGGCGCAGACTGCGCAGGCCAGTACGAACCCCTTGACGTCGTTCCTCATGGTGGGCCACCAGAATCGACGAGCCAGGGAGGAGAAAGTGCGATGAACGCCCGGGTGGCAGGCGAACCGGCTGGTATGGCCCCACTGGAGGACCCGGGACCGGACTGAGTTGGGGACAAAGAGACGGTTAACAGGTACATTGCCTGGAGCGCGATGGAAGCGTAGGGCACGCCTTACCACCCCCTCGATGCCCAAGGTGACTACTCTCTCTGTGTCGGCTGGGGTCGTCATTGGTTGGTTCGTAATGTTATGGTTTGACACCGACCCCAAACGCAACGACACAAGAGAGTTGGATTCAGAGTTGCCAAATACAAGGGCTTGTTTATTTGGTGACTAGAATAAGTGAAACAGGGAAAGCAGGTCAACAAGAAACAGGTACAATGAACAAGGGGCAAAGTTCTGCTGCTCTGCAGCTTCTCCCGGAAGGGTAGTCTTGGGAAGCAGGAGCAGACCTCTGTACCGCTCTGCAGACTCTCACGGCGGACCTCTCAGATGTTGTGCAAGACCGAGAGAGGGAGAGAGGGAACGGGTCAGTGACAGAGCAGACTTGAAACGAGCTGGAGGACAGGGTGTTATATTCTTCGTGTTAAACAACACAGTGATGTGCAATCTTCCAAAAACAGCCCAAGTGAAATATCTTCATGTAAACACACAGTGAGCAAAAATCCAACACAGTCCAAATGTGAAACAATATCTTCGTGTAAATACACAGTGAGCAAAAATCCAACACAGTCCAAATGTGAAACAATATCTTCGTGTAAATACACAGTGAGCAAAAATCCAACACAGTCCAAATGTGAAATAATATCTTCGTGTAAATACACAGTGGGAGGTGGAAGATCCCGAAATATTATTCCATAAAGGAAAGGGCAAAAACGATAATGGCTGGGTGAGTGACTGTCTGACAAAAAGGTGGTAGACTTCAGTGTAAAGGTTACACACGAAAATCGGAATTAGGTCAAGACAGTCAGTCTAGAAAAACTCACCCAGACGAGCTGCGTATTAGGAAACAGGAACAACAGTGGAGGCGAGCGCGCGCCACGGAGCAGGTATCCTGGTGAAGGCTTCTAGGAATTCCTGGAGAATAGCACAGTGAAACAGAAGCAACGGGGAAAAACATCCAGCGACAAATCAAGACGAACCAACAACTTAGGGTGGGGAAAACGGGGTATAAATAATGAGGGATCGATTGATTGAAAGGCAGTGACAGCTGGGGAATGTGATTGAAAAGCGTGGGGAAGTGAGGGAACCAATCAGCGACGTCTCAGATGACGTCAGCGGGGAGAAACGTGTGAACGAGGGAATTGAAAAACTTGACAGAAAAAATGAATGAAAACAAAGCGAGGGTGGTTAAAGGAACAGAACGAGTGAGAAGGCAAGGACAGAAACCTCACAATTAGTGCATATTTAAGTAGATCAGGCCTCATTTGCATATTTAAACATACAATTGCAGAAAAACTTGTAATACAAAAAAGTATTGTCTTAATATAAGTAATCAACTGGGGAAGTTTCATTGTGATATATATTAGTTAATTTTTTTACCCTGTTCACCTGCAGTGTCTCCCCTTAAGTTCAATTCAGTCTTAGACCTGTCCTCAGGTAAGGATGTGAGAACTACAACGTGTCACCCCCAACCTCTAAACCTGAGTGGCAGTGTAATTGACCTATCTTAAAAAAAAATTAAAAAAAAATCAGAAATAGGTGTCAGATGGAGCTTTGTAATGGAATGACCTTCGTTCAGCTTCAGAATACATTACTTTTTATTTTGTATTTCTTTCTCTCTCTTTAATCACAGGCGTGCACGTGTTTGTTTTCAGCTATTTGTGAGTCATATCAGATTGTACGGAGCACCTGTTTGAATTGTTTGAGTTTGTTTATTAGGTGTTGCTTGGGGGTGACACAGGAGGTTTTGCCTCACTTTGTTTGTGTTGCTGAAGAGCGTTTGTTCCATTATTTTTGGGATAAATGTCTACATATATATATGTGGCTTCACAGGGTTAGTCTTGTGGGTGGTATGCATTACACAATACAATACACACAATTGTTAAGGGGATGCAGACCAGAGAAAGACTTTTGTCTTGTTTATATCAGGGTCCCCCATTTTCAATTCATCTATACATTTATGACATACCAGAGTTACAAATACAGTACTGTTTGTGATACAAGAAGAGTCTAAAAAAGAGAGTATATACATTTGAGGTTACACACGCAAAGCTCGGCTATGCTGACGCTTGATCATAGTAATGAGGCCTATATGTGTTTATGTACATGTACTGAGCAGGTGTAGCTACCGTTAGCGGTTAACACTTGGACTGCAGCGTTAGACCAGAACATAATATTAACCTTGCGGTTCACATGGCTATTGGCTAAAAGCCTGAACAGTGGTTTATGACGAGCAAGTGCTTGACAAGTGATTAGAGGAAATTTGTCTGGACTGTTTTTGCTCATCATCACATTGTACCAGCCACCAAAACATACATAATAAATATATTATTATACATAATAAAATAAAATTATTATACGTAATAAAAATATAATATTATAATAAATAATTCAAGGTTTGGAGATGCCACTAATGACTTTGCGGTCGTAATGTATCATAACCGGGAGAATGTTTGAGGCCAAATAAAAAACGGACAATAGTGTATCCGTAAACGTAAACGTAATTAGTTTGACACAGAGAGAATGCCAGCTCCATAGTGTGTTTTGGGACAGAGCAGAGCGGCACAGTTTTGTTTTGAAAATCGAAGGTGTTATCTGAAAGGGAACCAAAACAGTCATAGATGACGAAAGAAAGCAAAATAGGGCAGAGGGAGCCATAATGAGAGAGATGGGGGTTGAGAAGGTGGGGGACTAATATAAAACATTCCATACAGTACAAGTACACAATACAATACACACATGTACAGATACGGTTACTGTAGTCTGCTCACTCTCTGACCCCCAATAAAGTGTCCTCTGATCAAAACCAAGACTTGGGAACCACAGCTTTTTATTTTTTATTTCTCTCTCTCTCTTTAATCTTATACGTCTGTCACAGGCGTGCGCGTGTTTGTTTAGGTTACAGTTAAACACAGAGTCTATGTAAAATGTTACCGGACAGCTTTTTATTTTTATTTCTTTTTCTCCTTTTCCTTTAGTGAAGTCTCTCGCTGAGCGTGTCTCTCTTCAGTCTCCTGTGCGGTCCAGGCACCCCGTCTCTGCCCGAGAAGAGGACGCGCAGACGCAGAGGACCACTGATGAGTGCTGGCCCAGCTATTCTACTGAACCGGGGTTCTGCTCTGCAGTTACAGCTGTGACACTGGACAGTTCTCCGTGACCGTCAGCCGAGACAAAGATACACTGAGACAGTTTCTAGCAGGCCTGTTCCATCAGGGCCACAACCAAGGGCCTGAGTGGGGGAGCCGACTACAGCTGGTTTCTGAGAAAGTAAGCTGTCCCAATCTGCTCCAGAACTAGGAGGCAGAGGGCCTATCGGCTAGTGAACGGTGGGGCGCTAAGACCATCAACCGACAGCTGACTCCAGTCTAATAGGGTCAGTGGTCCTGAGATAAAGATCTTAGAGACAGTTTCCAGCAGGTCTAAGCCATTCACCGGACAGGCTCCTTGCATCGGTGGGGAGGATCATCAGGACCGAGCCACGGCATACATGGACTGCAGAGGGGGGTGTTTGGACCGTCGGCCGGGGGAAGGAGGAGAGACCGTTCCGGGATTCGTCACGGATGATAAATGAGGCAAGTTTGAACCAAGACACATACAGATATTACGGTATCATCCTAAGAGGTATTAGGTAATACTGTACGGAACTTCTTTCAGGATGGAGATGTTTTTGAATATGCTGTACGTTGCAATGGTAAACTTGAGTTATGTGTGACTTCCCTGAGATTATATTTTCATTCTTTGTGATGAGTCTGCAAATTTTGTTTTTGTTTCTTGCTGTTAATCTGTTTTCGCTAAGGAGTTTTGTGAGAATGTTTTTGTTTTGAATAAGGGGAAATTATCTTTTTGGCGAGATACTCTCCTGTTTTTTTTTGTGATTTCTATTTTTCAGCTTGGTGATTAGAGGGAGTATTGTGCAGCTGTTCCGGCCTTGACAAAACCAGGGGCTGGACTGTACTATTGAGACCACCATCTGGACATTTGCAAGGAGACGCTAATGATGGTTGGCTGTTATGGCAACTTCTCTTTTGCACGTGAAACGGGGTCTATGCAGAGGACCTTTTGTTTTTTAGATAATAAAGATAGTTTTTGCTGAGTTATTATAATTTGTGTTATTTTTGGTTTAATGATGATAATATTTTTTGTTGTCTTTATGAAGTGATAATGATTGTGATTAATTATCAGACGGGGGAACTGTCGTGGAAATATATTATCATGTTCTTATAGATCTGTGTTGAGATATCATGTTATACAGCTTGACTCTCAGTATGACCAGGTTGACTGGTTGATGTGTGTATGTCTCTTTAAGAAAACTCCAATGGACTGACATCTCGCCAGCCATAACTTCTTTGTTGTTGTTCCCACTGGCTGAGAGCCATTTTGTTTACCTTCGTCATCATATCTGATGTGTTGTGTTGTGTCTGACAACTGTGTATTTGGCATACGTGTGAACAGCGTTCTGGGTCAGTCTTCGGCCAGACGCTAGTGGGTTAACATATTGTCTCTGGCTGTTCACTGTCCTTTCAGACGTGGCCACGGTGAAATAACTTTTCTTCTTATTGTAAATAAACTTTCCTATTATTAATAATGACTCAGAATGATTTGTAAACGGCTCATCGTTTAGTCCACTTTGACTGCCGGAAAACGCTTTAGAGCGTCATTCCCGGCCATGCTCAAGTTGCCGGAGGACGCTGTACAGCGTCCTTATATCAATATTTCAAAAATCTGCGATCGGATTCATATTTCCCCTCCGCTGGCCTGAGATCCACCAGGAGGACCCACTGAGCTCTCTGGCGGTTCAGGAGCGCCATCTGGTGGCCGATCGGCGCAATCGCCAAACAGGAAGTGCTATGGAGGTTGTGCTGGTCGACCATATTACTTCCGGGCACTCTGTTTGGCTCATGGGACTCGATCTCGACACAATACATAGCGATCGATTGCCAATAACTCGATAAACAACATGATTTGGACATATATACTATTATACAAGCTGGAAATGGACCCGATATTTCTACATACCATAATAGGTAAATGACTGTTCCACGCTCATCGCCCAACGGCGCGAGGAGGATACGGTAAGATTCAGCGTTATTTTTGATCGTATTCCATATAAACTGTTATGATGAACATATCACCCACACTAGATGAATGATATAACGCTGCCCACGGAATTATAAACGATCCCCCGCCCATCCGGTCATCATCAGATCATACGTAGATCATTCTAGAAGTACGTCCAATTGAAATTTTTTATATCGCCCCGATTGCCATCAAACTGTATTTCATCATCAATATAATGCATTTGGGGCTATATATCACGTTCTGGAGAAAGCTGCAGAAAGAGATGAAAACATACTTATACATTAGACCATACTTTACTATGAATATGTGAATGAAAAAGTTTAACGTTGCTACACAATGAACAATACATATAGGACTTTGAATAGGCCCTAATAATGGCAATGTAGCAATAGAATTTAAAAAGTTATAGCCATGCAAAGAAGGGGTACTTCTCCATAGACAAATAGAGCCGGCAACCTATGGTATATAATGAATTTAACCCATGGCACCCAAAGTGTTAATTAATATTTCCCATTACAATAGCTATACTCGGTCATTGTCGCAAAATAACTGACCTTCACTGCGTTTAGAACGCATTGTCGGTCAATTATTTTGCGACACATTATCCCTTACATAATTAGAATGGCCAGTTGAAACCAGACAATAATGTGGATTTAGCCATCTGTCCCAACGGCTGGAACCAAAGCTTACTCATCAAGTTTCTCAGAGAGAGAGCCCCCCCATGAAACCTGTTGAGTAGGGTGTGACTGAATGACCCTTTGTTACTAGACTGAGGAACACACACACACACACACACACACACACACACACACACACCATCTGTCTCACATTGACCCCCCCCCAGGAACCACTGATTAAGTTGGCACACACACACACTCACACACACACAGTATTGCAGGTGACAGAGATTAGGGCTCACACTGACCAAACCAGTTTACCTAGGTAGGAATGGCGAATCACATCACAGCATTTAGATTCGGTTTGAACACATATAAACCACTCATCTTGACATTAGAGGACACACACGTCAGGAGACCCAGCTGGATGTGTCATTGAGAGATTTTGATAGCCTGTGAATGCTTTGGAAAACTACCTTGCTGCTGTTTGCCAATAAAACAAACTTTCACTCCCGGACCATTGCTCCACAAACCACTTGTTTTCAGCCTTTTTCTTCTCCTCCGAGCGGACACAGAATCAAGCGTGCCAAATTAAGTCACGTTAATAGGTATAGATTGAATATAGGCAACATAGTTAAAAGTTCACCATAGGTTTATTTTACTAATTCTAACCAGATGACTAGTTTTGTCATAGTATGGATACAGCAGAAGCAACCAAAACTTCAATATTGTTGGAATGCTCATACGGTAAAGTGCACAGTAATGTACGCAAAATATCACACACCAATTCACAAAAGAAAATGTCCACATAGCACTTTCCCGGGGGTTGGTGATAGCATCACAAGGAGAAGCTTTTAGTTTCCATGTGAAATTCTAAAGGAGCGGGAGGCTAATTTGTAGTCTTTGCTGGTATCCATGGCTCCTAAATAATCAATGTGAACAGTGAACAGCGAAAATAAATGAGTGAGTAGGAGGGAGAGGCAGCCTGCTCCTCTGTGATGGTCCTTCTGTATGTATACAGCCAGACAACATAAATCATGGCCTGAGCCTCTGTCCAACACCCCCGCACCCCTATCCCCCCTCCTCGTTTTCCAGTGTGTGAACAGTGAACATGACACATACTGTAGATCATCACCTTCCTCCCACTCACATTGTACAGATATTATAGCATCTGTCTTAATTGAGTCTTTCTCAACTGTGTCCACCTTTTAAGGGGTGGACACAGACATTTTAAGGGGTGGACACAGACAACTCCCTCCCCACCACCCACTGACTGGCAGTTTGACGTCAGTGCCTCGTCAATTCGTAATGCCTTCGCAGAGAATAACATTTGCTCCGGCTTCTGTTGTTTGCTGGGTTTTATGTAAGACGGGCAACATGCAGATTGGAGACAGTTGCCTGGAAACAGAGCACTAACACAGTAACATGCACTTGATGTGATCAAGACTCAAGACTGAAGGAGGGAGATATGTGGTAAAGGGCAGCAGAGTTGGACAGGAACAGAGTGTACAAGACTAGATGTCTCTCAATGCAACCCAAAGACACCCACTCAGGTTTGTAAATACATTGTAATTAAAAACTAATCAACCAGCCTCCAGCACAATCTATGGAAGAGCGTTCACATGTAGGCTACATTATGGCTACACAGTAAAATTTAGTAAATTCCCCAGTGTCAAAGTACACAGACTCTTTCAGAGTTATTACAACAACAGTTTAAGTAAAATGCCCGGACCCGAAGCCCCGCCCATCCGAGCTCAGGACCCGAAGCCCCGCCCGAGGGAGTTCCACAAATCATGTCCAACCCAGATTCGGCTCAAACAAGGGACTAAACACGTTCCGCAATTATGACACATCAATGTGGAACGCCCTACCCACAGCCGTAAAAAAAAAATTGAATCACTACCCACCTTCAAAACCGCTCTCAAAGAGTACCTATAGGCCTATGGTGAAGGCTGAGAAGTGGCTAGAAAACGATTCTCGTTCCCACCTCCCCGGACTACACAATTTTCACTCTGGGTGAAAGATATATTGGTGTAGATTTAGGAACAAAAAGTTCTCCATTGAAAAACGAGCCCATTTTGCGCAATCAAAAGTCTGGACTAGATCTTTCCTCGCGAACGGATACTTCACCACAGAGTTTTATTTGACGTAATTGGTGCGAGTTCGGTCACGTATCTTGCGCTCGACCAATAGCAGCTCTCCTTGTTGCGAGGTTACGGCCATCCGCTGTCAACAAATGACATCCACAGACTAACGTTACGGACGAAAATGGACAAAAAATACCTTCTAAAGTTTGCAAAAAGTTTTCTAAACAATGTTATATGCATCTTACGTCCGTTCAGAAAGAATGTGTACAAGATTTTACACAGACACGGTGGGATAGATATAGAAACTGCCTAGAACGGTGGCTTAACCTATAAGGCCAGAATCATACCATTACGGAGACATACAAACATTGTTTAGAGATCGATTTGTGTCATAAATGTCATGATATATATTTGTATGTTGTGTATGTCATAAATGTCATGATGAATTGAAAATGGGGGACCCTGATTAGATTAGATTAGATTGTACTTTATTGTCATTATATTTGGATACAACGAGATTTGGGACTCAAACCTAAGGTGAAGTAATAAAATCACAAGTAATAAAAGAGAAACATAAAATCATATACAGAAACATTAAATGCTATACAATAAGACAATGTTAGTCCTGTACAATATACAAAATAACAACAATATACAGAATAGCAATACACAAATAACAATCACATGTCAGATGGTATTGCACTGTGGATATTGCACATCAGGATGTTGCACAGTGTGGGAGGAGGGGGAAAGGTGAATTAGCCTAGACCAGTCTACCTTTGATGGTCGTAGCAAATATGTGTGCCACCTGTATGGCCAGCCATCAGCTAAGAATGTGAATGATGCCAGATATAAAGCATTCTGCATGGCATCATCGGCTTTGCCAGAACTCTCTATGCCCCCGACAAGTGGCGCATTGTACTAACGCTGCAAAAGGGCAAATTACCAAGCAGCTATAATGAGACATTCATTGAAAGCTGTGTGCCCCTTCACTTGTTGGCAATGGGTGGCATGTCGAGGATGGGGAGTTAACAGTGACCTGGATGACTACAAATCCGGCCCCTGATAGTGTGTTGCAGGTAGTCCACTGCGGTTGCAAACAAGGACAATTTGAGACAGGAAGATGTTCATGTGTGTCTGCAAAACTGCCATGTACAGATCTTTGTCAATGCCAAAACTTAGCAAATGTTTCTAAGGAAACCGAAGATAGGGCTACATGGGATGATGACTCAGATGATAGTGGTGAGGATGATTAACATCAGTGTTGCCCGGGAAGTGTGGTGGTGGATGAGGGTGTGGACTGGGTTGGGATGTATAGGGCGAGGGGATTAGGATTATACAGTAGTTGTTCTGAAGGTCCAGATTAATACTGAAAGTCTGCGTTTATTATTTTGTATAACTTGTATATTGTTTATATATATAAGATATATATCCAACGCCATCCGTTTGCACCATAGTATTCTTCGCTCGCCTCATTGGGTCCCGCCCTTGACATTGGAGGCGCCACTAGACGAGCCCCCCAGACAGAGTTCAAAGACATGTCCGGGCAAGTTCAGACTTGCCCATAGCAGGCGCATTGATTCTGGACAGGTAAATCGGCTGCGCCCTAGAAATCATATATATAGAGAGTATATATATTGTAGATGGCGCAAGCAGCCGCAGAGTGAGCAGTGGAGCAGTAACCTAACAGCAGTGGAAGTAATGAGTCGGCAGTATCAGAACAGGAGAAGCAGCAGAGCGAGATCGTAATACGTCCGGTACAGTTGTACACAGACCTACCAGTGGTGTATCGTTACGGATAGCTAGTAGCTACTTAGATACGACTATAATATTGTAGAGCCATTATTGGCGCAGTATAGTGACTTGTGTAAGCGAAGTAACGTGGAGAAACGTATAGTTAAAACCATCTGCGTTTGGATCTAACTACTCCCTGAAGACCGTCATCGGGCTAGCTTCCAGTACAAACGAAGCTAGCTAGCTACCATCTATGCCATCGGGCACTAGGATTACAAGGACCGGTTCCATACGAGACCCCTTTTCTTCAGTGACCACAGGATTATCCGACCATTCTTCAATTCCTCCGGAGCTTACAACTACCGAGGGAAATCATCGTCTCCAGCTACCCCCCTTGCTTTGCCCCGTATCACCCCTTCTCACTCCCTGCAGAGCTCCGGTCGAGTATTCTTAACCTAGGAAATATTCATTACCACTGACTTTGATACTCTGACATTCTACTATTAAAAGAGAAACGTGATAATTCAGTTGTATATTGATATGACGATTAAAATACTGTAAACTTGGTATCCTTGTCCCCGTGCCGTCAATTGAGTGTCCGCTATATTTATCTAACTGTACTGTCTGGCAAGTAATATTCTTTAGTAGTGGTTTAATCCAAACAATCTTTTAATACAGTCCGGGTTGTGTAGCCCCTTAGCTACAATTGGTCCTTCGAGCCGGATGGTATCAGTAATAATAATCATATTAATAATAATATGGCCAGCGGCGGACACTCTCCAAACGGCTCTCCCCCATTAGAGCGCCCTAGGCGCCAGCGTCAGCCCCCTCCCCACTTGGAGAACTACGCTGTAGATCTACCTCCTAGCTTATCTAAAAGGACGTTAAGCAAGGATAAAATTAGTAGCTTAAGTATGCCCAACCTTATCGACCTGTCAACCCCACCGGTAGAGACCCAAGCTAGTTTAAGTGAAACTGACTTAGCTCACGGGGGGACAAGCGGGACATGACTTGACTATGCCCATAGACCACCGCACCCCCGAGATGGACCTCGGAGCGCAAGAAGATAAAGACCGCGCCTCCGAGATGGACCTCGGAGCGCAAGAAGGTAAAGAACGCGCCCCCGAGATGGACCTGGGAGCGCAAGAGGATAAAGAATGCGCCCCCGAGATGGACCTCGGAGCGCACCAGAGTAAAGAGCACCGCGCCCCCGAGATGGACCTCAGAGCGCGAGAGAAGACAAAGTACAGCGCCCCCGAGATGGACCTCGGAGCGCGTAAGGAGACCAGGTCACCGCCAAGCCCTGCCAACTCCAAATCACCATCATCAGCGTCATCCCCAAGCAAGGCCGACCAGAGGCTAGCGCAAGTCCTGATCGCCACGCTAGCCGCTTCAGCAGAAAGAGACCGCCTCCAGGGTGAGCGTGACCGCCTCCAGGCGCAGCAAGAAAGTGAGCGTGAACATTCCAGACTGGAAGAGAGACGTCTCCAAGCGCAACAAGAGGGTGAGCGCGCGCGTATCCAGGCGCAACGAGAGAGTGAGCCCGAACATCTCAGACTGGAAGAGAGGCGCCTCCAGGCTGAAGAAACCATGCAGCGAGGCGGAGCGAGACCGCCTACAAGCACAAATGATGGAGCAAGCGCTCCAGAGGGTGACACCCCACTCTTCCACCCGGAGCTACCGGAGATCATCACGACAAGGGTCGAGGGCACCCTCCCCTCCTCGACAAAGCTACACGGGACCCAGCTTACGGGAAGAACCTGCTTACGTTGCAGAGCAGCTAACCGAGTGACTACAAAGCCTAACGGAGGACGAGGGAGGACAGAAAGCCCACCCGCACGACCCCATCTCAGACCAGGAGGAACAATGCAGCCCCGGTCTCAGCCCTGACGCGCGGCGTTATGAACCCCCAACCCGTCCCAGTGGGGAGTTCGAGCAACAGACAGCACAGAGGAATAGTGCCTGGGGGCCCAGCCTCTGGTTCCCGCCCAGCACGAACCAACGACCCCACGTACGGGGAGACTCGCCAAGGAGGCCTCTCCCCCTACGTGCTTCAGTGTCACAGCCATCCATGGCATCCTACATTGGGACACCCACATTCCCAGACTTCACAAGAGAAGACAGAGCGCAGTATACCGAACTGCGTATGTGCCTAGAGACAATTATGTCCGGAGTAACTAGAGCGCACAACATAGCGCTGGCATACTCCAATTCACAGACTCCCTATTCTGATGCCCTGGTGGCCCTCGACGCACGTTACGGACGTACATGGGACTATGTCATTCAGGAGATACGTGAGATTGAACGTCTCCCCCCAGCTAAAGACAACCGAGCCCTGGACGACCTATCCGTCAAAGTACAATCCCTGGTAGGGATGCTCGGGTCACAACGAGAGAGCGTATATTAGAGAAGCTCCCCCCATTCCGCCAAGAACGTTTTCGGCGGCAAAGAAATCACCGTGACCCCAATGGCCCAGAACAATCACTCCTGGACCTTGCTGACTTCCTAGCCAGGGAGGTTAGCAGTCTAAGGATTGACACCTTCGCATGGGGTGGCTCGAACATTAAAGAGGGACCGAGAAGGTTTAAAGACCAAAGCAGGCCCATCACCGTGATGCACCAGGCCGAGTCGGTGCCACGACAGAAGAGTCATAACCCCCCCGCTAAGGGAAAATGGAAGATCGCATGCCAATATTGCGACAACGAACACTGGCTGTCACAGTGCGACGCATTTAAGAAACTGACCGCCGCCGACGTAAGTCAATGGATTAAAGCAAACCGCCGCTGTTTCCGATGCGCGCGCAGCCACATGGCAGCCGAATGCCGCCTTAAGAAGAAGTGTGGCAAGTGTGACGGCGCCCACCTCGAAGCACTGCATGAGAGCAACAAGCGGAAACCTGCCCCACAAAGCAGCTCAAGAGCAGAAGTACTCTACATTGACCCCGCGAAGAGTGGGAGCTCCCGGGTGCTCCTCAAGGTGGTACGAGTACTCCTCAGTCACGGGGACAAGGTACTCGACACCTATGCCGTCCTCGACGACGGGTCGGAGAAGACTCTCCTCCTCGCCTCCGCCGCGACCCAATTGGACTTGCGGGGTCCAGAGGAGACCATGACAATCCGTACCATTCGTCGAGACTTAAAGACAATAAAAGGTGAAAATGTCTCGTTCACCATAGCAGCGATCGATCAGCCCGAGAAGCGGTACAGCATCAACAAGGCGTTCACAAGCTACGACATAGGTTTGTCACGCTACGATTACCCCATCCCACAGCTGAGGGAGAAGTACGAACACCTACGCCGACTGCCCATACCGCTCATCGACGGCGCTACACCGACCCTGCTCATAGGCTCCGACCACGCAGACCTTATCGTCCCCACGGATGCGGTCCACATCGGACCCAGAGGATGCCCAGCCGCGGTTAAGACCCGACTGGGCTGGACGCTCCAAGGCCCTCTCTCCGGGCCTTCCAACCGACCAACGTCCACACACTGCCTTTACACCAAGGTGAGCGACCCAGACAATACCCTCTTGCAGCACGTTGAGAGCAGCACTATGGACACTAGACTCACTGCCATTCAAGAACGAACGCAAAATGGTTCGGTCAAAGGAGGACAAGTATGCCATAGTTCTACTCGAGCAGAAGACTACGAGGGTCGAGGTCGACGGAGTGCTAAGATACGCGACCCCACTCTTGAGGCGGGAAGGGATGCCCACTCTGCACGTGCCGAAGGAAGCGACACACCACTACCTACAGAGCACTGAGCGGCGCCTCGCCAAAGACCCCCCCCAAGCAACGATATATCGCGCCGAGATCGAGAAGCTGATCACGGCTGGCCATATAAAGAAAATCGATGACCACGAGGCAGAAAGGACGACAGAGTCATGGTACGTGCCCCACCACAAGGTCACCCACAACGGAAAGAACCGCATCGTGTTCAATTGCAGTTATCAGATTGGACAGCAGAATCTGAATAACCTGCTCCTGCCCGGCCCGACACTCGGCCCCTCCCTCCTCGGCGTACTGATACGTTTTCGTCAGGACAAAGTGGCCATCAGCGGCGACATCAAGGGAATGTTCCTACAAGTCCAACTGATGGAGGAAGACAAGCCTCTACTGTGAGGTTTTGTCCGCTGCTCACCAACTTTCTCTGTCTTCTTTAAGCCTACTGTTAGGAATTCCCTACTCACTCTCTCTAGCCCCCACCCTCTCGTTCTTTACTCTCAGTGGCCACACCTGTTCGATTATCAATTACCTCTCGCACCTGTGGTGGCAGGCTAATTAGTTCCCCTGTGGGCTTTAAATACCAGGGCGCTTCCCCTCGTTTCGGCGTGGGGTCGTGTTGTATACTTGCCGAGTCATATTCTCTAAACATCTAGACTCTTTCGGGAGATCCTCTGTCTGCCTATGCTGTTCCATTCTCCGGCGTCGAGAAGTTTTGCTCCAGCCTTCGCCAGCTGTCGCCGTTGCCTGTGGGGGAGACTGGTCTGCGCTCCCTGTACTTCCACGGGAGGCACCCCAGCGTTCCACTGCAGACCCCCGCGCAGCTGTTCGTCCTGACGCACATCCAGACCAGCGCAGACGCTCTCCAGTCCTCAGCGCGCAACGCGCATCTTCCAAGGACGCTCGAGCTTGGCACGCTCTCCAGACCAGCGCAGACGCGCATCTTCCAGACCCTCGAGCTTGGCACGCTCTCCAGTCCTCAGCGCGCAACGCGCATCTTCCAAGGACGCTCGAGCTTGGCACGCTCTCCAGACCAGCGCAGACGCGCATCTTCCAGACCCTCGAGCTTGGCACGCTCTCCAGACCTCAGCGCGCAGACGCGCATCTACCAGACCTTCGAGCTTGGCACGCTCTCCAGACCAGCGCAGACGCGCATCTTCCAGACCCTCGAGCTTGGCACGCTCTCCAGACCTCAGCGCGCAGACGCGCATCTCCTAGACCTTCGAGCTTGGCACGCTCTCCCGACCAGCGCGCAGACGCGCATCTCCTAGACCTTCGAGCTTGGCACGCTCTCCCGACCAGCGCGCAGACGCGCATCTCCTAGACCTTCGAGCTTGGCACGCTCTCCCGACCAGCGCGCAGACGCGCATCTCCTAGACCTTCGAGCTTGGCACGCTCTCCCGACCAGCGCGCAGACGCGCATCTCCTAGACCTTCGAGCTTGGCACGCTCTCCCGACCAGCGCGCAGACGCGCATCTCCTAGACCTTCGTGCTTGGCACACTCCTCGACGCAGACGCACCCCGATGCGTCTCTCGGTTCCGGTGCGCACTCCAAGTTGTGGCGCACCACTCTGCCCTCGGCTCGGACAGCCGGCTTCCCGGTGGCGACACCCTCACCACCGCCGCCTGTTCCAGCACCACTCTGTCCTCGGCTCGGACAGCCGGCTTCCCGGTGGCGACACCCTCGCCACCGCCGCCTGTTCCAGCACCACTCTGTTCTCGGCTCGGACAGCCAGCTACCCGGTGGCGACACCCTCGCCGCCGCTGCTGTTCCTGCACCATTACGCATACGTCTGGGTGAGTTTTGACTGTCTAGATCATCTCCGTTTTCGTGTGTTTCTAACACTGAAGATTTACCACCTTTTTAATCTGACAGTCACTCACCCAGCGTTGTGCCTCTGTTTGTTTCACTTGGATATTATTTTGGACGTTACATCTCCCACTGTGTGTGTTCACACCAAAGATAGTATTCTCTTTGTATTTGTTTTGGTACTTTGCTCTTTGTGTATTTTTCACGAAGATAGTTCTACCCGGTGACGACACCCTCGCCGCCGCTGCTGTCCCTGCACCATTACGCATACGCCTGGGTGAGTTTTGATTGTTAAGTCACTCATCCAGCGTGTTGCCTCCTGGGTGAGTTTTGATTGTTAAGTCACTCACCCAGCGTTGTGCCTCCCTCACCCAGCGTAATGCCTCTGTTTTGTTCTCTCGTGGATAGTAGTTTGGACATTTCATCTCCCACTCTGTTTTTGTTCTCACTTAGATAGTATTTTTGGACATTACATCTCCCCCTGTGTGTTTGTCACACGAAGATATTATTACTTTGTTACTTTGTTTTTTTGGACTGTTCTGCATCTGCTCTGTTTGTTTCCCTTTTGAATATTAACCCTCTCCTCTGTTCTGCAGAGCGGCCCAGATGTTTTCGCACCAGTCCCCAGTTCCTCCCTGTCCCCAGCCCGCCTCCGCGGGCCTCAGTCCCCTTTGTCCCTAGTTCTCCCCTTTCTACTTTCTAGTTCCACCTAGTTCCTGGTCCCAAGTTCTCCCCTTCTAGTTCTCCTAGTCTCTAGTTCCTCTGTCCCTAGGCGTTCCCTTATACCTTCCCTTAGTGTTCCCTTTTCCTGCCCGCCTCTTAAAGGCACTTTTCCTTCCCCTCTTGTGTTATTCCAGTGTTTTGTGTTTTCTCCCTTAAAGGGACAGTCCCCTTTTTCCCTGTTCTCAATAAATATCTGTTTCTTGGCAAACCATCATACCTGTCTTGTGTTGTGCGATTGGGGTCGGTTACAAACCATAACAGTACGACCCCACCAAATCGACGACCCCAGCCAGCACAGACGGTGTATGTTGAGTTTGCCTTTTTTTTTTCTTGTTCCCTCTAGCTCCCCTCTAGCTTCCTTGTTAGCCTGTTGACTCCCCCATTTGCTTCCCTGTTAGCCCTGTTTTGCTTCCCTGTTTAGCTCCCCTCTTAGCCCTGTTTGACCCCCCTGCAGCTTGTTAGGCCTCTACTACCAGCATGGCCCTGTCTGCTAGCTTTGCCCCGGCGGCTAGCACAGCCTCTATGTTAATGCAGCCCTTACTGCTGGCATAGGCCCTGTAGCTAGCCATGCCCTGGCAGCTAACCCAGTCCCTCAGCAGAGCCCCAGTCTGCTAGCTTAGCCCCGGCTGCTAGCACAGCCTCTATGTTTATGCAGCCCTTGCTGCTGGCATGGGCCCTGTAGCTAGCCATGCCCTGGCAGCTAACCCAGTTCCCTCTGCATGGCCCCAGTCTGCTAGCTTGGCCCCGGCTGTTAGCACAGCCTCTATGTTAATGCAGCCTTGCAGCTGGCATAGGCCCTGTAGCTAGCCAGGCCCAAGCAGCTAACCCGGTCCCTCTGCATGGCCTCCACTTTTTTGTGTAGTTTATCCCACTGCTAGGACTGCCTTTTCAGCTAGCAAGGTCAGTTTATCTCACACAGCTAGGACTGTCCTTCCAGCTAGCTTGTTCTCTCATGCTGGTCCAGCCCTGTCTGCCAGCCTAGCTCCGGCAGCTAGCGCAGCCTCTATGTTAATGTAGCAGTACAGCTGGCATAGGCCCTGTAGCTATCAGTGCCTTGGCAGCTACCCTTTCCCCCTGCTAGCCTAGCTCGGCAGCTAGCGCAGCCTCTATGTTGATGTAGCAGTACAGCTAGCATAGGCCCTGTAGCTATCAGTGCCTTGGCAGCTACCCTTTCCCTCTGCTAGCCTAGCTCCGGCAGCTTGCGCAGCCTCTATGTTGATGTAACAGTACAGCTAGCATAGGCCCTGTAGCTCGGTGCCCTGGCGGCTACCCTTTCCCTCTGCTAGCCCTTTCCCGGTGCTACCATGGTTACCCCTTAGCTACCCTGCTTGCCCCTCAGTTCCTCTAGACCAGTTCCTCTAGACCAGTTCTCTAGACCAGTTCTCTAGGCCAGTTCTCTAAACCAGTTCTCTAGACCGGTTCTCTAGGCCAGTTCTCTTGGCCAGTTCTCTAGGCTAGTTCTCTGGACCCAGTTCCTCCTGACCCGGTTCCTCTAGGCCCGGTTTCCTCTAGGCCAGTTCCTCCTGTTGCCCCTCTGCTACCCTAGTTACCCCTCGGCGACCCTGCTTCTTTTGCTAGCCCCACTCTTGTGGTGGCTTCCCCTGCTGGCTTGGCCAGTACCTTTTGTTTTTGTCTTGTTTTGCCCCCTGCCACTCTGTCTGTATTTGTTTTGGGTCGCCAGGTGGCTCCCGTTGAGGACAAAAACTGTGAGGTTTTGTCCGCTGCTCACCAACTTTCTCTGTCTTCTTTAAGCCTACTGTTAGGAATTCCCTACTCACTCTCTCTAGCCCCCACCCTCTCGTTCTTTACTCTCAGTGGCCACACCTGTTCGATTATCAATTACCTCTCGCACCTGTGGTGGCAGGCTAATTAGTTCCCCTGTGGGCTTTAAATACCAGGGCGCTTCCCCTCGTTTCGGCGTGGGGTCGTGTTGTATACTTGCCGAGTCATATTCTCTAAACATCTAGACTCTTTCGGGAGATCCTCTGTCTGCCTATGCTGTTCCATTCTCCGGCGTCGAGATGTTTTGCTCCAGCCTTCGCCAGCTGTCGCCGTTGCCTGTGGGGGAGACTGGTCTGCGCTCCCTGTACTTCCACGGGAGGCACCCCAGCGTTCCACTGCAGACCCCCGCGCAGCTGTTCGTCCTGACGCACATCCAGACCAGCGCAGACGCTCTCCAGTCCTCAGCGTGCAACGCGCATCTTCCAAGGACGCTCGAGCTTGGCACGCTCTCCAGACCAGCGCAGACGCGCATCTTCCAGACCCTCGAGCTTGGCACGCTCTCCAGTCCTCAGCGCGCAACGCGCATCTTCCAAGGACGCTCGAGCTTGGCACGCTCTCCAGACCAGCGCAGACGCGCATCTTCCAGACCCTCGAGCTTGGCACGCTCTCCAGACCTCAGCGCGCAGACGCGCATCTACCAGACCTTCGAGCTTGGCACGCTCTCCAGACCAGCGCAGACGCGCATCTTCCAGACCCTCGAGCTTGGCACGCTCTCCAGACCTCAGCGCGCAGACGCGCATCTCCTAGACCTTCGAGCTTGGCACGCTCTCCCGACCAGCGCGCAGACGCGCATCTCCTAGACCTTCGAGCTTGGCACGCTCTCCCGACCAGCGCGCAGACGCGCATCTCCTTACGCATACGCCTGGGTGAGTTTTGATTGTTAAGTCACTCATCCAGCGTGTTGCCTCCTGGGTGAGTTTTGATTGTTAAGTCACTCACCCAGCGTTGTGCCTCCTGGGTGAGTTTGACTGTTAAGTCACTCACCCAGCGTAATGCCTCTGTTTTGTTCTCTCGTGGATAGTAGTTTGGACATTTCATCTCCCACTCTGTTTTTGTTCTCACTTAGATAGTATTTTTGGACATTACATCTCCCCCTGTGTGTTTGTCACACGAAGATATTATTACTTTGTTACTTTGTTTTTTTGGACTGTTCTGCATCTGCTCTGTTTGTTTCCCTTTTGAATATTAACCCTCTCCTCTGTTCTGCAGAGCGGCCCAGATGTTTTCGCACCAGTCCCCAGTTCCTCCCTGTCCCCAGCCCGCCTCCGCGGGCCTCAGTCCCCTTTGTCCCTAGTTCTCCCCTTTCTAGTTCCACCTAGTTCCTGGTCCCAAGTTCTCCCCTTCTAGTTCTCCTAGTCTCTAGTTCCTCTGTCCCTAGGCGTTCCCTTATACCTTCCCTTAGTGTTCCCTTTTCCTGCCCGCCTCTTAAAGGCACTTTTCCTTCCCCTCTTGTGTTATTCCAGTGTTTTGTGTTTTCTCCCTTAAAGGGACAGTCCCCTTTTTCCCTGTTCTCAATAAATATCTGTTTCTTGGCAAACCATCATACCTGTCTTGTGTTGTGCGATTGGGGTCGGTTACAAACCATAACATCTACTGAGGTTCCTGTGGAGAGAGAGGCTCGATGACGAACAACCCTCGCAACACACATTTGCATTATTCATTAGAGCAGGTAAATAAGAATTGCCATGTGTTGTAAATGTGTATGCACAGTAAAATACTCTGCGAAATTTACTGTGTATACACATTTACAACACATGGCAATTCTTATTTACCTGCTCTAATGAATAATGCAAATGTGTTTTAATTGGCATTATAGGACTTCAATAACACTGAATGTCACTGTTCCCATCATTTCTTAATTTCTAATAATAATAATAATAATTCATTTAATTTATATAGCGCTTCTCAATAACCCGAAGTCGCTGACAGTAGTCGGGAGCAGGGGTACAAACAAAGAAACGAAAGCAAAGAAACAAAAACAAAACAACAAAGAAACAAAAACAAAAGGAACATGAGACCATGGGGGGAACGGGGGAGACAGCCTGATGGCACAAAAAAAGACTGGAGACATATCAATCAGGTTGGAGGGGAGGGGGGGGTTTAGGGGTGGGGGGGGGTTGAAGGCAAGGGAGAACAGGTGGGTTTTGAGGCGAGCTTTGAAGGTGGAGAGTGTAGGGGAGTCTCTGATGGACTGGGGGAGGGAGTTCCAGAGTCGGGGTGCAGTGCGAGAGAAGGCCCGATCTCCGAAGTTTTTAAGCTTGGATGTCGGGACAGTGAGGGAGGCAGTGGAGGAGGACCGGAGGGAACGGGTGGGGCGGTAGGGGAGAAGGAGATCAGTCAGGTAGGGGGGGGCCAGGCTGTGGAGGGCTTTGAAGGTGAGGAGTAGTGTTTTAAAGTTAATGCGGTGTTTGATCGGGAGCCAGTGGAGGGAGTGGAGGACAGGAGTGATGTGTTCGCGGGACCGGGTGTTAGTGAGGAGGCGGGCGGCTGAATTTTGGACCATTTGCAGTTTATGGAGGGAGCGGGAGGTGATACCAGTGAGGAGGGAGTTGCAGTAGTCCAGGCGGGAGGAGATGAAGGCGTGAATGAGGGATTCAGCAGCGGGGGGGGAGAGGCAGTGACAGATTTTTGCGATGTTGCGGAGGTGAAAGTAGGATGTTTTCACGATGGAGCGGACGTGGGGGTCAAATGAGAGGGTGGGGTCAAGGAGGACACCAAGGTTGCGGACTAGGGGGGAGGGGGTGATGGTGGAGTCGTTGATGATGAGTGTGATGGGTCCGGATCTGGTGAGGGTGGTTTTGGTGCCAATGATGAGAAGTTCAGTCTTGTCACTGTTCAGTTTGAGGAAGTTGTGGGTCATCCAAGTTTGGAGTTCGGTGATGCATGATTCGATGTGACTGAGGGGTGGGCTGTGGGGGGATTGTGTACATTTCTATACCCAATATCATGTCTTCTTGCTGTGCTTGGTTTACTTGAATTGGGTCAACAGATTACTGTGATGTGAATGGGCCGAAGTGATGACGTCACGAGCAGGGACTCAAGTGGCTCATTATTGAACGCAGGTGTTTTTTGATTGTGTGCTGGATGAGACGCTGAGACTGTTTGATAAGCCAGTGGGTCTCAGAGATCGAGGTTGGAGCACGCACGCAGTAACCAGACTCTGTTAGGGCCCGGGGGGTGGGGTCGATCGTGGAGAGTTATCCGCCGGCGATGAAGACAAGCTAGATAGCCGTCCATAGTTCCCGGTAGCAAGAGGAGGGGAGGCTTAACCTCCTGGAGATAGTTAGGGACGGGACATAGAGGGTCTGAGTTACATCGCTCCCAAAAGACTTTATACTCGGCTCGTCCTCGCGGACACCGAGTACGTTACCAGGTTACAAATCCAACTGTATCCTGGAGGACCACCGTGTGCCGGAACATTCGTCCGGAGAGTGGACGGGGTCCAACGCTTCGACCCTCGGGGGGGGTCGCGCCGTGCGGCGAGTTAAGTCCACTGTTACCCACACTTGCACTTAATATAGGATTTTGTATTACAGTCTATTTTTATAACTGTGTAGGCCTACTGTATATATATATATTGTATATGGGATATTGTGTAATTTCTATTTACCTTATCTGTATGATATCGTGCCCTTAATTAACCTGCATATTCGACTAGTCCTTTTATATGCCCTATTTATTATATAGCCCAGGCTGGTATATATTGTATAGATATTGTGTGACCCATTGAAGGGGAACAGGGGAACCAAGAGGGAGGGGTAATTCGGACCTGGGGGAGTCTGCTATAATTAGTGTGTTCAATTGATCCATTTTCTACCGGTGCCTATTTGGGAGTGTGATTAGCGGGCCGTGTGTGTGATTAGGCATCCCCTTTGTATAAACGTGCCGTGCCTCTTAAAGAGGGTGTTTTGACGTGGGTTACTGTAATAGGATGTATCTATGCAAGTTCATAATTGCGTGCCTCATATCAGAGGGTGACTGAGTTACGGTTGCAGACGACCTTTACGTGGTCCGATTAGTCCCCCCAATTAGAGACCCCTAGTACCTGTATGAATTAGGTGTTGTAATAAAGTGTCTTATTAGACGTGAGGCCGTACCAAGTGAGAGAGGTGGCGGAGGGTACAGCGAGAGGGTGGGCTGATAGCGGTAGGCGATGCCCTAGATATTCACATGGACCAGAGCTGGTCGGATAAAGTGTGTGTGACTATTGTTGTACAGTGTGCATGTACCGTACCTCGTTCAAACTAAGGGTTGTTGCCCATATATAAAGTGTGCTGTGAGATGTGCTCCACCTAGAGGTGAAGGGTTTACCTATAGATGTGATAGTGCTGTAGTGCTGAAATGTATAGAGTGATTAACTTAGAGGTGATATAAATTTACCTAGGGGACGTCTGTCTATACCTGCCGCATTCTCTGGTCCTGTTAAACCCTGCATGTCACAGAAGGGAAAGATGTATTGGCTTCATGGCTCATAGGTTTTAATTAATAGCTCAGATCATTGTTTAGCATAGGACTTAAATAAATAAAGTTGGTATTCCTTGTAAACCCGGTTGTGATGTTGGTTATTTCAGGCATCTGGATAAATAGCAGTTTCCCTGCTAAGTAGCAGTTTCTCCTGCTACTGGTATAACTCACGTATTTATTACATTGGTGACAGCGGTGGGATATAGAAAAAATATGCCTGGAGATAACCAACCGCCGGCTGAGGCCGGCTCAAGTCGATCAGACGCGTCTCCTTCCCCTAGTAGTAATCTGGCTATGTCCCGACCCATTTTTATGCCTGAGACTTTCACTGGTGCCGGCCGGGAATGGTCTGATTGGGCTGAACAGTTTGAAATGGCCGCGGGGGTTAATAATTGGAGCGAAACATTGAGACTAAAATGTATGAGTCTTCTCTTGTCAGGTCGAGCCCGAGAGGTATATGGTGGGTTATCGGCCGCCGCTAAAGCTAATTATGCCTTACTCAAAGAAGCCATGGGTAGATGCTTAGAACCATGTGATAGTGATGATTGGAGCAGGGCCACCTTCTCTTCTCGTAAAAGGTTACATAAGGAGAATATCCGAGAATTTGGTATTGCGCTTCGGAGGCTGGTTGTTAAAGCGTACCCCTCAGCGGACGCCCACACCCAAGATTTATTGGCTAAGGATCATTTTATTTCTAATGTTGGGAATGGGGAATTGCGAGTTAGCCTTCGCAGTGCCAAACCTACAACCTTAGAGGATGCCATTAATCTTGCTGCAGAATTGGAGCTGATTAGGGAGTTGGAGGGCAGTAAATTGGCCTCTGATGCACAGGTGCGTGGAGTCACTGAGCAATCTGGGCGTGACAAACAAATGGATACGCTGCTGGGGGTCGTAGAGGGCCTGCGGCAGGAAGTTAAGTCTCTGAAAACCACTGTACAGACTATAGCCAATTCAAGCCAATCTGTTCCTAAACCTACACCTCCCATGTCTGCTCCCCTTCCATACTCTGTTAGTGCCCCCACTCCCCAGACTAGATGTGAGGGAGAAAGAGAGAGGGGTTGCTGGGAATGTGGGTGTAATCGTCACTTCAGACGCGACTGTCCTTATTTAAAGGGAAACTAGAGGGGGTGTGCACAGAGGGTCCAATGCCCGCCCCCATTTCTGAGTCTACTGTGGCCCCTGACAGCTTGAAGGGTGGTTCGGGATATCTCCAAGCTAAGATAGGTGGGTTAGACTGTCATGTACTTGTAGATACTGGAGCTTCTAGCTCTGTCATTCCTAAACAACTGTGGCTCTCTGCTACAAAAGGGGGATGTGATCTGTTAGATTATGTTGGCCAGGCTACAGCAGCTAATGGGGGGGGGATGAGCATTCTGGGATGCTGGCAGACGGTATGTCAACTGGAGTCACTCGCGCTGGTAGCAACATTTTTGGTTGCTGATATTCCCTCTGATGAGATTTTGCTTGGATTTGATTTTCTTTCAACATATGGTGCGGTGGTTGATTTGGGAAAGAAACAATGTCAGATAATGGGCAGGAAATTTCCCCTGGTTGACCCTAACCCCTCATTAGAGCCTCAGGCTGTGACAGTGTTGTCTGACACCCTGGTGCCCCCACGCAGTGAAATAATTATTTTGGGTCAAGTCCAGAGCAGATGGGGAGATTATGCAGCAGCAATGCTGGAACCCTCCACTTCCATTTCCAAACAGTGTGATGTTTTGGTAGCTCGGGTGGTATGCAGAGTCCAGCAGGGCACATTACCAGTGAGGGTTATTAATGTCACTAATGAGGAGATTATGCTAAAACGTGGCATGAAAATAGGCACCCTATTCACTGATATTGAAATAGAGGAAGGGGGGGCGGAGCTGCATGACGAGAGGGAGGGGGAAAAAACCTTGCAGCCTTGGACAGTTGATACACTCATGCGTCAGTTTGGCGTGGAGGAGAGGGGTCTTGCCTCTGACGAGTTAAAGGCAGTCAGGGAGATACTGCACAAGAACCTCACTGTGTTTAGTCAGGGGGAGACTGACTTAGGCAGGACTCCTCTGACCCCGCATGAGATTGATACAGGGGATGCAAAGCCAATAAAAATGCACCCCAGAAGGGTTCCCCTCCATTTACAGCAAGAGGTGACGAGCCACTTGAAGCAAATGCTCGATAGTGGGATAGTTCGGCCATCTTGTAGCCCCTGGGCGTCTCCCATTGTACTGGTAAAAAAGAAAGGGGGTGGGCTCCGGTTCTGTGTTGATTATAGGAAACTCAATGAGGTTACTAGAAAGGACGCATACCCCCTCCCTAGGATTGATGATGCCCTGGACAGCCTTTGTCATGCTTGTTGGTTTTCCACCCTGGATTTAGCGAGCGGCTATTGGCAGGTGGAAGTAGACCCGAAAGACCGCCATAAAACTGCATTCACCACCCGTCAGGGGCTATTTGAGTTCAATGTGATGAGTTTTGGCCTTTGCAATGCACCCAGCACTTTTCAGAGGTTGATGGACCTAATTCTGGCTGATCTGCAGTGGACTACCTGCTTAGTGTATTTGGATGATATAATTGTGTTTGGGCGCACTTTCCATGAACATCTAACACGTCTGAGTGGTGTGCTGGAAAAACGTCAGCAGGCCAACCTTAAGGTTAAACCATCCAAGTGTGACTTGTTTTCAACGAGAGTCCAGTACCTCGGACATGTAATCTCTAGTGAGGGAGTGGAGCCAGATGCTGCTAAAGTGGAGGCAGTCAGAGAGTGGCCTGTTCCTACCAGCCAGACTGAGGTTAAGAGTTTTTTGGGATTAGCCTCCTATTATAGGCGCTTTGTGAAAGGGTTTGCTGACATTGCCCGGCCTCTGCACCAGTTGACAGAAAAGGGGAGGCACTTTCGCTGGAGTGAGGACTGTCAGGGAGCCTTTGAGCAGCTCAAGTGTAGTTTGATTACCACCCCTGTGTTGGCTTATCCCGACCCCAGTAAACCATTTATCCTGGATACGGATGCAAGTGACGTGGGGATTGGGGCAGTATTGTCTCAAGAGGAGGGAGGACTCGAGAGAGTAATAGCATATGCTAGCAGGGCTCTTACAAAACAGGAACGTAAATATGCCACCACTAAGAAAGAACTTCTGAGTATGGTAGCGTTTATCAAATACTTCAAGCACTATTTGTTGGGTAGGGAATTTGTGTTGCGAACTGACCACAATTCTCTCCGTTGGCTTCATAACTTTCAGGACTTGGAGGGGCAGTTGGCTCGTTGGCTTGAACAATTGGCCAATTTCCAGTATAAAATTGTGCATCGTCCAGGCAAGCTACACAGCAATGCTGATGCCCTTTCTAGGCTGCCGGCTTTTTTGGAAAAAGAAAAATCTGACCAGAAGGCCTCTCAGGCAATAACAGACAGGGCTGCTGTAAGGATGTGCGCAGTACAGGAAGCTCTGCCTTCTGTAGTGTCCAGTGGGGAAAAAGAGACTGATGAGTTAACCGATGCACAGATGGCCGATAGTGAGTTAAGACAAATAATTCATTTTAAAAATCAGGTTGGTTCTGGTGCAATACCGGTAGACGCTGGCCTGCAGAATTATGCTACTGTGTGGAGTCAGCTCCAGGTGCAGGGGGATAGGCTGGTGCGGATTCCTCCTGCAAATTCCGATGCAGCCTCTCGGGTACAGGTGGTGCTCCCGCAGTCAATGGTGCCTGGGGTTTTAGAGCAGCTGCACAATGTCTCCACCGGGGGGCACTTGGGGGTGCAGAAGCTGCAAGGGAAAGTTAAAGACCGGTTCTATTGGCCAGGCTGGTTTGGCGATGTCAAGAGATGGGTTAGAGAATGTGTCGATTGTGGTTCAAGGAAGAGTCAGGGGAAGCGGCCATGTGCACCCTTACAGACCTCCAGGGTATCTAGGCCTTTTGAACGGGTGGCACTCGACATTCTTGGCCCCCTCCCCGAGACCCCTGGGAAAAATAAGTATATTTTGGTTGTGGGGGACTATTTTTCCAAATGGACAGAGTCTTTTCCATTGCCTAATCAGGAAGCACGGACAATTGCCAAAGTCTTGACCGAGGAGTGGGTGTGTCGTTTTGGGGCGCCAAGGAGTATCCACTCCGACCAAGGTCGTAACTTCGAGTCAAACCTATTCAGGGAGTTATGTAGGCTTCTGCACATGCAGAAAACAAGGACATCCCCCTACCACCCCCAGTCAGATGGCCTGGTGGAGCGCTTTAATCGAACCCTTTTGTCCATGTTGGCTCTCTTTGTGGAGGACAATCAGTTAAACTGGGACACACTGTTGCCTTATGTTATACATTTACATTTACATTTAGTCATTTAGCTGACGCTTTTATCCAAAGCGACTTACAAGTTCTGTGCGACAAGACAGCAAGAAGGGTATAACTCTATCAGCTGAGTAACAATGTTCATCAAAGTGTTGCGTGTTACAATGTAGGTTAGTTTATTAGGACAAGTGCATGACATTAAGGTTAGTCGGGGTTAGATTTTTTTTTTTTTTTTTTTTTTATCATTTCAGATAATGGTTGAAGAAGTGAGTCTTTAGTCGACGGCGAAAGATTGGACGGGATTCGGCTGTCCTAACTGGGATGGGTAGTTCATTCCACCATTGTGGGGCAAGGACTGAGAATAGGCGGCTTCTCTTTGATGACCCTCCGGGAGCTTGGATAGGAGTAGATCTGAGGCGGCCAGAAGACGCAGAGCGTAGGGGTCTTGAGGGTGTGTAGTTAGAGACCATTGACCGGAGGTAGGCGGGAGCGGTTCCCTTTGCCGCACGGTATGCTAGGTCGAGGGCCTTGAAGCGGATACGTGCAGCAATGGGGAGCCAGTGCAGGTCCCTAAGAAGTGGGGTGACATGGGCTGACTTCGGTAGGTTTGAGATCAGGCGGGCCGCTGCATTTTGAATGAGTTGAAGAGGCTTGGTGGCAGTGGCCGGGAGGCCAGCTAGCAGTGCGTTGCAGTAGTCGAGGCGGGAGATGACTGTTGATTGGACGAGGAGTTGGGTGGCTTCTTTTGTCAGGAAGGGGCGTATCCTTCTGACGTTGCTCAGGAGGAATCTGCAGGTTCTGGTTGTCGCTGCGATGTGAGCAGAGAAGTTCAACTGGTCGTCGAGGACAACACCAAGGTTCTTGGCGGTCGGCGACGCGGTCACAGCTGCATTCTCGACTGTGATGGAGAGGTCGGTCAGGGGGGAGGATTTGGCCGGCAGGTGGAGCAATTCTGTTTAGCTTAGGTTCAGTTTGAGGTGGTTGGTCGTCATCCAGGCGGAGATGTCGGACAGACAGGCCGAGATCCGCTCAGAGACGTGGATATCTGAGGGAGGGATGGAGAGGAAGAGTTGAGTATCATCGGCATAACAATGATATGAGAAGCCATGAGATGTGATAATGTTACCCAGTGATTTAGTGTAGAGGGAGAAGAGAAGGGGTCCTAGGACCGAGCCCTGGGGGACACCCGTCCGGAGGGGGCGGGTGGCCGACAGAGTCCCTCTCCATGACACTTGGTAGGAGCGGTCATTGAGGTATGATGTCAGCCATGTCAGCGCAGATCCAGCCACTCCCATTCCTGCGAGGGCCGCGAGGAGGATCTGATGGTTGACTGTGTCGAAGGCTGCAGATAGATCTAGGAGAATCAGGACAGAGGAGAGGCCTTTCGCTTTTGCTAAGTGAAGTGCCTCTGTGACCGCAATGAGGGCCGTTTCTGTGGAGTGGCCAGTCCGGAAGCCAGACTGATTGGGGTCTAGGAGGTCATTCTGTAAGAGATAAGCAGTAAGTTGGTTGGATACAGCACGTTCAAGTGTTTTAGAAAGGAAGGAGAGAAGAGAGACAGGGCGATAGTTGGCTATGACGGTGGGGTTCAGGGTTGGTTTTTTTATGAGGGGCGTGACTCTGGCTTGTTTTAGGGAGGTGGGGACCACCCCCGAGTTGAGTGAGGAGTTGATGGTTGCAGTTAGGAATGGGAGGATGTCCGGTGCTATGGTCTGGAGGAGTGGGGAGGGTAGCTGGTCCAGCTGGCATGTAGTCGGACGGTTCGACGTTACCAGTGTCAGGGTCTCGGCTTCTGTAATGGGAGAGAAAGATGACAGAGTGAAGGATGAGGTTCTCGATTCAGCGTTTGGAATGGGTGGGGGTTGGGAGAAGGAGCTGCGGATGTTCTCCACTTTTTCCTCAAAGAAGATCGCAAAGTCTTCGGCAGAAAAAGATGAGGGAGGAGGAGGTGGGGGGGGAGTGAGGAGGGAGGACATGGTAGCATGCAGTTTGCGAAGATTCTTGGCAGAGGCCTCGATCCTATGGTGAAAGAAAGAAGCTTTGGCATTAGTAATGGTTTTGGAGAATGTTAACAAGAGGTTGTGATATGTGTCGATGTCAGCAGTGAGGCGTGACTTTCTATACTTCCTCTCAGCCGCTCTCAGGACCTGTCTTTGTTCTCTCACTGCATCCGTCAGCCATGGACTGGGTGGGGAACGGCGGGCAGGTTTCTCAACGAGGGGACAGAGCTTGTCGAAGGAGGTTGCAAGGGCTGAGAGGAGGGTGGAGGTTGCCATCTCTGTGGGGAGAGCAGAGAAGGTGTCACTCAAAGGTAGAGCGGATATTATGTCAGAGGAGAGGGTGGAGGGGGATAGGGAGGGCAGGTTGCGTCTGAGTGAGACGGTTTGAGTTGGGGTGAAGACTTTTCGGTTAAGCATGAGAGTTAGTGAGAAGGATATGAAGGAATGGTCAGATACATGTAGGGGAGTTACCGTGGTGTTAATGATGCTGGAGTTACGGGAAAATATGAGATCCAAGGAGTTGCCTGCTTTGTGGGTGGGAGGCATGGCAGTGGGAGTCAGGTCAAATTGTTGTAGGAGGGAGACCACTGGGACCGACTGAGATGAGTCAGGCAGGTTGAAGTCGCCCAATAGAAGGAGCGGGGTACCATCTTCCGGTAAGGAGCTTAGAAGCATGTCCAGCTCATCTGTGAAGTGATCGAGGGGACCTGGAGGGCGATAGAGTGTAACAATGGTGAGATTGAAAGGATTAGAGACAGATACTGCATGACATTCGAGGGAGGAGAGTGACAGTTCTGGGAGTTGCGTTAGGTTTGTAGCCCATGAAGGAGATGTCATGAGGCCAGTGCCTCCACCCCGTCTGGAGGGTCGAGGTGTGTGAGTGAAGTTATAGTTTGTAGATAATGCTGCAGGTGTTGACGAGTTATTGGGGGTTATCCAGGTCTCAGTTAGAGCCAGGAGCTGCAGATTTAGACTATGGGCGTAGGCAGTAATGAAGTCAGCTTTCTTGACTGCTGATTGACAATTCCATAAGCCTCCCTGTACTGTGACAGGTGTATTAGTGGCTGTAGGAGGGTAGGAGAGATTAGCCGGGTTGCTAGCAAACTGGCGTGGATGGGTTGATTCTGTTCTTGAGGAGCAGATTGTGGATATAGGTATGAGGCACATTGTGGTGTCAAGAGTGGTAGGAGGAGGTTGAAGGGGCTAGGGAGGAAGCGAGATAGTAGGGAAATAGCAGAGTGGGACGGGAATATGGGATTATGGTGTACTTAGCACTGGGTGGATCGGTGGATCCCTCTCGGTGAACTCCAGGAACACTCCTCCTCTTTGTCCCTCTTCGTTTCTCGACGCTTCGCTGACGCTATGCCAGCAAGTCTTTAAATCACTATCACTAATTACTGATGAGTGACACCTGCAGCAAAAGGCCACACCTCCAGTTTCTGTCAGCTGGGTGAAACTAATTACAAACAATTTCCACAACACGATTTAGTCACACACTTCAAAATGATGTACACAGTATTCAGTTAAAAGAGCCTACCCTCTCTGCTGTTGTCCTCAGAATGAATCCAACAGAGAAAAAGCTGGTATTTAAGCAGAAAAACTGTCACAAGTGCCCACTTAACTACATGCACAAAGGCCACACCTCCAGTTTCTGTCAGCTGGGTGAAACTAATTACAAACAATTTCCACAACACAATTTAGTCACACACTTCAAAATGATGTACACAGTATTCAGTTAAAAGAGCCTACCCTCTCTGCTGTTGTCCTCAGAATGAATCCAACAGAGAAAAAGCTGGTATTTAAGCAGAAAAACTGTCACAAGTGCCCACTTAACTACATGCACAAAGGCCACACCTCCAGTTTCTGTCAGCTGGGTGAAACTAATTACAAACAATTTCCACAACACAATTTAGTCACACACTTCAAAATGATGTACACAGTATTCAGTTAAAAGAGCCTACCCTCTCTGCTGTTGTCCTCAGAATGAATCCAACAGAGAAAAAGCTGGTATTTAAGCAGAAAAACTGTCACAAGTGCCCACTTAACTACATGCACAAAGGCCACACCTCCAGTTTCTGTCAGCTGGGTGAAACTAATTACAAACAATTTCCACAACACAATTTAGTCACACACTTCAAAATGATGTACACAGTATTCAGTTAAAAGAGCCTACCCTCTCTGCTGTTGTCCTCAGAATGTTGGCCTATCGTAGTAGTGTGCATGCTAGCACCTCCTTCACCCCATATAAAGTACTGTTTGGACAGGAAATTGTTCTGCCAGTAGATATTATGCTGAAGGTGGGCAATCAGGAGTCCTGTGACTCGGTGGACAATTATGTGTCTAGGTTGCGGGATACATTGTCCACGGTGGTGGAAGCAGTTAAAAGGCACCAGGCCAGGGCCTCGGAACAGCAGAAAAAGTCCTATGACTTTAGGGCCAATTTTCAATATTATTCCGAGGGGGAATTGGTTTGGGTTCAGAATAAGGCCAGGAAGCGTGGGGTGTGTCCCAAGCTCCAGAGGCGGTACAAAGGTCCCTTTAGAGTGGTGGAGAGGGTGACCGATGTGCTTTATAGGCTAGTGCTAGTGGAGGGAGGGCCAGAGAGTGTGGTTCACTTCAACCGACTCAAACCTTTCACCTCTTCTTTGACAGCCCCGTTAAATCCAGTACCAGCATCCAGGAGATCTAATCCGAGGAGTGGGCCAAACCTGGCCAGCCGGCGTCAGTCCTCGGGGTTTCCGGTTGGTGCCAGTTGGGTCGGCCATCGATCGTCCAGCCGGGATGGCTCTGTGGGGGGGAGGCCACCACCGGAGGACCAGACAGGCGTTGATCGGGGGCCGGAGGATGCAGACGGAGCACAGGAGGAGCCAGTGGACCGGATCGGCGGCGAGGGTGGACCGGAGGACGCAGAAGGAGCACAGGAGGCCCCAGGAGACCAGACCGCCAGTGATCGGGGGCCGGAGGAAGCAGAGGGGACACAGGGGGCTCCTGCGGCGACTGAAGCTGCGCCCCAGTCGGAGGTGGTGGTGTCCAGTCCGGGGCTGCAGGAAGGTCGGCCTGCAGGGTCTGTCGAGGAGGGACGTCCAGTACGCCAGCGGAGGGTACCCCGTTGGTCTTTAGACTACGACATGTCGGCATAGGACTCGAGGACGAGTCCTTTCTTTAAGGGGGGGGGAAGTGTGATGTGAATGGGCCGAAGTGATGACGTCACGAGCAGGGACTCAAGTGGCTCATTATTGAACGCAGGTGTTTTTTGATTGTGTGCTGGATGAGACGCTGAGACTGTTTGATAAGCCAGTGGGTCTCAGAGATCGAGGTTGGAGCACGCACGCAGTAACCAGACTCTGTTAGGGCCCGGGGGGTGGGGTCGATCGTGGAGAGTTATCCGCCGGCGATGAAGACAAGCTAGATAGCCGTCCATAGTTCCCGGTAGCAAGAGGAGGGGAGGCTTAACCTCCTGGAGATAGTTAGGGACGGGACATAGAGGGTCTGAGTTACATCGCTCCCAAAAGACTTTATACTCGGCTCGTCCTCGCGGACACCGAGTACGTTACCAGGTTACAAATCCAACTGTATCCTGGAGGACCACCGTGTGCCGGAACATTCGTCCGGAGAGTGGACGGGGTCCAACGCTTCGACCCTCGGGGGGGGTCGCGCCGTGCGGCGAGTTAAGTCCACTGTTACCCACACTTGCACTTAATATAGGATTTTGTATTACAGTCTATTTTTATAACTGTGTAGGCCTACTGTATATATATATATTGTATATGGGATATTGTGTAATTTCTATTTACCTTATCTGTATGATATCGTGCCCTTAATTAACCTGCATATTCGACTAGTCCTTTTATATGCCCTATTTATTATATAGCCCAGGCTGGTATATATTGTATAGATATTGTGTGACCCATTGAAGGGGAACAGGGGAACCAAGAGGGAGGGGTAATTCGGACCTGGGGGAGTCTGCTATAATTAGTGTGTTCAATTGATCCATTTTCTACCGGTGCCTATTTGGGAGTGTGATTAGCGGGCCGTGTGTGTGATTAGGCATCCCCTTTGTATAAACGTGCCGTGCCTCTTAAAGAGGGTGTTTTGACGTGGGTTACTGTAATAGGATGTATCTATGCAAGTTCATAATTGCGTGCCTCATATCAGAGGGTGACTGAGTTACGGTTGCAGACGACCTTTACGTGGTCCGATTAGTCCCCCCAATTAGAGACCCCTAGTACCTGTATGAATTATGTGTTGTAATAAAGTGTCTTATTAGACGTGAGGCCGTACCAAGTGAGAGAGGTGGCGGAGGGTACAGCGAGAGGGTGGGCTGATAGCGGTAGGCGATGCCCTAGATATTCACATGGACCAGAGCTGGTCGGATAAAGTGTGTGTGACTATTGTTGTACAGTGTGCATGTACCGTACCTCGTTCAAACTAAGGGTTGTTGCCCATATATAAAGTGTGCTGTGAGATGTGCTCCACCTAGAGGTGAAGGGTTTACCTATAGATGTGATAGTGCTGTAGTGCTGAAATGTATAGAGTGATTAACTTAGAGGTGATATAAATTTACCTAGGGGACGTCTGTCTATACCTGCCGCATTCTCTGGTCCTGTTAAACCCTGCATGTCACAGAAGGGAAAGATGTATTGGCTTCATGGCTCATAGGTTTTAATTAATAGCTCAGATCATTGTTTAGCATAGGACTTAAATAAATAAAGTTGGTATTCCTTGTAAACCCGGTTGTGATGTTGGTTATTTCAGGCATCTGGATAAATAGCAGTTTCCCTGCTAAGTAGCAGTTTCTCCTGCTACTGGTATAACTCACGTATTTATTACATTACCATGCATATTAAAAAGAATATCAGGTAAACATGTATTTATGCAAAATCAAAAAAAATTATTGCAAGTTTATTGCAAGTTTAAGGCGAGACACTGCAGGTGAATAGGCTAATATACTTTTTTTGTTGATTTTGAGATTTTGTTATATTTTGCTTCCTAAACATGTCTTCTATGAAACTAGTGACAATAAAACGTCAATAACACACATTTAGTTGTTTATTTTACTTCATTTTGCCTTATTGCATCCATAAATGTGCACATATTTAATGGGGAAGTGCCTCATTTGCATATATAAACATACATTTCAGAAAACTTGCAATATATTTTTTCTTAGTTTATATGTACATAACAAACTGGGAAAGTTTCATAGTGATATCTATTTTAATATTTTTTGCCTATTAGGTATTAGGGGGTACTACACTGTACTACACTGTTTGTAGCCTGTGTGTAGTTCTGTTCAGTTCAATAACATCATTATTATTATTATTATTATTATTATTATTATTATTCAGTCATCAGGCATGTGTTTAAGTTGTCTATTACTAATGGTTTGATTAGATATTGTGTTTGTAAAAATCTGTTTAAAAAAAAAAGTATGGCATTTTACAATACAGAACTTTGAAGGCGTTTTCCCAAAAATGAGTTTTAAGAGTTTTTCCTCATACTCTGAGCCAGAAATCTCCACTTCAGTAGCACTCACATACACCAAACCTTCCAGTTCTATTCATATCTATGTTCTGAAGGTATTTACAGAAGGGTTTGTTGATATCGCATTCATACTCTGATTTATATCACATTTTATTCCTAAAAACATGGCGAAATATGGAATTTTACCATAAAAATGGACTGAATGGAGTATTTTCTGATTTATGGAGTGATAAAAAGAGATATCCAAAATCCCCTCTGTAATAACCTTTGGCTCTAATATGTCAACAAAATGAAACTATAATTTTGAAAATGGCTTTATCCAATGTTCAGATTTCTGTCCTGGAATTATATGCAAATTAGTGCATATTTAAGTAGATAATGCCTCATTTGCATATTTAAACATACAATTTCAGAAAACTTGTAATACAAAAAAGTCTTGTCTTAATATAAGTAATCAACTGGGGAAGTTTCATTGTGATATCTATTAGTTAATTTCTTTTACCCTATTCACCTGTAGTGTCTCCCCTTAAACATAAAAATTAAGCACAACATAACCCCACACCCCCCACTTGACCTTGCCTCCCCTCACCCCCACCCTTGACCTTTCTTAAGCCAGTAGCTTATTCTTGAGGTTAGTTACTTTTGGAGACAGCCTTGTCCAATCCAGCTCCAGGAAGAGTTTCTGGAAGACTTCGAATATGTACCTGAGACCAAAGAGAGGAAGAAAACCAATGTCAGGTGCTTAACCTTTGGCTGCCATGGGTTAAATTCATTATCAACCGTAGGTTGCCGGCTCTATTTGTCTATAGAGAAAGTCCCCTTCTTTGCAGGGCTATAACTTTTTTAATTCTATTGCTACATTGCCATTATTAGGGCCCATTCAAAGTCCTATATGTATTGTTCATTGTGTAGCAACGTTAAACTTTTTCATTCACATATTCATAGTAAAGTATGGTCTAATGTATAAGTATGTTTTCATCTCTTTCTGCAGCTTTCTCCAGAACGTGATCTATAGCCCCAAATACATTATATTGATGATGCAATACAGTTTTATGGAAATCAGCGCGATATAAAAAATTCCAACTAGACGTACTTCTAGAAGTTACTACACGTCATCTGATGTTGACCGGATGGGCTAGGGGGCGTTTATAATTCCGTGGGCAGCGTTATACCAATCATCTAATGTGGGTAAAATGTTGATAATAGCAGTTAGTATCGAAGACGGTAACTTTACACGCTAAAACTCACCCCAGTCTCCGCGCGCCGTTGGACGATCATCGTAGAGTAGACATTTTATCATTATGGGATGTAGATTTACCCGGTCCATCTCCAGCTTGTATAATGGTATATACGTCCAAATCATGTTGTTTATCGAGTTATTGGCAATCGATCGCTATGTAGTGTGTCGAAATCGAGTCCCGGGACCTATTAGCAAGTGCCCGGAAGTAATACGGCCGTCCAGCACAACCTCTACGGCACTTCCTGTTAAGCGATTGCGCCGATCGGCCACCAGATGGCGCTCCTGAACCGCCAGAGAGCTCAGTGGGTCCTCCTGGTGGATCTCAGGCCAGCGGAGGGGACATATGAATCCGATCCCAGATTTTTGAAATATTGATATTAAAGACGCTGTAAAGCGTCTTCGGCAACTTGAGCATGGCCGGGAATGACGTGTTTAAGCGTTTCCCGGCACCCAAAGTGTTAAATGAAATGGACAACAGTCTCACAACATTGTAAATGCCCCAACACTTGACCTTGCCTCACCCCGCAATGTAAAGTGTACACAAGGTGCACATTATAAACGAACTGTTCTGTGCCAATATTCAAAACCATGAAGCCTCTCCGCTCAAATGAGTATGACTATTTGGACAAATCTGAGATGAAACAACTACTTACAGTAACCGGATCACTGAAACTCAAATTTAACCAGAACTTGAAGGAAACAATGTTATTTTTGACAGTGACTTTTTCCTTTCACTCTGCAAGGGTCACCTTTTTAAGCCAGTAGCTTATTCTTGAGGTTGGTAACTTTTGGAGACAGCCTTGTCCAATCCAGCTCCAGGAAGAGTTTCTGGAAGACTTCGAATGTGTACCTGAGACCAAAGAGAGGAAGAAAACCAATGTCAGGTGCTTAAAATGAAATGGACAACAGTCTCACAACATTGTAAATGCCCCAACACTTGACCTTGCCTCACCCCACAAGGTAAAGTGTACACAAGGTGCACATTATAAATGAACTGTTCTGTGCCAATATTCAAAACCATGAAGCCTCTCCGCTCAAATGAGTATGACTATTTGGACAAATCTGAGATGAAACAACTACTTACAGTAACCGGATCACTGAAACTCAAATTTAACCAGAACTTTAAGGAAACAATGTTATTTTTGACAGTGACTTTTCCCTTTCACTCTGCAAGGGTCACCTTTTTAAGCCAGTAGCTTATTCTTGAGGTTGGTAACTTTTGGAGACAGCCTTGTCCAATCCAGCTCCAGGAAGAGTTTCTGGAAGACTTCGAATGTATACCTGAGACCAAAGAGAGGAAGAAAACCAATGTCAGGTGCAGTCTCACAACATTGTAAATGCCCCAACACTTGACCTTGCCTCACCCCACAAGGTAAAGTGTACACAAGGTGCACATTATAAATGAACTGTTCTGTGCCAATATTCAAAACCATGAAGCCTCTCCGCTCAAATGAGTATGGCTATTTGGACAAATCTGAGATGAAACAACTACTTACAGTAACCGGATCAATGAAACTCACAAAGAGAGGAAGAAAACCAAAGAAAATGGCATAAATAATACAGGTTCACTCAAGGTAGGTTAGAAAAATGTAAAGGCCTTTAATTCTGTGTACCTTAGTTCCTTGGGATAGGCAAGATTCACTGCATATGCCAACCCAACTAGCATGTAGCAAGCCCATGGGAAATTACCCAGAGCAGTCAGAACTTTCACGCCCTCTATGACCCTCTGATGTTTCCTTCTTGATCGTGTAGATTTTTGTTGTTTGTACAGCAAGGACCTGCGACACACCATCTCCATCAGCATTCTGAAAGGGCAAGAAACTTTAGACTGTACAGCCACAGGAGAAGGTCCTATAATTGAACATCTCCCAAATTCCTTCCTTCCAACCTTTGGACAAGAAAACCAATGGCCGTATTCACAAAACATCCTCAGGCTTAAAGTTGCCCCCAACCCTTTTCTCTCTTTTAACATGTGCTTCAACTTACATCATACTCCTTTAAGAGCTGATCTGTAGATTCCCCAAGGTACATCACCAAGCCCCGAATGGCAACATCTCTCTATTCTTCAGTATATTGCAGTGTGGAGGATGTGAGCAACTGCATCAACTGTGGGCCTATGGACGCCTTTACCTACTTCCTTACTGTTCATTGACTAGTTCAGCTTTTAACACCATAACCCCCCATACTAGTCACCAAACTCGGGGACATTCACATATTTTCAGAGTACATCATTATGAAATGAGTTTGTGTTTTGTCGCCTCACGCACACATACGTGTGTTGTGTGTAATTACCTTCCATGGTCCAGTAATTATTATTAGAACTACGAGCACCAAAACTTTGCAATTGGTTATGAATCCAAACCAGTGGAGTTCTCAATAAGCTGGTCAAATAAGAGTCCATCTCAAAATAAACAGAAATTAACCAAATATAATTTGAAAACTATTTTCCAACCAGGTGCCCCACATTAACCAGCCGCCAACTGTGTATTTAAAAGGTCTGCAACTATTTCATACTCTGTTGTAGAGAGAATGACAAGCGAACAATACCTGCTGTATATTTCATATACGCAATGATATTTCAGCAGTTTGACCACAACATCCCTGAAAATATTAGCAAACAGAAAAGTCATTGAAGAATACCTCAAGCAGGATAGCCTTCAACCTCATCCCCACGGTGCCACCCTTGGACTGGAAGAGGGCCAACAGCTTAGGAGTGTATTCATCCAGCTTGGACATGAACTGTGATTCAAGGTGCACCATTGTGATTCTTTGAAACTCATCCTGGAGCTGAAAGACAAAAAGGAATATTGAAGCCTCAAATGGTACAAGTACATTTCTAAAAACTGTATAACCATGAAATAAATAAAAACACAAAATCCATCCTCCTCACCATCACTGGCCTCTGGTAGGCCTACATCAGAATGGTCAACAGTCTGATTATGGTGACTCGCAAACACGTCTTGCTTAAAATCACTCAAAGAATAGCCTATATGGCTTCTGTTTTTGTGTTTGAGAAATGTATTGTATATATTTGTGCAAAAGTCACAACCTTTAAATACACAAAAGACAGTTGTGTGCCTCTTCAGATGCCTTCCAATATGCTGAAAGTAGTCCTTCACTGTAGGACAATGGCGACTGCAAACTAAACACTTAAAATTAATAATTCCTGGCCTTGAACTTTCTCCTGCTGCATGGTATCTGGATAAATGTGTGCGAAGGGCACCCTGTGTTTTGAATGTGCAAGGACAACAGTCATGTAGACATGGCTGGGGTTGTGCACTACCGAATGTTGCGTGTTGTAGTCTGTAATGCTTCAGTAGATTCCTCCTTGTAGTAGACAATGATTTGCAGATCTTACAGTTTCACCTCATAGTCCAAGCCTAAGATAAGGAAAAAAGTCATTAATTTACATACCCAAGTAAATGGAAGATTGTGCCACTTCTACAAGAAATATGTGCATGTTCACAAAAAGAAAATAGGGAAATTACACCATGTTGTGGCTGATAACGTTACAGCTTAGCTAGCACGATAACTAGTTAGCAATAACTGGTTGGCTAATATAGGCTAGCTAGCTAGCATGCGAGCTAACTAACGTGAAGGAATTATCCAACCACTGCTCCCCAGACCTGGAATATATAACCATCAAGTGTCGTCCTTTCTTCCTCCCGAGGGAGTTAACGGCGATCATCCTGATCGGAGTGTATATTCCACCGCAAGCCAGCAACAACGCCGCGCTCTCCAGACTACACGACGAGGTAAATAGAATACAAGTGGCGAACGTTAACGCCGCCATTCTGGTGCTGGCCGATTTCAACAGCGCCAATCTGAGAAAGGTATTACCTGACTTCTATCAGCATGTGACTTGCAACACCAGAGGCGGTAACATCCTAGATCACTGTTACATGCAATTTAAAGGTGGCTACAAGGCTCATTCTGATAGTGGCTTTGGTAAATCAGATCACGCGTCAATCTTTCTTTCACCAAAGTACAAACAGAGAATTAAAAGTACTCCCGTAGTCTCGCGAGAGGTGCAGAAATGGGATTTGACGTCAGAGGAGACGCTCCGGTCTGTGTTTCACTGCACAGACTGGAATGTGTTCCGCGACACAGATAACATTAATGTCTACACGGAGACAGTGCTGGACTATGTTTGTACTAGGGTGGAAGAAACAATCCCCACTACCACAGTGAGAGTTTACCCAAATCAAAAACCCTGGGTAGACAAATCCGTCCGTGAAGCTCTGAGAGAGCGCACCAAAGCATACAACGACGGCCTAGTGGCAGGCAACATGAATGACCACAAGGTGGCGCGATACAACGTAAGGAGGACAGTGTCAGAGGCCAAACGGCGCTACAGGGATAAAATTGAACTCCAGTTTGAACAAGCTGACTCTAGAGCTATGTGGCAGGGGCTCAAAACGATGACAGACTACAAAGGCGCCTCCCTCAAACTGAACAGTGACATCTCCTTAGCAAATGACCTCAATACCTTCTATGCGAGGTTTGATGCTGGTAATAACAACACCAGCTCACAAGCCACGGCAATGGGGGGGGGGGGGGGTCGGCTGCTGATGGAGGCGCAGTGTTCAGGGTAACAGAGCATGAGGTGAGGCGGACCTTTAAAAAAGTGAATATCAGGAAGGCAGCAGGTCCGGACGGCATCCCCGGCCGCGTCCTAAAAGTCTGTGCCGACCAACTGGCCCCAGTATTCACTGACATATTTAACCTGTCCTTAGAACAGGCTGTCATCCCCACCTGCCTGAAGAAGTCCACTATTATCCCTGTACCCAAAAAATCCAAGCCTGCTTGCCTCAACGACTACCGCCCTGTAGCTCTCACCTCCATAGCCATGAAGTGCTTTGAGAAGCTAGTAAAGGGCTACATCTGCTCCTCCCTCCCCATCAACATGGACCCCCTGCAATTTGCATACCGCCCCAACAGGTCCACGGAGGACGCCATAGCCCATGTGCTGCACACAGCAGCATCACACCTGGACAAGAGGCAGGGGAACTATGTGAGAATGCTATTCATCGACTACAGCTCGGCATTCAATACCATAGTCCCCTCCATACTCATAGCCAAGCTCAGGGACCTGGGCTTGGGCTATGACCTCTGCCAGTGGGTCTTGGACTTCCTGACTGGCAGACCCCAGGTGGTGAGAGCAGGCAACTGCACCTCCTCATCCATCACCCTCAACATAGGGGCCCCCCAGGGCTGTGTTCTGAGTCCCCTCCTCTACTCCCTGTACACACACGACTGTGTGGCTCAGCGGAGTAGCAATACAATCATCAAATTTGCTGACGACACAGTGGTGGTGGGCCTGATCTCTGCCAACGACGAGAGGGCCTACCTGGAAGAGGTCAAGGTCCTGGCGGGATGGTGCCAGGAAAACAGCCTCTCCCTGAACGTCAGCAAAACAAAGGAGATGATTGTGGACTTCAGGAGGTCGGGGGTCAAGGACTACAGCCCCCTCAGCATCGACGGGGCACCGGTTGAGAGAGTCAACAGCTTTAAGTACCTCGGAGCCTACATATCCGAGGACTTGACATGGACCACACACATTGACAGTGTTGTGAAGAAGGCACGACAACGCCTCTACTTCCTCAGGCGCCTAAGGAAGTTCCAAGTCAGTCAGAAGATCCTTAAGAACTTCTACTCATGTACAATTGAGAGCATCTTGACCGGCAACATCACCTCCTGGTTTGGGAATAGCACTGCACAAGACCGAAGCAGACTACAAAGAGTGACACGTTCAGCCAAACGCACAATTGGAGGGGGGCTCCCCACCCTCCAGAACATTTACAACAAGCGTTGCACGGGCAAGGCTAAGAGAATCATTAAAGACTCCAGTCACCCGAACAACTGCCTCTTTGAACTGCTGCGGTCAGGCAAGCGATACCGGAGTCTCAAGGCGAGCACAGAAAGACTCAGAAGAAGCTTCTATCCCCAGGCCATCAGGCTGCTAAACGAACAATGAATGAACACTACACAACAACAACCACCAAACGCACATAGCACACACATCCACACGCACACACTCACTTTAAACAAACACACTGTAGCACCCACTCCACACACTTTATAGCACACACCCACTTTAAACAAACACACTGTAGCACCCACTCCCCACACTTTATATTTATTGATGAAGGATTGCACTACAACTCGTACACCTTACTGTAAATTGTACCTAAAATTGTACCTCATCCCATTTCTGCTTTGCACTAGATAGTACTGTACATTAGTACACTGCATAGTATTGTATATTATATGGTAACTCAGAACATTGTACATATGTCTATACCGAACACTGTGACCTCATTTTTCTTCTTCTAAATTACATGCTATATTATGTTATTTGATACTATCTTGTCTAGCACAGTCTCTGGAGCGTAACAGTAAGAAGCATTTTGTATGAAAGTATTCTGTACTTCTGTATGACAACTATTAAAGAACTTGAACTTGAACTTGAGCATGGTGCCTGGCTGTTGCCACGTTTTAACAGGTGGGTTACCGTGTCGGGCCCGTGCACTGAACACACACACAAGTCGCGGCACTTTGCGAGCGTCTAGAGGCTCTGGTTGCATTTTTCGCCCAACATATAAATACTATTAGAAAGATCTATTTCTTGCCGTTCTAATGCAACCTCACTCTACCAATTCCGTGCCTCGGTTCTCGAGTTACATGACAATGTCAGGCGAGCGTCTTTTTAGCAAGAACTGGTTGGCTAGTATAGGCTAGCTATAGCAAGCATGCAAGCCATGTAGACGTATTAGCGAACCAAGATAAGATAGTGAAGGGGGAGTCGGAATTGCAGTGGCGGCTCGCCACCGGGGGCGCTAGGGCGCCGACCCACCTGTTAAATCAGAGAAGAAGAAAAAAAAAATTGTTTTTTGTTTTATAGCCCTATAAATAATATAAACATGTTTAAAATGAATAATATTTACTCATTTTAAGTATGTTTGTGTTTCCAATGCACAATATAACGTTAATATATAAAATAAAAAATACTCGTTTTCCTGAACAGGAAGTGACTCACTTTTTTTATTTTTTTTATTTTTTTGTATTTCTCTGCCCGGGCTAGACGCAATAGCGCTCTGAGTGCGCGTCACTGTTTGATCGCTGTATCCGTCGCAGCCAATCAGTGCGTAACGCGTTGTGCGTCGAAATATGACTATTATGTTGGAATCCGGGCGCGATTTGAAGCGGTCTAGGCAGCAGCGTCAAGAATTTCTGTAGCCGCATTTCGCGGAGACGCTCTCTGATTGGCCGACGCCACTTTCTCTGTTCCAATTCTAGCTTATTCTAGGTTGGTGGTAGAGATAGTTGTGTTGTTGTGACTGAGATGCAGCTATTTGTCTTAGAGCGTGACTGCAAGTTCTTTCGACGGTTAAGCTTAGGCACTCTTTCAAAGTTGGTTAAGGTTAGAGTTTGTCTTAGAGCATGGCGATAGAACGCCAGGTAGTTTGCAGTCTGTTCGACGCGGAAATGGACAAAGAAATCAAGTACTGTCTTGTTGTGTGGTGCTAACAGCTAACAAGCTATATGGCGGATGCAGTCTGGACAGTGGACAGTGGTCTGGATATACATCATCAACAGCGGATTATACACTTTATCAAGCCCACCACGTTTCAATTAAACAAAGTGAGTTTATGCTGTTGTGTTGTGAGATGCAGCTATTTGTTGTTATCTCACACAGTACTTGTTGGCTATAAGCTATATATGGATGCAGTGTGGAGGGACATGCACAATGGACAATGGAGTGGATATACTTTATCAAGCCCTTCTGCCTGCTCTGCTGTCAACTTAACAACAAGGTAGATTTGCAATATCGCTCGCTCTCTCTCTCTCTCTCTCTCTCTCTCTCTCTCTCTCTCTCTCTCTCTCTCTCTCTCTCTCTCTCTCTCTCTCCCTCTCTCTCTCTCTCCCTCTCTCTCGCTCTCTCTCTCTCTCTCCCTCTCTCTCCCTCTCTCTCTCTCTCGCTCTCTCTCTCGCTCTCTCTCTCTCTCTCTGCCTATGCGTGTGTTTGGAGACGGAGCGAGTTTGTTTCTAACGTTTCTATTTATATATTGTGTTTCAAGTTGTGAATTAGACTGTACTTTATTTGGCCAATGCGTGGTACATGTTTGGTATAGCGCCCCCTAGCGCCCCCTCTGGAGAATAATTCAGGAGCCGCCACTGCGGAATTGCATGCACTCTTCTACAACAGTCGGGAAAAAATTCTCTCCTGAAATGTAAAACTTAATAGGCTACTTTTAGCAGCATGTTACATGAATAAAAACATAGTGGTACTGCATTAACTTGAGAACAGGCAACAGATTAAATGTACTCGTAATTATTACTCACCTGGGTCCGTGTGCATGTACCACACTCGCTGTCTTTGGATATAATGGCAATAGCATGATCCTTGCATGTGATTGGCCGCATCATCCACGACGTGGTGTCAAAATAAGGTCCCATTAGTTGGGCGAAAGTGCCAGGTGATTAAAACCAAAGACCTCCTAATGAGTAAAATCTATCAATTTTCTGCATCTCTGACATTGCTGATAAAATATAATTAAGTTCGACTCAATGTATTACAGCTGTAAAATGCAATTAATAAATTGTTCAAATTCGTTGAATTCAGCCCAATTTTATTGCATACGGCACATCGTTTTTTTTATTATGTATAAGTTACTAATAATTATTTAATAAATATTAATTAACCCCAATCCCAGTTTTTTGAGTGTATGTATGTTAGAGATTCAAGTTCTATTTTCATCTTATAGATAAAGATAGGGTAGGGTGTGGATCTGTGCAAGTTGTATTTCTGTACCAATTTCACCAAAGACAATTATTGTACATTTATTGTACTTTCTCTCTGGTGTCTCATTCTGGTTTTAGTTTCTGCACAAGTATAAGAGACAAGAGAAATACACTGACTCTTGTCTTCCTTGAGGACTAGTAGCCGCCCGCCTACACATAGTTGCATTTGGAAACAAAGCCCAAAGTCATGATGTTGTCAATAGCAACAACCAGTACCTTTTTGTAGATATTTCACCTTGTTTACCTTTAATGGAGTATACATAATTAGCCTTCGCCGCATTCTCCATATGCCTCTTATAGATTTAACTATAACCCCCACCCCACCTACCCAACATCCTCCAATGTACAGTTTCTTCCCCCTCAAATGTATATACTCTCTTTTTAGACTCTATTTGTACTCACAAACAATACTGTATATTTGTAGATCTGGTATGTCATAAATGTCTAGATGTAACAGTATGTCAGTCATATATGTTTGATGAATTGAAAATGGGGGACCCTGATGTAAACAAGACGAAAGTCTTTCTCTGGTCTGCATCCCCTTAACAATTGTGTGTATTGCGCTGTACTGTATTGTACCCATTCTACAATCTGTTAATAAAATGTTCAATCAATCAATCAATCACATAGGCATTGTGGAAGAGAAAATACCTTTCTCGAATAAATACACCGACCACAGTCATTAAGGGAATATCTAACAAATATAGATTACTCATGCAATTTCGGAGACATACATTTTACAACCAGTCTGGTGAAGATGAGATGAGTAGGGTGTCAGATATGGGGTTTTAACACAGGCCAAAGCAGTGTGACCTCAGAGTACATCGGAGTGCTCTGAGGGGCACAGACAAAATATATTTTTCTCTAAAGTGTGCCACCTGCTTAAAAACAGTATCTGTCCAAAACCTTGGATTATGCCCTAAACAATTGGTTGGTTACATTCTCCTGGCTGGAACTGAGTCATAATAGGCAACATTTCCCAGAATAACATTCTTAGCCTAGTTGACAGGGTCATAATTAATTAGTGGATAAATAGTGCCCTCTACTGGAAGTGGTAAGAATGTACCAGGGACAACCCCAGGTTATAATTGGACAGATTGAAGCTCACAGGGAAGAACCAAAAACAAGGTCTGATCAATCAGATAAGGAGCCCGTGCTGGCGCCATGGCCTTTTAAATTATAATGAACATGTCTGGGGTAAGGTGCTCCTCATCTTAGCTAGCTCCTCATAGATAATAATTATTGATTGACATAATATTATTGATGGCTATTGGCTATTGGTGGCTACTGGTAGAAGAAACAATCCCCTCTACCACAATTAGAATCTACCCAAATCAAAAGCCCTGGGTAGATAAATCCGTCCGTGAGGCTCTGAAAGTGCGCACATCAGCCTACAACACCGGGCTGGTGACAGGCAACATGGAAGAACACAAGACGGCAAGATACAACGTCAGGAGAGCAGTAATAGAGGCAAAACAGCGTTACAGGGATAAAGTTGAACTTCAAACCACGGCAATGGGGGGGGGGGGGGGGGTGGGGTCTGCTGATGGAGACTCAGTGTTCAGGGTAACAGAGCATGAGGTGAGACGGATCTTTAAAAAAGTGAATATCAGGAAGGCAGCAGGACCGGACGGCATCCTCGGCCACGTCCTAAAAGTCTGTGCCGACCAACTGGCCCCGGTATTCACTGACATCTTCAACCTGTCCTTGGAACAGGCTGTCATCCCCACCTGTCTGAAGAAGTCCACCATCATCCCTGTACCCAAAAAATCTACGCCCGCTTGCCTCAACGACGCCCTGTAGCCCTCACCTCCATAGCCATGAAGTGCTTTGAGAAGCTAGTGAAGGGCTACATCTGTTCCTCCCTCCCCATCAACCTGGACCCCCTGCAATTTGCATATCGCCCCAACAGGTCCACGGAGGACGCCATAGCCCATGTGCTGCACACAGCAGCATCACACCTGGACAAGAGGCAGGGGAACTATGTGAGAATGCTGTTCATCGACTACAGCTCAGCATTCAATACCATAGTCCCCTCCAAACTCATAGCCAAGCTCAGGGTCAGGAGAACTGCCTCTCCCTGAACGTCAGCAAAACAAAAGAGATGATTGTGGACTTCAGGAGGTCGGGGGTCAAGGACTACAGCCCCCTCAGCATCGACGGGGCACCGGTTGAGAGAGTGAACAGTTTCAAGTACCTCGGAGCCCACATATCCGAGGACTTGACATGGACCACACACATTGACAGTGTTGTGAAGAAGGCACGACAACGCCTCTACTTCCTCAGGCGCCTAAGGAAGTTCCAAGTCAGTCAGAAGATCCTTAGGAACTTCTACTCATGTACAATAGAGAGCATCCTGACTGGCAACATCACCTCCTGGTTTGGGAATAGCACTGCACAGGACTTCGTCACAGGACTTCCTTCTTCCCAGGGGAACACGTGCCTGCTGACCGTAGTGGATCGGTTCAGCAAGGGGGTTCACCTCGTGGCCCTTCCCAAGCTTCCCTCGGCGGCCGAGACGGCGGACCTCCTGACACGCCACGTGTTCCGCCTCCATGGGTTTCCCCAGGACGTCGTCTCGGACCGGGGGCCCCAGTTCACTTCCCAGGTATGGCGGGCTTTCTGCAAGGGATTGGGGGCAACGGTCAGTCTTTCCTCTGGTTATCATCCCCAGACTAACGGACAAATGGAGAGGATGAACCAGAGCGTGGAGTCTGCTCTTCGGTGTGTGGCTGCCGAGAAGCCTGCTTCTTGGAGCCGTTTCCTTCCCTGGGTCGAGTACTCCATCAACTCCATGGTCAGTTCCGCCACCGGCCTCTCACCTTTTGAAGTATCCCTGGGCTACCAACCCCCTCTTTTCCCTGCACAGGAGTTGGAAGTGGCAGTTCCCTCCGTACAGAAGCATCTCGACCGGTGCCGTCGGGTCTGGGAGATTGCCAGGACTGCGCTGCTCCGGGTCCCTGCGCCGACGTACCACCCTGGGCAGAGGGTGTGGCTGTCCGCAAAGGACCTTCCGCTTCGGTCCTCAGCCAAGAAGCTCAACCCCCGGTTCGTCGGTCCTTTTGAGGTTCTGAAGGTGCTCAGTCCGGCGGCGGTGAGTCTTAAGCTTCCTGCGTCCATGCGCATTCACCCCGTTTTTCATGTATCCCGGGTTAAGCCTGTCTCTCTCAGTCCCCTGATGCCTCCTGCTCCGGACCCACCTCCTCCCGAGATGGTGGACGGACACCCCCAGTGGCAGGTCCGCCGGTTGATGGGCGTTCGACGGCGGGTCGGGGGTTCCAGTACCTGGTGGACTGGGAGGGATACGGCCCGGAGGAATGGAGCTGGGTCTCCCGCCAGCTCATCATGGACCCCGGCCTGATCACCGACTTCCATCGTGCTCACCCGGACGAGCCGGGTCGGACTGGTCGCCGGGTGGCTCCTGTGGAGGGGGGGGTACTGTGAGGATTGGTTCAGTCCCCGCCACACGCTCCGCTCCTTTAAGGTACTGTGTTGATTGATGCATTCCCCGCCACACGCTCCGCTCCTTTAAGGTGTTGATTGGTGCATTCCCCGCCACACGCTTTTGGAGCAAGTATCAATTCCAGCGCGCACCTGTCATAGTTTTTGATTAGCGCCCCAGAGGCTTTTTATACTGGGACTTCCCTTCAATCGATGTCGGGTCGTTTTGAATACTTCTGTTTCTGCCTGTTGTTCCCCGTTGCTGTGCCTCGTCTACTCTCCCTCCAGGACGCGTGAATATTAAAGGCAACCAACTTGTGTTCGGCTTTTTTCTGATTGGCCGCGCCCCCCCGCCCCCACGCGCAGACAAGCGGCAGTCGTCCCACGTCCCAAATGAAATCCAAGGAGCAAGCGAGCGGCAGCGCGGGCAACCAACTTGTGTTGGGCTGCTGTTCCAAGTTCAACCAACTTGTGTTCAGCTGCGGTAGCAGTGGAGCGCTATGAAATGCGCTGAACTAGAAAGCGTAACGTTATTATGTTTCGCGTTTTTAACAACCAACTACCAGATTCACTCGTGTATAAACAAAGCCCATACAGTTATGAAATGCGCTGAACTAGAAAGCGTAACGTTATTATGTTTCGCGTTTTTAACAACCAACTACCAGATTCACTCGTGTATAAACAAAGCCCATACAGTTATGAAATGCGCTGAACTAGAAAGCGTAACGTTATTATGTTTCGCGTTCCATTGATTAACGCCATTACCTGCTGTGCTGTAGGAAGCAGAGGTACAGTAAGTTACAGTAGGTGTAGGTTACATGTTTAATCAAAGCCCATACAATTTTTTAGATGAATGATTGTGGATATAATATAGAAAACACATCATTATGATATTGTCAGATGGCGCAAAATACAATGGTGAATGAGAAATATATCTCCAGTGATAAAACCCAGTGCTCTATGTCTCTATGATACACAGCGTGGATGGGCTTTCAGAGGGAGAGGCATGACTTCGCGACAGCCATATTAGACACTCACTGTACATCAGTGTGGAACTGTAACGTTATATGTTATTTCGCCCGTGGAGGCTGCTGAAAGCCAGCGGGGCGACGCGGTGGTTTTTCCCCGGCTTCCGTGCGCCGCCGCCGGCTTGATCCAGCTTCAGCAGCAGCAGCGGCGGTGCTCTGTTGTAGGAAGCCCTTCAATGACAGCGGCGCGCTCTCATATTTTGCGAATGCATAAACTATATCTTAAATTATGGCTATGTGTCTAATATGGCTGTCGCTTATCAATGACTTCACGACAGCCATATTAGACACATCGCCATAATTTAAGATATAGTTTATGCATTTGCAAATATGAGAGCTCTGTCATTGAAGTGGGTGGTGGCAGCATTACTAACAGTAGCGATTTTTATTGTTTTGTCATGACCAAACATAATCCCAACATAGATAGGAGGTGTACTGTATGTCAAATGTCGGTCATGTGGTGGAAGAGTTTAGTACAGTCACACAACAGAACACCGCTGGTTCGACCAGCGCTTCTGCCGCCGCGTCTCTCTTGCCGCAAGGGCGTGTGCTAGTGGATTGATTGATTGGCCGTGTGGCCAATCAGAGAAACGCTGAACGAAAAGCTGAACACAAGTTGGTTGCCTTTAATATTCACGCCTCCAGGACATCTGTGGATTGCCGCTGGTGAAGACCTTGTCCCCCGTTTTGAGCTGCGCCTCGTTTACCCGCTTTACTCTTGCGCTTTGGTGAGTTTGAACCAAACCCTTTTTTGGACAATTCTGTTTTGTGTGTTTTGAAGAACACTGAAGAGTTCTATTTTTGCTTACACTTGACTCAGCTAAGTTGTGTGTTAAAGGAGACACTAAAGATTATCATTTGCTTGCACTGGACTCAGCTGGGGTGTGTGTTTAGAAGAGACACAGAAGTTTATCGTTTTTGTTTTGCACTGACCCTCAGCTAAATTGTGTGTTGTGGTGAACACTGAAGACATCGTTTTGTTTGTTCTGACTCAGCTAAGGGAGGAGGAGACCGCACTGCCTCTGTGTGATGTGGACTGTTATTTACCTCTCTCTCTCTCTCTCTTTTCCACCTCGAGTTGAAGCTTGGAGTATCTGCAGAGCTGCTTCAGCGTCAATACCGTTTCCCCACCTCGAACACCAAGAGGATCTGCAGAGCCGCAGATAACTCTGCTGAAGGCAGTCTCCCTTTGTTTCAAGATTGTTACTTGCTCCTTTTTGACTCTGAAAATAAATACGCCCTAGTATTTGGCTAACTCTGAACTACCTGTCTGTGCCGTGCGTTTGAGGTCGGTTTCAAACCCTAACAAGCAGCAGCAGTGCGCGGTGCGCTGCATGTCTGTGCTGAGACAGCGAGTGAGAACTCCGCTAAAGAATTGGATCATGATTTTCGGTTTTTACATGACTATTTGATTGCCCGCCACACGGCGGTCAGACCTCTCAGTGGGAGGCGCCAAACGTAAAAACTGAGTGCCAATGGCGGGTGGCGCTCTCTAGTTTCGGTCCCTGTTCATAATCCAACATATGTGTAAAGAAACAACATATTCCGATTGGAAGGACTCCCATCTCCTCCTTCCTGCTTTGCTCTCACTCGAGTGAGGAGGAGCGGAAGACCGCTGGTTCTCCAACATACAGCGGTGTGCTCTTCAGAATGTACCGGGAGAATCGTTTACTGTACCCCGCAGACATAATAAGCATATAAGCAGTGCTTACTAACGTTATTAGTTACGCTATTTCTGACCGAATTAGTCATTCATTGGTCTAGCACATTCTCTAACATTGTAACAGTAAGAAGCATTTTGGATAAAAGTATTCTGTACTTCTGTATGACAACAATGTATGCCTTTCAAATGTTAAATGATAAATGATTAAATGATACACAGCGAAATCTACGCTCTCTCATCCTGCTTTCGCCAACGGCAGCGCGCTTGCCGCTGCGGCTGCCGCGGGGGCGTGCCACGCGGCCGTCGCGGCCAATCAGGCCAACCCCGGAAATCAAATCCGTTGCGGAAGTGGTACACGCAACCCGGAAGCACCACAGTTGGATTCGATCCCACTGTTTCTGTGGTGGTAGACAGACGCTTAGTCCGCTGCGCTACCCGGCCGCCTGAAATACTAACTTTTAATGGTATATAAACATCTGTACTTTGGAAATAAACATGTAGTTAACAGTATTTAGCCCCGCTGGGACACAAGGGGCTTTAACACTAGCACAGCCATGGAGAAAATGCCACTAATTCCCGCCAGGAACGGGTCAGATGACCCAACAGCTTATATGAGAAATATGAGAAAAATAAACAGTGTAAACTATATAATTACCTCTGAATATAAAAATATGAGGTTTACCACAATGAAATGTAGGTTTGAGTGACATAAAAAAAAAGAAATTTATAAAAAAAACAAATATAATAATTATTATAAATTTTTTTGGATGGAAGAGCCACACATTGACGGGCAAAGAGCCACATGCAGCTTCCTCCGCCTCGCATCCTTGACGGTAAAACGGTCTACACGGTGTGGAGGATCTTGTGTTGTAGGCGGAGGGGTAGGGGGTTCCAGTTCTTGGTGGATTGGGAGGGGTACGGGATAGAAGAGCGTTCCTGGGTGCCTCAAAGGGATATCATTGATCGCAGCCTTATCGACGATTATCGCCGGCTACATCCCGAGGCACCCAGATGAACGTCAGGTGCCGTTCGTCGGGGGGAGGTACTGTAACGTCTGGGCTTCTCTCCCTATTCAGGATTGGAGGCCCTGCCGCCATCTTGGAATTCTCACTCTGTCTCTGTATTATCTTGATTGTCGTCACGTGCTGTCTCAGTAATTACCTTGATTGTTGTCACCTGCCTGTGTTTGTGTCACTGGTGCTGATTGGGTCTGCTCCCTGTCGGTTCTTCAGCAGTGTTACTGGGAACAGCCGTCCATGGGCAGAAGTCGGATATCTCGCCCGTTATCATGATTTAAGTTCTTTGCTTTAGGTCGAGAAGTCGGATCTCTCACTGCCCTGTTCTCTCTTGTTCCTTCAACCTACCCTGATCTCACCTGGTCGGGGACTGACCCTTAGATTAATCTGTCTAGTTTAGTTAGGATGTCTATTTGCTCCCTTGTCTGCTTTTCTGCAGACATAGGAGAACCTTTTAACCTCTGTCTCTGTCTTCACAATTTTCTTATATTATGATTCTACTGTCACCATGTATGCATATGCTCATTGCTCACTACATATATTTATTGCTCCATCTCCGCCCACTACAAACATGGGAACTCTCTAACCCCCTCCTATTGCTAGGTTTTAGTGAGTTTTTCCTTACCTTCGCGTGGGGTATGTCTGGGAGTGTTGCATTTATTTATTTTGCATTTATTTTAAATGTTTTGGACCTTATGGTGTTCTTGTTTTGTTCTTGACTTATTGTGATGTTTCTTCTTGACTTGTTTAAAGGAGAAGTGTACGGCCCATGGGCCTTACAAATACATTTTATTAGATTTGATTTGATTTGTTATTTAACTTGTCCTTCTAAGTATCCTTCCTTATTACTACTACCCGCTTTACCTGGTACAGTATTGTTATCGCTCAAAGTGTTTCTGATAATAAAAATAACACATATTCGAGAAGAGCAGCACCCTCTCCGTCTCCATTCTTCCATGCCATACTTGAACTCAACATTCTTACCTGGATTCCTAACATGTCTCTGTGTGTGTGTGTGTGTGTGTGACTGTGTGTGTGTGTGTGTGACTGTGTGTGTGTGTGTGTGTGTGTGTGTGTGTGTGTGTGTGTGTGTGTGTGTGTGTGTGTGTGTGTGTGTGTGTGTGTGTGTGTGTGTGTGTGTGTGTGTGTGTGTGTGTGTGTGTGTGTGCGTGCGTGCGTGTGTGTGTATGTGTGTGTGTGTGTGTGGCTGTGTGCCATTGGGTGGGAGGAGGTGGCGGGGGAGCCCTGTGGTCCAGGGCTCTTTTCATTCTTGCATGAGGAAGGATAATAATGATGATCAAGCGTTGATTTCAGGAAGATTTGATAATCAGGCGAAAAATGTGGATGTAATGTGGAAGAAGGCATACATTGCACGAGTCCCCTCCGGTCCTCGAGGTAGCAGCCGTCGCATCTTTTCACCTGCACAGCGCGATCTTTCAGCGTCGGGGGTCTGCGCTTTGGAGGGACGCCGCCCCTGTCGCTTCCTGTTTCTACTGCGCAGGCGCACCAACCGACCTGTAGGAGTCGCTGTCCACAACGTCCGATCCCCACCCATCAGCTTCCCACCCCCTAATACTGCCAAATGTATTAGTATGAACGACCAGCAAAGCTGAATGCAATGCGGAGAGCTGGGCTTGAACCCAGCGTCTCCTGCATTGGTGGTGAGCGCCTTGCCCACTGCACCACCTAGCCGCCCAAGGTCTCCCATATATTAAATGGATTCTTGTATACAAATATTTTACTGCAAAACTTGTTAAATTGATAGATATCGTTATACACCCCCAAAGGAAAAAACAACAAAAATATAGCCTGGCCGTATGGGAGTTGAGACATATAAACTCATGTAGATTAATAATACAAGCTCCAAGAGCTTTCAAACTTGACATGCTAGCAGTCAGACAGTTGCTTAACCTAATAGAAAAACCTGGATGTGAATATCTGTATGCATGTAGGACATATATACCTATGTACACATACTTAAAATAAGCGGAAATGTAAAAAATGAAAATCTATGCAGAATGTTCTCATTTACTTTGTAGTAGCTCTGCCAAGGATTGTCATAGAAACACAGATGATGGCTTTTTCGGAAAGGTGTGGTTGTGCTGAATCCAGCAATACCACATGAGTAAATATAGCATGCATGGTCAGGGAGTTACATCAGTAAATGTATGAGGTGTCCTAAATGAAAGAAAATGAAACATTGACTTAATGAAGTCTTCAGTCCAAAGCCCATTATCAGTGGTGAGAAGCATGTTGACAAATTCAATGTTACTGCAAAGTAAAGTCACTTGAGGTAATGTTCTGGTCTATAATGTTAATATATTTATGATACATTTAATAAATTATACATTTCATATGATACATTTTATGATACTTCATATGGAAACAAAGATCCAATTTAATCAGGTTGAAATAGAAATAGAACACCTTTATTTCAATCTACTGCGTTCTGAGCCGCCTGCTGTATTCACTGTACACACATGACTGTATGGCCAGGTTCAGCTCCAACTCTATAGTGAAGTTTGTGGACGACACGGTGGTGGGGCTGATCTCAAACAATGACGAGAAGGCCTATCGGGAGGGGGTTGATGAACTGGCACGCTGGTGCCGGGATAACCGCCTACTCCTGAACATTGGTAAAACCAAAGAGCTGATTGTGGATTTTAGGAGAATACAGCAGGGGACACACATGTCACTGCGGGTAAATGGGGCTATCGTGGACAGGGTGAGCAGTTTCATGTACCTGGGAGTCCACATCACAGAGGACCTGACATGGTCAACACACATAGATTCTGTGGTGAAAAAGGCAAAACAGCGCCTCGATCACCTGAGACAGTTAAGGAAGTTCAGAGTATCGGGGAAGATACTCCACCCCTTCTATTCCGGGGCTGTAGAGAGCATTCTGACTGGAAATATCACTGCCTGGTTTGGAAACAGCACAGCACAGGACAGGAAGGCCCTCCAGAGTGTGGTGTGCTCAGCAGAGCGTACTACGGGTATTGCACTACCACCCCTGCAGGACTTATATAACAGGAGGTGCAAATCCAGAGCCTGCAGAATAATGAAAGACCCCCACCACCCCAACAACAGCCTGTTCAAGCTGCTGCGGTCAGGCAAGTGCCTACGTACACACGCTACGAGCACAGAGAGACTTCAACTCAGCTTCTTCCCCCAGCCCAGGCCATCAGGACACTGAACACTGAACTCTCCACTCACAAGTACACATGAGCACACACACACACACACACACACACACACACACACATACACACACACACACACACACACACACACACACACACACACACACACACACACACACACACACACACACACACACACACACACACACACACACACACACACACACAGACACACACACACACACACACACACACACACACACACACACACACACACACACACACACACACACACACACACACACACACACACACACACACACACACACACACACACACACACACACACACGTATCTCTAATACCTTCCCCATATACAGACCCACTCTAACTCCTCCAAACATTTGAGTTATTGGTAATTTTTCTGCTATCTGAAGTGTCAAAAGTCCATGTGGGGCGACCGTCCAGCATTGACTTCTATTTGGACAACCGGCTTAAAATCACTTTAAGGTCAAGGTCAACTTTATTTTTATTTTATTTTTTATATATATATAAAAATTATATATCGTCCACCTAAATTTAATAAGGAGTTTATCACGGACTTTGCTGACTTTCTCGCTGGGATCATGGTAAAATATGACCACATTTTAATCTGCAGTGATTTTAATGTTCATGTCTGCTGTCCGTCACTACCCCTATCCCAAAGCTTCTTATCTCTAATTGAGTCTTTTAATCACACTCAGTGGGTCTCTGGTCCAACCCACGAAAAAGTACATACTTTAGACCTAGTGTTGTCTCATGGTTTGAGTGTCTGTATAAAATAAATATGTGATAGTGCTTGTATCTCTGATCATATGCCTGTTTTATTTTCTGCTGTTGTCCCATGCTCTGTAGCTGCTATTTGTCCTCCTGCACACTGTTTTCGAGCTATAAATACAGACACTGCGCTGAATTTCCACACAGCTTTTAATGACTTTGGACTTTCTAGTGTAAATAGGTATAATGCCCTAAATGTAGAGGAGCTTGTTGCACTTTTTAACTCCACTTGCACCAGCATCCTAGATTCTATCGCCGCATTGAGGAGCAAACACCCTAGGGCTCCTTCGGAACCATGGATAAATAATGCTATCCGTGTGCTCAGACGCTCTTGTAGGCGCGCTGAGAGAAAGTGGAAGAAGGTTAAGTTACATGTCTCGTTTCGGATTCTAAAAGACTGTAAATTGGAGTATCAAAGAGCCATGAAGGCTGCTAAAACTGAATATATCTCCAATCTTATTGCTAAGAATATTAGCAAACCCAGGGTTCTATTTAATACTCTTGACTCTCTTGTAAACCCTCGTGATACTGCCCCTGTTGTACCATCACTTGCTCTCTGTAATGATTTTTTAAATTTCTTTGACAAAATCTCGTCTCTTCGGTCTGCACCCCCTCTTGCTGCCCCCGACCCCTCGGTTCCACCTGTGTGCCCAGCTGTTTTTGAGGAGTTTAAACCCATATCCTTGTCCTCACTGTCTGATGTTGTTCGTGAGTTGCGGCCCACAAACTGCCTCTCTGACAGTGTTCCCTCTCGCCTTTTAAAAGAGGTTTTTGATTTTAAGTCAGTTGGCTCTTTTATTCTTGTTTTGGTGCATGCTTGTTTTAGTTCAGGCATTTTTCCAACTTCTTTTAAACATGCTATAGTGCAGCCGCTAATCAAAAAAACAAACTTGGACCATTCTGTTCTCTCAAAATTTAGGCCCATCTCGAAACTGCCCTTTCTGTCCAAAGTGCTGGAGAAAGTAATCTCCATCCAGCTGCAATCTTTTTTAGAGACAAACGACATCTACGAGAAGTTTCAGTCGGGTTTTAGACCTTGTCATAGTACTGAGACTGCTCTTTTAAAAATTTTCAATGACATTATTTTAACTGTGGACTCTGGGTGTGATGCCATTATGGTAACATTGGATTTGACCGCTTCACAACAACCCGGTCCAGGTACATTTATATCATTTAGACCTTTGTTTGTGACAGAGTCAATAGATAAAAAGCAGTAATGGCATGTACGTTACTCACCCTACTCATGTACAGTAGGCATCCACACTACACAGCATTTATAGACATAAATAAACTTCATGGCTCATCTCCTACTCTGGGTATTCAGTAGGTGGTGTCAAAGAGGCAACTACCGATGTGACCTGAGGATACTAGTAAAACATTTTGAAATATTCAATTGCAAATAGAATCAATTGTTGTTTTTATCCTTTAGATTAATCGACTAATCAATATAATAATCGACAGATCGGTGCCCAAGTGCCGACCCGGGTTTCTATTCCCGGACCCGGCATTCTTTGCTGAATGTCTTCCCCTGCTCTGTCTCCCATTCTTCCTCTCTCTCTCTCTCTCTCTCTCTCTCTCTCTCTCTCTCTCTCTCTCTCTCTCTCTCTCTCTCTCTCTCTCTACCGGATTTCCCGGTAGTAAAAACCAATACAAATCTACCAAAAACACAACAAAAAAAGATTCTAAAAAATAAAGAATTATCGACAGATTAATCTAACTAAATAATCGTTAGTGACTCACTAAGCCGTCACGACTGCCTTTTCAATTTCGTAAATCCTACAACGAATTTACAATACGAAGCCGTTTGAGAATGCCGAATAAGTACGTAAATCGAGTTACAAAGGAATTCCTTGGTAAATTTCACATATGTCCGTTCGTGAATGAGGACCAATGATTTTAAATAAACAATGAAGTCTTAAAGTTACGGGAAAAAGTTATTGATCTGGATGAGCTGGTAAATTATATATATTATATAATGGATAGTTAAAGTGAATGCATTTGAAAACAAAGCAACCGATGAAAATCTCTCCTAAACTTTGAGTTTTGGTAGAGAGTCGCTTATTTTCACTAATATTTTTGTACTGTCTTAGACCAGAGGAATAACATGTATGAATTCTGAAATGTGGCCATGGTTCCCCTTTACATTCCACAGTGTTGCATCTTGTATTGAGTGCCCCTTAAAACAGCCTCACAGTGGGAAATGTACTTGTGGACCAATCAATATTGCTGTGGAGGTGCATAGGTATGACTCATTGTTTTTCCTTCTGGAAAGCTCACCATGCAGAGGGAGGAGAAGACACACATTCACACACACATTCTACAGCTTTGTCCTCTGCCTCATTATATATTATAGCACCTCATCAAGATTATGAATATCAGTCATCATGATTTATACCTTCAAGATCTCAGTTTGATTTGAAGGGATGTTTATATCAATGTCATTCCATGTAATATTCCTGTTGAACCATGAATCATATACATTTTGACATTGAGGGCTCGAGGGATCTTGTTGTGGGTTTGTTCCAACGTTTCATTGTCACTGGACCGTCCGTTTCTAGCAGACTCTGAGGAAATAAAATCCCACATCACTTTTCGTCTGCAGGACCCTTGACCTGTCTAAGGGTCCCCTCCGTCAATGGAAGCTGTTTTCAGTAAGCAACACGCCCTCTCCCTGCCACCCCATCGTCGTTGACTGTGCCATTGACTTGCTTCCTGGAGCCCCTCTTCCCACCAGCCTTCTGTACAACTTCTCCCGTCCGGAAAGAGAATCTATGGAAAATTACATCCATGAATCCTTAGCCATGGGCATAATCACTCCCTCCTCCTCTCCTGTCGGTGCTGGGTTCTTTTTTGGTTTGAAGAAGGATGGTTCACTTCGCCCCTGTATAGACTACCGTGGTCTAAATAACATTATTGTAAAAAACAAATACCCCCTGGCCCTGCCGTTGATCAACTCTGCCTTTGAACGACTCCAGGGAGCCACCATCTTCACCAAATTGGATCTGAGGAATGCCTACCATCTGGTCCAAGCAGTGGCGGACTGGGACACAAATTCAGCCCAGGACATTCAGATGCACCAGCCCACACACCGGCCCACACACCGGCCCACTAGGGTTGCCACCTTTGACCTTTGACCAATAGAAATAAGGGACACCTATCATCGAGCGTGCGCGTAGCGCTCGCACATTTTTTTGTTGCGTTTTTGGGGCGTTTTTTGGGCGAAAATGGGCGGATTTTGTCACTATTATTTTTTTTTACTTTATTTCGGTTTTAGGGTTAGACTTAGGGTTATGTTATTTCATTATTTTGGGGAGCCAGCCCCCCAAACTCCTGAAATGCATAGAAATCTATGAAATCTAAATAAAACAATCTATGACATTTATATTAAAAAGAGCTAGCCACCCAAAGCCATGTTTCCCCCGCCTGAGATACCCTGGACACAAAGAAAACAGGTGATCACAAGGCCGACAGCCTCGGCGGGCCGAGGGATCGGCTATATTAGATGGGCACGCCCTAAAAAACCGTTGCCATCTAGCTGTGTCTAGCACGCTCTCCGGTTACTCCCCCTCTCCGCTACACTAAGGGACTCAAGGCTCTGATTTGTCCCCTTTCGCTGCGGGGCCGCGTTCTTCGAGTGAAGCGCAAGCGGCCCCACATTTAGCTTCTCATGGATACAGGTGCTGACACCCAGTTACTAGCTAGGCCTGGGTCTGTCTATGAGAATGCTGTGCTGTCAAGCGGCTCCCACACCACACGTCCTGCGTCTGTGTTTGGTGAGCCTGCTGTTGTATCTGTCGACGGAGCAGGGTTCCCTGTATCTAAAACATTTAGTCAGAGGGGGAACTCTAGGCCCAGGAGGTCGCAGCGTGGGTTTCCCCCAGCCCCGCCCTCGCCAGGCCGGGTGATACGTTAGTGCCTCCCCCGTCTGGACTTCCGATCCCGCGGTGGTCAGTCAGGCATGCGTAATTTGGGTGGTAGTAATATCACTACAGGGCTACGGTGTGTAGAGAGAGACCCACCCTATCGGGCAGTGTGGGACCACACACCATGCATGTCCAGCTGCAGAGCAGGCTCCCCCCGTATCAGACCGCCCCTTCTGTCGGGGTCCCCCCCTTGGGTGCGATTGCCTCGTTGGTAGAGTCAGGGTGCGATATCCCGGCTCCGCAGGACACCCTGCTCACACGGTTGGCGAGACCAGGGTTGACAACGCACAGCGGGAGGGACCGGGCCAGCTATCTACGATTCTTAGCGGACCAGCAGCAGTTGGCGGCAGGGGTGCTTTGGCATTTTTACCACGTATGGCTGCAGTAGTAGCCATATGTCGGTGTGGATGGAGAGAACGCTGAGGGCGGCGCTTGTGTTACAGTTTACACACCCCTGCCCTCCGTTTTTGGGTTTGGTACAGACTCTGTTATCAGAGTCCGCGGCAGTGACAGCCCTGGCCAAGGAGATTCGTTCTCTGGCGGCGAAGCAGGCCATCGTCGTGGTCCCATGGGAGGACGCGATGAGCGGCGTTTCCACCCGATATTCTCTGGTGCCCGAGAAATCGGGGGGGGGGGGGGGGGGGGGGGGGGTCAGACCCATACTGGACCTGTCCCATGGAAGGTTCAGAATGTTGACCGTCACCCACCTGTTAAGCGCTGTCAGGTGGGGGACTGGTTCACCTCCATAGACCTGAAGGATGCGTATTCGCATCCCGATCTTCCCTCCTAGGACATACCTACGCTTTCTTTTTCAGGGCTTAGCGTACGAGTACCAGAGGCTGCCGTTCGGCTACTCTCTGGCTCCTCGCATCTTCACCAAGTGCGCGGAGACTGCGCTGGGGCCTCTGTGTCGTCAGGGGATACGAATTTTATTCTACCCTGGATGACGTTCTGGTCCTCGGCCGGTCAGAGGAGATCGCCAGGTCTCATACCAGGCAGGTGGTGGAATTCCTCACCAGCCTGGGTTTTGCTGTAGACTGGAAGTAGAGTACTCCTCTTCCCAGTCAACGGGTGGAGTACTTGAGCTTATTTCTAAGCTCAACGTCTATATGGGCAACCCTCTCAGAGCAGCGGCGAGAAGATACATTTTTTTGTTGCGTTTTTGGGGCGTTTTTTGGGCGAAAATGGGCGGATTTTGTCACTATTTTTTTTTTTACTTTATTTCGGTTTTAGGGTTAGACTTAGGGTTATGTTATTTCATTATTTTGGGGAGCCAGCCCCCCAAACTCCTGAAATGCATAGAAATCTATGAAATCTAAATAAAACAATCTATGACATTTATATTAAAAAGAGCTAGCCCCCCAAACCCCTAAAATACATAGAAATCTATGCATTTTGGAACAGTTACTATATATACTCAAGAAAGCATTTAGTCATACTTAAAGTTTAAAGTGCTTTATTTGCATTTAACATTGTTTAAATAAATTGGCTGAACTATAGCCTCAACTTGAGCATAATACTGTATGAATATAAAGTGCTGTAAAAACAAAGCCTGGGAACACTTTTACTGAAAGAGGACAATAATACAGGACGGTTACGGCGCTGACCGTGATACGCCTGCACGATATTATGGCATCTGCTCAAGCTGGGTCCCTCTTGGCCTCCTCTTCATGAGGAGGATACAGAGGTAGGTTTTTCGGTGTGAAAATAGACCCTGTGAGAGTCAAGTGGTAGCTGCTGAAGGTTCCCATGTCAGTACTGGCGGACCTCGCCCTCTGGGGGGGGCCTGGGGCCCTCACCAGCGGGGTCCCCACGGGCAGCAGGCTGTCACACGTCTTCACCGATGCCTCCCTCATGGGATGGGGGGGGATGTGTCGGGCCAACGCAGTAGGGGGCAGCTGGCAGGACCATGCTGCCCGGTCTGCACTACATTTCAATGTGTTGGAATTGAAGGCAGCCTTCTGGTCCTCAAACGGCTCGGCCACTTTGTGGTGGGCAAGCATGTTTTGATCAGGACGGACAACACGACATCAGCGTCGTATATCAACAGACAGGGAGGAGTACGCTCCCCCCGTCTGCACCGGGCGGCGGTCGAGCTCTGGCTATGGGCGTCTCTCAATCTGCGCAGCCTGAGGGCTCTCCACATCCCCGGCAGGGAGAATGTGGGTGCAGATGTGATGTCGCAGGGCGGTCCTCACCCAGACGAGTGGGGACTACGTCCAGACATAGTCAGACGGGTCTGGGACCGATTCGGGGAGGCCACGGTGGACCTGTTTGCGAGCAACCAGTGCCCCTTGTGGTTCTCGGTCAGTCGAAAGGACAACCCCTCTCTGGGGGTAGATGCCTTCTCGATGTATCCGTGGCCGCCCGGGATTCTGTACACGTTCCCCCCCATACACCTGGTAGCTCAGCTGTTGGAGCGGGTACGTCGGCAGCACAGGACTTTGATCCTGATCGCGCCGGACCGGGGCACTACTGTGTGGTTCCCGGTCCTGATTCAGCTCTTGGTGGCCCCGCCGTGGCCTGTTCCGTGGTCACCGCGGGCCCTCTCTCAGGCACACGGGACGATGATTCTGCGTCCTGTTCTGGGACGATGATTCTGCGTCCTGTTCTGGGGCAGCCATTGATGGTTTGGCTGCTGAAAGGGTGAATCTGGAGGGGATATGTCTTAACCCTACTGTGGTTAACACCATCCGGAACGCGCACGCTCCGTCCACTACCGCGGTTTACGCTGGGAAGTGGCGTATGTTTCAGGAGTGGTGTGAGGTTGGGGGCCTGGACCCAGTGTCTTGCCCCCTGGACTCGGTTCTTTCCTTCCTCCAGTCTATCCTGAATAGGCTGTCGGCCGCGGCTATATCCTCTTGTCACGTGGGCTTTGAGTGCGGTACGCTGTTCAGCCACCCTCGCATGAAACGTTTCCTGCTTGGCGCTCTGCGTCTCAAGCCTGTTGAACGTTCTCTGTCGCCGAGTTGGGTCCTCCAACTGGTCCTGGGCCGGTTGTCGGAGGCCCAGTTTGAGCCTCTTGAGCAGGCGCCATTGGATCGGCTGTCTTTTAAGACCGCATTCCTTTTGGCCATCACCTCCGCTAAGTGCGTGGGTGAGATGTGTGCTCTCTCGGTGCGGCCTGAGTGCCTGTCTATTCGGGCCGATAGCGGTGTGACTCTGAGGCCTAATCCGGTCTTCGTGCCAAAGAATATCCGGAGCTCTTTTCGCTCCAGGGATATTGTGATTCAGACGTTTCGTCCTCCTCCTCACGCTAGTGGGTTGGAGTCGAGCCTTCACCTGTCGTGTCCTGTCCATGCACTGAGGGTTTACCTTAGTCGCATGCAGGATCTCAGGGCTTCCGATCAACTGTTTGTTTGTTACGGTGGCCCTCGCGCGGGTAAGGTGCTGTCCAAGCAGCGCCTGTCACATTGGTTGTGCGAGGGCATTGCCCTTTGCTACACGTTGGCTGGACAGGTTCCCCCCAGGGGCATCAGGGCGCACTCCACTCATGGTGTGGCTGTCTCTGCTGCCCTGTTGGGGGGGGGCCTCGGTGGAGGACATCTGTGCTGCGGCCTCCTGGTCCTCCCAGAGTCCTTTCGTTAGGTTTTACCTCATGGACATGACTGGGGGTTGTCTCCCAGGCGGTCCTGAGGTCCGGGACCTCTCCTGCATCCCGCCATCAGGTGGGCTAGCAGGAGTGTGTGGGTGTGGACCGTGGGGTGCTGTGTCACACGTGGTCCCGCTTGCGCTGTGCGTTCGGGGGTGCCTGGTTCCCCTTTTTCGCACTTTGGTTGGAGTTGACTGCCTCCCCCCCTTCGTTAGGACGGGCGGGTGGACGGGACTCCCCTCCTCCCTGGCTGGGGCTTACGGGCCCTCAGGGGGTGCATTTGACGTGGCCACGCGTCCGCTCTGCCCTTTATCTCAGTAGGCAGAGCGAGACGCGAAGCCAGATGATATATAACGTAAGGTTATCCTATAACCCTAGTTATATGAATACTGGCTGAGCGTCTTGCTCTTTAGCGCCCTGAGGTCCCTTGGATGTTTTCCGTGTATGGAATTTTAACTTGGAAGGGTGAGGCGGGACCACTTCCGGCGTAATATAGAGGCACGCATGGGAGTGGCGTGGTCACGTGCAAGTGGGTGCATTTGTTTTGTTTCCCAGAGCACACTAGGTGCTGGCGATAATGATATATCTCAGTAGGCAGAGCGAGACACTCAGCCAGTATTCATATAACTAGGGTTATAGGATAACCTTACGTTGTGCTGGGTGGTTTCCCAGTTTCCCCAACCATGTGGGTTTTGTCCTGTGACACTTTATTACTTGCGTTTGTTTAGTGTTGTTTGTCTTATCATCTATTCCTGTTTGTTCTCCCTTACCTTATCCCTGTTGTTTGTGTGTTCATGGGTTTCATTCCCCTTTGTATAATAAATATCATTTACTTTTGAAAATGCTTTATTATGGGCGGCTGGGTGGCGCAGCGGAGATTGCGCTTGTCACCAATGCAAGAGACCCCGGTCTCGAATCCGGGTGTCAGCATTGCCTCCGGCTTGGGCCGACCGTCATACTGGCTCAATTGGCAAAGTCAGCGGGTGGAAGTCGATGGGTGGTAATCTGGACGTTGTGGACAGCGACTCCTACAGGTCGGTTGGGGGACGCCTGCACAGCAGAGACAGGAAATAGCGGGGGTAGTGTGAGCCTCCCACACGTTACACCTCGCCAATGAGAGTCCGCGCTGGCAGGTGAAAAGATGTGACAGGCTGCCTCCTCGTGTACCGGAGGGGACACGTGATGCAAGGCTTCTATCCTCCCTACAACCGACCAGTGGGGGGAATATGCAAGCAACGTTCAAGACAGGGGAGGGGAGAATTGGAAACACAAAATTGGGATGGGAGAAAAATAGAAAAATAAGGAGAAAAAGTGGATAAAAAAAAGAAAATGCTTTATTATTTCCTCCTGTGCTAAATGCACTCACTGGACGGGTTGGCTTCACAACAACCCGGTCCAGGTACATTTATATCATTTAGACCTTTGTTTGTGACAGAGTCAATAGATAAAAAGCAGTAATGGCATGTACGTTACTCACCCTACTCATGTACAGTAGGCATCCACACTACACAGCATTTATAGACATAAATAAACTTCATGGCTCATCTCCTACTCTGGGTATTCAGTAGGTGGTGTCAAAGAGGCAACTACCGATGTGACCTGAGGATACTAGTAAAACATTTTGAAATATTCAATTGCAAATAGAATCAATTGTTGTTTTTATCCTTTAGATTAATCGACTAATCGATATAATAATCGACAGATCGGTGCCCAAGTGCCGACCCGGGTTTCTATTCCCGGACCCGGCGTTCTTTGCTGAATGTCTTCCCCTGCTCTGTCTCCCATTCTTCCTCTCTCTCTCTCTCTCTCTCTCTACCGGATTGCCCGGTAGTAAAAACCAATACAAATCTACCAAAAACACAACAAAAAAAGATTCTAAAAAATAAAGAATTATCGACAGATTAATCTAACTAAATAATCGTTAGTGACTCACTAAGCCGTCACGACTGCCTTTTCAATTTCGTAAATCCTACAACGAATTTACAATACGAAGCCGTTTGAGAATGCCGAATAAGTACGTAAATCGAGTTACAAAGGAATTCCTTGGTAAATTTCACATATGTCCGTTCGTGAATGAGGACCAATGATTTTAAATAAACAATGAAGTCTTAAAGTTACGGGAAAAAGTTATTGATCTGGATGAGCTGGTAAATTATATATATTATATAATGGATAGTTAAAGTGAATGCATTTGAAAACAAAGCAACCGATGAAAATCTCTCCTAGACTTTGAGTTTTGGTAGAGAGTCAATTATTTTCACTAATATTTTTGTACTGTCTTAGACCAGAGGAATAACATGTATGAATTCTGAAATGTGGCCATGGTTCCCCTTTACATTCCACAGTGTTGCATCTTGTATTGATTGCCCCTTAAAACAGCCTCACAGTGGGAAATGTACTTGTGGACCAATCAATATTGCTGTGGAGGTGCATAGGTATGACTCATTGTTTTTCCTTCTGGAAAGCTCACCATGCAGAGGGAGGAGAAGACACACATTCACACACACATTCTACAGCTTTGTCCTCTGCCTCATTATATATTATAGCACCTCATCAAGATTATGAATATCAGTCATCATGATTTATACCTTCAAGATCTCAAGTCAAGTCAAGTCAAGAGTTTTAATTGTCACGGCATACAGGTATACAATGAAATGCGGGTGGTCTTGCCCGCAACGATGTGCAATACAGTGGTACATATAATAGAATCAAAAGAAGAAAACAACATTGTGCAGTAACAGGTAACAGATTTATATTTATGATTTATACCTTCAAGATCTCAGTTTGATTTGAAGGGATGTTTATATCAATGTCATTCCATGTAATATTTCTGTTGGACCGTCCGTTTCTAGCAGACTCTGAGGAAATAAAATCCCACATCACTTTTCGTCTGCAGAACCCTTGACCTGTCTAAGGCTATGGTTAGACTAGTGTATTCCTGGCGTTTTTTAAGGGTCCCCTCCGTCAATGGAAGCTGTTTTCAGTAAGCAACACGCCCTCTCCCTGCCACCCCATCGTCGTTGACTGTGCCATTGACTTGCTTCCTGGAGCCCCTCTTCCCACCAGCCTTCTGTACAACTTCTCCCATCCGGAAAAGAGAATCTATGGAAAATTACATCCATGAATCCTTAGCCATGGGCATAATCACTCCCTCCTCCTCTCCTGTCGGTGCTGGGTTCTTTTTTGGTTTGAAGAAGGATGGTTCACTTCGCCCCTGTATAGACTACCGTGGTCTAAATAACATTATTGTAAAAAACAAATACCCCCTGGCCCTGCCGTTGATCAACTCTGCCTTTGAACGACTCCAGGGAGCCACCATCTTCACCAAATTGGATCTGAGGAATGCCTACCATCTGGTCCAAGCAGTGGCGGACTGGGACACAAATTCAGCCCAGGACATTCAGATGCACTAGCCCACACACCGGCCCACACACCGGCCCACTAGGGTTGCCACCTTTGACCAATAGCAATAAGGGACACCTATCATCGAGCGTGCGCGTAGCGCGCACATTTTTTTGTTGCGTTTTTGGGGCGTTTTTTGGGCGAAAATGGGCGGCTTTTGTCACTTTTTTTTTTTTTTTTTTTATTTCGGTTTTAGGGTTAGACTTAGGGTTATGTTATTTCATTATTTTGGGGAGCCAGCCCCCCAAACTCCTGAAATGCATAGAAATCTATGAAATCTAAATAAAACAATCTATGACATTTATATTAAAAAGAGCTAGCCCCCCAAACCCCTAAAATACATAGAAATCTATGCATTTTGGAACAGTTACTATATATACTCAAGAAAGCATTTAGTCATACTTAAAGTTTAAAGTGCTTTATTTGCATTTAACATTGTTTAAATAAATTGGCTGAACTATAGCCTCAACTTGAGCATAATACTGTATGAATATAAAGTGCTGTAAAAACAAAGCCTGGGAACACTTTTACTGAAAGAGGACAATAATACAATGAAACACTTGTGTGACCCAAATTAAAAGATTAATAAAAAATAAAGTGCAAAGAAGAGTAGGCTCCTGGCTGCCAGGGCAGGTAAATAGAAATACTGACATCTAGTTAAAAACACAACCAGATAAATAAGATGTAATATCCCATACCGAATCAATCTCAGGAGATGTTTCAGTTATGAAGAACTGTGACACCTGTGCTTGGGTCCTTTGCGTTCTTATATTTCGGGAATATTGTTCTCCTGAGGCATGCTGTCTGATGTCAGTCAGTCCACCATGCGCCACAGAAAACACCTACATACTTTACAGTTTGCTTTGTAAACATCTCCAATGACGCACGCTATCAAGCCAGTGGTTTGCCTCTTCCCACTCAGGTCTGTATTTCTGGAGGCGTTTTGTCTTTTTAGGACGCGGTGGAGTCACAGTGTCTGCTGTAGACATTTTCAAAGCGCCTTCGAAAATAAATCACGCAGCGCACAGACGGAGGATTGGCACAACGGCACAGAACTCTTCTTAGCAACGTGAAAGCGCTAATTCTCATTGGTCGGTGAGCTGCTGAGCGCACGCCCATCATACCAGAGTTGCCAAGTCTGTTTATTTTCCGCAACTTTTGGACACAATTTTGCTTGTTTTTGTAGCTCGGCTGGCTCATTTCTCTCACTAAACTGGCAACCTTAAAATGCGGGACAAAGGGCGTGCCGTATGCATCTATACTTTCTACAACGGCGCTCGGTTTCCGGGTTCCTCCGATTGGCCACAACACCCACGTGACCTCCGCTAGCACGCCCCCTTCCTGCCGTGCGCTGCGCTCGCCAGCTTCAAGCGCCAAGCTCCTGCCGCGCCGCGCTCCCAGCTTCCTCAATGAAATGGAAGTATTGACTACGCCGTATACGCTAACGAATCATAAACTATTAAAAAAATATACCGTTAACTGGAATATGTTGTTGACAGAGCTCTCATATTAAATTTGCGAATGCATAAACTATTAAAAAAATATACTCCGTATATGCAAACGAATCATTAAAAAAATATACCGTTAACTGGAATATGTTGTTTCTTTACACATATGTTGGATTATGTAATTGGTTTGTCATGACAAACCAATACAAAATCGCTACAGAGCTCTCATATTTGCTATGAGTGGCTCGCGGGACGGTGGCCTGGGGCTCGCGTGACGGTGGCCTGGGGCTCGCGTGACGGTGGTCTGGGGCTGGTCTGGGGCTCGCGGGACGGTGGTCTGGGGCTCGCGGGACGGTGGTCTGGGGCTCGCAGGGCGGTGGTCTGGGGCTCGCGGGACGGTGGCCTGGGGCTCGCGGGGCGGTGGTCTGGGGCTCGCGGGACGGTGGCCTGGGGCTCGCAGGACGGTCCACACACCGCTATCAGTGTTCTTCTTCCCCGCCAGTTAACGGTATATTTTTTTAATAGTTTATGCATTCGCAAATATGAGAGCTCTGTCAACAACATATTCCAGTTAATGGTATATTTTTTTAATAGTTTATGCATTTGCAAATATGAGAGCTCTGTCAACAACATATTCCAGTTAACAGTATATTTTAATAGCGCGGCAGGAGCTTGGCGCTTGACCAGGAAGCTGGCGAGCGCGGCGTGCGGCAGGAAGGGGGCGTGCTAGCGGAGGTCACGTGGGCGTCGTGGCCAATCGGAGGAACCCGGAAACCGAGCGCCGTTGTAGAAAGTATAGACGTGTCCCGTATCAGTTCAATACGGAACGCGTCTTTTAGTTTCCAATTACGGGACGATTCCGTATTTTAAGGGACGGGTGGCAACCCTACGGCCCACATTAGTGGCCCACACACTGGCCCACACACTGGCCCACACACTGGCCCACACACCGGCCCACACACTGACCCACACACCGGCCCACACACCGGCCCACATACTGGCCCACACACTGGCCCACACACCGGCCCATACACTGGCCCACACACTGGCCCACACACTGGCCCACACACCGGCCCACATACTGGCCCACACACTGGCCCACACACCGGCCCACACACTGGCCCACACACTGGCCCACACACTGGCCCACACACCGGCCCACATTAGTGGCCCACACACTGACTCACACACTGGCCCACACACTGGCCCACACACTGGCCCACACACCGACCCACATTAGTGGCCCACACACTGGCCCACACACTGGCCCACTTTGGTTCCGGCCCATCGGGATTCGTCCCGAACGTCCCGATGGCCAGTCCGCCACTGGGTCCAAGTCTGGAGGGGTGACGAATGGAAGACGGCCTTCAACACTCCACTCTGTCATTTTGAGTATCGAGTCATGCCATTCGGGTTAACCAACGCCCTTGCCGTCTTCCAAGCCCTCGTCAATGATGTACTCTGTGATGTCCTTAATCGCTCAGTTTTTGTTTATTTGGATGACATTTCGGTTTTTTTCTTTGTGTTGTGGAACACGTCAGGTTCTACAAAGACTTTTGGAGAACAAACTGTTTGTCAAAGCCGAGAAATGTGAGTTTCATGTCAGCTCCATCGGTTTTCTGGGCTACATCATTGAGAGTGGGCAGATAAGGACAAATCCGGAGAAGATCAAAGCGGTAGCTGAGTGGCCCAAACCATCCTACCGCAAGCAGCTCCAGCGGCTCCTCGGGTTCGCTAACTTCTACCGCAGATTCATCAGGGACTACAGCCATAGGCGGCGCGTGGGCTTTAGGTCACGGAACTGGCTGTAAAGGGAACGCCCCGCGTGCGCAGTGCGAGAAATTTGACCTTTTATTTTTGGTTGCACGTAAACTGTCCAGGTTCTGATTTCATATACACACACACACTACTAGGCTATACTACAGCGAGCCCCACTCATTTATATATAGTGCAAATTAAGTGTTCAAATGAAGGCATCCAATATATTAACCATTGTCTTACCTTAATGCAGATAAATGCGACGTTTCGTCTTGGTGAGAAAGACCGCTCACAACTTGAATCACAAGTTGCAATGAAGTGAAAGTTTTTCGTAATTTAGATCTCATCATGCTTTGAAAACAATGTACATACAGTAGCTCTAAAAAGTGTCCACGATTTGATGAACTCGGACTCTCATCATGTCCTCTTAGAGCAAGCCCTTGTTTGCTAAGATAAAACAACATACAGCCTCAGGTGATCGGTAGTTATGCCCAGGGCCAGCCCGGTGCAGCTTCTAAATTACTTTGTTTATGCCTTGGAAAAATACCGTATATATCCATTTTGCTTTTTGAAATTTGACTCAAAATAGTGCGCTGGTGTTCGCTACAAAGCGATCGGCGGGCTGAAATTCAGAACACAGATGTTTGCTTTAGTTTACTCTGCCTGCGGGATCAGGATGATCATGTGAATGATGTGATTGGCTACATTATTTAACCTGAGCCTATGCGTGATTGGTTACTGCCTGTACCTGGAATGTTAAACGCTGCCACCGATTGACACCTTCGTCGTTGACACCTCGGCCAGCCGGCTGCAGCACAAGACACACACAATAGCCAGCAGCCTGCGCATATATTATATACATTTCAAGATTCCGAGCATAATATTCTGGGTAGGCATAGCCTCCCCTAGCCTTATATACGCGCCGCCTATGACTACAGCCGGGTTGCCACGCCCCTCACCCAGCTCACATCGCCGTCCTTTCCCTTCACCTGGACATCTGAGAATGAGGCAGCCTTCTTGGAGCTCCGGAGGCGCTTCACATCAGCTCCCATCCTCATCCAGCCTGCTGCATCAACTGTATACACATTTTATGCCTATGTTCATTTTATGCTATTTGCTGTGGGGCACTTTGGGCTGCAGTCCATGTGTGAAAGGTGCTATATAGATAGAATTATTATTATTTATTATTATATTGTAAAAATGATGCATTGAAATGTCTGTAAGTCTCGATGACATTGAAAATGAGAGTGACCTCAATTGTCCTTTTCGAGAATAAATAAAGGTTTGAATGAATCTATGCATGACATTTTTCTTAGTCTTACAACAGATTGTGTTAGCTAGGTTAAGCAATGTTGTGTTTAATGGGAAGTATTTAGAATGCTCACTATTTGGTCTACAGTATGCAGAAGAATACACATTAGAATACAAACACTTCTTCCGACCTGAGAGCCCATTCACAACTTTAGAAGTGGGATTGGATATGCTGCATTATCAAGTGCACTGTTGTGGTTCATAAACAGAGACATTCCAGTGGTTCAGTGAGTGCTGAGTGAGCAGCTGTCAGACAGCAGTTCCACAGTTGAGGTAAAACATACTGTACTGAAGTGTCTTGCTCCATGGCAGGAGTTAAATATAGCCCTATCCTAAAAACACAATTTCATAGCAGATGTTAACCAGATGGGTAGGGCTTTGCCCGCTTGTGCAGGTGTAGGTATCTCTTTGAGTGCCCTTCTAGTTTCTTTGGGGCCCGTTAAACAGACATATACATTGGTAAATAAATAGATGAAATGCACCTGTTGATATATTATTATTACACAGCGGATAATGTCATGCAGAATTGTAATTGATTTTTAAAAACAATGGGTAAAATATGAGTAAAATATAAGTGTAAGATGGATAGGAACAAATTAAATTATGCATGATGCCATTATTAATCTCCAAAACATGCTTTAATCAATCCGATGCGGGGGGGGGGGGGGGGGGGCAATGCCTGGGCTTACATTACTCGTCATGTTACCTGAGTCAAGACCATCGCAGCTGCCAGATCCAGCCATGGAAGCTAACGGTTAGTGTTTTAAGCAGACATGTAGAAATGGATAAATGACGATATACTACACAGCAAGTAATGTCATATGCAGAATTGTTATGAGTAGCAAGAGCAACAAGAAACATATAAGCATAAGATGGATAGGAACAAATAATATGACCTCATGTATAATGAGATGATTAGGCCACGGTGCCAAGTTCAGTAGCTAAACCATGATAGACGTCTACATCCAAACAATTCTGCATCTGGAAGTGGTTTAGGTAAAGGGCATTGAAATCGTTCACCTCTTTCAAATCATCTCTTGCTGTGCCCACATTGTAGATAAGGGCTACTCATGATAATGGTCATTGCAATTCTGGTAATCCAATCTTGACACAACTTGAACTGCCTTGGTTAAATTGTTTTGCAGAGTAATGAGGGTGGAAACAGCTAATGTCTGGTGAAGGAGCATCAATCTCAATGAAAGCCAGGTACTGCATCAAAGTGGTGGTGGCTGACGCACATAAAACATATGTGTACATGTAACACCATCCTCTCTACACCACCTACACTAACATGTAACACCATCCTCTCTACACCACCTACTCTAACATGTAACACCATCCTCTCTACACCAACATGTAACACCATCCTCTCTACACCAACATGTAACACCATCCTCTCTACATCACCTATACTAACATGTAACACCATACTCTCTACACCACCTACACCAACATGTAACACCATCCTCTCTACACCACCTACACCAACATGTAACACCATCCTCTCTACATCACCTATACTAACATGTAACACCATACTCTCTACACCACCTACACCAACATGTAACACCATCCTCTCTACATCACCTACACCAACATGTAACACCAGCCTCTCTACATCTACACCACCTACACCAACATGTAACACCATCCTCTCTACACCACCTACACCAACATGTAACACCATCCTCTCTACACCACCTACACTAACATGTGACACCATCCTCTCTACACCACCTACACTAACATGTAACACCATCCTCTCTACACCACCTACACTAACATGTAACACCATCCTCTCTACACCACCTACACTAACATGTGACACCATCCTCTCTACACCAACATGTAACACCATCCTCTCTACACCACCTACACTAACATGTGACACAATCCTCTCTACACCAACATGTAACACCACCATAATCTCTACACACCACCTACACCAACATGTAACACCATCCTCTCTACACCAACATGCAACACCACCCTCTCTACACCACCTACACCAACATGCAACACCATCCTCTCTTCACCACCTATACTAACATGTAACACCATACTCTCCTACACCAACATGCAACACCATCCTCTCTACACCAACATGCAACACCATCCTCTCTCTACACCACCTACACCAACATGCAACACCATCCTCTCTACACCACCTATACCAACATGCAACACCATCCTCTCTACACCACCTACCTAGTAGCTAGGCTAATAAGTTCCCTGTCTACATTTACAAACTTTTTTGTATCACACTCTAACATAGTCCTGTTAAAATTAGTAAAATAGTCCACACAGACGTTTCAAGGCACTCTAATGCTCTTAAAGGTAGAATCTGTAATGTCGTCAAACAGCAACCTCTAGATGGTTTTTGTCTGGTCGTGTGGGCTCGTTGCTACTATTTCTCACTATGCTTTTATCTATTGGCAGGACAAGCCTGCTGCCTGACTCTTTTGGCTCACATTGTTACAGGACCTTACTATTTCAACATCCTCTATTGATACATTTGTTCTTTCTGTTCCTTATCCTGCCCTGATAGTCAGCAAGAGACTCCAAATGATCAGGAAAAAAACAACAACAAAAAACAATAAAGACACACTACAATAATTCTCTCTCTCTCTCTCTCTCTCTCTCTCTCTCTCTCTCTCTCTCTCTCTCTCTCTCTCTCTCTCTCTCTCTCTCTCTCTCTCTCTCTCTTTCCCTCCAGTTATAAATATAAAGAGTTAGAGAGGTCGTTTAGGACAAAGAGACCCCACCCTCCCGCCCCCAAAAAGGAAATCTCTGTTCTATTCTGTGACTCATTGTGGTGTGTGTATGTTCAGCATACACAATTACATCATACATCATTTAGACTAGACGGTTCAGCCAGAGTTCATGTCATGAGCCGAATTGGTGGGAATAATCATCATCATATCATATTTAACAAATATTGTTAAATATTTACTTGAAGGTCAAGTAATATCTCTGTCAATATGCAGAGGGTGGAAAGAAACATTGCTGTACAGTATTTGCATTTTAGGACTTTTACTACTTTTACTCTATTACATTATCCTACTGTTTACTCCACTACATTCATCTATAATACCTGCAAGTATCGGTTACTTTTAATGAAAGGGTATTGCATACAAAGCATACAATCTATTCATAAAAAGTATCTTGATCTCAACTTAAAGAGGAAGTCATGAGGGCAACCCTTTTAACTAGAGGTTAATGTATCAAAGATATAATGATTATTGGCACAGAATATGAGGAGATGATGATGAAGTACTTTTACTTTACTTGAGTACATTTAATATCAAGTACTTTAATAATTTACTTGGGTAACATTTGAAATGGTAAACTTTTACTGGAATAATTCAGTCATTCATTCACTCATGGTTAGCCACTCTGCCCCTAGTGGCGGCTCATGTGCACAACACTTTGAGCCAACACCTGGAAGGCATTACTGTACATTACATTTTACATTTAGTCATTTAGCTGACTCTTTTATCCAAATCGACTTACAAGTTTTGTACGACAAGTCAGCAGGAAGGGTACAACTCTTGATGTTTCCTTGTTTCTTTCTTGAGTAGAAGGCCGGTGGACAGTGAGACTGATTCTCAGTGTAGTTGGTACTCTGGTTGTACTGATACTGGTTCTGTATCGTTAGTGGCTTAGCTTGGCATCGCCTTCTGCACTATCTCGCGTACGTGCACGCGTACTGAATAAACCACAAATGTACCTCTAATACCAGTATTAGTCTGACCACACCCCTCATCAGCTTACCTTCATAAGCAGGTGTGTGGTCACCTGCTCTCCTCCTTCTCGCTTTCACCACAAGGAAGAGGTGCCTCGGTAGATCCCCACACTTGACACCATGATGGAAGAAATTGGATTAGGAACAGCTTGGGAAACAAGGATACGTTGACATCATATCTTTATTTTCTCTCTCACTATTTTCGAGAAAATACGGCGATATTGTCTTCGTACTGGAGTGTCTAGAAGATGATGATCATTCTACAAACCCTCCACCGGTTTTCGTATTGGGAGCACGCCGCTGCATGCTTCTCAACTGCAGTTCCTTGCTGTGTTTGTTGGGGTGAAACCTGTCAGGCCACAGCTGAACTGTCGGACATGCCGCTGTTGTGAGGAGCGGTGCGTTCCAGGTTGGGTGAGTAGTGTTTGCTGGCGGGCTCCACTTGTCTGTTAGTGCTATGGGGGCTACTAGACAAAGTTTATGGAAACCGGCCCCAGGCTAGGGTCCTTTGTTTAGCCGTCTAGGCGACAGAAGGCCTTGGTCTGGCGACCATTATAGTTTTAACTAGTGGGCCGCGACCATTGACACTGGTGATCCCTGTGTGTTCTGGACGAGTGGATTCTCTCTGTCACCGTGTTAAGACCCCATCTTTCATATCCAAATGAGAGTATTCCTTCACGAGGGGATATGTGCATGTAATGTGCGATAGCGGCAGATTCATGTTCAAAGTCAGCTATACAGGCCAGTTGGTACTGTGCTGATTCCGCCGGACGTGTTAATGTCACCGTTGTGAAGCGGTGTTGACGTCTTGTTTTCTCTTTTCTCTTAAAAAGTGAGGAGGGTTCAGAACGGCGGCCTGTCTGGGTGAGTGTTATGTCATTGTTTACATGTTCATAGCTTACGGTTAGCCGGTCGGTGGCCTGGCGCGGGGTAGCTTGGCTTCTCGCGCGCCGCCGGGAGCTCGCTCCTGATCGCGTGCGTCGTAGATCGGCGTCTCGCGAGCGGAAGCGATAGCACCCGAACGGTTGGAGCAGCCGTTAGCTTGATGCTATTCTGTTGAACGTGCTTTGATTTTTAACATGTTTTACACTCTTGACCACGACGTCATCCTTGACAGGGGATGTTCGTCAACCCTGCCTGAGCCTAGACGGGGATTGCGTCAACAAAGAGGGCTGTGTTCTACGGTGGCTTGTGACTGCACTTCGCTGATCTGCGTTCCGGGCAGGTACGGGGTTGGCCAGACCCTCATAACACGTCTTCTGGTTTTACCTTGCTAAATGTATTGTGAATGACGGTGTTTTTTCCCAAAACGTGTGTTGTTGCAATGCATTTGAGATACGTTGCGGGTTGTGTGTGAGCTGTTTTTGTCACTGGCAGTAGCTTCTCCGTGCAGGTCGTGATGTATTGATCTGGTTGTTGTGTGAGAAACATCATGGTGTTTATGTGTACCGTGTACTCACTACTAAGGCAACTAACCTATGAAGCTATGCTTGGTGACGAGTGAGTAAAAGAATGTTCTTTCTCAGACTGTAATGACAATGGACAGTGAGTTCACACATTAACAGGTTTTCCTGTTTTAACTGGCCGTATTGAGGGTAAAATAGGAGGATTGTGTTTTTCCCCCCCCGGTTCCCTGGGGACTTTATCACCTCCTATCAGACATGTTGTGCATTAATTGTGTCTTTTGTGTGGTAGGGATACGATGTAACTCTCAGCTTGATTGCTGAGGTTGTGCTAAATCTGCTGGAGAAACTTATTTCCTAAAGGGAAATTGGTTTGGTTGCTGTCATGTGTGTTTAGCAAGGCCTGTGGTCGATACTAATCAAGAATGATGTATTCTCTCATTGTGATGATGATGGGTTGTGTGTGTCATGTGACCTACAACTGGGTTGTACTGGCCACAGAAGCACATGTGTATGTTGGACCGGGGTTCTTAGAGCCCTCTCTATTCTGTGTTTTTCCTTAGTAAAAATCAGATAGCAGGTTAGCTCGTGCGCTGTGTGGAGCTGTGAAACGCTTCATAGAGCTGACTATGACTGTGTCATATTCTCTTTTTGTCGTTACGTCGTATCATGGGTGTGGGGTCGTAAAGGGGTGAACTGGTAACCTTTCCTCTCCCCATTGTTCTGTCGGTCAGGGGTACGCCCCCTGTCCTTCAAGGTTCCCGTCACGTGGCGGTTCGGCACGTTACGGGGGGGGGGGGGGGGGGGGGGAGGGAGTTCCTGGTCCCACGGCCTGGTATATTGGGCGTGTGCACCGCAGGAATTCCCCCGCCATAGAGTACGTCACCGTGCGCGTCTCTGTTGGTAGGACTTCCGTGTGCTGTTCAGGTCCATGTGATGGATCTGTTTTCAGGGGGGGTGGTCAGGGCTCCTCCTCACCAAGCGCCTACTCAGGCCTTCTGTGAGTTCGGACTCCTTCTTCCATGTGATCCATGTGAGGAAGCCTCCATCAGAGTACAGAGCCTTCCTCCTCAGATTGTCAAAGTGAGTGGACCCTCTAGAAGGGTCCTTTTCTATTGTATGTATATTCGATTCAATTCGTTTATTGAGTGTGTATGGGTTCGGTGCCTCTTCCCCGGAGGCCCTAAAACCAGTTTTTTACATGGCTCAAGGTGCAATATATTCTTTTCAATCTGTACAGCTCGCGTGGGAAGTCTCTCTGGGGATCCCCGTCTCTTTCCTATGGGAGGGTGGTGGGATGTAAAAATGTGAACATTTTTTACCCCGGCTGTGTAGACTGGGATACATACTGTTGATGCTTCCTTCTTTCTATTCCAGAAGTGTTGGAGTTAGGGAGTGTCACACCCCTCTTGTCGTTCCCCTGGGCGCCTTGGGGATTCAATGACAGGTCTAATTAGCCTGTTCATTGATGGGGGTGTGTCCCGACGCACGTATAGTGCTAGCTCGCTGTAAACAGGCGATTGGCTGGCACGCCTTAGTTGCTTGTGGTTGAAACAGCGTTTTTATAAAGCAACTGAGATGGGGGTTTTTCCTCTTCCGGCGACCACATCCCATGACCTGGGTGGGTTGTCGACGGATCCTCGTTCATGTCTGGGGGATGATGACGGGATGGATCTGAACATATGTAGTGGGGTCTCACGCCCTTGGGGTGGGCCACCAGGCGCGGTTCGTCCCGACGTCTGGGTGGCGCCTTCTTTTCATGTTAAGATCAACACGCATATCTGCCCTTCTCCTGGAGTAGGCATGTCGGCGTGGTTAGGGCACGGGACTGGTTCTGGTCACGCTGGTCCAGATCAGTTGAACCCGTTGTCCGCCGGGGATGCAGATCTGCTGTTCTGGTACCCTGAGGGACTTGGGCTTTTTTCAGGGGGAAAAATGCCGGGTCGGTCTGGGTGTCACAGGGTTAAGCGCTATGGAGACCCTGGTTGGGTATGTTTTTACTCAGCACTGTCGTCATGGCTTAAGTAATATCTCTGTCAATATGCAGAGGGTGGAAAGAAACATTGCTGTACAGTATTTGCATTTTAGGACTTTTACTACTTTTACTCTATTACATTATCCTACTGTTTACTCCACTACATTCATCTATAATACCTGCAAGTATCGGTTACTTTTAATGAAAGGGTATTGCATACAAAGCATACAATCTATTCATAAAAAGTATCTTGATCTCAACTTAAAGAGGAAGTCATGAGGGCAACCCTTTTAACTAGAGGTTAATGTATCAAAGATATAATGATTATTGGCACAGAATATGAGGAGATGATGATGAAGTACTTTTACTTTACTTGAGTACATTTAATATCAAGTACTTTAATAATTTACTTGGGTAACATTTGAAATGGTAAACTTTTACTGGAATAATTCAGTCATTCATTCACTCATGGTTAGCCACTCTGCCCCTAGTGGCGGCTCATGTGCACAACACTTTGAGCCAACACCTGGAAGGCATTACTGTACATTACATTTTACATTTAGTCATTTAGCTGACTCTTTTATCCAAATCGACTTACAAGTTTTGTACGACAAGTCAGCAGGAAGGGTACAACTCTTGATGTTTCCTTGTTTCTTTCTTGAGTAGAAGGCCGGTGGACAGTGAGACTGATTCTCAGTGTAGTTGGTACTCTGGTTGTACTGATACTGGTTCTGTATCGTTAGTGGCTTAGCTTGGCATCGCCTTCTGCACTATCTCGCGTACGTGCACGCGTACTGAATAAACCACAAATGTACCTCTAATACCAGTATTAGTCTGACCACACCCCTCATCAGCTTACCTTCATAAGCAGGTGTGTGGTCACCTGCTCTCCTCCTTCTCGCTTTCACCACAAGGAAGAGGTGCCTCGGTAGATCCCCACACTTGACACCATGATGGAAGAAATTGGATTAGGAACAGCTTGGGAAACAAGGATACGTTGACATCATATCTTTATTTTCTCTCTCACTATTTTCGAGAAAATACGGCGATATTGTCTTCGTACTGGAGTGTCTAGAAGATGATGATCATTCTACAAACCCTCCACCGGTTTTCGTATTGGGAGCACGCCGCTGCATGCTTCTCAACTGCAGTTCCTTGCTGTGTTTGTTGGGGTGAAACCTGTCAGGCCACAGCTGAACTGTCGGACATGCCGCTGTTGTGAGGAGCGGTGCGTTCCAGGTTGGGTGAGTAGTGTTTGCTGGCGGGCTCCACTTGTCTGTTAGTGCTATGGGGGCTACTAGACAAAGTTTATGGAAACCGGCCCCAGGCTAGGGTCCTTTGTTTAGCCGTCTAGGCGACAGAAGGCCTTGGTCTGGCGACCATTATAGTTTTAACTAGTGGGCCGCGACCATTGACACTGGTGATCCCTGTGTGTTCTGGACGAGTGGATTCTCTCTGTCACCGTGTTAAGACCCCATCTTTCATATCCAAATGAGAGTATTCCTTCACGAGGGGATATGTGCATGTAATGTGCGATAGCGGCAGATTCATGTTCAAAGTCAGCTATACAGGCCAGTTGGTACTGTGCTGATTCCGCCGGACGTGTTAATGTCACCGTTGTGAAGCGGTGTTGACGTCTTGTTTTCTCTTTTCTCTTAAAAAGTGAGGAGGGTTCAGAACGGCGGCCTGTCTGGGTGAGTGTTATGTCATTGTTTACATGTTCATAGCTTACGGTTAGCCGGTCGGTGGCCTGGCGCGGGGTAGCTTGGCTTCTCGCGCGCCGCCGGGAGCTCGCTCCTGATCGCGTGCGTCGTAGATCGGCGTCTCGCGAGCGGAAGCGATAGCACCCGAACGGTTGGAGCAGCCGTTAGCTTGATGCTATTCTGTTGAACGTGCTTTGATTTTTAACATGTTTTACACTCTTGACCACGACGTCATCCTTGACAGGGGATGTTCGTCAACCCTGCCTGAGCCTAGACGGGGATTGCGTCAACAAAGAGGGCTGTGTTCTACGGTGGCTTGTGACTGCACTTCGCTGATCTGCGTTCCGGGCAGGTACGGGGTTGGCCAGACCCTCATAACACGTCTTCTGGTTTTACCTTGCTAAATGTATTGTGAATGACGGTGTTTTTTCCCAAAACGTGTGTTGTTGCAATGCATTTGAGATACGTTGCGGGTTGTGTGTGAGCTGTTTTTGTCACTGGCAGTAGCTTCTCCGTGCAGGTCGTGATGTATTGATCTGGTTGTTGTGTGAGAAACATCATGGTGTTTATGTGTACCGTGTACTCACTACTAAGGCAACTAACCTATGAAGCTATGCTTGGTGACGAGTGAGTAAAAGAATGTTCTTTCTCAGACTGTAATGACAATGGACAGTGAGTTCACACATTAACAGGTTTTCCTGTTTTAACTGGCCGTATTGAGGGTAAAATAGGAGGATTGTGTTTTTCCCCCCCCGGTTCCCTGGGGACTTTATCACCTCCTATCAGACATGTTGTGCATTAATTGTGTCTTTTGTGTGGTAGGGATACGATGTAACTCTCAGCTTGATTGCTGAGGTTGTGCTAAATCTGCTGGAGAAACTTATTTCCTAAAGGGAAATTGGTTTGGTTGCTGTCATGTGTGTTTAGCAAGGCCTGTGGTCGATACTAATCAAGAATGATGTATTCTCTCATTGTGATGATGATGGGTTGTGTGTGTCATGTGACCTACAACTGGGTTGTACTGGCCACAGAAGCACATGTGTATGTTGGACCGGGGTTCTTAGAGCCCTCTCTATTCTGTGTTTTTCCTTAGTAAAAATCAGATAGCAGGTTAGCTCGTGCGCTGTGTGGAGCTGTGAAACGCTTCATAGAGCTGACTATGACTGTGTCATATTCTCTTTTTGTCGTTACGTCGTATCATGGGTGTGGGGTCGTAAAGGGGTGAACTGGTAACCTTTCCTCTCCCCATTGTTCTGTCGGTCAGGGGTACGCCCCCTGTCCTTCAAGGTTCCCGTCACGTGGCGGTTCGGCACGTTACGGGGGGGGGGGGGGGGGGGGGGAGGGAGTTCCTGGTCCCACGGCCTGGTATATTGGGCGTGTGCACCGCAGGAATTCCCCCGCCATAGAGTACGTCACCGTGCGCGTCTCTGTTGGTAGGACTTCCGTGTGCTGTTCAGGTCCATGTGATGGATCTGTTTTCAGGGGGGGTGGTCAGGGCTCCTCCTCACCAAGCGCCTACTCAGGCCTTCTGTGAGTTCGGACTCCTTCTTCCATGTGATCCATGTGAGGAAGCCTCCATCAGAGTACAGAGCCTTCCTCCTCAGATTGTCAAAGTGAGTGGACCCTCTAGAAGGGTCCTTTTCTATTGTATGTATATTCGATTCAATTCGTTTATTGAGTGTGTATGGGTTCGGTGCCTCTTCCCCGGAGGCCCTAAAACCAGTTTTTTACATGGCTCAAGGTGCAATATATTCTTTTCAATCTGTACAGCTCGCGTGGGAAGTCTCTCTGGGGATCCCCGTCTCTTTCCTATGGGAGGGTGGTGGGATGTAAAAATGTGAACATTTTTTACCCCGGCTGTGTAGACTGGGATACATACTGTTGATGCTTCCTTCTTTCTATTCCAGAAGTGTTGGAGTTAGGGAGTGTCACACCCCTCTTGTCGTTCCCCTGGGCGCCTTGGGGATTCAATGACAGGTCTAATTAGCCTGTTCATTGATGGGGGTGTGTCCCGACGCACGTATAGTGCTAGCTCGCTGTAAACAGGCGATTGGCTGGCACGCCTTAGTTGCTTGTGGTTGAAACAGCGTTTTTATAAAGCAACTGAGATGGGGGTTTTTCCTCTTCCGGCGACCACATCCCATGACCTGGGTGGGTTGTCGACGGATCCTCGTTCATGTCTGGGGGATGATGACGGGATGGATCTGAACATATGTAGTGGGGTCTCACGCCCTTGGGGTGGGCCACCAGGCGCGGTTCGTCCCGACGTCTGGGTGGCGCCTTCTTTTCATGTTAAGATCAACACGCATATCTGCCCTTCTCCTGGAGTAGGCATGTCGGCGTGGTTAGGGCACGGGACTGGTTCTGGTCACGCTGGTCCAGATCAGTTGAACCCGTTGTCCGCCGGGGATGCAGATCTGCTGTTCTGGTACCCTGAGGGACTTGGGCTTTTTTCAGGGGGAAAAATGCCGGGTCGGTCTGGGTGTCACAGGGTTAAGCGCTATGGAGACCCTGGTTGGGTATGTTTTTACTCAGCACTGTCGTCATGGCTTACAGCCATGCCATTCTGTACGCGCTCGATCTCGTCGGATCTCGGCCGCTACACAGGTTGGTCCTGGTTAGTACTTGGTTGGGAGACCGCCGGGGAATACCAGGTACGGTGTGCTTAGGGGCTGGTTCTCCATTGTTTTTCGCTCCTCTCTCACGCATGGCGAAGAGGGGCCTGTGGGGGTGGTTTTTTGACCTCCTCTGGTGACCCTGTGCTTCCCGTACCGCCAGGCCCGGTCCGAAGTGATGTTTGCGACCCGTAGGCCTGGGTTAACCCTTTTTGGAAACTGAAACACTTGTACTGCGGTATAGCCGGTGTATACCCGCAGGTGTGTTTTGGAGTTTTTTCTTGAGGGGTTATAGGAACAACCACCGCATTGGGTAACACCGAGGTGGTTGATTCCCTGGTGTGTTGGAGCAGTGTCAACTCCCGGGTTCACCGGTTGAGGGTGCCCCTGCACGTTCATGACGTCTGCCAATCGTGTCAGCCTTCTCTGCCTCGACCCCTCTGGGTGGGGGTTGTTAAATGGAGGCTTGGTCATGCAACACCGCCAGCTTACGCTCCTTCCGCCGGGGCGGCTGTGTTCAGCTGTCCCCTCTGGCGCCTGTCTCGTCCGCAGTCTCCAGGCTAGGGTTAACAGCCTGTTGCCTGGTTTTTCCCCGGTGCGCTGCCTGCTTCCGTTGGTTAACCTTTTTTGTGTGCTTACGGCCATGCTGACTGCCTATTCTGCAGGGTCAGTGTGCCAGGCGGTGTACTATTGGGGGGACGGGGCCCGCTCTGCTTACTGGCCTGGTTGGTTCCGCCTGGGAATACCAGGTGCAGTAACTGAGGGGCCTTTGTCCGAATACGCTGGCGATGTGGGGGGCGGGGCACTACGTGCCCACCTGGTGGGGTCTTGATGCTGGCATCATGGACTTCTCCGGGCCCCCATTCCAGGGAGTCCAGTCCTTTTGGTGGGTCTGGGTCTTCCTTCGTGCTCCGCTGCTACGGCCTTGCCACGGGGTTGGGTTTGCCCTTGACCCCGTGATTCTGGGGGCAGTAACGAGGTTGTTCCTCCGTTCGTTCCCGGGTGGCATGCGGGTTGTGCGTGTGTGTAGTCGTGGGTCAAGCCACGGTCTGCTCACCCTGTGCGTTGAGTTGCTTGAGTGCCTCTTCGCACGGTCGGGTCCGTCGCCCTCCCGTGACGTCCCTAATAGGGGGGCTACCCTCCATTAGGGGGGGTCGGGGGGGCTCGGCAGCGGGGTGTATTTGTCAGCCAAGTGGCTCCGCTTGGCCTCCCTTGTGCAGAAGGCGATGCCAAGCTAAGCCACTAACGATACAGAACGTTAGGTTATGACTATAACCAAGTTCTGTTAGTTAGGGGCGATGCTTGGCATCGGACGCCGCTGCAGCCCTTGTCCTCACCTTGTGGTGAAAGCTTGGGAAGGAGGAGAGCAGGTGACCACACACCTGCTTATGAAGGTAAGCTGATGAGGGGTGTGGTCAGACTAATACTGGTATTAGAGGTACATTTGTGGTTTATTCAGTACGCGTGCACGTACGCGAGATAGTGCAGAAGGCGATGCCAAGCATCGCCCCTAACTAACAGAACTTGGTTATAGTCATAACCTAACGTTAATGGTATCTGATGTCTGAGAGATACCAGGTTAAACAGGGTATTGGTATCTGATGTCTGACTGATACCAGGTTAAACAGGGTATTGGTATATGATGTCTGACTGATACCAGGTTAAACAGGTTATTGGTATCTGATGTCTGACTGATACCAGGTTAAACAGGGTATTGGTATATGATGTCTGACTGATACCAGGTTAAACAGGGTATTGGTATCTGATGTCTGACTGATACCAGGTTAAACAGGGTATTGGTATCTGATGTCTGACTGATACCAGGTTAAACAGGGTATTGGTATCTGATGTCTGACTGATACCAGGTTAAACAGGGTATTGGTATCTGATCATTTCTCCTAATACTAAAAATATTGTACCAAGAGCTCTGTGTAACATGTCAGAAACAATTAGCAGCATGTTTGGTTAGAGGCATGGATATGATACAGTGATCAGGATATCTAATTTTAAAGTAGGCCACTTAAGTGAAGGATATTGGTTCTTCTTCCACCACTGACATTATGTCATTGTGTCTACTCTCCTGTCCACTTAAATGTCACGGGCCAGGCTTGTGGAAAGGTAGCCTTTATGTTTTGTTGAATACAAAAACAGTGTAGAGACAAGAATCAATCTTAAGAATAGCTGTTCACAATCACAAGGCATCACATGTCAAGGGCAAGAATAATGTAGATTTTGTGTTATTAGATTTTGTAAACAAAATTGCGGCCCATGCCATTATTGGGCTGTGTTCTGAGTCCCCTTCTCTACTCGCTGTACACACATGACTGTGTGGCACAGCGGAACAACAACACAATCATCAAGTTTGCTGACGACACAGTAGTGGTCGGCCTGATCTCTGCAAACGACGAGAGGGCCTACCTGGAAGAGGTAGAGGATCTGGCGCGGTGGTGTCAGGAGAACTGCCTCTCCCTGAACGTCAGCAAAACAAAGGAGATGATTGTGGACTTTAGGAGGACGGGGGCCAGGGACTACAGCCCCCATAGCATCGACGGGGCACCGGTCAAGAGAGTGAACAGTTTTAAGTACCTCGGAGTCCACATATCCGAGGAATTTACATGGACCACACACATTGTAGGCGCCTAAGGAAGTTAAAAGTGAGTCAGAAGATACTCAAGAACTTCTACTCATGCACAATAGAGAGCATCCTGACTGGTAACATCACCTCCTGGTTTGGGAATAGCACTGCACAAGACCGTAGCAGACTACAGAGAGTGGCCCCAGCCGAACGCACAATTGGAGGTGGGCTTCCCACTCTCCAGGACATTTACAACAAGCGTTGCAGGGGCAAGGCTAAGAGAATAATCAAAGACTCTAGCCACCCAAACAACTGCGCCTCTTTGAACTGCTGCGGTCAGGCAAGCAATACCGGAGTCTCATGGCAAGCACAGAGAGACTCAGAAGAAGCTTCTATCCCCAGGCCATCAGGATGCTCAACGAACAATAACACTATGTAACAAACCATCAACTACACTCACAGCACACACATCTGTCAGGATCCTAGGCCCGGTCCTGGCTGGACTGGGCAGGATGGTAACACTGGGCAGTACCCTTCACCTAACTTTGGGCAATGCCCTCTATCTGACATTGGCCCTCGGCCTGACATTGGCGCCCTACCACCCTCTAGTGGTGACAAACAATCGGTGCGCTCCAGTACACTGGACATCCTGACTACTGTGTTAACTATAATTAATAGTTTGATTAATGTGGTGTCATGGTGTGTACTGTCATTGTCTTTCCCTTCCCTGGTGTGATGTCATACACTGTTTTGGGTTGTTAGGAGTTCCTTTTGTGTTTAGTTGTGTTTAGTTGGGCTTTGCTTATTGTCTAGGTGTTGTTTGTGATTCTGTGTTGGCCAGGTGTTCTTAATTGTTAATTAGTTGGGGTATATAGGGTTCTGTCTGTCCTCCCTTCTGTGTGGCGACATTCCTCCAGTTACCCCCTGTTCCTCCACGTCGTGTCGCACCGTTCTCCCTCTAGTAAGTCTTAGTGTTTGTTGTTTTTGTATTGTGAAGTTTGTTATTTAGTTTCTGTATTCTCCTTGTATTGCACTGGATTCTACAGTAAACATCCTCCTCCAAGCTTCACTCCTCGCCTCTGCCTCCTCCATTCCTTCCCTTTCTGTATTATTGCATTCAACCTAACCCCATCGTGACAGAATGTCGCCACCAACATTAACGAATGCAGCAGGAAAGGCAAGCGATACCATCACCGTTGTCCTGGCCCTGATGGCCGGTGACATGAAGAGTTACTCACTGGCCAAATGGGGGTTCCTACTCCGGAAGATCGACCAGGTCGCCACTGAGAACCCGACACTGCAGACGGCGATGTGGGAGATGGCTGAACATGTTGCTGTCCTCATGGAGAAGCATAAGCCGAAGGCTAGTGTAGCTAGCCTGCCGACTGTTCTCAGGCTTACGGTCAGCCTAGTTCCTCCCATAGCTGCTGAGGTTGCTCGGATGTCCATCGCCGGTCGGACGTCCACAGCTAACCTAGCCCCGCCGGTTAGCTTAGTGTCAAGAGCTAACCAGCCACTCCCAGCTAACCTAGCTCCGCCCGTTAGCTTCATGCCAATAGCTAACCAGCCACTCCCAGCTAACCTAGCTCCGCCCGTTAGCTTCGTGCCAATTGCTGACCGGCTGTTCCCCGTTAGCACAGCTCCTCCTGTTAGCTCCGCCACTATAGATGGCCAGACGTCCCCAGTTGGTACAGCTCTACCCGTTAGCTCCACTCATACAGCTAACCAGACGTCCACAGCTAACATAGCTCCGCCGGTTAGCTTAGTGTCAAGAGCTAACCAGCCACTCCCAGCTAACCTAGCTCCGCCCGTTAGCTCCGTTTCAATAGCTAACCGGCCGTTTCAAGCTAGCACAGTCTCCACTGCCAGACTAGGCTCCAGGTTCAGGGTGAGCCTAGTATCTGAGACAGACCAGATGTCTCCAGCTAGCACAGTCTCCACTGCCAGACTAGGCTCCAGGTTCAGGGTGAGCCTAGTACCGGAGACGGACCAGATGTCCCAAGCTAGCCAGACATCCCCAGCTAACATAGCTCCGCCCGTTAGCCCCGTCCCAATAGCTAACCGGCCGTCCCCAGTTAGCACAGCCCCGCCTGTTAGCCCCGCTACAGTAGCTAACCAGACGCCCACTGCCAACCTAGGCTCCAGGTTCAGGGTGAGCCTGGTAGCGGAGACAGACCAGATGTCTCCAGCTAGCACAGTCTCCACTGCCAGACTAGGCTCCAGGTTCAGGGTGAGCCTAGTACCTGAAACGGACCAGATGTCCCAAGCTAGCCAGGCATTTTCAGCTAGCACAGTTCCCACAGTGAGTCCAGGGCCCACAGTTAGCCTAGCCCCCGAGGCTAGTATGGCTAGTAAGGCCTCCACAGCTGGTCCAGCTTCCACGCCCAGTCCAGCCTCAGCTCTGGGTCCTGGCTCCTCATCCCCGGATCCTACACCACGCCTCGCCGCCGGGACCGATCCGGTCTCCACGCCCTGCCCGGCCTCTCCACCTGGTCCGGCTGCCGTGCCGGCTCCCGGCTCTTCGACGGATCCTGGCTCCCCGTCTGGTCCAGCTCTGCGCCGTGATCGGCGTCCTGGTCCTCGCCGTGGTCTCCGCCGGGGTCTTCGCCGTGGTCTTCGCCGGGGCCTGCGTAGGATCCTGCTCCGGGGGTCGTCGCCGCCGCACCTCCATTCCGGCTCTCCTGAACCGGTCCCTAGTCCGGCGGCTGGAGGGCCTCTCGTCCGGGATCCGGCTCCAGGGTCCAGCTCCCCTTCCCGGGCTTCTACACCTGTACCCACCCCCCCTCGTCGGGCCTCGCTTCCCAGGTCCAGCTCTCCTCGTCGGGCCTCGGTTCTCAGGTTCTGCCCCCCTCCCCGGGTCTCGGTGCCCATCCCCACCCCCCCTCGTCGGACCTCTGTTTCCAGGTCCAGTCCTCCTCCCCGGGCCTCTGTTCCCATCCCCACCCCCCCTCTCCGGGCATCTGCGCCCGTTTTCTACCCCCCTGGCTGCTATGCCCCTCCTGGGTTTTTTGTTCAGCCTCCTGGTCCCTCGTCTTCGGGTCCTCTCCCTGGGTCCTCTCCGGGGTTCCGGCTTCCTCCCTCACCTGCTTATGGACGTTGTTTTCGGGTGTCTGGAAGCCACCCGTTGAGGGGGGGGTACTGTCAGGATCCTAGGCCCGGTCCTGGCTGGACTGGGCAGGATGGTAACACTGGGCAGTACCCTTCACCTAACTTTGGGCAATGCCCTCTATCTGACATTGGCCCTCGGCCTGACATTGGCGCCCTACCACCCTCTAGTGGTGACAAACAATCGGTGCGCTCCAGTACACTGGACATCCTGACTACTGTGTTAACTATAATTAATAGTTTGATTAATGTGGTGTCATGGTGTGTACTGTCATTGTCTTTCCCTTCCCTGGTGTGATGTCATACACTGTTTTGGGTTGTTAGGAGTTGCTTTTGTGTTTAGTTGTGTTTAGTTGGGCTTTGCTTATTGTCTAGGTGTTGTTTGTGATTCTGTGTTGGCCAGGTGTTCTTAATTGTTAATTAGTTGGGGTATATAGGGTTCTGTCTGTCCTCCCTTCTGTGTGGCGACATTCCTCCAGTTACCCCCTGTTCCTCCACGTCGTGTCGCACCGTTCTCCCTCTAGTAAGTCTTAGTGTTTGTTGTTTTTGTATTGTGAAGTTTGTTATTTAGTTTCTGTATTCTCCTTGTATTGCACTGGATTCTACAGTAAACATCCTCCTCCAAGCTTCACTCCTCGCCTCTGCCTCCTCCATTCCTTCCCTTTCTGTATTATTGCATTCAACCTAACCCCATCGTGACACACATCCACATGCACACACTCACTTTAAATAAACACTCACCGTAGCACCCACTTTAACACACTTTATATTTATTGGTAAAGAGATTTGCACTACAATTCATACCTCATTGCACCTTACCTAAGTTGTACCTCATCCCATTTCTGCATTGTACTGTATACTGTGTTGCACTGTGACTCACTGTTACTAATTTTTACTCTGTATTGTACAGTATATATGTATATTGACTGAACACTTTTTGTTTACGTACTTTTGACTTTCTATTCTATTTTATACTTTGTTTCTACTTTTATATAGCACACTCCCAGGAGCTCATAACAGAAAAAAGCATTTCTTAGAGAAGTATTCTGTTTTTTTATGACAACTAATAAAGAAACTTGAGAAATTTAACTTGAGATACTTACAACAGTAAACAACAGTGGCACAATACACTTTCTTCTAGCTTCAAACAATGTTCTAAGGACCAAGTTTTCCTCTGACAAATTATTTATTCAGATGTGAAAATATACAATAGAATTACTTCCCCTTGAGTTAAAATGTTCTCCACCGGGTTTTCTCAGACGTTGGCCTATACTTCATAACAGGAGGTGATGAGGAAACTGAAGTTATATCCTCAAATAGATACCAATCAAGACAGAGTACCTCAGATGAAGAACCATATAAGTACATTTGACGTTTTCAGAGGAATAATGTTTTCAAACGTTATTATCTAATGGTGGCAAGTTAGAGTGTTATGTTCATTCATATAGTTAAAGACAGTAGAGGTTGAGTACTTTATTATTTAAAGATGGTAAGTTAGAGTGTTGTGTTCATTCATAGGTAAAGACAATAGAGGTTGAGTACTTTATTATCTAAAGATGGTGAGTTAGGGTGTTGTGTTTATTTATAGTTAAAGAAGGTAGCTGAGTACTTTCTTGAGATATATCACATTCACACTCCAAGTGATTTGGATTGACTCTTTATAAGTGAAAATACGGCTGTCTAAATCATTTCAAAACAGACTTATGGTTCTTCAGGGCAATAGTTCAAGCTTCATACACCGCCTCAGGAATAATGTCTGTGTTCTTCTCACAAAGTGCCAGTCACTCAGTACTCTGTCCCATGAATGCATAGTCCCTCCCAAATGACTTGGTATAATATCTATATATCTACCTACATAGGAGATTGACTTGAATGAATGCAAAATATTTTTGCACAACTGTTATGGAATTAATTCAATCAATTATCTTCTTCTTCTTCTTCTTCTTCTTAGTAGTAGTAGTAGTAGTAGTAGTAGTAGTAGTAGTAGTAGTAATAGTAATAGTAGTAGTAGTAGTAGTAGTAGTAGTAGTAGTAGTAGTAGTAGTAGTAGTAGTAGTAGTAATAATAAAGTAGTAGTAGTAGTAGTAGTAGTAGTAGTAGTAGTAGTAATAATAATGTAGTAGTAGTAGTAGTAGTAGTAATAGTAGTAGTAGTAATAATAATAATAATAATAATAAAGTAGTAGTAGTAGTAGTAGTAGTAGTAGTAGTAGTAGTAGTAGTAGTAGTAGTAGTAGTAGTAGTAATAATAATAATAAAGTAGTAGTAGTAATAATAATAATAATAATAATAATAATAATAATAATAATGATGATGATGATGATGATGATGATGATGATGATGATGATGATGATGATGATGATGATGATGATGATGATGATGATGATGATGATGATGATGATGATGATGATGATGATGATGATGATGATGATGATGATGATGATGATGATGATGATGATGATGATGATGATGATGATGATGATGATGATGATGATGATGATGATGATGATGATGATGATGATGATGATGATGATGATGATGATGATGATGATGATGATGATGATGATGATGATGATAATAATAGTAGTAGTAGTAGTAGTAGTAGTAGTAGTAGTATTATTATTATTATTATTATTATTATTATTATTATTATTATTATTATTATTATTATTATTATTATTATTATTATTATTATTATTATTATTATTATTCATTATTATTTTATATGTCCAAAGATTTTATGAAAAATGCATGGGGGCTGTTTTGTCTGGAACTGAAAGCCAATCAGAATCGGAGGGTGTTTTTGACTGATGGTCGAATATGACAATGAGAAAAGAGACCGCCCTCTGACGTGTGTAGAAGGGCTGCCAATGGATTTCTGGGAAATGGCCGCGTCTACAGTAGTCTCTTCAAAACAAATGCCAACTGCCAAGCGTCTTCTATTAATTTGTCTATCAAATACTCTTAATTAGTTGCAGCCAGCAGCGTTTTCTTCGTTAGCGACGGTTTTCAACATGACGCATTTAAAAGTATGCGTGTTAATAAGGTCACCGCTCCAACATGCGCAATAAGTAAAAGATGGCTAGACTTTCCCTGAGGAAACTTTTTGTTTTTTGCCTCTTCCTATCAGCTGCGGTTTTCCTCCTTATAACCCTGCAGGTTCGTGTAATGCGTGAATTAATTATAAACTTGAAATATATCCACACACATTAAACACATGTGTCTCATATACATAACGCTGTTACACCGTAGGTATCTACAGTAGCGATGTTCAACTGTGACTGTCACAATTATTTGTACATTGTTATTGTTAGTTACCCAGCATTGGGCAGATTCGCTGCAATAGCAAAAGCTTTGTCTAATCTAATGCATGCATGCAAATACTGATCTAAACATAAGAGTGTTTCTTCGCTGTATCTTTTGATTTCAGGGAGAGTCTGTACAGCTGCAGCATTCCTCCCTCAAACGTGTCTTCCAATCCCGCTTGGTTTATACTTGGATGAAAACTATATCTCCTTTCCCTCTTGCTGGTATTTCCTTTACCTAATACCTTACCCGCATAGTCATTCCCATGTATATCATTATCATTGCATAAACTATGATACGCTGTGGATGTTTGCCTAACTCATTGCATTAGCCTGCAAACTTGTAATTTTAAATATATAACAAAGCATGTGTCCCTGATAGCAAATGTACTACAAACTCATCTTCCATTGCATGCTTGGATTAAGGATAAACATTCTAGAAGGACCCAAGTTAATTTCATGTTGCAATGTTAGCTGATGCAATAGTTGGCAGGAACTGGAATTCTGTTGCTAGGCAACACTTTGGACCCAAGTGTATTTCCTGTCAGTTATCCATTAGCAAACATTGCAACAGGAAATAACCTTGGGTCTGTTTAGAATGTTTATGTTGTCAAGATGAAACCGTCCATATGTTCTATTTTTAATTTTTAATTTTATTTTGGCAAATACTAATATTTGTTCCACTTCTAGTGGCAAATACTGATGCAGATTCTTGGAAGGGTTTTCTTGTCCGAAATAGGTACAAAACAGGTGAAGCTTTTGATGTCTGTCAACAGAAAATCATGTGGTGTTGTGTGTGGAAGGGGGTCACGACATTCAGATTTCTTAAATCAAAAATCTGTTGGTGTTAGTGTGGCTTGTATTAACACATTCGGCGGCAGGCCCGAGATAAGTTGGGTTAACTCGTTATTTCTTTTATTCGCTATAGCCATTCATAATTCATCCATCCAGCCTGATGTTATCATTGGGAATGGCTCTGAGATCGCAAACGGCCAATACCGCCGCCTAACGCCTTGCGGCCGGTATTGCACATAATTGGAAAGCCTCTGGCTTGGGCTGTACGCTGATCTAAGAAGTCCGGTCCCGGTTTTCCTTCTCGGGCATGAGTAACGTTTATAACACATGGATTGGGGACACTCAAGTTCACTCGGTTCATGTGTTTTGGTGGATAACGTTGGACACACGACCGCAATCAATATTTGGAATGGCAATCAGATAATTGGATTATTCTTTTTGCAGTACATCATAGACGAGGTAAGGACTATATGTTATCAATCTTGCGTTGATCCGATGATTTTTTCCCCGCGATCGCAGCGTGTCTGTAATGTACTGTGTAATGTATGCCGTTGGTGGCGCTCGAAGCATAGAAACCCCCCGCCCCCCACCCTTTCGTGCATGCATGATGAAACATAATACCGATAATCTAGCGTTGATTTCAGAATGATTCTTGATCCAGGCGAGAAATGGCATGATTTATAAGGAAATGCAGTAAAGCGCTGTTTTCCGGAGTTTCCTGGGATTACACAGGATCACTCTAAAACTATACTCATATTCACCACGGTATAAAACGGAAATGTATGGATGAAAAAAGTATCTGTTTTTTGCATGTTGACCGGAAGAAACTCACTGACAATCGACGTTGTTATTAGATCCATAGCTATAATATTTAATATAGGTTTAGCACTGCAAACACCGGAACTTATCCCCATTGAACAGAGCGCTGGCACACAACGGCCCAACGCCCATAGCGACCTCTGGCGCTGAACCTGTTAACACTTTGGCTGCCATGGGTTAAATTCATTATCAACCGTAGGTTGCCGGCTCTATTTGTCTATAGAGAAAGTCTTTGCAGGGCTATAACTTTTTAAATTCTATTGCTACATTGCCATTATTAGGGCCCATTCAAAGTCCTATATGTATTGTTCATTGTGTAGCAACGTTAAACTTTTTCATTCACATATTCATAGTAAAGTATGGTCTAATGTATAAGTATGTTTTCATCTCTTTCTGCAGCTTTCTCCAGAACGTGATCTATAGCCCCAAATACATTATATTGATGATGCAATACAGTTTTATGGCAATCAGCGCGATATAAAAAATTCCAACTAGACGTACTTCTAGAAGTTACTACACGTCATCTGATGTTGACCGGATGGGCTAGGGGGCGTTTATAATTCCGTGGGCAGCGTTATACCAATCATCTAATGTGGGTCAAATGTTGATAATAGCAGTTAGTATCGAAGACGGTAACTTTACACGCTAAAACTCACCCCAGTCTCCGCGCGCCGTTGGGCGATCATCGTAGAGTAGAAATGTTATCATTATGGGATGTAGATTTACCCGGTCCATCTCCAGCTTGTATAATGGTATATACGTCCAAATCATGTTGTTTATCGAGTTATTGGCAATCGATCGCTGTGTATTGTGACGAGCTAGAATGCCGGGACCTATAGCGAGTGCCCGGAAGTAATACAGCCGTCCAGCACAACCTCTATGGCACTTCCTGTTAAGCGATTGCGCCGATCGGCCACCAGATGGCGCTCCTGAACCGCCAGAGAGCTCAGTGGGTCCTCCTGGTGGATCTCAGGCCAGCGGAGGGGAAATATGAATCCGATCGCAGATTTTTGAAATATTGATATAAGGACGCTGTAAAGCGTCCTCCGGCAACTTGAGCATGGCCGGGAATGACGCTTTTAAGCGTTTTCCGGCAGTCAAAGTGTTAAAGGACAGGATCACTTTGTTGTTGTTGTTGTTATTATTATTATTATTATTATTATTATTATTATTATTATTATTATTATTATTATTATTATTATTATTATTATTATTATTATTATTATTATTATTTTTAAACATTGTCTGGCATGATGTTGACTAGCATTTACTAGTACTTATGGTAATTTCACTGCTGTATTGTATGTACTGAGAGACTGCCTCATTCTCTCTCCAGGCTCCAATGCAATCCAATGGGGCAGGGGTTTTAACCTTCATGATCCTGTATGTGTTTCCCCAAAGTAGGAAGCTCACATTATAATCCGGTGTGTTTTTATGTTCTACAGAAGAAATGATTGTGAACCACACATTATATGTTTCATAGGCCTAAGTTGCGCAACTTTTAACTTTTGATATGATGTACTGTACGGTTTGCAACCATTTTCTCAGTAGAACAAAACTAAAGACGCATCTGATTATACAGTGATTTTCCTGTTTTTTAAACACATGTCTCTCTACTAAAGTGATCAGTGAAATGATGATCATGTCAGACAATGTTTAAATAGTGCCTGGGTCCTTTAAGCAACACACTCACAGAAAGGATTTCACAAACATGCCAATTCTACATTCAGCTATTAGCTAACCAGATTCACCGCAAAATTTGTCAGAATCATTAATGTATGGCAACAAGTTCCACATTTGGCACAGAAGTTCTCTTGGGTCTACTTTGCTGAAGAAAGAATGTTAGCCACTTAAAAATCCAACATGGCCACAGTTTTTCAAGATGGCTACCACCGATGATACTGAAATGCAATTTCTTTATGTTAAATGAATTTTATCTCAGTAATTCATTAATGGGCAGTTCACCCAAAATAAAAATAAAAAACAACCATAATTTCCCCCTTACCCAGAGTGCTACAGTATGTATATTTATTATATGTATATAAAATATTTTGGGACTCCCTCGAAAACAAGATGGTTAACTTAATCTCAAGGAGTTTATCCTTTCAATAAATACATTTCAAATATGTTTTTATTATTTTATTTTTTATTATTATTATTTTATTTTTATTTTGGGTGAACTGCCCCTTTAATCTAAATATAACTCTCCTTTCGTGCCTGAAAATACTTGCTGTGGTTAAAATCTTGGTCACTAGCAATGCATGTCATATTTCCAAGTGGCAGCAGGTTAGGTAAGGTAAGGGTGCAGTGTCTCCATCTCTGCTCTCAATTCTGAAATGGATCAGTTCCAACTTAAGGTAGGCCGTCATAAATCAAATGTTACTGTGTGAATAATGTAATTGATACTGAACATTGAATGTGGTCTTTATCTTAGAATTACAAGTGGAATTTTTGCTCAAGATTCATGGGGTATTATGGCTCTGGAACTGAAGTATCATGCTTCATGTTCGTGAGTCGACTGATAAGAGGTGATATTTGAGATTCTTTGCTATTCGACAATTGATCATCCGGTATCTCATCAGATTCTGATGATGGGTCATCTGGAATCTCATCAAATGATTGGCTAATCAACAACTCAAGTGATTGCAGGTCATGCCTGATGCCTCTCACCCATCTTGCTGTAAAAAGGAACCATTCTGTAGACAAATGAAAGCAACATTTCATATTCATATATTCATGAAAGGTAAGGTTACTAGCCCTGGTAAATTCAGGAAAAATTGCCTTCCACTTATTGAATTTAAGATAAAGACCACATTGAATGACAGCAGAGTAACATTGTCAGTTATGATAGCCTACCTTGGAACTGATTTCACAAGTAAAATTCCTAGAATTGAGAGCAGAGATTGAGGGAAGTTCACTGCCATGTATACGCCCTTGTGACATAATTATAGTACACCTGCTGCCAGAGGTAAACTCCACTACTATACAAGGAAATATCACATGCGTTGACCCTTCAAACCCAGCTAGTATTTTCAGGCATGAAAAGAGAGTTGTTTTTAGATTAAGGGAATTAATTACTGAGATTGATCTGTAAATATATCATTGAGATGTCTAACTGCATCGGTCAAAGGTAAATCATGACAGTGAAATCACACAACAGACACAGATTCTCTGACAATTAGTAGTTGCTTGATTGAGCTAAAACGGCAAGAAATGTATTTCAGAGAGTCGGAGCATAAAATGTTGATATAGATTTGGGGAATTGAACATTTTATGAGCCTGGCCATCATGTATTTTTACTGGGAATGAGAGAGAAAAAAATTTAGCAAGGTTTTATTCTTGCATATTTGTCTTTTTCACAATGAAAAACATCTCATTCTACACTGACATTTCTGAAATATGTCAGGTCTATCAAATTATATGACGGAAATGGTACATGGTCATTGTCAGTGGCAGCCATCTTGGAAAATGGTGGCCATGTTGGATTTTCAAATGGCTAACCTTTTTCAGCAAAGTAGGCCCAAGAGAGCCTTCATGGCAAATGTGATGCTTGTTGCCACATTACACGTTGTCACTTCTGATTGTGCTTTTTAAAGCTCAAATCAAACCGGTCTGCCAATATATCAGTACTGTACATCCCTATTATGGATTACATGCAGTTCACCAATTTTCAATATAACCATAATAATCATAATTACATCATAGCAATATGTGATCCATCATATGTGGCAGTCAGACCTCTGAGGATGATGCTGGGATTGTTCTGACGGGGTTTACAGGTGGTGGTGGAGCTGGGCCAGTTTGAACGGACGGTGTATCGACTCCTGCCCGAAGACCTCCAGGGGTCTGATGGACAGAGAAGACTGACTGTGGAAGAGTCCGAACACACACCTGACTACCCTTACATCGTATGGTGGTCCCCTCTAACCGGAGAGATCGGCCGGCTGGGAGAGTGTGGGGCAAACAAGTGCTTCTTCACCATCAACAGAACACATTACTCTCACCCGTCCACACATGCCTTCCTCTTCTATGGTGAGGAACTGCAGAAATCTGATGCCGGGAATCTTGATATAGATATTAGGTATTATTGTTACAAAAAACAATCAGAAAAGTTAACGTTGTCATCCACTTCCTTAATAATGTATGACCTATAATAATAGAATAGGGCATTGCTGAGAGTGTTGCATTTGATTTGGTAGCTTAACAGTGAGTGATGGTTGCCACTAGAGGGGGTCATTGTATAACTACAGAATACCAGGTTGTCTAGTATAGTTCACTGCAATGCAGTCCGACTCCACATGCACCTGGATAAAATGTCTAATGAAGTATTGTGTTGAAGTGTAAAATGTAACCATTATCATCACGTGATGTCTATATTTCCATAGACATGTCAGTTTTGGTGCCTCACCTCTCTTGTTTGGATTACATTATGTTCACTTAGCCACAACTGATTTTTTAATTTAGATATTAATCTTTATAACGCAATCCCAAGGTAAAGAGAGCAGAGCAAATGTCCTCATCACAAAGTATTAATTAATAGTCAATGTTAATGAAGTACAACCTCCTTAACTAATATCTGAAATCCCATTATATCCTTGATGCAGGATTAATCACCTTAAAAAGTAGTTATTTTATCTTTCCCACTATTACGGTAAATCAGAGATAAGCATAAGATAAGATGCTTGCCAGTAAAAAGAAGACAGCCCTATAAATCACTGCATATTTTATGTTTACCTACTCTTATTACTTGGGTGTAATGTGCTGTGTGGCCAGTCAGCAGTGGCCGAGAAGCGCTGACTCTTAATAATCAAGACAGAAAATCCATGCTCATCTTTTGACTCCTTTCATACCTAACCAGGCACCGACTTCGATATCGAGAGCCTCCCCCTGCCAAGGAGGCCCCACCACCACTGGGCATTGTTCCACGAAGAGTCGCCCAAGAACAACTACAAGCTCTTCCATGAGCCAGTCATCACCCTGTTCAACCACACCGCCACGTTCAGTCACCACTCCCACCTGGCCCTCACCAGCCAGTACCTGGAGAGTCTGGAGGTGCTGACCTCCCTGGCACACCTGGTGTCCCTGGAGCAGAAGAACAAGCTGAGGAAGACGCTGGCCCCCGTTGTGTATGTCCAGTCGGACTGCCACCCACCTTCGGATAGGGATGTTTATGTGTGGGAGCTGATGAAGTACATCCAGGTGGACTCGTATGGTCAGTGTCTCCACAACAAGGACCTCCCTCCTGACCTGAGGGACTCTACCGCCATGGAAGAGGAGAGCTTCTACCAGATCCTGGCCCGGTACAAGTTCATCCTGGCCTTCGAGAACGCCATCTGCGACGACTACATCACAGAGAAACTGTGGAGGCCTCTCAAACTTGGGGTGGTGCCAGTTTACTACGGGGCGCCCAACATCGGGAAGTGGCTTCCTGGTGAAAAGAGTGTGGTTGTGGTGGACCCGGATGAGCCCCCAGAGAAGCTGGCTCAGTTGCTGAAGAGGTTAGATGCAGATGATGAGGAGTACGCCACTTATCTGGAATGGAAGACGCAGCAAAAAGTCTCCAACCCGACTCTGGAGAGGGAGCTGAGGGAGCGGCCGTGGGGCGTTCATGACCTCACACAGGAGAACTACATAGATGTATTTGAATGCATGGTGTGTAACAGGGTGTGGGAGAACCTCAACAGGGAAAAGAAGGTGAGATAGAGTCGATCATGCAGTTATCAGTTTAGAGTGATACTTTGAATTCTTGTTCAGAACAGATTAATGTCTTTGGCTGTATTAGGAAGGAGTATTTCTTTCTTAATTGTAATCATAGTTGCTTTTCATTTTCTCGCAAAACAGGGCCTTGATCCAAAGTCTTGGCATGCTGAAGGGAACCACCTGAATTGCCCTTCTCCAAGGAGATTTGACTTCCCTGCGCCTCCCAGAAACTCGTCGCCCTTCAGAAGTATCTGGAGGCCAAGTTATGAGCAGTCGATAAAAGAGGCCAGAGCTCTGCGCCGTCTGGTTGATAGGAACAATAATTTCTCTGTGGGACAATATTGGAAGGAAGTATTCAGTGACTGAAAACATTCAAACGTGATGAATGAATGATAAAATACCGTTGCTGTAATACAGCTCTAAAGACTTCCATTCACCTGATTGTGAGTCTACAGTTTATTTTACTTTGCATATTTTTGCAACACATGGTTTGTTTTACACCATAGATACACATATCACATTGACATGCCTAGACACATAAAGCCACATTATGTCTACTTTATTACATGGCGTTTTCACATTTGCCGAAATGCTTGATTGTGATTGGTCAATAGCCCCTGACAGCGGTGAATTATTTTTCGATAACTGACCGCTGCCATGGGCAACGCGCAATAATCACCGGTGATTATTGCTTTTCGCAGCTGGAGCAATCAAGCCCACTGACACACACTGCATCAGTGCAATCAGACACACCTGCCGGCTGCCGGCGATAATAATAATCACTTTATTTGGGCTGACAGAGCCACAGAACAACTGCGTCTGCATTTGATCTCGTCTTGTCGATGGTGTAAAATGAATTAGGTATATTGTTAGTAAGTTAGCCATGTAATAAGCGGGATAATGTATAGCTATACTCGGTCATTGTCGCAAAATAATTGACCTTCACTGACGTTTAGAACACCTCGGTGAGGCGCCTCGGTATTCTAAATTCCGCGTCGGTCAATTATTTTGCGACAATGACCTCGTAGCTATACATTATCCCTTACATATTTCACTGGTTTTCCAGAAATCATCCAAACAGAGGCCACCCTTCCACAATAACTTACACCAACTGTCTTTCTGTAATGCTGCTGAACCTTCAGGAAGCTAAGGCGTCAGGTATGACACATTTTTAAGTATGTCGTAGGGCAAAAAGGATACAGTATACGGGGACACCGATATTAGCTGCCTGATACTGAGGTCATGTCCACAAATACTACCTGTTCCTTGTTTTAATATTCACATTTATCCGCCATCAGAACTTATTACATCATGGAAAGCTTACATTCTTAGGGAGTGGTGACATAAAGTATTTCAGTAGCTAAATTGGTGATCTGTAAGTTAACTCCTTAATTATCTATATCCGTATCGGATCCGGTAGAGCCACAGGCGAGAGTGTGTGAGGTATTTTGTCAGGAGGAAGAGGTGACGAAGCTCAGCTGATACTTCCTTCTAACCCTGGGGCATTTCCTTTAAACTGCTGCTAATGAATGTCAGTTATTCAAATGCTTCATCGAAACCAATAATAAATCACCAACACTGTTTTTGGTTTTCTTCACTGAGGAATTTCTTTTTTTATGCTGACTACAGTTGTGACTTATATTGCCCTACAAAGACAAAAACCAGTAACTTATGTTACTGGCCATTTTCCTTTGTACAGCAGAGTACCTCTCTACATGTGTATTTTATTCTACATGTGTATTTATACTACTACAGTGTCTGTATCCCTCTACATGTGTATGAATACCACTATTGATTGATTGATTGAAAACTTTATTAACAGATTGCAGAATGGGTACAATACAGTACAGCTCAATACACACAATTGTTAAGGGGATGCAGACCAGAGAAAGACTTTCGTCTTGTTTACATCAGGGTCCCCCATTTTCAATTCATCAGGACATGTATGACATACATGACATACAGATAGTCAGTACTGCTACATCTATACATTTATGACATACCAGATTTGCAAATACAGTACTGTTTGTGATACAGAAGGAGTCAGGAAAAGGGAGTATACATTTGACGTAGAAACTGTACATTGGAGGAGGTTGGGTGGGGGGGGGTTGGGCACACTGGGATATTGACAACCATACTGGGTAATCTACATTGGAGGGGGGGGGGGGGGGGGGCACACTGTATATACAAGCAAAACTGTACATTGAGGGGGGGGGGGGGGAGACACTGTACAAACAAAATTGTACATTGGACTATTGACAAAACCATACTAGGTAAATGACTGTACATTGGAGGGGGTTGGGTTAGGATATTTACAGGGGCCAGTGTTGAATTGCAGTCTCCCGTAGGTGTCCCTTGAGAGAGGTTTTGAAAGTGGGTAGTGATCCACATTCCTTTACAGCTGTGGGTAGGGCGTTCCACATTGATGTGGCATAATTGCGAAACGTGTTTAGTCCCTTATTTGAGCCGAATCTGGGTTTAACATGATTTGTGGAGCTCCCTCTGGTGTTGTGATCGTGGTATTCACTGACCTTTGGGAAGTATTTTGACATGTACATGGGTACCTTGGTCGTGTAGTGTATCTTGTAGACCAGGCCCATTGCAAGTTGCTGTACTCTGTCGTCTACTCTAAGCCATCCTAGGTTGTCAAAGTGGGCAGGGGTGAGGTGGGTTCTAGGAGTAAGGTCAAGCAGTAGTCTGACCAGTTTGTTTTGAGATGTTTGTAATTTTGTTTTTAGCGCCTTTGAGGTGCTTTGGTACCATGAGGTGCAAGCATAGTCGTAGTACCCCTGAATGAGTGCTCCTGCCAGAGTCTTCAGGGTATTCTTGTTTACCAGAGAGGAGATCCGGTACAAGAATCGAGTTCGTTGGTTGACTTTTTTTATTACATTGGATGCCATTTTGTCACAGGAGAGATTAGCCTCTAGGATGGAACCCAGGTAGGTAATTTCATCTTTCCTTGTGACAATATTGTCACCCACTGTAACTGAGAAGCCGTCGGTCTTGCTGAGTTTGTTATTTGAACCGAAGAGAATGGACTCTGTTTTGCCCATGTGTAATGATTGTTATCAGCGAGCCATATGCAGATTCTGCCTAGTTCCGAGCTGAGGGTTTTTTCAACCTGTAACTTGTTCTTGTCAGAGACCAGCAGGGCTGAGTCGTCCGCAAACAGGAACAAGTTGCAGTCACAAGCTGACGACATGTCATTTGCATAAATTAGGAACAGTAGCGGTCCTAATATGCTTCCTTGTGGAACACCACAGCTCACTGTGAGGGGGGGGGATAGGGTACCGTTTACCTCCACCATCTGTTCCCTCCCCTCAAGGTAGGATTGCATCCAGCTCACTGATAGACTATCAAAACCCAATTGCTTTTAGCTTGTCAATCAGAATGGAGTGATTGACCGTGTCAAAGGCCTTTTGTAGGTCCAGCATGACCATGCCGCAGTATTTGCCTGCGTCCACCTCTTGTTTGATGTGGTCATTCAAATAGAGAAGGCATGTGTCAGTGGAGTGGGATGTTCTGAAGCCTGATTGGAATTCGTAGATTAGATTTTTTTCCGCTAGGTACTTTTCGACCTGTTTGTAGACTATTTTTTCCATGACTTTCGAGATGGAGGTGAGAATAGAAACAGGGCGGTAGTTGCCTGGGTCTAATTTGCTGCCCTTTTTGTGCAGAGGGGTCACCCTCGCAATTTTGAAGTCCTTGGGGACGTGTCCCTGTTTTATGGAGAGGTTTATTATGTGTGTGATGATTGGGGTGATGGCCTGTATCCTCTAAATGTGTATGTACTAATACTACTATTTGTACTGCCCTACAAAGGCAAACTATATAAATTGAAGGTACTGCTTTTTGCCATACCTGTACAGTCAAATACTATAACCCACTTTTTAAGAATACAGTCTTCATTCATTAAATTCAACAGAAACTGGTAGTTGCCTGGCAGGCCGTGTCATCGTTGTATTAAATATCTCCATCCAGTAGAGGGAACTGTGCAGCTTTTGCTGAGGAATATGTTTTAGGTTAGACATTTAGGAGAAAAGGTAGAGGATTGGGATGTTGTGTATTTTATATTGGTAATGTGCACCAGCTCATGTAGACTATCTAAATAAATCCTAATAGATTTTACATTTCATGTTGCTGCAAATAAATGAATACAATAAGCCTTCCAAAAAACCTTTCTCGTAGCCACACATTCACTTTAAATAGGCATTTCAGAAACATGGCTACATAAGGATAGTTTGGAGTTGTATAAAATGGATCATTTTAACAGAGAAGACAGAATTTGGTGGAGGTGCAATAGTGAAGATTTCAAAGAAAGCTGACGGAACACAACAAAAATTTGACAGACAAATAAAACAATTTCTAAAACTCAGTTTCTACAAAAAACATAATGGAATTCTGTATTAAATGCCAATGATAATACATGTACCTTATTTATTAGTGAACGAATGAAAAACTTGTTGGGCTTTTCCTGAAAATAAATATATTAAATCTCATTCCTGCATCAAGCCCTAGGCAAGTCATGGAATCAACAAATCTATAAAGTTTTATAAAAACTATACAAGCAATATGTAGGCCTATCCAGCCCAACACTGCCTTAATCATGAGAGATGTAGATTATACAGAAATACATTAAATCACATTATCCGATATGCCAAGAGGCAATACTTAAATTTGTTGTATTTATTCGTACATGGAATTGTTACAGTCCAACAGTGTCTTCAATACATAGTTCACTTAATATGATCCACTAAATTCCATGGCCGAAAGGAACAGGAAGAAGAAAACTCTTATTGTACCATGCCCCTACAGGGCCTACACACATATACAGTACACTGATAGACTATTTATAGTGCAATGTTTACCAAAGCAAACAAAAAGTACATACTTATTTTGCAGAAATGAAAACATCAACACAATTAAATGAACATAAATAAATACATTTTGTGTATCAGTTAATTGCATATTTACTGAGGTTCTTTTAACAATGAGATGACTTATCACAAAGCGTTATTCACACATCCAATAGTTCACATGCAGGTGTGTTGGAAAGTGTCTTGAAATTATTCTGTCTGACAATATACTTGTCACTGTCTGTCAGATAATACTCTGACGAAGTTCCATCAATTGTGATGATGAGCAAGAACAATGAACTGGCAAATGCCAAAATCTAACATGAAAAATGTATGGACAACAATTTACCAAAACCTTTAGCCCCGCTAGTGAATAATAGCAAGCGACTCAAGGGATGGCAATGTTGGTCAATCAGTCATGTCAACCACTTGGTCCAAGCTAGAACCTTTTTACATTTTATTTAAAACATTTTTTTTGCTTTATTGGATAGACAGAGGGGAGGAGACATTCGGCAAATGTCGCCGGGTCCGGGAGTCAAAACCCGGGACGGCCATGTTGCACTGAAGGGCGTTACGTGGTGCGCCACCCTGGCTATAGAACTTTAATGAGATATCTCTAAAAGTAATGGCCATATTTGCATGGAATTTGCTGTGGACATTTATGATCTCAAAAGGAAGAAACATTGATTTTTATGACCTCATGACTTTTCCTCTAGCGCCACCAGCAGGCCAAACCTTCAATATTCAGATTAGTGTATCTCTTTAAGCCTGGCACTAGAGGCCTGATTCACCCTTCCCGATTGGGATAACTTTTAATGAATGAAATAGTGAAATGAAAAAAAATTCTGGACTGACTTCCTCAAGGACCCCTGGGGGTCCCCGGACCCCACGTTGAGAACCACTGGCAGACAGTATGGTGACCTGACCTATGGAGAACTGACCTGAGTGTCCAGTAGTGCTCAGCATCCATGTTCCACAAGAACAGAATGAAGTGTTACGGAGCACTGACACAATTTCTGAAAGGCTTTTTATAAAACCCAGGACCTCTGGGTTGACTGAGGCCAAGCCACCTCACTAAAGTACATCAAAGCGCTCTCCCCTGACCCAATTTCAAAAGCCATCACAGGATGCTATGTTAGGTATGTATCACTCCACCAAAACCACTTCTTTCAATCCCCTGTATCTTTCCCTCAATTGTAGGTGGAAAATATTGGTATTCAGTCCATTTTCTTTTGCAGGAATTGAGGTCACATGAGAGCATCTGTTTGTACTAGGACTATGCTCATACCTATGACATCCAAAATGGTTGTTGGACCTCTTAGAGGTTAACCATCTTATTACAGAATTGAAAGAAATGGGGAAGCAATCTCATTTTGGCCTTTGATGTTATGAATTAAGAAAATATAGTATGCAAATCGATGACCAATATGGAGGTGCAGAACCTAAACCCTGTCTCCTTAGTGTCTCCCCATCTCCTGTTTTTCCATGTAGACCCAGCAGATGCCCTCCTCTCTATGTGTTCCTCCTGTCTCTCAGTCCTTCTGTCATCACCCCCAGCTGTTGTCTGTTAGTCATTACTCCCCTGTGTATTTATGTTCCATTTATGTCAGTCAGTGCTATCTCTGTAGACTGTTAGTTTCTAGATGCTACTTTTAATAGTTCTGTTTTCTGTCTGTTCTTGCCTGAGTAGTCAGTCAGCTATCCCCACCGGTCTGCCTGCCTGGTATTGTGCTTATTAAATACACCAATATTGGTTTCCCCCATCATCTTCCTCTTGTGTCTCCTGTCTGCACTTGGCTTCACATCTCCATAATAATAAGAAGAAGTCTTTATTTGTCATCAGTGATGCCAGTAACTAGTTACTAAGTAACTAGTTACTCTAATGTCTAATCTGATTACTTTTTTCAGTAAATAGTCATCTAACTTGTTACTTTTTACAAGCCAGTAATCTGATTACAGTTACTTTTCCAAGTGGCTGTGCATTACTATTTAGTTACTATCTCATAATGCTGATGATAAGAGAGCCAGGGGTACAGTCAGCTAGACCGGAGATGGGATGTTCGCTCGCGCACGCACACAGCCACACACACATGTTTACGTTTATAGCTGATTTTAGAATGGCTTCAGCATGAAGTTAAATCAACTATCCAGTTTGTTTTATAGTGTAATTTGGCTACTTGAGAGAGAGTGAGAGAGTGAGAGTGAGAGAGAGAGATTCATGTTACGCGCGACTTGCGGATGGCAACTGATGGCTGATGACGTCTCATGATGACCTGTCTGAGCAGCCAAAACTGTTGTCATTCTTATGTTGTGGCAGCAGCAGGGGGGACGACGACTAAGTTATTTTGATAATCAAGTAATCAGTAAAGTAACTAGATTACTTTTTAAAGGAGTAATCAGTAATCAGATAATTTTTTACAAGTAATCTGTAGCATCACTGTTTGTCATGCAGATTAACACACACATGCGAGATGGGCGACACACAGGAACACACACACAGGAACACACACACACACACACATGCATTGAGTCGCTGATTAAATGTCTCTCTGCACATGACCCATCCCGTCGTCCTTCCCCCCAAGGGCAGCCGGGAGCAGACATGGGCTGCGGCGTGGGCCGTGCCCGGGGACCAATCCAAGTGCTCCTGTCCGTCTTCATCAGGGACGCGACAGCATTGGCGATCTGTTCTGCATGTTCTTCCATTGGGTTTATCTTATTTGGAGGGGAAACCCTTGCAAGCACGGGGAGAACATGCAAACTCCACACAGAAAGTCCTGGGAGATACCCCACCTGGGTACCTGACAAGCTGGCAACCTGTTCCCCAAGCGGGAATCGAACCCAGGACCTTCTAGCTGTGAGGCGACGGCGTTAACCACTGTGTTTCAAGTTTCAAGTTCAAGTTTCAAGTTTCTTTAATAGTTGTCATACAGAAGTACAGAATACTTTTTTACGCTCCAGAGACTGTGCTAGACAAGATAAGTATGAAATAAAATAGTATAGCATGTAAATTAGAAGTAAAAAATGAGGTCACAGTGTTCAGTATAGACATATGTACAATGTTCGATGCAGAATAGAAGTAACTGAGTTACCATATAATATACAATATACTATGCAGTGTACTAATATACAATACTATATAGTGCAAAGCAGAAATGGGTGGCAGAAATTACCGTAACTATGAGCCATGACGGACACAGCGGACATGGTCCAGCAACTCCAGCTCATCTATACCTGTTACAAAGGGTCAGATTAAACCGAATATATATATTTATTGCCTGAGATCCCATGTATAGTATTTGTATATCGTTTGATATCCCCTGTATATTCCTTGTACAATATGCACTGAATATCCCTTTAGTCTAGCAGGACGGACCATGGTATTCGTTCCCCTATTGGAAGCGATCCCCTGGCGCCAGGTACCGAGTAAAGCCTTGCCCCCTCGAGCTGACTTGAAAGCTACCGCCGGGACTTGCCCAGGCATGCCCGCTTTCGCCCACGGCTACGAGACCGAGAGGCGACAGAAATGAGATAGGCACTATTTGTCCGCCGTGGATATAAATATGGCGCAAGAATACAGAACCCCCCTTGCAGTTCCTTTTCAGTTCGCCTTCAGTTCAGTCTGGTTCAGTTACCAAGTAAAGCCTTGCCCACTACGCAACGTGCGGTACAGTAGGGCTCGCATTGCCCCAATATAGTCTCGTGTTATCCTAAATACGTCTGTTTGTCGTATCGTTCTCTATTCATTAGTAAACCTTCATTACGAGTCAAAGACCACGTGGAGTGAGTAATTGTGCGTCGACATAGAGCACTTATTGCCCGTGCTAATAGTATAGTAACGTCAGGACCAACCGTGCATTACCGCACCGGAGGATTTACACCGGAGCAGCAGCACCACGGGGGATTTACACCCCACCGGCAGTGCCACTCTCCGGGCAAGGATTATTATTCTTCATTGCTTTGACCAAGCTGCTGGAACAGAGAACCGCCTACCCCACTGCTACTGTGGGATCCACGTGCCCGTGGGGACAACATTCAAGCCAGTCTCTGTCGAACCAGAGGCTCCACGGCTTCTACCTTCACCTGCAAGGCGCGCACCCTGGGATCAGGCTGCCTCTCCCCGTTGACCCAGGGATGATATCGCCTCCTTGAACCCTGGACTTGCATAGAGCTTTGCCTCCCTCTGCTGGCTTACAACCGGTAGTACACCCCTATCCCAGAGCACCATAGAGATCATCCTTAATATGCACTATTGATTTACCTGCACATTCTATTTGCCTTATAAGCGCAATCTAAGCAAAGTATATGATGTAACCTAATATCCCTTTTATGTAATAAATATTGTAAACTAGTATTCTGTGTGGAAAACCGTGTTATTGTGGAGTGTTCTAATCTAATAATACTTATGTACAGTATTGGCCAGAAGTACATAGACGGTAGTGATTAATGATATCAGTACTTGATTAATACAGTCAGGGAATTGTACCCCTCAGTTACAATACCCCTCCACCAGCCACCTCACAGCCCGCCTAATGCCAGAGAGCCAGCTTACATCCACCTGAGCGGTACCATGATGATCCAGGTAGCCAGAGCCTTTCTCTCTCAGTGCAACCCTCCATGCTCTCGTATTGCCTACCTCATCACTGTTATTATCTGGTAAGGCCATAGCCTGGGTGACGGTGGTGTGGGAGCAACAGTCTGTTGTCTGTTCCAGTTTTTGTTTGTTTGTTTGTTGATGAAGAGTCTCTGGCAGTTGGTCATATCCGTCCATCATCCTCTGCCGCTGGTGACGTTTTTCTTTGTGGATAAGAAGGATAAGTCATTCAGACCCTGCATTGATTACCATCGTCTCGTTGCCATCACAGTCAAGAACCAGTGTCCTCTCTTCCTCATCTCCTCTGCTTTTGAGATTATCCAGGGAGCCACCATCTTCTCTAAGCTCAACATTTGCAACACTTAACCACCTAGTGCTCATCAGGAAAGGAGATGAGTGGAGAACTTCTTTCAACACCCCCAGTGGTTATTACAAGTATCTGGTAATGCTGTTTGGACTCACTAATGCACTTGCTGTGTTCCAAGCCCTGGCCAATGGTATACTCCATGACATGCTCAACTGGTTCGTTTGTCTACTTAGATGACATTCTGATATTTTCCAAGTCTCCACAATAACATGTTCAGCACGTGAAGCAAGTTCTCCATTGGCTGCTGGAGAATCAGCTATTGGTGAAGGCAGAGACATGTGAATTCCATGTGCCCACCATTTCGTTTCTGGGATTTGTAGTTTCTGACAGTGTGGTGGATTGGCCCGTTTCTTCATCTCTAAAGCAGCTACAGCGGTTCCTTGCATTAGTCCGTTTCTTGCTTCATCCACAACTACAGCTCCATTGCGACCCCTTTGGCTGCCCTCACCTCACATTCTTCCACGTTCTGGACCCCGAGCTGCAGAAGGCTTGAGCTAAAGAGTTGTTTCACCTCTGCTCCCATCTTGGTGCCTCCTGAATAGCAATGCTCCAATCTACCCGAGGACTTCATTTCCATAATGTAAGAGGTGGTCACAATCATAACACCAGGGGCAGCATAGCCAATGTAGGGGTCTACAGATTAAATTACCTGTCAGTAAAATGGACATTTTCATATCAGATTGCCTGGAAATGGAATAAGTTGGAATTATTAAACAGTCAGCCTGAGGTCTTTCAAGCGGAAGGTAAAGAGGTCGATGTTGTGTAACATGGCAGAGTATATCATCCATTTTACACCACTCAGGAAGTCACTAAGTATTTTTATTTGAGCTGAGCTAAATTTATATTATTATATACTATTTTCTTTTAATATATTTATGTATTTTATGATTCAAACTGTGTTAGGCCTGCCACTGTCATGTCTACCTGTTGGCTGTGCGTTTGTTATTGATTGTTGAAATAAACTAAACTAAAACCAGATTCTCCCCTTCATTGTGGAGGTCAGCAATTGTGATGTGGGGGTAGGAGTCATCCTGTCTCAGTGCTCGCCCAAAGACCAGAAAACACTCCCATGGGCCTTTTTTCTCATCGCCTGGCTCCAGCAGAGAGGAACTACAACATCAGTAACAGGAAGTTACTGGCTGTCTAGTTGGTCTTAGAGGAGTGGAGACACTGGTTGGAGGGGACAGAGCTTCCATTCATGGTTTGGACTCCCGCCTAGCCAGGTGGGCTCTGTTTTTTAATCGTTTAAAATTCACTCTGTCATACTGTCCTGCTCCCAAAAATACCAAGCCTGATGCCCTCTCTTGTCAGTTCTGTGCAGCTGAGGACAACCATGTTCCTGCAACCATCCTTCCCGCCTCCCATAGATGCAGTGTCCTCCTGGGTTGTGGTGAACATTGTCAGAGAGGCTCAGCATTCTCATCCCGACCCCAGTAATGGACCTGCTGGTGCTCCAGTGGGGCCACGCATTCAACCTCACATGCACCCACTCATTTCTCTATGTTTCCGGTGGCCCACTATGGTAAAATCACATGGTCCTTCATCACAGTCTACTCCGTTTGTGCCCAGAACAAGACCCCTCGCCATGCCCCCTCTGATCTCCTTCAGCCTGCTCTGGGCTCTCATCATCCCTGGTCTTATATCTCCCTGCACTTTGTCACTAGCGTGCCCCCCACTGATGGTAACACTACCTTCCTCACTGATGTTGACCGGTTTTCCAAGTCGGGTCATTTCATCCCTCTGCTCAATTTGCCAAGGAGGTGGTCCAGCCCATAGTCCTACATGTCTTCTGGCTCTATGGTCTCCCTGCTGACATCATCTCTGATCAGAACCCCCAGTTCATCTCCCAGTTCTGGAGGGCCTTTTGCTCCCTCATCGGTTCTTCCAGTTTCCACCCCCAGAACAACAGCCAAACTCTACCACCTGGAGCTGGCATTTGGTCTGGGTGGAGTACGCCCATAATAGACTTTCCTGTACCGCCACTGGTCTGTCCTCATTTCAGTGTTCTCGTGGGCTCCAACCTCCTCTCTTCCCGGACCAAGAGAAGAAGGTCAGAATGTCGTCTGTCCAGGGGTTCATCCACCACTGTTGCTGCACCTGGAAGAGGGCCCATTCCACTCTGCTCTGCATTGCTTCAGTCAGTCAGCCATTTCCACCTGTTGCTTTGTATCTGTCTGCCTGCCTGATATCCTGCTCATTAAATACACAAATATTGGTTCCCCTCGTCTCCACATCTCTACATCTCCACATCTCTAGTCTACATCTCTACATCTCCACATCTCTACATTTCTACATATCTACATCTCTACATCTCCACATATCTACATCTCTACATATCTACATCTCTACATCTCCACATCTCTACATCTCCACATCTCTACATCTCCACATATCTACATATCTATATCTCCACATCTCTACATCTCCACATCTCTACATCTCCACATATCTACATCTCTACATATCTACATCTCCACATATCTACATCTCTACATCTCCACATCTCTACATCTCCACATCTCCACATCTCTACATCTCTACATATCTACATCTCCACATCTCTACATATCTACATCTCTACATCTCCACATCTCTACATCTCCACATCTCTACATCTCTCTACATATCCACATCTCTACATCTCCACGTATCTACATCTCTACATCTCTACATCTCTACATCTCCACATCTATACATATCTACATCTCTACATCTCTACATCTCCACATCTCCACATCTCCACATCTCTACATATCTACATATCTACATCTCTACATCTCCACATCTCCACATCTCTACATCTCCACATCTCTACATCTCCACGTATCTACATCTCTACATCTCTACATCTCCACATCTCCACATTTCTACATCTCCACACATCTACATCTCTACATATCTACATCTCCACATATCTACATCTCTACATCTCCACATCTCCACATCTCTACATCTCCACATCTCCACATCTCTACATCTCCACATCTCCATACCTGGTCATTACAACCCTGAGCTTTTTGTCAGATTCCACCTAAAACTAAAACCTCCCTGTGGATTCATTTGTTCACTTCCCAAATAGAAACCAAGGACCTGCAAAGTTGTTCATCTCCAGACACCATGAATAATTACACTACTTTCCAAACATTGGAATTGTCTTTGGGTGGCCCAAAGCTCAACACAGGGCTAAAGAATAAGGTGCACTACGTTGTTTTGGGAGAGACAGAGAGAAGTGAAAAAAACTCAAGTCAGGTCAAGGTATTTTTGCATAACTGAAAAGACATTGTGTCCTCAGAGGAAGATTGAGTTCTCGGAACACTATTCATAGAAAGACTCCTGAAGAGTTACTGTTTACACAGGCAGCGCTCACAGTGCCTCACAATTATTTAGTTTCAATCACATCAAATATAATTAATAATTATAAGTATTGCATGTATTGTAAATATGTTTTGTAAACTAATTGCAGGCTCTGCAAATGTAGAGTAATGTATCTCCCCAAACTCCATGGTGCACCTTTACAAATGAATCTAATTGAGCAGAAAGGGTACATAAAGGGCTAAAATCACTGACTATTCATTAATTACACAAAGATACCAAATTCAGCAACCGTACTGACCTTAACCATGACGAGATTGAAACTGTATGGATTGAAATCTTATTTGAAAGGGCAAAATCAGTACTAATAGGCACAATCTATAGACCACCAGAACAGACTGGTTTTTATGATACTCTGGATGTGTGCTTAGCTGGAGCTGAGGATGCGGAAAAAATTCTTATTGGGGATTGGAACACGGATATGCAACAAAAAAATGCACCCGTCTTCAAATCCTTCAATAGGTTTTGTGATCTGCACGGCCTCAGCCAACTAATCACCCAACCCACAAGGATATGTGAATCAACTCAGACTACCATTGACCTCATACTGACCTCTGACAAGTCCAAGATCTCCAGTAAAGGGGTTATAGCATGCGGGTTAAGTGATCATTACATGATATTCTGTACCCGCAAAAAGCTAAAACTAAAGGCTGGCTGTCACAAAACAGTCACATCTAGAGACCTCAAAACCTACTCTAGCGAGGCCTTTAACCTTGAACTGGAGAGTCTGGACTGGTCAGATGAACTCAATGGTACACTGGTTGAAGAAACTTGGCTTGGCTTCAAAACCAAATTTTCATCAATACTAAACAAAATGGCCCCCCTAAGAACCACCAGGGTAAAAAATCGCGCTGAGCCATGGATGCACACTGAAATACTGACCGCTATGAAAGCCAGAGACAAAAAATGCTCTGAGTTTCGTAAAAGTCAGTCAAAGCTTACCAAAAGCACGAGCAGTGAACTCCAAGACCACGTGACTGAACTCAAACTAGAAAGAAACAGACTAAGAAATGACGTAACCTCCATGATCAAAACTGCAAAAAAAAAAAATTTCATCAATGACAAAACCGAGGAAAACAAAAATAAACCACGTGAACTTTGGAAATTACTCAACAATCAACTAGGCTGCAGTAAAAAACTCAAAACCAGGTTCTCAAACATAAACATAAAGACGGACAACACGCTCATCACAGACAAGCTGGATGTAGCCAATTACTTAAACACTTTCTTCACAAACATAGCCACAACACTGGTAAACAAACTACCCTCCCACTCAGGGCAGTATGGGGTAGAACACATAGTAGCATACTACATGAACCTAGGCGTCCACAAAGACGACTTCAAACTGGAAATAGTAACTACAGATGAGGTACTCAAAAAACTGAGCGCCCTCCAACCAAACAAGGCCACTGGCCATGACAACATCCCCTCCAAATTCCTCAGAGACTCAGCAGCAGCCATCACCCCAGTCATCACACACATAATAAACCTCTCCATAAAACAGGGACACGTCCCCAAGGACTTCAAAATTGCGAGAGTAACACCCCTGCACAAAAAGGGCAGCAAATTAGACCCGGGTAACTACCGCCCTTGTAGTATCCGAAACTTGTTGATGCCGTAAGCTTCAGACGCTCTCAGTCTTTGAATCCTCCCGTTCCATATCCACGCACAAGAAAAGCACCGACCACGAAGTAGTATCAACTATTTAATGTCCAACTCGGGTTTACACGTTCTTGTTTCCTAATTATATATAGAGCAGCGAGATTAACAAAGTTTATCCAGAGAGAGAGAGGTCTAAAAACTGTCTGGCTCCACTCTCTCATCACTTGGCCTGAACACCGGTAAAATCTGCGTTGTTTTCTTTCTAAACCAAAAGCTGTCACCTTGCCGCAGCTGACAGTAATCAATGACATCACCGTTATCCTGTCAAACTAAAAGTCCCTCGGCCTATCAGCCAAATATCCTGTAAGAAACAAACTAACAACAAAGAAAACATTTTAACTTCTATAATAATAATATCCATCTATTTATCCTATGAAATACAAGGCAAAAATGCTTTTCTATTAACTGCTATTAACTGAAATTACTCTTAATTACCAGACTAGGCATTTAGGCACCTACATTACCGGCCCCTAATTGTTATCAACAGCCTTGAAACAATTACCCAAAAATATAAACTTAAGGCGTCTAAATGTCATTTAACTTAAACATCACAATCTAAAGTCTCAAAATTAAACTAGACTGAAGAAGTGAAGCTCTTGATCTTCGCTCTGCCCATGACGGAGACTTGACTTCGGTTCATCATCTTTTTCTCCCCACCCGAGGTGAGGCTTTGCCTTCGGAATAAAGTTCATCAAAAGTCCTCAGACTCGTGAAGAAGGACGAGCTTGGTTATTGGGCGACGAAGCTCGTTGGTCTTGGTCTTGACTGTCACTTGGCGAACAAAACCTCTCTTGTCAGGAAAGGTCTCCACGATCCTCCCAAGTGGCCATGAATTTCTGGGCGAAGTATCATCCACGATCAGCACCACGTCACCTTTACTGAAGTTTCTTCTAGGTGTGGACCACCTTTGTCGTTCTTGGAGCTGGGTGAGGTACTCCTTGCACCAGCGTTTCCAAAAAACGTCTGTGATGTACTGAACTTGTCGCCATCTGCGTCTAGCGTACTGATCGTCTTTATTGAATACTCCGGGTGGTAGTTGGGGCTTGACCTTGAGTAGCAACAAGTGATTGGGCGTTAAAGCCTCCAGGTCGTTGAGATCCGTCGATGCCTTTGTGATGGGTCTGCCGTTTATGATGGCTTCGGCTTCACACAACAGAGTGTGAAGCCCCTCCTCATCCAAGGTTTGTTCCTTCACTGTTGTATTTAGAACTTTCCGCACGGAACGGATCATCCTTTCCCAGCTCCCTCCGTGATGAGAGCCTGCTGGCGGGTTGAAGTGCCATTGGATACCTTTCTGCTGCAAGGTTTTCTCTATCTCGTTGGTATTCCACGTCTTCAACGCTTTCTTTAACTCAGTGTCAGCTGACCTGAGGTTGGTTCCATTATCCGAGTACATCTCTCTTACTTGTCCTCTTCTCGCAAGGAATCTCCTGATTGCGTTCAGGCATGCATCTGTGTCGAGTGAAGATGCTACCTCTAGATGCACGGCTCGTATAGCGAGACACGTAAAGATGACTCCGTATCTTTTTGCCTCCCCTCTTCCTCTTTTCACTAGGAATGGGCCGAAGTAATCAACGCCGACTCTTGTAAAGGGGGGGTCGTCTGGCAGGACCCTGCAGGTAGGTAGGTCTGCCATGAGTTGCTGTCCAGTTGTTCCATGTAGCCTTTTGCAGGTGACGCACTTATGCAAAAAACGTCTGATGGCTCCATTTGCTCCAGGTATCCAGAACCTTTGACGCAGCTGAGCCAACATGTGATTTCTTCCTGCGTGAGCTGTGTTGTCGTGAATATGTCTCAGCACAAGCCTTGTGATGTGCGAGTCTTTGGGCAAGATTACTTGCTGCTTGGCTTCGTCAGGCATTGCCGCTCGGCTCAGCCTTCCTCCTACTTTCATGATTCCATCCTCCAGTATTGGATTCAACTTGAAGAGTGAGCTACTTTTCTTCACCCTTCCTTGTTCCACTAGCATTGTCAAATCTTCTTTGAAGGTTCGTTTCTGGGTGTGCTTGACAATTTCTTTTTCTGCCACGGCTAGATCTTTGCAGGTGAGGCCTGTTCCTTGGAAAGCCTTTTTGAACCGGCTCACTTTGCTTTTTCCATCTGGTGCCTTTCTCTCTTCTTTCAGCTCTTTAAGCAGGACCTTCAGCTTCAGAAACCAGGCAACAGCGCGTTTAAGCCTTGTCCAGGATGAGAAATGGTTCATCAACTGTCCTGTTGCGTCTTTCGGCTCTTCCGCCTGAATGACATGCACTTGAGCTACTCCTTTGATCTCCAGATCATCGACGTCCAGCATTCCAGGATCTGGGTTCTTGGGCCACTGGTCTTGTGAACAGTGCAGGAAACTTGGTCCCGACAGCCAGCTTTGTTCCTTCAGGAATGCGTCGACAGTCTGTCCTCTTGAGACGAGATCTGCGGGGTTCACAGTGGTATTGACATACCTCCACTGTGAGGTCTGAGAATGCTCCAGGATAGCTATGACTCTATTAGCCACAAATGTCTTGAATCTTGTGCTTTCGCTGTTCAAGTACTTCAGCACAGCTGTGCTGTCGGTCCAAAAGATAGAATCTTGCAGCTCGAGTTCGAGCTCTTTCTTGAGAAACTTGTCCATCTTGACGGCAGCTACGGCCGCGGTCAACTCCATCCTTGGTATGGTTGGAGACTTTAAGGGTGCGACCCTCGCCTTTGCCATCATCAGGGCAGTTTGAACTATGCCAGTCGCGTTGCGCAGTAGCAGGTAGCTTGTTGTTCCATAAGCCTCTAGACTTGCGTCGGCGAAGTGGTGGAGCTGTGCGGAGACTGGAGCTCCAAACTGCTTCGTCTTGATGCATCTGTCCACTCCGAAGTTCTCAAGCCTTTGCAGTCCTGAGATCCATTTTTCCCATGTCTGGATGACGTTATCTGGTAGCTCCTCGTCCCAGCCATACTTCTGCCTGCAGATATCCTGTAGGAGTATCTTGGCGGGCAGCACCACTGGAGCGAGAAACCCCAAAGGGTCGAAGATAGAGCTGACGAGGGAAAGCAGGCCTCTCCTAGTGTGCGGGCGATCTTTGAGGTTGATCTTGAACCTGAACTGGTCTGATTCGGCGCACCACTGGATCCCCAATGCTCTCTCCACCGGCAGGTTGTCTTCGTCTAAGTCCAGGTCTTTAAACCCTTGGGCTCTTTCTTCTTCGGGGATCGAGTTGAGCAACATTCGGCTATTGCTCGACCATTTCGTCAAGCGAAATCCACCTTTTGCCAACATCTTTCGTAAGCCAGCACAAAGAGTGATGGCTGTCTCTTCGTCGGCGGTCGACTTAAGACAGTCGTCGACGTAAAAGTTCTTCTTGACTGTTTTGGCTGCTTCAGGGCCAAACTCTTCCTCGTGATCCGTTGCACATTTCTGCAGTGCAAACGTTGCAACACTTGGCGATGATGTTGCACCAAAGATGTGGACTAACATCTTGTGTTCGACGAGTTTCTTTTCGTAGTTCCCTTCAGGCCACCAGAGGAATCTGAAGAGGTCGGTGTCTTCATCGCTGACTCTGACCTGGTGGAACATAGCCTCCACGTCGGCCATGACCGCCACGGTCTCTTGTCTGAACCTTGTCAGGACCCCTATTAGGGAGCTTGTCAGGTCCGGTCCCTGCAGAAGCTGCTGGTTCAGTGATGTTCCTTGAAAGCTTGCTCCGCAGTCGAAGACGACACGTAGATTCTTTTTAACTGGATGTCTGACTCCGTGGTGAGGCAGATACCACTTTCTTCCTTTTGCTGACTCCTGATCAGCGTTGTCGAGTCTCACAGCGTAGCCCTTCTTGAGGATATTATCCATGTACGCCACGTACTCTGTGCAAAATTTGTCGTCTTTCGAGAATCTTTTTCGTAGGTTCAGCGCACGTTGTTCGGCAACTGATCTGCTGTTGGGCAAGCACAGTGTTTTGTTCTTGACTGGCAGGCAAACACTGTAATGTCCATCCACAAGTTTTGAGGATCGTGACACCATATTCATGAACTGGTGATCGTCCTTTGACATCTCGATGTCTTCATCTTGTCCGGCGTCCGGAAAGTCTACTTTGAACTGCTGCTGCCAAAGCTCGTCTAGCCTGGCGACTGAGATCCGATTTGCGGTCACTGCTGTCCGCTTGCTCTTCTGGCTTGCGTCACTTCCGCCTTTGAGCGGTCCATTAACTGTCCAGCCTAGGATCGTTCTGACGGCATATGGTCCTTTGTGCACGCTGCTCACCACTTGGAGCGGCTCCATTGCCTTCGGGACGTTTGCTCCTATGAGCAATCCAACCTGAGCTTGGATAGTGGGAAGCTTCACCTCCTTTAGGTGAGGCCATCGGCTGACATCCTCTTGCCGGGGAATGTTCTCCTTGGAGACGGGAATGGTTTTCCGAGAAAACACCTCTGGAAGCTCGATGAATTGTTTTCCATCCAGGCTGCTTATTTCCAGTCCATTCACAATATTTGTGTCCACAACAGATTCTGATCCCATTGTTCGCAGCAAGATGCTTGCTTTGCGTCCATCCATGTTCAGTTGTGAGATCAGCGACTCTGAGGCAAAAGTAGCTGAGCTACCCGGGTCCAGAAACGCGTACGTCGTTACTTCCTTGGTTCCCTTCTGTGCCTTGACGCGCACTGGAATAATCGAGAGAGCGCAATCTTCCTTTCCGGCCCCAGTGACACCGAAGGCCTCCATCATTTGTACAAGAGCACTTGTCACTTCCTGTTCCGTTGACTTCGCTTCCTCTTGAGAGTCTTTAGAGCGATCTTTAAAGTTGTAGTGAAGCAGTGTGGGGTGTTGTCGAGAGCATTCTTGACACTGCACTTTGTCTGTGCAGCTGTTACTCATGTGACCATGTTTCAAACACGCAAAACATAGACCTTTGCCTTTTAGAAAGTCTATCTTCTCTTTGTGTGGTTTGCTCTTGAGTTTTCTACAAACTGTAAGGGTATGCTGCTCTCCGTTGCAATAGCCACAGGGCTTGCTGTTTACGTCCACTGCAGCGATTGGAGTCTTTGGTGTTGCACGTTCGTCGCTCTCCTTCATGCCTCTAGTCATTTCAGCCTTGGGGGAGTCAACTGCTGTAGCGTACACCTTTTGTGACTTGTGTGTCCTTGTCTTGTATTCTTTTGTTCTCTGTTGACTTGGTTCTTTTGTGGCTGTAGTGTTGTCCTTTATGTTTCCGTAGAGCGGGTGTAGAGCGTATCTAACTTGCTTGTTGACGAAGTCTACGAAATCCTTGAACCTTGCCCTTTTGTTGGTTCTTTCTTGTAAGTCGCAGGCGTGTCTTCTCCAAGATTCTCTGAGTCTGTACGGTAGCTTATTAGCCAGCGCTCTTATGTTGGATGCGTTTTCCAAGTCCTCCATGTAGCTTATATCCGTCATTGTATTGGAGCAGCCTGTGAGGTACAATGCAAATGACTGCAATGCTGCACCGTCTTCAGGCTTGATTGTCTGCCACTCCAGAGCCTCTTTGATGTAGGCTTCCGCTATCTTGAAGTCGTCGCCGAAGAACTGTTTCAGCATTTGTTTTGCTTTGGTATAGCCTGCAGTAGGCTCCATGTGAATGCAGCTTTTGACCAGCTCATGTGGTTGTCCACTTGTGTACTGCAACAGAAACTGTAGACGGTCACGATTGTCACTGGTGTGGTCTTCAACTCCATGTTCCATAGATCTGATGAATGTCTTGTATTCTAGAGGGTCACCAGTGAATGTTGGAATGGTGAGCTCAGGAAGTAATGAAGCTTTGTGATTCTTCACGAGGTATTCTGTGACATTCGCCTGTTGGGAGATAGCCTTGCTTAGGCTATGAAGCTCCCATCCATTGAATTCCCTTTTTGTTGCTTTTAATATGCTGGTCGTTAGTGGTGCTGCTGGAAGCTGCACGTCCTCTGGTGTACTGGGGGGAGGTGGTGAGGCACGCTGATATAGCGGTTGGAAGTTCCTCTCTTCTCTTTCGTCTGTCTTTTCAATGTTTAAGACAGTCCTGTCATTTGATGTAGTACATTCATAATTTTCCAGAACTCCCATTTTTGCATCTGACTCAGCGAGAGCGGTCTTCATTGCATGTATTTCTAGCTTTCTTTTTTGTTCTGCTTCAAACCTCACTTCCTCAGCTTGTAGTTGAGCCTCCTTGCATCGTTTTTGTGCTAACCAGTCTGCTTCTTCCTGCTCAAGAGCTAACCTTTCATTTAAAGCGGTGGCCTTTACTTGTAGAGCCGCTCGCTCCATCTGTGCAGTCAGTCTGATTGTATTTGTTGAGCGAGAGCCTGATGAGCATCTACTTGTTACTGTTCCAGACTTAGATTTGGTATCCATAGGTTTTTCCTGATTGTTACCATCTTCAGCCGGTTCAGAACGTTTTGTGACCTCTTTCATCCATTCCTCACATTTCCAGAAGAATAAATTCAGTGATTCAATTTTAGGCTCAAAATTCTTCTGATCAGCTTCATATTCTTCCTCTGACACAAAACGACCCAGTTCAGTGTTGACTTGTATTAGCTCTTGTTGCAAATTACTGAAATCAACACGCATTTTATTATTGACAATGCTGACGTTTGCATCATCTTCCTTTAATGTCAATATTTCTTTCATCATGTTATTTAGCGTTGATAATTTGTGTTTGCGTGCCTTTTCACGTTTAGCAGCTTGCTCCTGCATGGCTTTCTCCGTCAATTTGACTATCCTTTTGCCACCGACTTCAATTCCTTCCATATTGATACAGTTATTGAATCACCGGTCGGCAGTCGCTTTCCACAATTAGTAAAATGTCAGTCACCTGGGGAGAGCGCGCAAGCCAGACGCGCGTTTAATTACTTTTACTTTCAATCCAGACCGCAAGCTGTTAGTGTTATGCTTTTTTTTCATTGATCATATTCTGTAACGTTAGTTATAGCTCCAATGGGATACGCCACTTTCGGGCTAATTATACAAGATACAGCATAGTACAGCTTACTGTTTGACGTCTTCTTTCAGGCAAATCATACAAGATACATCTTACTTGTTGACGTCTTCTTTTTTCTTTCGTTCCGCGAAAAGTTCCTTTTTCCAGTCAGGCCTGTCCAAATCCAAGTTCCGTTTTTAATGAGCAAGTTTTTAGACAAAATGTAGTATCCGAAACTTGTTGATGCCGTAAGCTTCAGACGCTCTCAGTCTTTGAATCCTCCCGTTCCATATCCACGCACAAGAAAAGCACCGACCACGAAGTAGTATCAACTATTTAATGTCCAACTCGGGTTTACACGTTCTTGTTTCCTAATTATATATAGAGCAGCGAGATTAACAAAGTTTATCCAGAGAGAGAGAGGTCTAAAAACTGTCTGGCTCCACTCTCTCATCACTTGGCCTGAACACCGGTAAAATCTGCGTTGTTTTCTTTCTAAACCAAAAGCTGTCACCTTGCCGCAGCTGACAGTAATCAATGACATCACCGTTATCCTGTCAAACTAAAAGTCCCTCGGCCTATCAGCCAAATATCCTGTAAGAAACAAACTAACAACAAAGAAAACATTTTAACTTCTATAATAATAATATCCATCTATTTATCCTATGAAATACAAGGCAAAAATGCTTTTCTATTAACTGCTATTAACTGAAATTACTCTTAATTACCAGACTAGGCATTTAGGCACCTACAGCCCTGTTTCTATCCTTACATCCATCTCGAAAGTCATGGAAAAAATAGTATACGAACAGATCGAAAAATACCTTGCGGAAAAAAATCTAATCTACGAATTCCAATCTGGCTTCAGAACATCCCACTCCACTGACACATGCCTTCTCTACTTGAACGACCACATCAAACAAGAGGTGGACGCGGGCAAATACTGCGGCATGGTCATGCTGGACCTACAAAAGGCCTTCGACACTGTCAATCACACCATTCTGATTGACAAGCTAAAAGCAATTGGTTTTGATAGTTTATCAGTGAGCTGGATACAATCCTACCTGGAGGGGAGGGAACAGATGGTGGAAGTAAACGGTACCCTATCCCCCCCCCTCACAGTGAGCTGTGGTGTTCCACAAGGAAGCATACTAGGACCGCTACTATTCCTAATTTATGCAAATGACATGTCGTCAGCTTGTGACTGCAACTTGTTCCTGTTTGCGGACGACTCAGCCCTGCTGGTCTCTGACAAGAACAAGTTACAGGTTGAAAAAGCCCTCAGCTCGGAACTAGGCAAAATCTGCATATGGCTCGCCGACAACAAACTATCATTACACATGGGCAAAACAGAGTCCATTCTCTTCGGTTCAAATAACAAACTCAGCAAGACTGACGGCTTCTCGGTTACAGTGGGTGACAATATTGTCACAAGGAAAGATGAAATTACCTACCTGGGTTCCATCCTAGAGGCTAATCTTTCCTGTGACAAAATGGCATCCAATGTAATAAAAAAAGTCAACCAACGAACGCGATTCTTGTACCGGATCTCCTCTCTGGTAAACAAGAATACCCTGAAGACTCTAGCAGGAGCACTCATTCAAGGGTACTACGACTATGCTTGCACCTCATGGTACCAAAGCACCTCAAAGGCACTAAAAAACAAATTACAAACATCTCAAAACAAGCTAGTCAGACTACTACTTGACCTGACTCCTAGAACCCACCTCACCCCTGCCCACTTTGACAACCTAGGATGGCTTAGAGTAGACGACAGAGTACAGCAACTTGCAATGGGCCTGGTCTACAAGATACACTACGCGACCAAGGTACCCATGTACATGTCAAAATACTTCCCAAAGGTCAGTGAATACCACGATCACAACACCAGAGGGAGCTCCACAAATCATGTAAAACCCAGATTCGGCTCAAACAAGGGACTAAACACGTTTCGCAATTATGCCACATCAATGTGGAACGCCCTGCCTAAAGCTGTAAAGGAATGTGAATCACTACCCACCTTCAAAAACACTCTCAAAAAACACCTACGTGAGACTGCAATTCGAAACTGGCCCCTACAAATGTCCTAACCTAGTTGTACAGTAAATGACCAAGTAAGGCTTTGTCAACATTCCAATGTACAGTGTAAAATGTGCGTGTGTCCCCTACCCAACCCCCCCCCCCCCCCCCCCCCACCTCCAATGTACAGCCCTCACCCAACCCACCCAACCCCACCCCACCAACCTCCTCCAATGTACAGTTTCTACGCCAAATGTATATACACTCCTTTTCTGGACACTTTTGTATCACAAACAGTACTGTATTTGCAAATCTGATATGTCATAAATGTATAGATGTAGCAGTACTGTCTATCTGTATGTCATGTATGTCATATATGTTATGATGAATTGAAAATGGGGGACCCTGGTGGAAACAAGACGAAAGTCTTTCTCTGGTCTGCATCCCCTTAACAATTGTATGTATTGAGATGTACTGTACTGTACCCATTCTGCAATCTGTTAATAAACTTTTCAATCAATCAATCAATCAATTCAAAGTTTGTTATGATAAATGTCCTTGGCTTATGAGATTATGGTGATAATGAGCGTAGTACCAGGGGAACGTGTCAGCCAGGTTAACCTTAAAATTTCATCAAATGATTATTGGCTAACAAAAATGTGGCTATATAGACCAGTTCAGAGAACTCCAATGAGCCTCTTAGCTCATAAAAGGTTTTGTAGAACATTTTACTGTCTGTTCTGTATCCCGACACCCTTTACAAACGGCGGCTTTTCCCCAGAAATGTCCCGCCAGCTTCCCGAGATTTCCTTTTGCTTTCCTCTTCCATGTGTTTTGCAAACTGAGTCTTATAAACGTTAGGTTATAACTATAACCAAGTTCTGTTAGTAATGGTGACGCTCGGCGTCACTCACACACTGTACCTCGCTTGTGCACGCGCACTGAATAAAATTCCACAATGTACCTTTATCCCAATATTCGTCTGACCACACCCCTCATCAGCTTACCTTCATAAGCAGGTGTGTGGCCACCTACTCGCCTCCTTCCCAAGCTTTCACCACAAGGTGAGATCAAGGGCTGCAATGGCGTCGGACGCCGAGCGTCACCATTACTAACAGAACTTGGTTATAGTTATAACCTAACGTTCTGTATCGTAACGGCTCTCGCTCGGCGTCACTCACGCACAAGGGAGGCCGAGCGAGAGCCATCGGCCGACAAATATACCCCGCTGAGGCCCCCCACAACCAACAGATCAGGGAGGACCGAGCCCCCCCGACCCCCCCTAATGGAGGGCACCCCCCCTATTGGGGGATCACGGGAGGGCGACGGACCCGACCGTGCGAAGAGGCACTCAAGCAACTCAACGCACAGGGTGAACAGACCGTGGCCTGACCCCACGACCACCCACACGCACAACCCGCATGCCACCCGGGAACGAACGGAAGGAACGACCTCGTTACTGCCCCCAGAAATCACGGGGTCAAAAGCAAACCCAACCCCGTGGCAAGGCCGTAGCAGCGGAGCGCGAAGGAAGACCCAGACCCACCAAAGGGACTGGACCCCCTGGAAAACGGGGGCCCGGAGAAGTCCATGATGCCAGCATCAAGACCCCACCAGGTGGTCACCTAGTGACCCCGCCCCCCACATTCGGACAAAGGCCCCTCACAAGAGCGGGCCCTGTCCCCCCAATAGCACAACGCCTGGCACACTGCAGGACAGACAGCCAGCATGGCCGTAAGAACCAAAGGCTTACCACGGAAGCAGGCAGCGCACCGGGGAAAACCAGGCAACAGGCTGTAACCCGAGCCTGGAGTACTGCGGACGAGACAGGCGACAGAGGGGTCAGCTGAAACAGCCGCACCGGCGGAAGGGGCGTATGCTGGCGTTGTTGACCACCATGACAAAGCCTCCCTCAATGAGGCAGCGAAGGCTGACACGATTGGCAGACGTCATGAACGTGCAGGGGCACACTCAACCGGGCAACCCGGGAGTTGACACTGCACCAACACACCAGAGAACCAACCACCCAGACGTTACCCTATGCGGTGGTTGGTCCCATAACCCCTCAAGAAAAAACTCCAAAACGTACCTGCGGGCACTACCGCAGTACAAGTGTTTCAGTTTCCAACAGGGTTATCCCAGGCCTACGGGTCGACGAAACATTACTTCGGACCGGGCCCGGCGATACGGGGAGCACAGGGTCCCCCGAGGAGGTCAAAGACTACCCCAACAGGCCCCTCTTCGCCATGCGTAAGAGAAGAGCGAAAAGAATGGAGAACCAGCCCCAAGCACCCCGTACTTGGTATTCCCAGGAGGTCTCCCAACCAAGTACTAACCAAGACCAACCTGCGTAGCAGCCGAGATCTGACGAGATCGGGCGTGTACAGGTTGGCACGGCCGTAAGCCATTACGACAGTGCAGAGTACTATGTACCCACAAGGGTCTCCATAGCGCCTAACCCTGTGACACCCGGACCGACCTGGCATTTCTCCCCCTGGAAATAGCCCAAGTCCCTCAGGGTACCAGAACAGCAGATCTGCATCCCCGGCGGACAACGGGTTTAACTGATCCGGACCAGCGTGACCAGAACCAGTCCCGTGCCCTAACCACGCCGACATGCCAACTCCAGGAGAAGGGGCAGATATGCGTGTTGATCCTCAACATGAAAAGAAGGCACCACCCAGACGTTCGGTGCGAACCGCGCCCGGTGGCCCACCCCCAGGGCGTGAGACCCTTCTACGTATGTTCAGATCCATTCCGTCACCATCCCCCGATATGAACGAGAATCCGTCGACAACCAACATAGGTCGTCGGAAGAGGAAAAACCCCCATCCCAGTTGCTTTATAAAAACACTGTTTTAACCCCAAGCAACCAAGGCGCGCCAGTCAGTTGCTTGATGTTCAACAGAACACCCCGAGCTAGCACTATGTGTGCGTCGGGCATATCCACATCAATAAACAGGCTATTTAGACCTTTCATTGAATCCCCAAAGCGCCCAGGGGAACGACAAGAGGGGTGTGATGCTTCCTAACCCCAACTCTTTTTAATAACAAAGAAAGAAGCATCAACAGCATAAACCCCAAGCTGCACAGCCGGGAGTAAAAACTGTTTACATTTTTACATCCAGTCACCCCTTACTTAGAGGGTTTAGACCGAAATTCCCCAGAAAGCCTTCCCACATGAGTTGTAGTATGAAAAAGACATGTCAACTGTGAGTCACGTGACCAACTGACTCAAGTTTACACATAAAATCGAGCGTAGCAGACCCGTAAGCCCTACGCTCTAACCCGACACTTTAACACCACAGACCTTACGTAAAGATCTAACTCACGGAAGCCGTCATCATAGCAACGTATATGCTATGACGGGGGGAAACCCCGCACACGACTCCTGTTTGTAATAGGAGCTGTGTCAGGACAACCCTCCCCCCCCCCCCCCCCCCCCCTCCCCCGCCAAGTCGTTGAACGGCTCGGCCCTGACTGGCTCAACAGGAAATGAGAAAAAATCCCCTTGACCAATCAAGTGGGAAGGAGGGGTTTATTCAGCACCCCCTCACAAAAAAACCTTTTTATAAATCTAGCCAGCTGCGCGATGTTAGAAGCAGCAGCCAGCGACTGTGTACCAGCGACAAATGACTGGTCACCCCAATATGCCAATCGCCTAGCCGATTTTCCTTGGAGAACCGGCTTGCATAATGGCTCCCACACCACATCCGGACAGAGGAGAGCGGCCATCGGCCTATCAAGCCGTGGCACGCCCTCTCTCATACCTTCGACCAACCCCGCCACCCGCATAACTGGTACGTAGGCGGGGGTAAGTCCCATGATGTGAGACACCACCTGGCCCCAACGAACATAGGCCCCCATTGAGGGGAAAAATGGGTAGACAACGTCCACCCCTCTCACCGGGCGACGCTGCCAGAGATGACCTATGAGATCATCGGGGGCAGGAGCAGGCAATGGCTGCGGCAGCGGCACGCCGTTTGCAGCGGCAGCTACCGCCATGAGCTCGGGGAACAAAGCCTGCAGTTCCCCCTGCTGACCTTCCTCCACCGAACCCGCATCCCTCACATGCAGCAGGCTTCGACCGGTTGAGGAGTCACAGTCTGATGTGGCTGATAGCAGGGCATCCTGTCGATGAGGCCGAGGTGGTTCCCCGACATCCTCGAACAAGGCGCCCCAAGGAGACATTTCTCCCCCCTCCAGTGTTACCTGGACAGGAGGGATACTCGTCTCCACAGGGCCTTCAAACAAGAATCCGTCCGACTCTTCCATGTAATCCTCAGTTTCCATCGGGCATGCAGAGACACCAACGATTCCCCGGAACCAGAGTCGGGATCAGGCCACCGCCGGGGCGGCGGCACCGATGCACCGGCTCCTCGGAGAGGCAAACTACCCATTGGCTGTCTCCTGGGCTGGGCTGGCAACCACGAAAGTGGCAGCAGCCCCGCACCAGCGCGCACGACAGAGGCGGGAATGGAGAACTGCTTGTGAAGAGTGGGTCTACTCTCCGAGGTAGACATTATGACTTAGATTTTCCTTTTTGAATAGTTATGAGAGAAGAAAAAAATAAGCACAATGTAAACACGTCTCAACTTTCTTCAACTAGCAACACGTCAAGTGGGGATCTCCGAAGGCACTTCCTTGTGGTGAAAGCGAAGAAGGAGGCGAGTAGGTGGCCACACACCTGCTTATGAAGGTAAGCTGATGAGGGGTGTGGTCAGATGAATATTGGGATAAAGGTACATTGTGGAATTTTATTCAGTGCACGTGCACAAGCGAGGTACAGTGCGTGAGTGACGCCGAGCGAGAGCCGTTACGATACAGAACATACTATATGAAGGTTGAAATGGAACTTGAAAGGATATTTTAAAAGGAGTCTGTGTTACAAGGGCTTTTAGTTCTATACACATTATGTTTGCGAAAGAGGATCCATTATAGAACATTGTGACATCATAAAACGTTACAACAAATCCTCATACTTATATAATAATAATAATAATAATAATAATAATAATAATAATAATAATAATAATAATAATAATAATAATAATAATAATAATAATAATAATAATAATAATAATAATAATTATCTATATGAATCTAAAGCTATAAATAGACAATATCAGCTGAGCCTTGCAGTGCCTACTGTATACTGATTACTGAAGAAACATTACTTCGGACCGGGCCCGGCGATACGGGGAGCACAGGGTCCCCCGAGGAGGTCAAAGACCACCCCAACAGGCCCCTCTTCGCCATGCGTAAGAGAAGAGCGAAAAGAATGGAGAACCAGCCCCAAGCACCCCGTACTTGGTATTCCCAGGAGGTCTCCCAACCAAGTACTAACCAAGACCAACCTGCGTAGCGGCCGAGATCTGACGAGATCGGGCGTGTACAGGTTGGCACGGCCGTAAGCCATTACGACAGTGCAGAGTACTATGTACCCACAAGGGTCTCCATAGCGCCTAACCCTGTGACACCCGGACCGACCTGGCATTTCTCCCCCTGGAAATAGCCCAAGTCCCTCAGGGTACCAGAACAGCAGATCTGCATCCCCGGCGGACAACGGGTTTAACTGATCCGGACCAGCGTGACCAGAACCAGTCCCGTGCCCTAACCACGCCGACATGCCAACTCCAGGAGAAGGGGCAGATATGCGTGTTGATCCTCAACATGAAAAGAAGGCACCACCCAGACGTTCGGTGCGAACCGCGCCCGGTGGCCCACCCCCAGGGCGTGAGACCCTTCTACGTATGTTCAGATCCATTCCGTAACCATCCCCCGATATGAACGAGAATCCGTCGACAACCAACATAGGTCGTCGGAAGAGGAAAAACCCCCATCCCAGTTGCTTTATAAAAACACTGTTTTAACCCCAAGCAACCAAGGCGCGCCAGTCAGTTGCTTGATGTTCAACAGAACACCCCGAGCTAGCACTATGTGTGCGTCGGGCATATCCACATCAATAAACAGGCTATTTAGACCTTTCATTGAATCCCCAAAGCGCCCAGGGGAACGACAAGAGGGGTGTGATGCTTCCTAACCCCAACTCTTTTTAATAACAAAGAAAGAAGCATCAACAGCATAAACCCCAAGCTGCACAGCCGGGAGTAAAAACTGTTTACATTTTTACATCCAGTCACCCCTTACTTAGAGGGTTTAGACCGAAATTCCCCAGAAAGCCTTCCCACATGAGTCGTAGTATGAAAAAGACATGTCAACTGTGAGTCACGTGACCAACTGACTCAAGTTTACACATAAAATCGAGCGTAGCAGACCCGTAAGCCCTACGCTCTAACCCGACACTTTAACACCACAGACCTTACGTAAAGATCTAACTCACGGAAGCCGTCGTCATAGCAACGTATATGCTATGACGGGGGGAAACCCCGCACACGACTCCTGTTTGTAATAGGAGCTGTGTCAGGACAACCCCCCCCCCCCCCCCCCCCCCACTCCCCCGCCAAGTCGTTGAACGGCTCGGCCCTGACTGGCTCAACAGGAAATGAGAAAAAATCCCCTTGACCAATCAAGTGGGAAGGAGGGGTTTATTCAGCACCCCCTCACAAAAAAACCTTTTTATAAATCTAGCCAGCTGCGCGATGTTAGAAGCAGCAGCCAGCGACTGTGTACCAGCGACAAATGACTGGTCACCCCAATATGCCAATCGCCTAGCCGATTTTCCTTGGAGAACCGGCTTGCATAATGGCTCCCACACCACATCCGGACAGAGGAGAGCGGCCATCGGCCTATCAAGCCGTGGCACGCCCTCTCTCATACCTCGACCAACCCCGCCACCCGCATAACTGGTACGTAGGCGGGGGTAAGTCCCATGATGTGAGACACCACCTGGCCCCAACGAACATAGGCCCCCATTGAGGGGAAAAATGGGTAGACAACGTCCACCCCTCTCACCGGGCAACGCTGCCAGAGATGACCTATGAGATCATCGGGGGCAGGAGCAGGCAATGGCTGCGGCAGCGGCACGCCGTTTGCAGCGGCAGCTACCGCCATGAGCTCGGGGAACAAAGCCTGCAGTTCCCCCTGCTGACCTTCCTCCACCGAACCCGCATCCCTCACATGCAGCAGGCTTCGACCGGTTGAGGAGTCACAGTCTGATGTGGCTGATAGCAGGGCATCCTGTCGATGAGGCCGAGGTGGTTCCCCGACATCCTCGAACAAGGCGCCCCAAGGAGACATTTCTCCCCCCTCCAGTGTTACCTGGACAGGAGGGATACTCGTCTCCACAGGGCCTTCAAACAAGAATCCGTCCGACTCTTCCATGTAATCCTCAGTTTCCATCGGGCATGCAGAGACCAACGCATCCTCGCTGGTCTCCAGCAATTCCCCAAACCCAGGCCGTTCGCGCCTGCAGGACACCATCTTGCGACGTGAACGGGCAGACGTGAAAAGTTTGCGTCGCAAATCCTCCGGAACCAAAGGAACCGGCCGCTCACGAACGGACGATTCCCCGGAACCAGAGTCGGGATCAGGCCACCGCCGGGGCGGCGGCACCGATGCACCGGCTCCTCGGAGAGGCAAACTACCCATCGGCTGTCTCCTGGGCTGGGCTGGCAACCACGAAAGTGGCAGCAGCCCCGCACCAGCGCACACGACAGAGGCGGGAATGGAGAACTGCTTGTGAAGAGTGGGTCTACTCTCCGAGGTAGACATTATGACTTAGATTTTCCTTTTTGAATAGTTATGAGAGAAGAAAAAAATAAGCACAATGTAAACACGTCTCAACTTTCTTCAACTAGCAACCCGTCAAGTGGGGATCTCCGAAGGCACTTCCTTGTGGTGAAAGCGAAGAAGGAGGCGAGTAGGTGGCCACACACCTGCTTATGAAGGTAAGCTGATGAGGGGTGTGGTCAGATGAATATTGGGATAAAGGTACATTGTGGAATTTTATTCAGTGCACGTGCACAAGCGAGGTACAGTGCGTGAGTGACGCCGAGCGAGAGCCGTTACGATACAGAACATACTATATGAAGGTTGAAATGGAACTTGAAAGGATATTTTAAAAGGAGTCTGTGTTACAAGGGCTTTTAGTTCTATACACATTATGTTTGCGAAAGAGGATCCATTATAGAACATTGTGACATCATAAAACGTTACAACAAATCCTCATACTTATATAATAATAATAATAATAATAATAATAATAATAATAATAATAATAATAATAATAATAATAATAATAATAATAATAATAATAATAATAATAATAATTAAAAGATTATCCACGCAGCGACCATGGCAGCTACTAGTGAAAGTGAGTGGGAGTATATGCTCGGGTAAGGAACATATCCAGTCAAATGTTCTACAAAACGTATTACTTTAAGTGCATGTATTTGCATGTGCAATATGAGCACACAGTCGCTAAGCTATGGATATTATAGTTACATTGTATGGAACTTCATGGGGAAAGCTATGGTACCCATTTTCTAGCAAACCTTTACATCCAGGTGACACAACAAATCCATGGGTTCTTTCTTTGCTGTGAGATCTTTTAATGCATTTAAAAAATATATTATTTACTTCAATTAATTTAAGAAAATACATGTGCCTCTCAAATGTACTCTGGCAGTTTACAATCAAGAACACTGAATTGCAGCTTTAGGATAGAGAGGTGCATGTTCACAAATATGTATTGACCTGTCCTGGAATACAGGAATAACACATCAGCTTTCCCCTTTAAATGGTAAATTCAGGATTTTTAACCCATAGTCCAATTTTCTACTCATGTCATGATGCTGTTTTAGGCTAGAATCTCAGCACAATCCATGCTGCTTAACCAGCTCCCCCTTAGTTAGCCACAAACTAATGTAAAGGTAATGGGGCCACTGTAAAAAGCACTTAAACATACTTGAAAACACAAATCTTTTCTTTGGATTAGGCACCATGGATTAGTTTCCAACATTTATTTGAGGACCTGTACATACTGAGGCATGGTTCCATTACTTTACATTTGTTTTGTAAATAGCGTTCTAACTAACCAGAGCTTCTTTCTAATTAATTATCTATATGAATCTAAAGCTATAAATAGACAATATCAGCTGAGCCTTGCAGTGCCTACTGTATACTGATTACTGAAGAACAGGACTCCATGTCTTCGTGTGGAGGGGTGAAACCTATAGGGAAAACACTGACATCATGACTAATGGCCCCATACACACGGATATTGTTGAAAAGGTAGTATTTTCTCTGCAATCAGGACCGCAGAGAGCTCTCAGGAGAGTTTTAGGTCATGCATCAAGTAATTTCATGTGAGAGTTTTTGCCTTGTTGTGAGGACAGAGAGATTATCCAAAACATTGTTGGTGTGGACAGGATTTCTTCTTTTATATGAAGTTGAGAAGGCGGTGGTGCAAGAAGTACACAGTTCCTTTACTTAAGTAAAATTAGAAATACCCAGATAAATGAGTAATCTGGTAAAAGTAAAAGCCCTCCATTCAAATTATACTTAAATAGAATTAGAGAAGTATTTGCTATTGAATATACTATCTACTACTGGCTCACACACATCAACAGATGCAGGAAAAATCAGGAAAACTGGAAGAAACTGCTGCTCTGCTCGGGCTCAAAATAAACTCATCCAAAACTCTTTCCACTATCCCTCCAATATATCATGATCTAGAGGCTGTTTTTAGCAAACAACATGCTCTCTCCCTGCCACCCCATCGTCTTTACGACTGTGCCATTGACCTGCTTCCAGGAGCCCCGCTCCCCGCTAGTCGCTTGTTCAACCTCTTGCGCCCGGAGAGGGAGTCCATGGAGAAATATGTCCAGAGTCCCTGGCCTCAGGCATTATCACCCCCTCCTCCTTTCCTGTCGGCGCTGGGTTTTCTTTTCGTTTCTAAGAAGGATGCTTCCCTTCGCCCCTGTATTGACTACCGTGGCCTCAACAACATCACGGTCAAGAACAAGTACCCTCTACCGTTGATTAACCCCTGCAAGGTGCCACCATTTTTACAAAGCTGGACCTCAGGAATGCCCATCACCTTGTCCGTATCCGGGAGGGGGACGAATGGAAGACAGCCTTTAAGACGCCGCTCGGTCACTTTGAGTACAAGGTAATGCCCTTTGGGTTGACCAACGCCCCTGCTGTCTTCCAGGCCCTTGTAAATGACGTTCTCTGTGATGTCCTGAACCGCTCTGTTTTTGTGTATTTGGATGACATTTCAATTTTTTCCCCCCGCTCTATGGAAGAGCACGTCCAGCATGTCCGCCGGGTCCTCCAACGCCTGCTGGAGAACAAGTTATTCGTCAAGGCAGAGAAGTGCGAGTTCCACGTCTCCTCCATCGGGTTCCTCGGCTACATAATCGAGGGCAGCCAGATCCGGGCGGACCCAGAGAAGATCAAGGCAGTGCTGGACTGGCCCAGGCCCACCAACGTCAAGCAGCTCCAACGCTTCCTGGGGTTTTCGAACTTCTTTCATCAGGGACTACAGCCGGGTCGCCGCACCCCTCACCCAACTCACTTCGCCCTCCGTGTCCTTCGTCTGGTCCGATAAGGTGGACTCCGCCTTCTCCGAGCTGCGTAGGCGCTTCACCCGGCCGAGGTCAACTACGATATTGGGAACCTGGAGCTCCTGGCGGTCAAGCTGGCCTTGGAAGAATGGAGACACTGGCTGGAGGGTTCCGAGATCCCCTTCCTTGTCTGGACGGACCATAAGAACCTCGCCTACATCCAGATGGCCAAGCGCCTGAACTCCCGCCAGGCTCATTGGGCGCTGTTCTTCGGTCGGTTCAACTTCACCTTGACCTACAGGCCTGGTTCCAAGAACGCTAAGCCAGACGCTCTCTCCCGGCAGTTTGTCCCCGAAGGGGTTCTCTCTCACCCAGACACCATCCTCCCCTCCTCCTGTTTGGTGGCTTCCGCCACCTGGGAGATCCAGTCCGTCCATGAGCCCATCTCCCGTTTCCAAAATGCATTACAGACTGTTTGAAAAAGCTGTTTTGCTATGATAATTGGTAATGAAATATCAAAATAATGTTCAATAAGATGTACTTGTGTTGTGTTTAATAAATTGTTTTATTCAGAACACAAATAATGTTACCAGTACAGTTACCAGTTACCAGTACAGTCACTCAGTAGCTATGTGACATGGCTTGACTCAATCAGTCCAATCTCTACTTCTCCTTCTTCCACCAGTCACTCAGGCAGACCAGCTTGTTCACATTGGCTGGTGACAAACTAGCTCTCTTCTTCTGTACAATATGGCCTGATAAAGAGAACAGTCTCTCGCATGGGACAGTTGAGGCAGGGGTCCCCAAGTACTTCAGGGCAATGTGGGCCAGTTTACCATAGACAGCAGTGTGGTCTGACCACCACTTCAGTGGACACTGATCCAAGCTGGCACTTGGCTCTACCTTGTACCTCTCCACAGCATTGCGCACTGGTGTGTCGTCATCCGACTCCGACGCTGATCCCATCAGTAGAAGGGCTGTTTTCCCATTTAATTAACGTTATTACCGTAAATCCTCTAATAGTGGAGGGTACTCGAATAAAGGACGTGCCTCTTATCCTATAAGCCGGGGGTTTGATACATGGAGACAAATACAGGCCAGCTTCCAATACAAGGTCGCAAAAAAAAGTATATTTTTTATTTTTCGTGCCGTGATATAGAATGAGATAAACTCTTGCCAATGCAAATTAAGTGCTGCCTCCCGCTACACTGACTACATTAACGTTTCCCTCGCGTTGGCGTTAGCTAACGTTGTCATATCTAGATCTGTGGTGTCGGCTGGATGACGTTGGCTTTGTTTTGCAAGCGTTAGTTAACGTTCGCTATCTATATGGCGTTGGCAGGTGGGGCTGGCGTTGTCCAGTTGGCATTACAGATCATGATGGCTATGATAGCGTTAGCTAAAGCTACTGCATGTTACTGTATCAATGCAACTCGATTCGACTGAGGTAGTCAAGAAGGTACCACACGCTAAAACGGCCCCCGGACCCCGCAACCTATAGACAGTTCCAACTTCAGTGTGTGAATTACGTTAATCCACCACAGTTTCACCCTGACAAAGCAAATACTCATGTGATCTGTATATGTTTATGTCTAAATAAAATCAATCAATCAATCACAATTACAATTGGCCAGTTTGTGAAATTAAGGCATGCCTCTTATATAAGCCCCTCTCTAATAAAGGCCTGGTGCTCTATGCAGCTGAGGTAAATACAAGACCCGTCCTATATTTGAGGATTTACGGTAAGCTAACGTTAGCTAGTCGTCGGACATAACGTTAGCTCTGTTTTCCCATTTAATTAACGTTATTAAGCTAACATTAGCTAATCGTCGGACATAACGTTAGCTCCCCAGGCTACTCCGCAGTCAGGACAGAAGAATAGGATAAGGATGTGACATCGGTAAACAAGCCGCAAGCCGGTAAACAAGCCCCCCCCCCCCCCCCCACACACAGTCACACACAGAGTAATTCGACCAGGTATACATCAGCTAATGTAATTGGCTCCCAGACCCAACTTTGAGAATAGATTAATGGCGGTAATTCTTTTATCGCGCGAGAAGAGTCCGCCGTTAAGGCCCGGCCTTAAAAAAAAGTTTAAAAACACATTGGAATTTGTTGCTTATTCAATCATCAAAGCCACCTTGAAATATGTGTAATGCTAAAACAAATCCCGGGGCCTTGTGCACACAGCTGCGTTTTATAAGCTTGAGCAACATTCCTCTATTTTAGTCCAAAATGAGAAACATGACTTGATGCTCATATAGCATAGTGAAAACAAATTGTGTGGGGTCAATGTGTCTCAAGTTAATATCTTACAGGAGAATGAAACTGGCCTTTGTTCAGATATTTCAATACTAATAAGTGAATCCTTATCTGAAAAATTTTCTGTTTTAAATGTCGTTAGTTTTCATTTTGCATTGCAGTTGTTGCCCAGGGTTCACTTCCACTCCAATCTTTGCCAGTGCCTTGGTCAGGGGAACTGACAGGAGTGTACATATCTTTGATGGTGGGAGGAAACTGGAGTACCTGGAGGAAACCCACAAAGACACAGGGAGAACATGCAAACTCCACACAGAAAGTACCTGGATTCCAATCCAATCTCTGTGGGTTCCTTATCAAAACAATAAGAAACACAAAATAAAACGCTTATCAAACCCACTGTGTTTACTGATCAACCATATATACAGAATAAACCATTAAGAGGATATTATAAAAGATGAATGAGATCAAAGAAGCACATATACCTCCCCCAACAATGTTTTTTATCTGGTAAGAAGTGAAGGTAATTTGTACACCATAATCATGAGGGGTCAATGGCTTTACAATGATGTAGCAGAGCATCACTGCACTCTGAGGAGAAGACTGGTACTCATCATCAGGTCCACAGACGGGCCTCCCATCTTTGTCTCCACAAAGTACTGGGGGGTCTATGTGAGACATATTTCCTTTAGAGTGGAAGCAAAATTATATAATGTGAACAAGTATGTTGTGTGCCAGGTTGCTGTGCAGTCATGGTAAAGTGACATGTCAGAGGTGACCGGTGGACCACCACTGATGTCATGTGTCCAGGCAGGCCACAGGTACAAGTCATTTTAACTCCAGCCCATTATTAACCAACCTGTTTCCTTTCCCATGAATCCCTGCACAGCCACAGCCACTTCTAGCCAATAGAGGTTCTATTAATGCGATGTTAATACTAAATAAAGTATCTGGCAACCCAAAATCGGTCCATCCACATGCACACTAGTGCTTAGTAAGCTGTATGCCCCTCATGGTCCGTCCAGCAAGCTGTAAGCCCCTCAAGCCCCGCCCAGCAAGCTGTAAGCCCCGGTTCGGCAGGAATCCCCTATTGGATCTGAGTCTGACAGCCTTCCCAACGGTGGCAAAGGCCACACTCTACTTCGCTGCATCTGTATCAATTACAGTAGTTAAATAGTTTACCACCTAAACTGACCATTCAATCCATAAGCATTCAGTAGCCTAAAGGCTGGACTAAAAGCTAAGCTAAAACACTTACTCAAGCAATAATTAAAGAGAAAGTAATCCAAAAAGTAAGTGTGCTAAATCATTAGATATTTACTGATATTGATATTATTGAATTGGTAATCTATCATTTGTCCAACACTGATGAATGGTTGTTTATTTCAGGTGTTCTATGTGTGACCTAGATATGATGACACCCAAGGCTACGGTCATTAAGGGCTGAGTTATGACCCCATGGGTTCTTTTGAGTTTGTAAAATGATTACTTCTCAGTCTGCACTGGTGCCTGTTAAAGTAAGACATTTTCTATTGGCCATGTGTTAGTAGTAGTCTCTGGATTCATCTTGCCTTTTGTCGTATAATCCTATCAATATCTAAGGTTATTGTACAGTACAATGAGATCGCTATCTGGAAGGAGGAAGGAAGGGTCATAAGTGATAGAATTTGGTCTCCTCATCTGACTTCCAATATAGCCAGCAAGGAATAAACGTGCAGTCCAGACAGGAGAGTTCGAATTCAAACTCATGGATTTATTTGTCTCGGCGGCCCAGAGTGAATAAAAAGGTTGCTTTTCACATACAAGGATTATCAGAATACATTAACATGTCTGTTTTGTACAAAAGATCAACAAGGTTTGCATCTCAAAACCCCAACATGTACATACAACAGTCATTGTTAACATCAATGAAAATAGAGAATCTACTGTAAGCCCCTTTTCATATGAGTAAGCCTGGTTTCTAAGATAAGTACCTTTACATTCTATTCTAACCAACCATTGGGACCATCCAGCTTACTTACATGAAAATCAGCCAACAGCATTCTCTGGGTGGTGCGGGGAGCCACAGACCTGGGGGCGGTCTGGGCTCCTGAACTAACACTGTTTTGCTCTTAAATACTATAATTTCCCACCAATAGTAGCACATTTTAATAATACGTTTGGTCCAATCCGGTTGGTTCTTCTGGAAGGGCGGTCCGCCCCTCCCCCTGGTTTCCTCTGTGGGGGCTGGCTGCCCCCACCTCCTCGATCTCCTGTGTGGGTCTTCTTTCAGTAAACAGAGGGGGGCCGCCGATGGCCCCCGTCGGTGTGGTCTTTTGATGAGTATAGAGGAGGGCGCTTTTGATGACCCCCCTCCTTGGCTGCTCAAGTCTCCTCTAAATGCATCAACATTCCTTCGTGTACCATTATTGACCAGATCATATAACTGTGATAACTAATTCTAAATATCTATATAGATGTTTTTATTTGTTTCTTTATAGAGTTGTCAATCCAATCAAAGCCAATCAAGTATCATGCTTTTTCATTTAACTTTGAACCATGTCCTTATTGATTAATGATCTTTAGTCCTGTCTTATACTTATCAGAGCCAGTTATCTGGTCTCTGCTGTCGGTGCTGACATCTGCTAAAATTTGGGTGTGACTTTTCAGTTCCTTTGTTCTAGTGTTGCTGTTATCTGATGCAACTGTCAACAAGTCTAAGCTGGTCTGCCCTGTTGTTAAACTCAGCTGTCTCTGTAACACCAGTATCAGCTCCTTACTTTAGCACTGAAAATCCATTCTGCTGTTGAAAGGTACACCTGGCATAATATTATGGTTTTCTAATTATTCACACATATTAGTTATAGAATTCAAGGTCAATATTACCACACCTTTAAATACCATATAAAGAGCAGGTGTTTCTAAGAATCTATACCCTAATTTAGCAATAGCTCACAAAAGGCCATGGTATAATATGGTTATTATATCACAGCTGTTTGGTGCAAAGCGGAGATTGAACTGAGCAATTGCTTTTATAAAAAGATCAGCAAGTATGGCAATATAAATACCTGGCAAGGTTTCATAAAATAAACACACAGCAACAAAAGATGCAATCATTTATTTAAAACAAAATCGTTCTTCCGCCAAGCAATGTAGTTCTTCAGACATTTAGCAGAATAGTTGCCAAGCAACACAGAAATGCAGTAGAAATCGGGGCGGCTGGGTGGCGCAGCAGTCTAAGCGCTCGTCACCAACTCGTGAGACACCGGTATGGAATCCGGCTGTCAGCGTTGCCTCCGGCTTGGGCCGGCCGTCATACTGACTCAATTGGGTGTCGATGGGTGGTAATCTGGTCGTTGTAAACAGTGACTCCTACAGGTTGGTCAGGGCGCCTGCACAGCAAGGACAGGAGATGTCGAGGATAGTGTGAGCCTCCCACACGTTACACCTCGCCAATGAGAGTCCGCGCTGGCAGGTGAAAAGAAGTGGCTGGCTGACTCTGCATGTATCGGAGGGGACATGCGATAGATTCTTCAACCCTCCCTATGACCGACCAGTGGGGGGCACATGCGAGCAATGATCAAGACAGGGGAGGGGGGAATTGGCACGACTAAATTGGGATTGGAGAAAAACAGAAAAAGGAGAAAAAGTGGATCAAAAAAAGAAATGCAGTAGAAATCATGTGTTTTCATCTTTTTCAGAAAGCTAAGGTTAGCAGGCCTTATGGTCACTAGCGTTGCATACGATTTGCAAACAGTGAAAACTATCTAACAGTATGTTTAACATAAAGTTTAGCTTTATAAAGGTAGCTATCAAGTCGTCTAATTTACCTCCCAAAAGAAATGAATGCTCACTGATGACAGACGCAGTAAAAAGCATACTAATAATTTAGTTGAGATATATTGCCATTATGTTAGCACTCCTCTTTTCTGCTACAGGGCTGTTTGACTCTGGGCAGGTGCATTTTAATTCTGCAGTGACAGAAGCAAGGATCTTCTCTCGTTGTAGCTGCTGGCTTGTTTTCAGACGTGGAGTGATACTGCATGCATTGTACAAAAGGATTTAGACATCATAGCCGTAGAATAGGTCTGATATACCACGGCTATGAAGCACTTGAACTTGGGCTATTACCATCCTAAACAATGTAGTTACTTAAGGCCAGATAAATTATTAAGTATTTAAGCTATAATTTATTTAAGTATTTACCTATTTGTTACAACTGTAATTGCCCTGTTATATCAACTGTAATTACCATGTTATTACCACTATAATTGCCTTGTAATCCTTGTACAAAATTAATGATAAAAGCAATGTGACAAACCTCATCATCTGCAGGATGGTGCCAGAAACAGGATATGACATCACTGCAGGTAGGTCTCAAAGAATTACCACTCTTAGGGATTTCTATCAGATTGATTGATTGATTGATTGATTGATTGATTGATTGATTGATTGATTGATTGAAAATTGTATTAACAGATTGCAGAATGGGTACAATATAGTACAAGGTACAGAGGTAACAGAGTTGAGAGTCCATACTGCATAGGACATTAAATCTACCTTGAATACTGGAAATCATGTAGCCTAATTAAGATTTGTGAACTTGAGTGGATAGAGACAACTATATTGTGGTGCCAATTACGTTCCAGTCTTTAAATTTGTTCTGGGCTAGCTTCCAGTTTACAACTAACGTTATTCTTAGTATTTGAGCGCATCTAGGTCAGCAAACAACAGGGGATTGTAAACAAATAAGTTTAACATAACATTTGATTATCATTAAATGACAACCATGCCCAACAAGCAGTGGCATTGCACCATATTGGTTGGAAGGCCTATGACGTATCATGAGAATAACTAACACATAAATAAATTAACACCATATCAAGCTGATAATTCTGTTAAATGAACATGTATTTAGAATTAGAAGTAGCCTAGTAGCCTATTTAGAAAAACCAGCTGGTGGCTGTGATAGAGAAGCTAACGAAACTCAAATCTAGTTAGCTAGCTAACTTCAGCCATCTTGGCCTATCTAGCCATGCACAATGCTATTGCTATGCTAATGGACATAGCCTATCAATCTAACAAACTGAAACCGTATGGTGGAAATGGTTTGATCAGAAACTGTAGGCTACATAGTATACTGAACATAATGTTAGTTGTAAACCAGAAGCTAGCAATGTAACAAGTTTCGCAGCCAGAACAGATTTGACACCACATGATTATGGTAATCTCCTTTGGTACAAATGCCAAGAATTTTGTTGTTGTGAAAATCTGCATTGTTTCATTTGTGAACAGTGCATAATGTTAGAATGTTTATCCCAACTGTCACTGGGATGTCGATCCATCATTCTTTCTTTTCATGATTTTATGAATCTGATACCAAAAAACAAACTCATGCATCAAACATTGGTTTTCCACAACAACATTATGAAATGTTCCATGTAATTTGGTGGTGTAGCCTTCTCATATGGTGTACTGGCCAAGTGACCACACTCTCATGAATGTTATAATAGTCATTCTTCAAATTCTGCTGATGAACTCAAACTCAACAACAACAACAACAACAACAACAAGAGGACCAAAACTAAACCTAATGCCCAAGAGTCTGTGATGCCAATAAGAGAGAGCCTTTGCTGAACTTTCAACATCCAAATGAGATGGATAGGGCGCTATCAGGTCTGAACCAGACAATCCCTAAATCTACAAAATTCTCTTATCCTCAGAAAATCCTCCTGGATGAAGCCACAGACGCAGTCACCTTTTCCTTCTCTTTCAGTTCATCGTCTGTGGAGCTGTGCATCTGCAGCTTGGCATCATACAACCGGTGGCAGGACAAACAGTATTTTCCGGCTACAGGAGGCAGTGGTGAAAATGCATGGACACACTTAGAACTGTCTTGGGCATACAGGGAAACACAGCATAGATAATATAGGATAAGATAAGATACGATAGGATAGGATAAGATGTTCCTTTATCAATCCCCTTGGGGAGATTCAGGGGTCATAGAAGCACAGGGAATGGGGGTCGGAGCCGAGGTACAGGCATGGTAATAGAAAACACAAACACACACACACACACACACACACACACACACACACACACAGTCGTCTGGTTATCCGGAGGTTACTGTTTCGATTCCCGCTCCTCCGAGCAGCGTGTCGAAGTGTCCTTGAGCAAGACACTTAACCCCTAACTGCTCCCGATGAGCAGGTTGGCACCTTGCATGGTCTCCTCTGCCGTCAGTGTGTGAGTGAATGGGTCAAATGTGAGGAACAAATTGTAAGAGCTTTGGAATAAAAGCGCTATATAAATGCAGCCATTTACCATATCCAGGTTGAACGACTTGATGTGATAGGCTAACGATATATAAGGTTCATATTTGCATTTAAAACTTGATAAGAAGCTAACGTTAACTTAGCTAGCTAAACGAACTAGCTAAAGTTAGCGAACTAGCTAACGTTAGCGAACTAGCTAACCATTAACTAGCAACCGTCCGCAGTCTTGGCTAGAAAGCCAAAGTTCATATCAAGCTGACAAACTGACATGCAGTGAAAATGGTTGTATTGTATGTCATAAACTCACAATGGCATATTGACGTCAGTGTTGAAGTGCAAATATGAACTTTCTATGTTGTTAGTTTTATCACGTTAACAGATTTTACCCCTGGAATGAGATTGGTCTGTGTCCAGAAACTGTTGAGTATATTTCTAACTATAAGGACTGTTAACATAACAGTCATATGTTGTAACATAGAAAATGTTGAAAAAGATGTCGTCATGCTACATTCAAACGGTCACAGGGGCGTGTCTCTCGTGTCTCTCGTTCTCTCGTATATGTTATGATGAATTGAAAATGGGGGACCCTGATGTAAACAAGACGAAAGTCTTTCTCTGGTCTGCATCCCCTTAACAATTGTATGTATTGAGCTGTACTGTACTGTACCCATTCTGCAATCTGTTAATAAACTTTTCAATCAATCAATCAATCACACACACACACACACAGCACAGCTCTTATGATGTCCTCATTAAATGCACCAGGATCCTCTTCAGGGATTGTTGCTATTGGAGACATGTTCAGGAAATACCCTGTTATCTCCCCTCCCCCGCCGCAGAGACCCTTATCATTACCGCCTCCAACATTCACATGGTGCTCATAATTAAGCGCTAATTAGTGACTTTTTTTTGCCCTCTCTGAAGCAGACTATGCAACCGACTGTGTGTCCATGGGGAACAGTGAAGAACAGAGCATATAGCGCTCCAAACCAACAGTGACATTATGCAACTAATAAGCTAAATTAGGCTCTGTAAACAACAGGACTTGTTCAGATTTTAAAGGCGTAATCCGTAAATGAATGGGTTGCCCCACCACCAAAAACAACAAATACCAATGGAGACAATGTTTTCATTCTCTAGTTCAGGTAAATGTGAGTTTTTAATTGACTGCACAAGGTGTGTTTTCGTTGGTAATGTTTACAATCTCTAAAACAGATCTACATTATATAGATTCAGATTCCAATTTATTGGTCACATCATCCATACTTTCCAGCATAAAGGAGTGAAATGCCTTGTGTCTTGGCTCCTCTGCCTCTAGCACTGGCATCGATAAAGTAGGACAACAAAAGAAGAATAGAAATAGAATAAAAATAGCAGCATAAACAATGATGAAAATAGCTCTAAATTACAATTCAACAATCACAGTGTGGATGTAGTGTGTGCAGAGTAGCAGCAGAACAATAAAGTACCACTGAGTTATCATATAATAATCACAGTATAATAATCACAGTATTGATATAGTGTGTTTAGAGTAGCAGCAGAAACACAATAAAATAGTGCTAAATTATAATACAATAATCACGGTATTGTGACTCAGTATAGTGAATGAGTAGCAGACAGACAGCAGGCCGTTAAGTTATCCATTTAGGAGCCTTACTGCCTGGGGGAAAAACTGTCCCTCAGTACTGTAGATATTTGTGATTGAGGGCAGAGCAGTTCCCAGGCTGTGATGCATCCAGTCTCGGTTGTGTAGAAGGGGCCCCTAAGCATCTGGGGCCCCATGCCGTATCTCCTCAGCCGTGTGGCGGAAGAGGTGTTGTGCCGTCTTGCCGTGTGGAGGAAGAGGTGTTGTGCCGTCTTGCCGTGTGGAGGAAGAGGTGTTGTGCCGTCTTGCCGTGTGGAGGAAGAGGTGTTGTGCCGTCTTGCCGTGTGGAGGAAGAGGTGTTGTGCCGTCTTGCCGTGTGGAGGAAGAGGTGTTGTGCCGTCTTGCCGTGTGGAGGAAGAGGTGTTGTGCCGTCTTGCCGTGTGAACACTGAGGAAGAGGTGTCGTGCCGTCTTGCCGTGTGGAGGAAGAGGTGTTGTGTCGTCTTGCCGTGTGGAGGAAGAGGTGTTGTGTCGTCTTGCCGTGTGAACACTGAGGAAGAGGTGTCGTGCCGTCTTGCCGTGTGAACACTGAGGAGGAAGAGGTGTTGTGCCGTCTTGCTGTGTGAACACTGAGGAGGAAGAGGTGTTGTGCCGTCTTGCTGTGTGAACACTGAGGAGGAAGAGGTGTTGTGCCGTCTTGCCGTGTGAACACTGAGGAGGAAGAGGTGTTGTGCCGTCTTGCCGTGTGAACACTGAGGAGGAAGAGGTGTTGTGCCGTCTTGCCGTGTGAACACTGAGGAGGAAGAGGTGTTGTGCCGTCTTGCCATGTGAACACTGAGCTGCTAATTCTCTCCACAGCAGGCCCATTGATGTTGATGTGGTCCAGCCTCTCTCCCACCCTCCTGTAATCCAGCTCCTTGTTCTCTCGTTGAGAGAGAGGTTATTCACCTGGCACCATAGGTTGTCAACCTCACTCGTGTAAAGGCTGTTTCGTCATTGTTGGTGATTAGGCCTCTCACTGTTGTGTCATCGGTGAACTTAATCACCATGTTGGAGCTGTGTGTGTCTATACAGTCGTGGGTGTACAGGAGATGACTCACAGCACAGTCCTGGGGGGGCTCCGGTGTTGAGGGGCTGAGGTGTTGGGGCCCATCCTCACCACCGGCCGTTGATCTGACAGAAAGTCCAACCGCATAGGTTGGGGTTGAGTCCTAGATTCCTGAGCTTATAAAAGACAGATCTTCCTAAATAATAGTACCATTTTACAATGGGTTAAGAATGTTCCAAACTGTGTATATTCCATTTACAGATCAAATGATTAAAACATTTATATGAACATGGAATATGGTTCTGCTGCTTGTTGCTTAGGCCTTCAGAGAAGGTTAACGTAAGGTTATGTATATAACCAAGTTCTATGAATACTGGTGACGCTCAGCGTCATCTGCACTAACCTCACTTCGTGCACATCACTGAATAAAAATCCACCATGTACCTTTACATACCAGCATCCGTCTGGCCACACCCCTATCCGCTACCTTCATAAGCAGGTGTGTGGTCACCTACTCGCCTCCTTCCCAAACTTTCACTACAAGGCGAGGTCAAGGGCCGCAGTGGCGTCCCGACGCTGAGCGTCACCAGTATTCATAGAACTTGGTTATATACATAACCTTACGTTCTATATCATACTGGCTCCACTCAGCGTCATCTGCACTACAGGAGCTGAGCGGGAGCCAGAAGCTCGACAAATGTACCCCGCTGAGGCCCCCCACAACCATCAGACCGGAGAGGACAGAGCCCCCCGACCCTCCCTAATGGAGGATACCCTCCCTATTGGAGGATGGGAGGGAGACGGATCTGACCGTGCGAAGAGAAACTTGAGCAACTCAACGCACAGGGTGAGCAGACCGTGGCTTGACCCCACGACTACGCACACGCACAACCCGCATGCCACCAGGGAACGAACGGAAGGAACAACCCTCGTTACTGCCCCCAAAATCACGGGGTCAAGAGCAAACTCAACCCTGTGGCAAGGCCGTAGCAGCGGAGCGCGAAGGAAGACCCAGACCCACTGAAGGGACTGGATCCCCCGGAAAAAGGGGGCCCGGAGAGGTCAATGACGCCAAAGCATCAAGACCTCACCAGGCGGTCACTTAGTGACACCGCTCCCCCCACATCGCCAGCATATTCGGACAGGGCCCCTCCAAGAGTGGGCCATCCCCTACACTAGTACGCCGCCTGGCACACTGACCCTGCAACACAGGCAGTCAGCATGGCCGTAACTTGAAGCACTCAAAAGGCTATACTACAGCGGAAGCAGGCAGCGCACCGGGGAGACGACCCCAGAGGGGTCGATCCCTAAAACCAGGCAGCAGGCGTTAGACCCGAGCCTGGAGCACTGCGGACGAGATGCTGGCATTGTTGCGCACCATGACAAAGCCTCCACCAAAAAAAACCCACCCAGAGGGGTCGAGGCAGAGAAGGCTGACACGATTGGCAGACGTAATGAACGTGCAGGGGCACACTCAACCGGGTAACCCGGGAGTTGACTCTGCTCCAACACACCAGGGAATCAACCACCCTCTTGGTACCACATGCAGTGGTTGTTCCTATAACCCCTCAAGAAAAAACTCCAAAACACACCTGCGGGTATACACTGGCTATACCGCAGTACAAGTGTTTCAGTTTTCAAAAAGGGTTATTCCAGGCCTACGGGTCAACGAAACATTACTTCGGACCTGGCCCGGCGGCTCGGGAAGCACACAGGGTCACCAGAGGAGGTCCAAAAGACCACCCCAACAGCCCCCTCTTCGCCATGCGTGAGAGAGGAGCGAAAAGAAAGGAGAACCAGCCCCTTCATGATAGTGCCAGGTACAACATGTACCCAACAAAGGGTCTCCATAACGCCCAACCCTGTGACACCCGGGCCGACCCGGCATTTTTTCCCCCGAAAAAAGCACAAGTCCCTCAGGGTACCAGAACAGCAGATCTGCGTCCCCGGCGGACAACCGGTTAACTGCCCTGGACCAGTCCCATGCCCTAACCACGCCGACATCCCCACTCCAAGAGAGGGGGTAGGTATGCGTGTCGATCTAAAACATGAAAAGAGGGCGCCACCCAGACGGTTCCATTCGTACCGCGCTCAGTGGCCCACCCCAAGGGCATGAGACCCCTCTACCTATGTTCTGATATATTCCGTTAACATCCCCCAGATATGAACGAGAATCCGTCGAGACCCAGTAACAGGAAGAGAAAAAAAACCCATCCCAGTTGCCCTATAAAAACGCTGTTTTAATAACGAGCAACCAAGGCGTACTAGCCTCCTGCGTGATTCTTATCAGAAAACACCCCGAGCCAGCACTATGTACACGTCGAAACCCAAACACATCAATGGATAGTCTAACCAGACACCAGACATTGGTCCTTCAAGTTGCCTGGGAGAACGACAAGGAGTTGTCGTGCTTCATATTCTTCACTCTTTTTATTATTAAAAAGAAAGAAACACCGACTGACATGAATCCCACGTGACACGGCCGAGGGTAATTTTTTTTTACATTCTTACATCCCGCCACCCTCACCACAGAGAGGAGACGGGAATCCTCAGAGAGACTTCCCACGTGAGCCACAGATTGAAAAGTCACGGTAACATTGAGTCATGTGACCAACAGACTCAAGTCACACGTATATCGAGCGTAGTAGAACAGTAAGTTCCTACGCTCTGCCCCGACAACTTGACAATGACAGACCCTACATACGGGTCTGAAAAACCCCAAGGAGACCTCTCACCCCCCTCCAGTGTTACCTGGATGGGCGGCGGACATGTCTCCACCGGGCGTCGAACAAGAACCCGTCCACTTCTACCATGTAGTCCTCTGTTTCCATTGGCCATGGAGAATCAGACGCATCTTCATCCGGCTCCAGCAACTCACCAAAACCAGGCCGTTCGCGTCTACAAGCCACCATCTTGCGACGGGAGCGAGCCGACGCAAAAAGTTTGCGTCTCAAATCCTCCGCCACCAGAGGAGCCGGCCGCCCAACAGCGGACGACTCTCCGGAGGCAAAGGAACCAGAGCCGGAACCAGGCCATCGCACAGGAGACGGCGCTGGTGCACCAGCTCCTTGGAGAGGCAAACTATCTATCGGACGCCTACCGGGCGCGGCTGCCGACCACGAAAGAGGCCTCAACCCCGCTCCAAGACGCACGACAGAGGAGGCAATGGAGAACCGCTGGTGAAGGGTGACGTTGCTAGCGCGACCCTCCGAGGTAAACATTATGACTTAGCTTTTTTCTTTTAAAATTTATGAGAGAAAGAAAAAAGCAAGAAAAAATGTAAACACGTAACTCAACTTTCTTCAGCTAACAACCTCGTCAAGTGGGGTATACAACAGGCACTTCCTTGTGGTGAAAGTGAAGAAGGAGGCGAGTAGGTGACCACACACCTGCTTATGAAGGTAGCGGATAGGGGTGTGGCCAGACGGATGCTGGTATGTAAAGGTACATTGTGGATTTTTATTCAGTGCTGTGCACGAAGTGAGGTTAGTGCAGATGACGCTGAGCGGAGCCAGTATAATATAGAACCATTATTATGGCCCTAAATACGCAGTTTGCAGTTGATTTGGAGGTACTAATATTTATTGTTTTCATCTTGCAGTAATAACAATAATACTCGAATACCTCACAAAGGCTACTTATATTTCACAAATGGAGGGTTTTCGTACTCCAGGATCTCATAACTACAGTCAGTTGTTTTAAATGGAATTAAGATAAGATACAGTCTGTTATTCTGCGGTCTTATCAACCAACCAAATCGCTTAGGAACTGCCTGTAATTAACAGCTGGTCCTCTGCGCTCACTGACAGCTGTGGTCACTACTGATCTTAATTTGTTAGTAGTCAAGGGAGCGCTTTGCCTCGATAAAATTGTGCAGGCTTTTCTGCAGTGCGACCTTATCTTCAATTCAGAATACCATCAGTCGAGGAGAGAGTGACTTTGACAAAATCCTCTGTGGAAGCCATTTGATTTACCATGGGGAACACAAACTTGGCAGAAGTTGATTAGAAAGTTTGTGACTGAGACAAAAACAATCTAGTCTGTAATATATTTTTATCTTCCAAATGCGTAGGGTGTCGAGTCTGAGGGAATTCTGGTTCCAAATCACTGCCTCCAAATATGCTCGCGCAAAGACCTCATTTTCAGTTTCTGATTAGAGTAGTGTTGACAGAAGCATTATCACACTATGAAGAGGCAGAACTGAGCTCCTTGTCTTGGGAGCGAAAATTGGACGTTTCAGGTTGTTTGGACATCGAACAATACACCACCCATGAGCTACTTTGTTGATCATGAGTGGTCAAATTCACCACAGCTTCACCACAGCTTCACTTCACCACAGCTTCACCACAGCTTCACTTCACCACAGGTTCACCACAGCTTCACCACAGTGAGCTCAAAGTTGTATCACAGAATCACAACATTCTGACATAATGATTTCTATAACAAAAATGTATAAACATGCAGCGTGTGTTTAGTTAGGACAGCTGAAACCGACTAAAGACGCACTTCTTCAACCATTATCTGAAAAAAAAATTTTAAATAAAAAAATCTAACCCTAACTAACCTTACTGTCATGCACTTGTCCTAATAAACTAACCTACACTGTAGCACGCAACACTTTGATGAACATTGTTGTAGCTAAGGGGCTACACAACCGATATGTTAGATTAAACCACTGCTAAAGAATATGTTAATGGCCAGACAGTATAAGTACACAAAATGGCAGACACTCGGCGCGGGGACAGTGATACAAGTTAAACAAGCATTTTAATAGTCATAGCAACATACATATTATATATCACGGTTCTCTTTTAATAATAGAATGTCAGTGCAACAAAGTCAGAGGTAACGATAGTTCCTATACTACGGATACTCGACCGGTGGAACTCTGAATGGAGTGAGACGAAGCGAGGCGGCACAGGGAAAAGCAAGATGGTGGCTGGAGACGGTGGTTCTCTCTAGAGCTCCGGCTCCAGAGAAACTGTAGACTGGTGGGATAATCCTGTCGTCGCTGGGAGAAGGGGTCTCGTACGGACCGGTCTTTGTATTCCTAGCGCCCGATGGCAGGGTTAATAGCTATTAATCCAAAAGCCTGTTGGCATAGATGATAGCTAGTTAGCTCCGTCTGTACTTGAAGCTAACCCGCAGGCGGTCTCCAATGAGTAGTTATGTCCAGAACGTCGCTGGGTTTAACTATAAGTCTCTCCACGTTACTTCGCTTACACAAGTCACTATACTGTGCCAATAATGGCTCGACAATATTATAGTGGTATCTAATTAGCCATACGGCTCTCTATAACGATACACTGCTCTCGGTCTGTGCACAACTGCACCAGACGTCTTCTCTCTCACTCTGTTAGTTTTCCTGTTTATGCTGCTGCTGCACGTCTTCTTCACACACACTCTATATTAGTTCCCTGTGGACTCAGCCTGTTCACCTGTACAGATCAATGCGCTCTCTCGATTGTCCGGGCATGTCTGAACATGTTCTGAAACATGTCTAGAGGGGGCGCGCGCCTGGCACCTACGGCGTTAAGAATGGGAAATATACAATAAGGCGAATGATAAGTACTGTTAGGCAAACAGATGACGTAAAGATATATATCTTATATATATAAACAATATATAAGTTATACAAAATAATAAACGCAGACTTTCAGTGTTAATCTGGACCTTCAGAACAATTGTTACTCAGCTGATAAGAGTTGTAAGTCGCTTTGGATAAAAGTGTCAGCTAAATGACTAAATGCATAGTTTCACACATGTAAGGCTTGAGAACATGCCTAAACTGTAATCTATGTATGTATGCATGATGCATGTATGTACAGTATCATGTATGTTTTCATGCATGTAATACAGTAATGAATATAAGTGCATCGTAGACTAGTTGCATTTGTGATGAGAATATGACATACATATGCTGATTGGTTGTTCTAGCCTCGTTGTTCCATTCATATTCTGTGCTCAAAGACATGCTCAAAGTAAAAAGTTTGTACTAACACATTTTTACAAAAATCCTCCTCCGGATTCGTGAACGCATGAAACGGTCTCCGTAAGTGAGCAGAATCATCGCAGCTGGGTTCCCATGTGTGACGTGTTTTCTGGACTCTTTTTGTATCACAATGTTGTTGTTATAAATGTATAGATGTAGCAGTACTGTATGTCATGTATGTCATATATGTCCTGATGAATTGAAAATGGGGGACCCTGATGTAAACAAGACGAAAGTCTTTCTCTGGTCTGCATCCCCTTAACAATTGTGTGTATTGAGCTGTACTGTATTGTACCCATTCTGCAATCTGTTAATAAAGTTTTCAATCAATCAATCAAACGTACCCTGATAATAATTCCCTTTTGTGTTTCCCCCCTCCTCTGGTGCCGCCCCGAGTGTGCTGATTACCCGATGATGACGGCAGTTGAGGGCAATCACTCATTAAGGGGCGGGTGGATAAAACCTGAGAGCCTGCAACCACTCATGCCCCTTTGCCATTGCCACTATTGTGTGGACTGGATGTTGTGTTGGCCATTGCCACTATTGAGTGGATTGGATTACTGTGTTGGCCTTAGCCCAACTGTTTTGGGACTGTGTGAACAGAGACAAGACCAAGACAAACTAGGACAGAGACAAGTCCAAGTAGCCTGCTTGTGTTGTTTTGTTGTACTGGTTGGTTTACCAGGTTTGTACCACATGAGTGTGGTTGTGTCCTGTCCTGTGACACTTTGGTTACTTGTATTTGTTAGTGTTTACCCCTTTACCTAGTGTTGTTTGTCATTATTGAATATCCCTGTTTTGTTCTCCCTTACATAATCCCTGTTTTTGTGTGTTTGTGGGTTTCATTTCCCTTTGTGTTAAATAAGTATCATTTACTTTTGGTAAACGTCGTTATTATTTCCTCCTACCGGGACCTGTGCTAAATGCACTCACTGAACGGGTTGGAGGTTCACAAACAACCCGGTTCAGGTACATTTATATTATTTATAGACCTTTGTATGAATGAAAAACGTCACTCATTCTTAAACTGGAAGCGCATTCTCGTACACCTTCAGTTGCATACAGAAACGCCCCGCCAGCTCCTTATAAGGAGAGGCTATCCATTGCGTCTGCTTCGTGTTGACCCTTATGTGGGAAATATCCAACAGGTAGCGTGGAAGCGATTTATAACCGATTTAGATTAGATTAGATTCAAATGTATTGTCATTATACAGCACAAGTACAATACAACATCCAACCAGAGGGCAGCCTCAGGGCAGCTCTGGCTGCAATTGTAGCTTACCACCACCGGTATGACTGTGTATGAACGAATAATGGACTCTGTGAAGCGCTCTGGGTCTCATGAAGAGCGCTATATAAATCCAAGTCATTATTAGAGTGCAAATGTAACAGTAAAGTGCAGTAGTAACATACAATGCACAGTTATATAGCGTACTTGCATCGCGTCCAGCTCTTAAGCCATACCGAGATATACCTCATCTCATGTACCTATTGTACTCCATCAACGAAAAAAACAAATACACCCACCACCTGCCAGGCCCCGCCCCTATAGTGGCGTACTATAAAGTACTAGGCGTGGTCACCACTCACTCTTCCTCTATTTTCGTTTCCATCATAGCGGCTGCAAGTCACCCTATGTAACTAGTGCTATGAAAAGATTAGAGAAATTGCGTAATGTTGAATGCTTACCGGAGGTTTGCTTATCCCTGGAATCTTCGGGGCATGTTTCAGCGACACGTCGGGCCTATTCTGATGTTTCCTCGTCTTGTGGCAGCAGATCGAGGCGCAGCGTGCAAGGTTTGGCTATCGAGCCGGCTTGTACACAGGTAGGCCCTGTGTCATCAGGCATTGATGTTGGTGTTAGTAATGCTGTGAAGTATGTGTCGGCGCCAGGGGCGGGATGGCTTGGTGAACGTTCCCCTGAAGTGGACGGGTTCCGGGCGATCCTGGAGCATGCTGCTAACACTAATGCTACTGCTAATGCTAATGCTGAAATGGGTCGTTGTTCTAATATTCCCCGCCGTGGGATGTTGCCGCTTTTCCCTCCTCTTGCCCGGTTCATTAATGAAGGTCAGTCGGTAGCTAATGTGGGGGGTTTTGCTGAGTCCTATTTACCCTTTTTACGGGTAAAAGGGTTGACAACAGGGTGCAGGCCGGGTGTACCGTGGCTAAGTAGCCAGGTAGCTTTGATCCTGTGCCCCGGCGGGGATGAACGATGTCCCACCCGGCCGATGCTTGAGAGCGAATCGGCTCGGAGGGTGGCAGTATGGACGGAGGAGTGTTATACTGCTGCAGGATGGTATTTAGCGGCGGCCAGTGTTATGGCTCAGCTGACTATTTTCCTGTCCACATTGGCGTCGGTAGTGGGGCTACGGGACCAGCCGACACTGTAAACATGTTGCATGTTTGTGGTGTTATAGAGATCTTGACTCAGTCGCAAGCTATAGCTGCGGGGAGGATTAGGATGCTATCAACGTTTGTTAATAGGCATATCTGGTGGAAGAAGATAGATTGTCTCTCATCACAACTCCTTTTTCCACAGAAGGACTTTTTGGTCGTTCTGTGGAGGCGCAGGCGGTTGTTGATCTGGGTCCCACACCGCCTCACGCTATGCAGCCAGAGGTTGGAGCACGGCCTCGTCAACGACTGTGGCGAGGCCCTCGACAGGCGGCCATGTTTCCCCCGCCAGTGGTACCCTGGGCGGAGAGTCAACAGGGATCCACAAGGCCGACAGCCTTGGCGGCCGAGGGATCGGCCATTTTGGGTGTATTTGGCTTGGAACAAACAAGCCGTCATCATTCTGCCGCGAGCAGCCCGCTCCCCGTTCAATCCTCTCTCCGTTACCCACGGAAGCGGGGCTCTGATCGTTTTCCTTTGGCTGCGGGCCGCAAACCTTCTTTGAAGCGCATGCGGCCCCACTTTTCGCTTCTCATGGGGACAGGGGCTGACACCCAGTTGATGGCTGAGCCTGGGTCTGTCCGTGAGAATGTTGTGCTGTCACGTGGCTCCTGCACCACACGTTGTGTGATGGGTGAGCCTGGTGTTACGGCTGCCACTATTTACAGCATGCGCTAGAGGGGTGTTCAGGGGGGGGGGTGTGTGTCAACCAGTTTGATGGCAGCTTCTCCCGTATCAAACCGGCCCTTTCTGTCGGGGTCCCCCCTTGAGTGCGTCGCACAGCGGGAGGGACCGGGCCACCTATCTACTGTTCCTTGCGGCCCAGCGTCAGTTGACGGCGGGTGCGCTGTGGGATTATTTTCACATATGGCGACAAGAATGCCGTTTGGAGGGGTGGATAGAGAGAACGTTGAGGGAGGGGCTTGTTTTGCAGTTCGCACAACCCCACCCTCCGTTTTCAGGTTTGGTGCAGACCCTATTGTCAGGGTCAGAAGCAGTGACAGCCCTGGCCGACGAGATTTGATCTCTGTTGGCGAAGCAGGCTATAGTCGTGGTCCCGAGAGAGGACGCGATGTCAGGCGTCTACTCCCGTTATTTTCTGGTGCCGAAAAAAACGGGAGGGGTCAGACCTATACTGGATCTGTCCGCGTTCAATCGTCTGATTGTAGCGAGACCATTCAGAATGTTGACCGTCAAACTCCTGCTGCTTGCTGTCAGAAGGGGAGACTGGTTCACCTCCATAGACCTGAAAGATGCGTATTTTCACATCCCGATTTTCCCTCCTCACAGGAAGTTCCTACGGTTCCTGTTTCAGGGCGTAGCGTACGAGTACCAGAGGTTGCCGTTCGGCTATTCTCTGGCTCCCCGCACATTCACCAAGTGCGTAGCGACTGCGCTGGAGCCTCTACGTCATCGGGGAATACGGATTCTATTCTATCTTGACGACATTCTACTCCTCAGCCGGTCGGAGGAGGTTGCCAGGTCTCATACCAGGCTGGTGGTGGAATTCCTCACCAGGCTGGGTTTTGCTGTGAACTGGAAGAAGAGTACGCCTCTTCCCAGTCAACAGGTGGAGTACTTGGGCTTGACGTTGAGGTCAAGGCCCATAATTGTAACCCTCTCGGAGCAACGGAGGGTGTCTATCCTACACACGCTCAGGGGTTTCCGTCTGGGAGGGACGGTCACGGCGCTGCAAGTGATGCGCCTGCTCGGTATGATGGCATCTGCTCACACAGTGGTTCCTCTTGGCCTCCTCTTCATGAGGAGGATACAGAGGTGGTTCTTCAGTATGGGAATAGATCCGGTGAGGGACAAATGGAAACGGTTGACGGTTCCTTTGTCAATATGGGGAGATCTCGCCCATTGGAGGAGGCTGGGTATCCTCACCATTGGGGTCCCCATGGGCAGCGGGCGCTCACACGTCACGGTCTTCACCGACGCTTCTCTCACGGGTTGGGGAGGGACGTGTCGGACCAACGCAGTGGGGGGCAGCTGGACGAAGGTCCATGCTGGCCCGTCTACCCTGCACATCAATGTGTTGGAATTGAAGGCGGTCCTCCTGGTCCTCAAACGGTTCGACCACCTGGTGGTAGGCGAGCACGTTCTGGTCAGAACGGACAGTATGACGGCAGCGGCGTATATCAACAGGCAGGGTGGGACTCTATCCATCCGCCTGCACCGGGCGGCAGTCGAACTCTGGCTATGGGCATCTCGCAGGCTGCGCAGTCTGAGGGCGCTCCACATCCCTGGTATGGAGAATGTGGGCGCAGATGTGATGTCTCAGGGCGGTCCTCGTCACGACGAGTGGGAACTGCGCCACGATATAGTCAGGCAGATCTGGGATCGCTTCGGGGAGGCTTCAGTGGATCTGTTTGCGAGCCGACGCTCTCACAAGTGCCCCTTGTGGTTCTCGGTCAGTCGGTCAGATCATCCCCCCTTGGGGGTGGATGCCTTCTCGATCTTTCCATGGCCGCCCGGCCTTCTGTACGCCTTTCCTCCTCTACGGCTGTTGAGTCAGCTGTTGGAGCGGATACGGAGGGAGCGCAGGACGGTGATCCTGGTCGCGCCGGACCGGGGCACGGCAGTGTGGTTCCCGGTCTTGATCCAGCTACTGGTCGCTCCACCATGGGTTATTCCTTGGTCGGCGACGGCCCTCTCTCAAGCACACGGGTCGCTGTTTCAGTACCCGGTGTTTGGCCAACGTCTGATGGTGTGGCTGGTGAGAGGGTAAGTCTGGAGAGGATGGACCCTTCTGTGGTTGATACCATCCGGAATGCGCATGCTCCCTCCACTGTCGCGCTTTACGCGGGCAGATGGCGTATGTTCCAAGAGTGGTGTAAGGCGGGGAGCCGGGACCCAGTCTCCTGCGCCCTGGATGCTGTCCTGGGTTACCTCCAGTCTCTCCTTGATAGACTGTCGGCTTCGACGGTGAGGGTATATGCAGCAGCTATATCCTCCTATCATGAAGGGTTTGGGGGTGATGTTTTGTTCAGCCACCCTCTTGTGAAGCATTTCCTGCTTGGCGTTCAACGCGTTAAGCCGGTACAACGCTCTTTGGCTCCGAGTTGGGATCTTCAATTGGTCCTCGGTCGGTTATCCTTGGCCCCGTTTGAGCGCCGTTGGGACAGCTGTCGTTCAAGGCCACGTTCTTGCTGGCCGATACACCTCCGCTAAACGCGTGGGTGAGCTCTGTGCTCTTTCAGTACGACCAGAGTGCCTGTCTTTTTGTTCCGATTGTGGTGCCACTCTGCGGCCTAATCCTGCCTTCGTGCCTAAAAATATCCGGAGTTCCTTCCGCTCCAGGGATATTGTGGTTCAGGCGTTTCATCCGCCTCCTCGCGCTAGTGAGTTGGAGGCGGGCCTTCACCTGTCATGTCCGGTCCGTGCTTTGGGGATTACCTCAGCCGTACTCAGGGCCTCAGGGCTACCGATCAGCTTTTTGTCTGTCACGGTGGTTCTCGTGCCGGTAAGGCACTATCGAAACAGCGCCTGTCCCATTGGTTGTGCGAGGGCATTGCCCTCTGCTACACGTTGGCTGGGCTGGATCCCCCTGGGGGCGTCAGGGCGCACTCCACTCGTGGGGTGGCGGCCTCTGCCGCTCTGCTGGGTGGGGCCTCGGTGGAGGACATCTGTGCTGCAGCTTCATGATCCTCCCCGGGTCCCTTCGTAAGGTTTTACCTCATGGACATGACCGGGGGTTCTGTCTCCCAGGCGGTTCTGGGGTCTGTGGCCTCTCCTGCTTCCCGTCCTTTGGTGGGGTAGCAGGGGTGTGTGGGTATGGGCCACAGTGTTGAAGGATTTGGGGTGCTTTTTCAATGTATGTGATGTATAGATTGGGGAGAGATGACCACAGCTAAAACGGTGGTAACGAAATGTGCATGGTTCGCTTTAGAAAACGGTGATAGAAGAAGAGGCAGTAGCCAGCACTGCAGAATGTTTAGCAGCCAGCCCAATGTTTTGCATTCCTTGCAGGAACAAACTGATAAGAGTGTACTGTAGACCCAGAGCGAGGGAGAGGGGTTTATTTTAATCCAACAGTGAATGAAACGTTTAATGTGTGAAAGGTTAGCAGTTGTCATGACAACACGTCGCATGACAACCAGAAGGCGGGGCCGTCGTTGCGACGACCAACATCTATGAGTCGAACGGTGTTTCCGGGTGTAAGGCAGACGAGAATCTGACCAAGAGCGAGTAGGACTGAGATCACACAGACACTCTCTCCTCTCATAGAGAGAGAGGGGGGGGGGGGGGAAATGCCACATCACCAGTAGCTTCGGCTACCACGAGGATGGTCATGGCTAACGAACAGGCCTGACCACTATTGGACTGAATAACAAAAGGACGATAGACGGACACACCGAAAGATCATTAGAATAGACTCTTCAAGGACGATACAATTTGATAACATCTGATAACATCTGATTATGAGGTTCTGTTTATAGCAATAAAACAACGCTTTTCCTCATAAGGTATCTCACGGTGTCGAAGTGTCGAATTCTTACGGAGGTGGAGAATTAGGATGGTTTATGGATTGCACTAACGGGGGAGATAAGGATCTTATCTACCAGTATCGGAGACGTCAGGACCATTAAAATGACACAACGCAGAGGAATTGGATGGAGGGCCAAACAGACGAAGACGTGATACTGGCCAGTTTGATCAGGATCTTACAGTTGATGCCGTTTGGACCCGGATTATTGCTTGCTTTGAAGTTGCTTGAAAGGAAGAGACTGTGTGCAGTGCCGAGGCGTGAAGGGGTAGCCATGGACGCGAGCCCAGCAAGCGAGCCGAGCAAGGCCGGAGAGATAAACAGCGCCATGGACCCAGCGAGCGAGCCGAGCAAGGCCGGAGAGATAAACAGCGCCATGGACCAGAACAACTGACGGTGAAAAGATAAAAGTCTGGAGAGGGCCGACGGCGGTGGAGATGAGCCTCAACCAAGATGACCGACAGGGCGGAGATGACCGACGGGGCGGAGACGGCCAACGGGGCGGAGACGGCCGACGAGACGGAGTCCAGCGGTCGCAGGCGGTGTTGCCCAGGGGAGAACGAGGCGGACATCGGAGGGGGTTTCCCTGCGGAGACGCTGTTTAGAGAGCGTTTTGAAACAACAGAGCACGGGCGGTGAATCATGGACAAAACAGGGACTTCCTTTCAGAGTCAATCAGGAGATCGAGAGACGAGACAACAGCGAGAAGTCCGGTGTTCATTGATAGGAGTATGAGATATAAATGGAGGATTCATATAGAAGATATATGTATAGAAGGATATATATATAGAAGGTTGATAAGAGGGAAAACAGTGAAACAACAGGATAGAATTATTGGGAGCAGACAGAGGAGCTCCAATTGTGATGAGTCGTTGGATGTTGTTGGTTTTGGTGGTCGGTTTCGGTTCCCTTTGTGCACGAAGGGGGGCGCAAACAGACATCAGGCAGCAAGATCACTGGGTTGACCGTGGGCCGTCTTCGTTTCTTGTGCACGAGAGATGGGGTTGGTTTGCTTCAACTACAGGCTATTTTTGGCATAATTAATTAAAAAAACAAATAATGATTTATGATTCTGAAGGTTGATTAAGAATCAAAGGGGGGAATGAAGGATTTGGGGTGCTTTTTCAATGTATGTGATGTATAGATTGGGGAGAGATGACCACAGCTAAAACGGTGGTAACGAAATGTGCATGGTTCGCTTTAGAAAACGGTGATAGAAGAAGAGGCAGTAGCCAGCACTGCAGAATGTTTAGCAGCCAGCCCAATGTTTTGCATTCCTTGCAGGAACAAACTGATAAGAGTGTACTGTAGACCCAGAGCGAGGGAGAGGGGTTTATTTTAATGCAACAGTGAATGAAACGTTTAATGTGTGAAAGGTTAGCAGTTGTCATGACAACACGTCGCATGACAACCAGAAGGCGGGGCCGTCGTTGCGACGACGAACATCTATGAGTCGAACGGTGTTTCCGGGTGTAAGGCAGACGAGAATCTGACCAAGAGCGAGTAGGACTGAGATCACACAGACACTCTCTCCTCTCATAGAGAGAGAGGGGGGGGGGGGGGGGGGGGAATGCCACATCACCAGTAGCTTCGGCTACCACGAGGATGGTCATGGCTAACGAACAGGCCTGACCACTATTGGACTGAATAACAAAAGGACGATAGACGGACACACCGAAAGATCATTAGAATAGACTCTTCAAAGGGCGGTTAGGTGGCCGAGCGGAGATTGCGTTCGTCACCAGCCCCGGAGCTGAGCTGGATTTGCCTGTTCGAATCCAGCTCACAGCTCCGGGGTTGTCACCAGCTTGGCTGGCCGTCTGCACTGATACAATTGGCTGTATCAGAGGGTGGGAGAAGCTGGCGGGGTGGGTCCGGGTCGTTGTAAACAGCGACTCCTACAGTTCGGTCGGGGCGCCTGCTAAGCGCGGATTGGACGTGAGGGGAATAGTGTGGTCCTCCCACACGCTACGCCCTCTCAATGAGAATCCGCGCTGCCAGGTGAAAAGAAGCGGTGATTGGCTGGACGTGTGTTGGAGGAAGCACGTGGTAGCCTCCACTCTCCCAGATGATCTGACTGTGGGGGGTAAGTGCGCAGCGACCAGGAAGGGACTGGGAATTGGCATACGACTAACATTGGGATGGGAGAAAATCGGCGGAAAATGGAGGGGGAAAAAGACCAAAAAAAAAAAAATATATAAAAATAGACTCTTCAAGGACGATACAATTTGATAACATCTGATAACATCTGATTATGAGGTTCTGTTTATAGCAATAAAACAACGCTTTTCCTCATAAGGTATCTCACGGTGTCGAAGTGTCGGATTCTTACGGAGGTGGAGAATTAGGATAGTTTATGGATTGCACTAACGGGGGAGATAAGGATCTTATCAACCAGTATCGGAGACGTCAGGACCATTAAAATGACACAACGCAGAGGAATTGGATGGAGAGCCAAACAGACGAAGACATGATACTGGCCAGTTTGATCAGGATCTAGCAGGGGTGTGTGGGTATAGGCCACAGTGTGTTGGGTCACACGTGGTTCCGCCTTTGCTGTGTGTTCAAGGGGTTCTAGTTCCCTCATGTTCGCACTCGGGTAGAGTTGACTGCGCCCCCTCTTCATTAGGAAGGATGGGGTGACGGGACTCCCCTTTCCCCTTGATGTGGGCTTACGGGTCCTCAGGGGGTGCATCTGTCGGGCCTCGCGTCCGCTCTACCCCATATCTCGGTATGGCTTAAGAGCGGGACGCGATGCAAGTACGCTATATAACGACAGGTTATGTATATAACCTAGTTATATGAGTACTGGCTAAGCGTCCCGCTCTTAGCGTGCCCTGAGTTCCCTTGGGGAATCTTTTCCTGGAAACGTTTTTTTCCGAGGAAGAGTGAGTGGTGACCACGCCTAGTACTTTATAGTACGCCACTATAGGGGCGGGGCCTGGCAGGTGGTGGGTGTATTTGTTTTTTTCGTTGATGGAGTACAATAGGTACATGAGATGAGGTATACCTCGGTATGGCTTAAGAGCGGGACGCTTAGCCAGTACTCATATAACTAGGTTATATACATAACCTGTCGTTACAAAGTGATAAAACTGGTAAAAGGCTTCGTTTGGGATAAATAGTTCATGTCGATTCTACAGACATCCTCGGAATGAAATAATTATAATAAAGATAAATACGACAATATTTGTATCATTAACAATTACGTTTTGCATTTATAGTCATATGTTTGATTCTTATAAATCCATGCGTTATAAGCGCTCGTCATGCCCGACTAGGAAAAATCCGCCCGGACCTATTTAATCGACCCACACCCGAATACAGAGTTTCAAAGGATGTGCAATACAGGCCGCAACCCACCAGGCGACGGTATTGGACTTTTGCAATCTCATACCCCATTCCCAATGATAACACCAGCCTCCCTGGATGGATAATGAATGGAAATATCGAATATAAGAAATAACGATGAAAACCCGACTTTTCTCGGGTTTGGCGCTCAAGCGTTGGCAAGTTAACCTCCATTGGCCTCCATTGAGTTAACACCTGCATTAGCAGCAGCAACAATGCTAACAGCAGCTCGATGCAGATTTTACTTTTCGTGGAATTGGAATCTTTTGAATCTAGTGCTTTAGCCCAGCTGGAAAAGCCATCTCATACAAAAGCTTTCAAAGATTCTTGATCGTGTGTTGTGGCTGGAAGCGGGGCACCCATGTTGCAAACCTCACAAAATACCTTGTTTTTTGTGGGTTCATGGGCTATCGACTGGAATTTTACTTTCCAGCTAGCTTGATAAGTTCGTCCCTTCTTTTGTCCATCTTTGCTGTTGCGGTTGTTGTTAGCTTCTTTGTTACTAGTTGACTGGACACTGCTGGAGGCACTGGTGGAACTGGAAGTCGCACTCGTGGAAATTGTAACATTGCTTGATGTTTTAGTTTCTTTAATCACAAATTTGTCTATTTCGTTGGGCTAGGTCAAGGCTAGCTAACGAGTTGCCAACTTGCCACTTGCCAGCCCGCCTTGCTTTACACATTACACTTTTGAGTGGGTGGATCAACTTGTTTGGCAACGTATGCTGCTGGGTGTAGTTTACTATCAACTCAATGTAAATTTGTCCCCGACTGTACGCTGGCACATACAGCTGGCATATCAAGTGCAATTTTTCTGTGGGTGCTCAGCCTTCTCCGTGGGTGCTCGAGCCCGGAAGCACCCACGGAATCAGCGCCTATGCACACACATGTATGTGCAGTATCTTCACTAAACCGCCTGCCTCACCTGCTGCGTTAATCACCCAATCACACGAATATAGTGGAATAGACTAAGAATAGATTAAAGAATTCCATATAAATCTATAGTTTATTAACGATGCAGCAGCTGATGCACGATAATGTGAGGATACTGTACATAAATACACATGTGCACATGCGCATGCAATTTGCGACTCCAAATGATAATAATAATCGTATATATAATCTCCCCAAATTAGATTAGATTAGATTCAAATGTATTGTCATCATACAGCACAAGTACAATACAACGTCAATAAGTCCAACCAGAGTGCAAATTTAACAGTAAAGTAACTTACAATGCACAGGTGATTAAACTAAAGGCTTCATTTCGGATAAATCATGGTGATTATGGTCACGTTGATTCATCAGAATTAAATAATTATAACAATAATAATACGACAATATTTGTATCATTAACACTTACATTTACATTTATAGTCATGACTCAACGAACCATGTCCGAAAATAAATCAATAAAAAAGATGCACTCAGTGCACACACACACACAGTTCTACAGTATGACTTATACTATAGGGCACTGCATATCCATATTTCCTAATAAAACAAGTCATTAGAATAATATAAGCCTACTGTAACGATTCATTACATACGTGTAATGTACGTGTGTGTGTGTGCTGCCTTATGCATCATCACCATGCCGTTTCTCCACTGGCTCTTAGATGTGGATGTGCGCAAGCAATGTAATAAATAAATAAAACCAAAAATAAACAATATCATAGAGAACAAGAGGTCTATGGAATATGAATAGTCTATTCCACTATAGCTACATCCACACGATTGGGTTCAGTTCTTATTTATTTATTTATTGAATTTGTATGACTATATATGAAAAACCTAATTGTTAATGATACAAATATTGTCATATTTATTATCATTATATCATTATAATTATTTAATTGCGTGGATGTCTGGAGAATCGAAGTGACACAATCCCCAAGGATTTCTCCCAAAGAAAGCCAAAGAAACATGGGCGCACACCGGTCTGTCCGACTTACGCCCAACTTACGTCCGACTTACAACTGCCTTTCCTAGTTTGTAAATCCTACATAAATCCTACAACGAATTTACAATACGAAGCCGTTCGAGAATGCCAAATAAGTTCGTAAATTGAATTACGAAGGAATTCCTTGGTAACTTTCACGTATATCCATGTGCGGACTAGCCATCAGGAAATTCAGGAATGTTCCCAGTGGGCCTGTCCATCTCCACTTCCACCTCAAACCTCTCGTGTTTTTTTGTATTTTTTTTAACCTGTTAAGCCCTAGCCTATTTTCTGAAAATCCGCCAAAAAATACATACCTAAGTAAATGGAAGATTGCTCCACTTCTACAAGGTCCATTTGCATGTCCTTGGTATCTAGGGACATCTATGGATCTCATGGAATGTATTTCCAGTGTCACAAATATTGTGTATATTTGCTTGAGTGAATTGTGATGAAACAAAGGAGAATATAAATTATGATTTTTCTTTGCATTTCTGAATTCTGACAGTGAATAACACCATGCTAAAAATAACCAGACATGGAAAACTGCCTTCTTGAGATCATGTGTACAAAAAATCTAAGCAAATGAATAAAGGGAAGATGATTAAACATAATGTTTTGTAGATACAGTACTGAATTCTGCCATCCGGACATATGCAATTTGAAATATTATTATAGAATATAGAATATCAGGCCTATAAATTACCTTATTATAGCCAACTTGCACATCTATGGATCGGGCCAAATCTCCTCTTTCAAATGGCAGAGTTCAATTTGGATTTAGTATCTCAGGATAGTGCAGGAAGAACCGTGAATGAAATCTAAATTCCATTCTTATAATGGATATGGCTCTGCCATTTTGGATCGGATTGCAACAAGGATTGTTGCTAAATGTTCACAGAAGGTAGACACACTAACTGCGCTCTATGCCAATAACGTTCAGTTTTGTGATAGAGAATCCCAAGAAATAAGATACATTTAAAAAATGCATACAGGGGAAAGGTAGTTTTTCGAAATTTCAACGCTCATTGAGAGCTCTGGATGCCCTCTCCTCATATGACTACATTCAGCGATGCGCTGCTAATTCAAAATGGTGGATATTCGCTATATTATTAAAGGGGACATGCATTGCTATTCCTTTCACTATTTGGGCAACTTTACATAATTCCTGTGAGTCTATGGAACATATCTGTAAAGTTTTTTTCAAGAAAATTCATTGTTTTATATTTTTAATCAAGTACTCAAAAGCAAAAAGAATTTACTTCAAGATTTCAAGCTGTTTTGGCTGGGCTCCGCCCATAAGCGCTTTGAGTGACAGTCACCCACAGTCTGCGACTGGCAGACAGAGAGAGATAGAGATTGAGAGAGAAAGAGAGAGAGAGAGAGAGAGAGAGAGAGAGAGAGAGAGAGAGAGAGAGAGAGAGAGAGAGAGAGAGAGAGAGGGACACGGAGCATTTACACACAACATGGGAGTCAAAGATATTTTGACAGTGATATGCGAGTGCTCCCAGGGAGAAGACCCACACCAGCCCCGCGCGCCGGTCCAGGTTGTGTGTGCGTAAATGCGTGTGTGCTTCCCCGCGCGCCGGTCCAGGTTGTGTGTGTGTAAATGCGTGTGTGTTTGTTTCCCTGACAGAAGCTCCTGTCCCTCTCTATCTCTCTCTCTCCCTCTATATCTCTCTCCCTCTCTATCTCTCTCTCTCCCTCTCTCTCGCTCGCTCATTCTCTGCCTCTCTCTGTCAAAACCCGCTTGAGGAAGTGTTGGGTATTTCCACTCGCTCTGCTGTTGAGCGAATGGTTGCGCTACAACCATAGAGGGGGCGTTACTGCAGATCAGCTCCTTGCTACGTCGCATTGCGAGTCAAATCAGAATGACCTAATTCACTGGGGGAGGAGATTGTCTCAACTGAATTAGAGCAATCCGCCAAAATGGTAATTAGAGAAACAGACCCATTGATACTAACCCATTGGTATAAAACAATGCTAAACACTGGAAAAGGCCATTTATAAGACATTCCATAAACTAAAATCTCACTAATAACACTTTAACCTATTGGTAAACAAACGTATTGGGATCGGGGATTGCCGTTCTAGAATGAGCACAGCCAAGTCTCCCCAAAATGCCTTATCATTTTAGTTCTCTTGTACAGTCAATGGACCAGTGTTGTAGTCAAGAAGACCACATAAGACAAGACCATGATTTGTCCTAGTTGAGGTTTGAAGACCAAGTTGGTTTATTGATCATCACATGCACTTTATAAAACACTGAATAAACAGAAGGGAGCATAGGAAATGTAAGACCCTGTGTGAGTCAAGACCAAAACAAACTAGGATAGAGACAAGACCAAGACAAACTAGGACAGAGACAAGACCAAGACAAACTAGGACAGAGACAAGACCAAGACACACTATGACAGAGACCAAGACACATTAGGACAGAGACAAGACCAAGACACACTAGGACAGAGACAAGACCAAGACACACTAGGACAGAGACAAGACCAAGACACACTAGGACAGAGACAAGACCAAGACAAACTAGGACAGAGACAAGACCAAAACAAACATTACAACATTAAACGAATTTAACGGATTGAGGCATAAATGAGCCAAAGCGATCTCTGCTCAGAAACATCGGCAGTAGTTTAGATAAGATTAGATAAGATAAGCTCCTATCGGTTCGATATGATGTGATTAACGTTAGCTTAGCATGTAGCTACCACGACCACAACACCAGAGGGGGTTAGCCGAACGTTAGCCACCAGCCACTTTTTCCTCTGTGATGGTATAAAATTTGCGATTTGGATTTCTGTGTTTGTTATTAGTACAAAACGTAACACAGCAGCTTCAATTTGGGTATTCGAGAGATGGCCATGTCTGCAGGTGTTTTGTATGGACATTATGTCAAGTCAATCAGGGCCGAGCTTCTTTGACTCATATCTCGCCTTAGAATCAGTAGTAAAACAACATTTCTACAAATACAAGACACAATTACCTGTTAATGCTTTCTTTAGGCTTCTACTGCTATAACTATGTGCCATGTAATCACCTCTGACTTCAGTAGACCACACATTACCATACTAGTCTAAGCCATTGTAATTCCGATCTGTTCACTCTAGCCAAGTCCGCCCCCCCCCCCCCCCCCCCCCATGTTGGTTTCTGCCAGCTCATTATCTGCTTCTTATTACAAAATACCAGAGTTGGAAAAATCACATGACACATTTTTTGGTGTTATGGATGAAATTATGTCCAGCCTAAGTCTGCCAGAACTTCTGGTGTAACTGTGGACTATCTCTGCAGATGCCTCTCGCAAGGGGAGGGTGTGTGTGTGTGTGTGTGTGTGTGTGTGTGTGTGTGTGTGTGTGTGTGTGTGTGTGTGTGTGTGTGTGTGTGTGTGTGTGTGTGTGTGTGTGTGTGTGTGTGTGTGTGTGTGTGTGTGTGTTTGGGGGGGGGGGGGGGGTGGATCCCCCAGCAACTATGCAACAGCTGTAGAAATGACAACGATAAACACTTTCATTGGACTCCTGGGGGGTCGACTACTCTGTCCAATTATGGAAGGAGGTTGGTATCTAAGCAGTAGCTGGAACGGCAGCCAGAGAGGATCTTCTCAGGGTTTAGGAGGTAGGCCTGTGATGAGTGAGTTCACCTCAACCACGTTTCCATACCATATGTTGTCATAGAATTACTCAATTGAGACTTTTCTTGTTTTGCTCCTTTAAAGGAACACACCAACATTACGGGTCTAGCCTACTGTAGAAAGGTGTTTTTGGCCTATAGCTGGTCCGTATCCGCTTCCATTCATTTGTGCTAAGCTAGCCTATCTTGCAACCGGATAGCTTTCTACTGAACACACAGAGAGGAAATTGTATCTATCTTCTTGTCTGACTCTAGAGAAGACGGTAAGAACATTTCCCATAATGTTGGCGTGTTCCTTTAAAAACAATGCTTATAATATATACAAAGATGGTAGCAAGATATTGATTGATACACAGACAGCAGTTCTCAAAGCGGGGTCCTTGAAGTGGTTCCAGGAGGTCCCAGTTCAGTTTAAAGGTGCTATAGATAACATTAAGCCACTAGATGTCGCACTACAGCACCAGCATGTAATTTTTCCAACCAGGTGCATTCCACGTGAAGAAATGGGATGTAGGGAGGGGATTTTCAACTTCAATAATGTTTTTTTTAGGGGAAAAGCAATGCTTTTATTCTGCACCTTTGTAAAACTTTTGTGGATGTATTATTATTTAAAATACTTACTCTACATAAAATGTTATCTATAGCAGCTTTAAGTGCAGTGTTTTTTGTTTTTGTGTTTTAGAAGAAATAGATGTTTTGACAGTATAAAAGGGATTGTTCTGTGTGAACCCACCCTATTAATACCTTTAGCTGATGAAATATCAATCCTGCTCCCCGAGCAATGAATCTACCTTTATTACTTTGAAAGGTTTCAGGTTTGCTCATTTGAAACTCTTAAAGACTCCCACACATTTGCTCACACTGGAAATTTCTGGAATCCAGGCAGACGAGTCAAGGCTTCTTAGAAATGAACACTAGCCACTTGACATAATACTCTTCCTTCTCAGGCACATAGAACATTCTAGATACATGCATTCTTTATGGCAGCTTCCGCTTCTGCCCATATACCTCTCATATTCTGGCCGTGTTGGAAGATAACCTACTCCATTTCAGGATTCCTTTTTATCAAAGTAAAAGTACAAATACCCTGATAGAATGGCACTCTACTGTAAATCACAACATAGAAGTGCTCCTTTAAAATCTTTCCATCACTCATGTTTAGTTGATGCAACAACAAACCAAAAAAGATGATGAATTTTTTTTAACAGCACTTGATGACACGTGCCTTTTTTGAAAAGGACATTGTTATGGCTGCGGAATTGTTACTATCTGTGTCTTAGTTAGTAGTGTTATTTATTTCCTATATGAATAATTGTATTCAAAAGATATTTGAATAAGATATTCCAAACACATTGAAAAGCTGTTTAGCAAGCCAGTAATGAAGCGCTATGGCAGGCCGACACGTCTACTATTGATTCCTCATCCATCCTAGTGTACCAGCCTATCATACATCAGATGAGATGAGGCTCATTCTTAATGTGCAATTTTTCAATTTGTCCTAGAAAGTGTGGCACGTATTCCACCCATGAGGAGGAGGGCGAGGCGGCGCTGTTGGAGGGCAGGATAAGCACCGCCTGAAGAAGCAGCTGTGAGGGATAATCACAAGAAGCCTTCTGATGAATCACCCTGGTAAAAAGAATGGTTAATTCTAGAGTGAAAAGTAGTTTCTAGCTAGTTTCTCTATGTATGGTACAGTATACACACCTAACAATACTGTTTAGCACAGTCCCTAAGTTCCCACAAACCATTCACAGACTGTATCAAGATATTATATTATATATTACAGCTGGCTTCCTAACCTCGGGGGAACTGAAAACGGAAATGACTGATGATTATATCTGCACATTATTTTATGTAGGAAACTACTTCAGTTTGCTTTAGGCCTTTCAAAGCCATGCCGTTATTATTGACTAGAGCTTTGATTTCTGCGCCCCAGAGGAATAATGTTGCTCTTTGCACTCACCCTGCAGGAAAAACATCAGTAGCCAGTGATGATGCACAATTAAATGAGTGTTTTCATTGCTGGGGTTGCAGACATTTCTTACCTCAAATGGGGTCAATTACCCTGCATTACAGCAAACCATAGACCAGCACGTAGTGGGTGTTCAGCAGTCCTATTGATACGTCTGCCGCATAATCGTATTGATGTTTGAAAATTGTTCAATAGTGCTGGTTTGAACATGTTTCTTTCGACAGAAGCTCAATCATTTTAGATGCATTTCTACGTCGTTTCTCTTTTATTTTATGTGGTGGAGAGTGACAGGAAAGATGGGAGAGGGGGGGTTTAACAAAGAAAAGTCCTGCAGTGTCTTCACTTTGTGTTTGACCGAAACGTTACTAAACTTGGATGTAAGGGAAGACGGTGTGCAGGACTTTTCTTTGTTAATGTGACGATTGTTCCTCTCCGACACACCTGGCCAGTGTTAGCAACTGAGCAAGAGGACTTTCTACAAAGACAGAGGGTGTACGACATGCAACACAAGGCTGTGAGCCTGTGTTCAAAAACCCAATATCACTAAGAACACGCTATACGACTTGGCCCGACTACCAGAACACCCCCACGACCCCAAATCAAGTCCTTCTGATTTTTGGACCCCTAGCCCTCTTTCTTACCAATAATGATGTTGATTGATGGAATCCGTTCCCAGCACAATCCATGCTGTTCATCATTTTAGCTCTGGATAGTTAGCCAAAAACCATTCCAAAGTCAGTGGGGTCAAGCTCCTGTCTGTACTTGCTGACTGCGACTGAAATATACCTTTTTGTGCACTGTGGTGTAAATATCACTGAGCCAGCTTCGACCCCATTGACTATGCATTGGTCTGTGGCTAACTAGCCAGACCTATTATCAGGAACAGCATGGTTTGTGCTGAGAAAGGACTGATCAACAACAACATTGATGGGGCTATGGGTTCCAAAAATCTGAACTATCCCTTTAATACTTCTGTCTCTGCTCTGGTGGTTTGGTCAGTGGTTGAGTCACTGTATAACTACAGCACACATAGAAGTGCATTGTAACAGAGACTGAGTTGTAGAAGCCAAACGTCTTCATCCGTGATGCAGGGATAACATGACACGTGTACGATCGCATCGCGAGTGCCTCGCCACTACAGAACGCATACATCTTTTAGTATGGGTGGTAAAACAGTGGAAATGGAACCCCTAACCCTGGCTCGCCTTGCACCATGCTCTACCCAGAACACAGCAGAGCACATCTACACCACTTCACATGGTTCCCAATGGACGGAGATGGTGGGTTTGGTCAATCGTGGGATATGAGGTTCTTAAATGAGTCTGTTGTAACCGAGTGGATTTGAACCTGAGACCACAGGCGGCTGCACTAACCAGCTGAACTGAAAATGCAGGTGCTGGTTGACTGCAACTGACCTCTCAGTAGTTTACACTGCGATATTGCTGTTGTATTATTAGATAGTGTTCTTGCTCTTGTTCTTGCGCTGGGGTTTTTATTTAGTTGGTTTTGCAAGCAAATAATGTTTCATTTTGTCCCAACACCTGTCAGACTAAATCCCAACAACAACAAACGATGGCCTGGTGAGAGGATGAACATGAAACACGTCATGGCTTTTCCAGGTTAGCGGCAGCGGTGCTGTAGCTGCCGTCTGGCATCGACAGTGAACATGAAGTGACATTTAAGGCCATGTTAACGGTTCAACATGTGCTACGAGGTACACAGCCTGCATTCATGATTCTTTAACACATAACCTACGTACGATCATCAATGATGCACGCAAACATTTGAGGGATTGATGAAAAATGCAGCACACATAGGTGTAGTAACAGCCTCTACTATAGGCCCATGTTAAATGTCTCCACTCGCCTGCTTCAAGACGCCAGCAGGCCATATAGAAGCTGTTGGAGTAGAAGGGAGATGCCCTGTTTTTTTTCTTTCTGGGACGCCTACGCTTCATCCTAACATGTCTGTGGCACAGCGGAGGCCACCGGAGCAGAAAACTCCCCACTTCCTCTTCCTTGTTAGCTAATTCTTTCAGCTGTGCATCCGAGCCTCCAGTGACTTAGCTGTTTGTTGCCGTTGTTGCGGCCCAGAGGTGGAACCAGGCGGCGTTGTTAACGTCATGCTTTAGTGTGAAATCGCACACAGCCATGGCTCAAAGACGAGATGAATCAAGTTGTTTTGTGATGTGTGTGTGTGGCGAGGAGTAAAACCCAAGGTGCAGCAACCGACTGATTGAATCTAGCCATGTTTCCCAGGGCTTTACTGGACAGATCATCAGCATGTATAAGTACACATTGGAGTGTTGATGGTCATCCGATGATGACAAGCACAAATTCTTCCAGCTATTTACAAGATGTCTGTAAACCTATTTATAGGCCTGCTTGGCATTGTCTCCAGAGTTAACCATTGACTTTCAGCTGTTTGGCCCGTTTGTGAATATTTTCCGTGCCTTACATTGTGCTTAGTGTCTGGGGGCATTTCCCTCACAACGTTCACTGCATGAATTGACCATACGAGAGACAGTGTTGAAAGCTCCTTGGGTTCTTGCATGTCGTACATTCATTGTCTTTGAAGCGGGGAGGGTGTGTGTGTGTATGTGTGTGTGTGTGTGTGTGTGTGTGTGTGTGTGTGTGTGTGTGTGTGTGTGTGTGCGTGAGAGTGTGTGTGTGTGCACACGCACGTGCGTGCGTGTGTGTGAGGTTACCATTGTGTCCCAAAGGAGAAATGATAACAGAAGATGTCTTGTTATCCATCTCACTGTTCCACTCTACCTTGTTACAAAGCCTCTGTCATCGGCATCCCTCTCAGGCTGTTTACACTGTCATGTCTGCACATGCTCTGCAGCTGATGTTGGCTGCAGCGTGAGGAAAAACTTTGAAGTTTCCTCCGGCAGTTTTACAAGGGCTGTTCCCTTGTTGACAGATGTCAGGTAATTTATTACAGGATTAATGCTGCCACCCTGATCGTTGAGACATTACATAAGTCTCCCTGTTTGGAGACGGTTGCATTTCTGGTTGTCAAAGTTATGTTTTTAGACAGGATATGATGTAGTTATTCCCCGTGAGCACATACTGTACCTATGTAATGGATGGTACCGCGAAGCGCAGTCACAATGGACTTCAGATGTTGTGAAGTGACTGGGGCGAGTAGCGCTACTATGGGTTAAACTCACTCTCTCACCCTTAACTCAATCAGCGCCGGAGGCCTAGAGCATATTCGTTCCTACTGCGCCACCACTCTAAGAGATAGGGCTGCGTGGCTGTGTTTGCATGGCTATATCTATATTCTATATTATAGCTATGGATACAATACTATGGCTCATTTGACATCAACTTATTTTTTCATGTATACATTTGCGTGTTATACCGTGGTGAATATAAGTATAGTTTCAGAGTGATGGTGTTTCTTCCCTCGGCTCCCTGCTCTGAAGGCATCAACTGAAGGGACTCTTGGTGGACTGGTCACGGGTGTGTATCTGTTAGTGGCTTGATGTGATGGAAATTACTTAGTCAGAAGGATTACGACAAACATCTGTATCTCCAGTATGCACCCTCCCAAGTGATGTTTGGAGGGCGTGGAGGAGATGTATTATAGGCAGGGGTGTAAAGTACTTGAGTAATTGTACTTCGTTACAATACTTAAGTACTGTTTTGGGGGATTTGTACTTTACTCAAGTATTATTAGGTTTTTCGCGTCTGGCCATTTAGTGGGATAATTTTTTTTTATGCTTTGATCGCCAACGGCATACGTTCTGGAGTACGTTACACATGGTCGCAACGACCAATGTGAAATCATGGTTGGATCAAAGCAGGATTGATGTCATTATAGTACCTTCACTAGGAGGTACCCCAAAAAGAATATTCCAATTGTCTGATCGCGATTTCCAGTATTGGTGTCCATCGTGTTGCCAACATAATCCACCACAACACATGCATCGGGGGCATTGGACGCGTTCCAATGCCATCGAGTGAACCGCTAGACCACCAGGCTGCACTGCCACGATACACCACCAGGCTGCACTGCCACGATACACCACCAGGTTGCACTGCCACGATACACCACCAGGCTGCACTGCCACGATACACCACCAGGCTGCACTGCCACGATACACCACCAGGCTGCACTGCCACGATACACCACCAGGCTGCACTCCCACGATACACCACCAGGCTGCACTGCCACGATACACCACCAGGCTGCACTGCCACAATACACCACCAGGTTGCACTGCCACGATACACCACCAGGCTGCACTGCCACGATACACCACCAGGCTGCACTGCCACGATACACCACCAGGCTGCACTGCCACGATACACCACCAGGCTGCACTGCCACGATACACCACCAGGTTGCACTGCCACAATACACCACCAGGCTGCACTGCCACGATACACCACCAGGCTGCACTGCCACGATACACCACCAGGCTGCACTGCCACGATACACCACCAGGCTGCACTGCCACAATACACCACCAGGTTGCACTGCCACGATACACCACCAGGCTGCACTGCCACGATACACCACCAGGCTGCACTGCCACGATACACCACCAGGCTGCACTGCCACGATACACCACCAGGCTGCACTGCCACGATACACCACCAGGCTGCACTGCCACGATACACCACCAGGCGATGATCAGACTCCTTACCAAACTCATCTATACCTAACAAAATTATGCAGACTCCAAGAGCCACCGATGCTAAGCTGAAATTGCTTTGTTAAGGCGAGACAGTACCCCCTAATAGGCAAAAGAAATATGACTATGAAACTTTCCCAGCTTGTTATGTAAGAACAAGAAGTTGTTTGTTACTGTAAACAAAAAATATATATATTGCAAGTTTTCAGAATTGTATGTTTATATATGCAAATGAGGCACTTCCTGATTAAATATGCATACATTTGCATATATCGCCAAGACACGAATCACCAACATGGATAATGCCAGATTAAAAAACTTGGTTTCATTTTGTTGATACATTCAAAACGAAACTTTTTCCAGAAGGGATTGTGGCTATGTCCTCTTATCAGCCCATACATCAGCACGGTGGTGTAGTGGTTAACACTGTCGCCTCACAGCAAGAAGGTCCAGGGATCGATCCCCGCTTGGGGACCAGGTTTCCGCGATGCCAGGTACCCAGGTGGGGTATCTATCTCCCAGGCCTTTCTGTGTGGAGTTTGCATGTTCTCCCCGTGGTCCCAAGGGTCCCCCCCTCCCTATAAGAGAAACCCAATGGAAAAACATGCACAACAGATTGCTGACGCTGTCACGTCCCTGCTGAAGACGGACAGGAACACTTGGATTGGTCCCCGGGCACGGTACCTCGCCGACGCCCCGGCTGCCCTTGGGGAGAAGGACAACAGGGTGGGTTAAGCACAGAGCTCAATCGCATCGACGACCCTGAGAAAGACAATGCATGTGTGTGTGTGTATTCCTGTGTGTGTGTGCCGCCCATTGCATGTCCCATGTCGTTGCATGCCAAATAAAGACGTCTCTAAAGAGGTCCTGCATTATTATTATTAAATCAGGAAATACTGTCTACTGTCATAAAATAATAGATTTTCGCCTAGTTTTGATATCAAATGTACTATAAACCCGGCTATGAATGATATATCAACAAACCATTCTGTAATTAGAAGCAGGATATGGATGGGAACAAACAGCGATGCGTTGCTCATGGGACGAGATTGCACTCCGGGCAACCAAAGTTTTGTGAGCAGAAGCGCTGCACTCGACTGATGCGCCAACTCGCAGTAGCACCTGGCTACTTTGCATATCAATAGCGCCGGTCGTCAGGTGTTACATTCCATTCGTAGAGGTAATTAGGCATTGTTTTTAGGCTGCGGTTAGACTTTCGTTTAATTTTCGTTTCATTGTCAGATGAGTTTTCGCCGCAACGTAGCAGCCTCGAGTCACACTTTCGTTTTTGTCACCTGAGCACAGTGATGTAGTACACTGCCAAAGCAGTAGGTGGCAGTAGGTGGCGAACATGAAGGCAATTTCAACCAATCAGAACTTGAATGTGCCGATACACTTCCTGCAAAGAAAGTCAACAAGGCGGCGCCGGGCGCCACCATCTTTGCCTGTTTACCCATTGCAGCACTTCTTTTTCAGCAAAGTCTAATAAAAGTGCAATAAACAAAACGGATACATTTGCTGTGTGTTCTGCCTGTCATTTTTTGATGAAACAAAACTAACATCAACACAAGTGACCACCAAGAGCGGATAGTTTAGTCTAAAAAAAGATCGGTAGCTACATTGTTAGCTGCATGCTAACGTCAATGGAATATGCCATTATAACAGTATAGCATTGTGGCTAGAAGCTAACGTTAGCTCACGCTAGTTAGCCAGCACCAAACTGATGATATCGGGAGCTATCAGTAGCTAGATAACATTAGAGACAACGCTCTGTGTATTAAACAAAGGTGAATAGATGACTGGGCCATTTTGTTTAATGCTTGTTAAGTTGAAAGAGGAGCTTTGAGCTAACAGGGTCTGATAGCTAACGCTAGCTCATGTTAGCCAGTGGTAATGCTAGCAGAATGAATGGATGTAAACTTTATTTAACATATTGCATAATGGGTACAATACAATACGGCTCAATACAAACAATTGTTAAGGGAATGCAGACTGTTGTAGCTTGGACTGGGGTCCTTATAACAATAACTTGACAACACATGGTAGCTGCAGCTATTTGGGACACGGAGCTCTGTCCCAAACACACACACACACACCCACACACACAAACTCTGTTGTCACCGGAAGGGCACGCAGATGGTATCTACTGCGCATGGGCGTTTTCGCAACAACGGCTCCGTGAAGGCTACACGACTGTTGTCGGCGAGTTTAGGCGCTGCTCAAAAACGGAAAACACAATTTAGCGTTTCAGTAGGGGCCACAACGTATCCGCCAAAAAACGCATTTCTGTGTAAAAGGGACATGAAACGTATTCAAAAACGTATAAAAACGAGCACAAAAACAGTCAGTGTAACAAGCGCCTTAGTCTGTCCTTATGCGAGGGAACATTTATGCGCACACACACGCCTGGGAGCGTGCGTGCACGTGGCGTCATTAGCGTGCGTGCAGCCAGTGTTGATATGAGCATCGCAATACTGGGAACAAATGTGGAACGTTTGGTGTGTCTAGGTACTAGGGAAATGGTGTTCCATGTCTTTGTGTGTAAGTAAAATGCATAAAAACTAGTTTTTGAGAAAACGCTCTTAAGTTCTGTATTGTAATTGTGACAGGACACAATCAGACAAAATGAAGTAAAATAATCAACTAATTGTCCGTTTTCGATATTCTATTGCCACTAGTTTGAAATAAGACATGTTAACCCTTTCACTGCCACACGACAGAAGGTTAACCCTTTACTATCACACAACCGACGGTCGTCGTGTGGCAGTGAAAGGGTTAACCTTCTGTGTATTGTCGCAGTGAAAGGGTTAACCGTTTTGGTAGTGCGGCAGTGAAAAGGGTTAAGTAGAAAGGTATCCGACTGCAAGCTAGCCTAGCTTAGCACAAATGAATGGAAGCACAAATGAATTGTCTGACTCTGGAGAAGATGATAAGTGATTTCCCATATTGTTGATGTGTTCCTTTGAAGTTGCATAGCTCTGTTTCGTGTACCTCTTCATACAGTATACATAACAAATCAACTTTGATTTCAATGAACATAAACAAGCTCAACCATGAGCCTACATTGGATACATCCTCAATTAGTGTCACTAGTACGCTCACTGCTGAGATAAAATCTGATGAGAAAAAAGCCTTTCTATAAATAAAGCAAAATATGTCTCTCCTCCAAGCCACTTGCTGATTGAGTACCAATTTAGAGAGGAATACTATTAATTATTTAAAGTCAATCATTACTGATTCCATCACCAACCTGTTCTTTTGGCAAAACACACTATCTTTGGATTTATGTTTTGAGCCTGCCACATAAAATAATCTACTTCTATAGCAGTGCACTAAGGCAAGACAGTACCCACAAAATCGTCTTTTTGCTTTCTTCCTGAGATTTTGTTATATTTAGCTTCCTTAATGCACATTTATCTAATTAATTACAGGATTTGTAATTAATTAATCTAATTAATCACATTTTAATCGCATAACCATTTTAGGCCTGATATTCTATATTCTATAATCATATTTCATGTCCGGATGGCAGAATTCAGTACTGTATCTACAAAACCTTCTGTTTAATCATCTTCCATTTATTCATTTGCTTAGATTTGTCAGGTCTGGTAAATTTTAGCATGGTGTTATTCACAGTCAAAGATAAAAAAAAAAATTATTGATATTCTCATTTGGTTCATTACAATTTACTATAGTAACAGACACAGTATTTCTGACACTGGGAATACATTCCCTGAGATACATAGATGTCCCTAGAATCAGATACCAAGAACATGCAAATGGACCATATTAAAAAAAAAATCTGTAAATGTGTATTCTACGTTCTTATGGAATGAATGAGATTTAAAAATATTTAAATTTAATTTTTTTTTAAATTAATTATGAGTTAATTTTCATAACGTGATAATTTGCTGTGTAATTAATTTATCTAATTAACGCGATAAACTGACAGCCCTAGTATCTATCTTCTTGTCTGACTTTGGAGACGATGGTAAGCATTTTCCATAATGTTGGTGTGTTCCTTTAAGTTATTTGTAAATTTTAATAATTTATTTTTAAGCTTTAATAAACACCAGTTATATTATAACTTGGCCATCGCGTCCCGCTCTTAAGCCTATCGAGATATACCTCATCTCATGTACCTATTGTACTCCACCAACGAAAAAACAAATACGCCCATCACCTGCCGGGTCCCGCCCCTATGGAGGCGTAGCCTATAAGACACTAGGCATGGTCACCAAACACTCTTCCTCTATTTTCGTTTCCATCATAACGGTCGCAGTGCGCCTTATGTAACTAGTTGTTATGAAAAGATTATGAGAAATTGCGTAATGTTGAAAGTTTACCGGAGGTTTGCTTACCCCTGGAATCTTCGGGGCATGTTTCAGCGACACGTCGGGGCCTATTCTGATGTTTCCTCGTCTGGTGGCAGCAAGTTGAGGAGCAGCGTGCAAGGTTGGCTATCGAGCCGGCTTGTACACAGGTAGGCCCTGTGTCAACAGGCATTGATGTTGGTGTTAGTAATGCTGGTTTGTTTTGTTACACAACCATGTTGTGTGTCGGCGCCAGGGGCGGGATGGTTTGGTGAACGTTCACTGCAGTGAACGGGTTCCGAGCGGTCCTGGACGCGTGCTGCTAAACAACTAAGCTACATACTAATGCTAATGCTAAATGCTAACACTACTGCTACGCTGTTCTAATGTCTCCGCCGTGGGATGTGGCCGCTTTTCCCTCCTCTTGCCCGGTTCATCAATGAAGGTCAGTCGGTAGCTAATGTGGGGGTTTTGCTGAGTCCTATTTTACCTTTTTTACGGGTAAATGGGTTGACAACAGGGTAGGCCGTGGCTAGGTAGCCTAGCCAGGTAGCGTTAATCCTGTGCCCCGGCGGGGTTTGTTGAACGGTGTTCCCACCTGGGAGCCGATGCTTGAGGCTCGGCGCGTAGCAGTAGAGCTATACTACTGCAGGATGGGACTTAACGGCGGCCCGTGTTGTGGCTCAGCTGACTGTTTTCTGTCCATAGTAGCGTTGAACGCTATGCTATAGTAGTGTAGTGGGCTACTGTTTTGTTCTGTCTCTCTGCTATGAGAAGGTCTGTCTATGCTACAGCTTTCTCTCCTCTCAACCATTCATGCTGACGGTCAATCGGTGTCTATTGGGGGAGTAGTGCGGGGGGGGGCTTGTTACGACCCTGGCTCATGGGTACGCAACCTATGTGTAATCAACACCAAAACCCTGTGCTCTAACTCAAAAATGCTACTAAACCAAGGAACTACTAATATAACTATAAGCTAATGTACTGGTAACCCAACGGACAAGGACTGTAAGAACCTGACAGCTCTTTCACTAGGCACAGCACCTGCATGTGTGTTTCTGGGTCTGCCTTTGAAGCTCCCCAGCAGGTAACCAATCAGCACTAATTGGCTAATTGGCAGCCCTCACCTGCCTGCCCTGGTGACACAGGAGTGACCAGGCCTCTAGTACATAACACCTCCCCCACCAAACTGGTTGCCCAAGAGGCAACCACTACACAACAACCCATAAACAAAACAAAAACAACTGTGACCCCTTAGTTGTCAGGGCCTCTACCACAACAGCGATAACGGGTACCACAAACACCGGTACTACGATCGTGAGAGGGCGTCTGCTAGCACGTTGTCCCTCCCACGAATGTGGCGAATATCCAAGTTATACGCCTGGAGGAACAAACTCCATCGCATCAAACGATGATTCGAATTCACCATGCTGCGAAGAAAAACCAAAGGGTTATGGTCTGTATACACAACAAGGGGTAAACTGGAGGATCCCACGTAAACATCAAAATGGTTCAAGGCAAGAACCAAAGCGAGCGCCTCCTTCTCTATAGTAGAGTAGTGCAGTTGATGCCTGTCAAACTTTTTAGAAAAGTAGCACACTGGGTGCTCCACCTCTAATGCATCCTCTTGCAGGAGGACGGCTCCAGCACCGAGGTCACTAGCATCCACTGCCAACTTGAATGGCAGTTGAAAATCGGGAGCTGACAGAACGGGAGCGCTAATCAGAATACCCTTGATGCTCTCAAAAGACTGTTGACAAGTCTCAGTCCACACGAAAGGTACCTTAGGACTGAGCAGATTGGTCAAAGGGGCAACAACAGAAGCAAAGTTCCTACAGAAACTCCTATAGTACCCTGCCATACCTAGGAAGCGCTTTAACTCCCGCCTGGTGATGGGAGCAGGGAAGCCCACTATAGCCTCCACCTTAGCTGTAATGGGGCACACATGCCCACGTCCAACCACCTTACCCAGGTAGGTAACCGTGGCCTGTCCAAATTCACATTTCGCAAGGTTAACTGTCAAGTTAGCATCACCCAACCGCTTGAACACTTCGGCCAGATGCTCCACATGTTGTGACCAAGAGGAACTGTGGATAACCAGGTCATCCAGATATGCCTCACAGAACGCTACCCCGCCCAGGACCTTGTTCACTAGCCGCTGAAACGTCGCTGGGGCATTTCGCATGCCAAAGGCCATCACTGTATACTGGCAGAAACTCTCTGGTGTGACAAAAGCGGATATCTCACGTGCTCGCGGAGTAAGCGGAACCTGCCAGTATCCCTTTAGCAAATCCAATTTACTTACAAAGGCTGCTGAACCCACCCGATCGATACAGTCGTCCATCCGAGGCAGAGGGTACGAGTCCGGCTTGGTTACTGCATTAACTTTACGGAAATCAGTACAGAACCGATGAGTGCAGTCTGGCTTATCAACAAGCAGGCAGGGGGAGCTCCACGCACTAGAACTGGGCTCCGCAATGCCATGTCTCACCATATAGTCTACTTCCTTACTCAAGATCCTTCGTTTTTCCGGATTCACCCTATAGGCATGTTGCTTAATTGGCCCTGCACTACCAACATCAATGTCATGCTCGAGTACATTAGTACGACTAGGGACATCAGAAAACAAACGTGTATGCTGTCTAAGTAGGCGCACCACATCCGTACGCTCAGGAAGTGGTAAGTACGACAGGTGTGAGTCCAAGTCACCTAGTATCTGGGTGTTTGGCAACCGGCCCTGAGAAATCTCCTTCGACACAGAACAGTCGGCTACAATAGGAGATGCAGAAACTGTTAGAACAGCCACAGGCTTGACCCCTGACTGGTCAATCTGAGCCCTATCATTGTACGCCTTCAACATATTGACGTGACATAATCTACTCTTGCGCCTGCGGTCGGGAGTTTTAAGTAGTCGACCTCACCAACTTTGCGCTCAATGGAGTATGGCCCACTGTATTTAGCCTGTAATGCAGACCCAAGAATAGGCGAGAGAACCAACACCTTGTCTCCCGGTGAGAACACCCTATGTCGGGCCCGCCTATCATACCACACCTTCATTTTTCCTTGGGTTACCTTTAGGTTCTCTTTCGCTAGTTCACATGCTCTACTAAGCTTAAGCCTGAAGTCACACACATAGTCCAACAAATTAGTAGAGGAAGGAGTCTGGTCAGCCAACCACTTTTCCTTCAGCAGTTTCAAAGGACCCCTCACTGTGTGGCCGAACACCAGCTCAGCCGGGCTGAATCCAAGAGACTCCTGGGTTACCTCCCTAGCAGCAAACAGAAGCAAAGGAATTCCATCATCCCAGTCTTTGTCGAACTCCGTACAATATGCCCGCAGCATTGTTTTGATAGTCTGGTGAAATCTCTCCAGCGCCCCCTGGGACTCTGGATGATAGGCAGAGGAAGGGCAATGCTGGATAGACAACTGCTGGAGGACCTGAGCAAAGAGACGGGACATGAAGTTAGACCCTTGATCTGATTGAATGACCTTTGGTAGACCAAAAGTCGAAAAAAACCTAACCAGAGCTTTGGATATAGCTGGGGCTGTGATCTTGCGTAAAGGAATGGCTTCAGGAAAACGGGTCGCTGCACACATAATAGTCAAAAGTTACTGGTTCCCTGTCTTAGTTCGAGGGAGGGGACCAACACAGTCAATGAGGATCCGCTCAAAAGGTTCCCCAACGGCAGGGATAGGCTGCAGAGGAGCCTGAGGGATCTTCTGGTTTGGTTTACCAACCACCTGACACACATGGCACGAGCGACAATATTGTGCCACATCTGACTTCAAACCAGGCCAACAAAAATGTCTCAGCACACGGTCATAAGTCTTCCTGACCCCCATGTGACCAGCAAGATCATGATCATGTGCTAGATGCAGTATATCAGGACGATACACGGCTGGAACAACAATCTGAAACACACTGCCCCAGTCATCCAGACTGGACAGGTTAGGTGGTGTCCACTTTCTCATGAGCACGTCATTGCTAACAAAGTATCCTTGAGACGTATCTACCATTTCATCCTCTAAAACCGCCTCTTCAAAGAGGGACGACAAGGAGACATCCTTGTTTTGCTCTAGTACCAACTGCTCATGAGACGGAATCACCTTACCAAACCCCTCATCAGGGCCACTTTTCAACTCAACAAAGAACGTGTCACTAAGTGTCATATCACCATCTAAGTTAACAACCTCATGGGTGTCACATTTGACCTTTGACATTGCGCGTGTTACCGCACACACAGGAAACACTCCTGGATGCTTCTGTGCGAGCTCATCAGGAACCTCAGAAACTACAGGGACGGGAATTACAACTGGAGTAGCCAGCACTTTGCCACCGGCCAAATCGTTCCCTAGAATGAAGGACACCCCCTTTATGGGAATGTGAGAACACACTCCTACGACAACATTGCCTGATACTAAGGGAGAGTTTAGCGAGACCTCATGCAAAGGAGTATTCACAAAGCCTCCTCCAAAGCCCTGAACAATGGCACCGGAATGCAATGAAGAATCTTCCGAAAATGGCAAAATCCCATCCAGAATGAGAGACTGGAAAGCTCCTGTATCTCTCCATATTGTAATAGCCTGCCTTGATCCTAATTCACCAACCAGTGAAACAAATCCATCCATCCTAAATGTTGAGGAGCCCTCTAGCTCCCTGTCTGCACCTTTGATACTTCGCACCCCACCCTCCAATGTCGGCATAGGTGTCCTGTCTATGATTTCTACCAGAGCCACCGTTTTTACATTTTTCTGCTTAAGTACAGGGCATCCAGCAACGATATGACCAGGCTCCTTACAGTAAAAACAGATAACCCCCTCTGGGAATGCACTAGCAGAGCCACCTTGCCTAGGAGTCGAAGTAAACCGACCAGCAGACACGGGTGCCGGGAACCGGCTCCCCTGAGAAGGACGCCTACTACCCCTGGACTCCACACGGCCCTCCTCTACAAAGACAGATTTGTGTGTTAACACAAACTCATCAGCCAAGACAGCAGCGTCGGCTATCTTCGATACCTTATGCTCATTTAGATGTGTGGAAACGTTATCAGGAACACACCTCTTAAATTCCTCTAGGAGAACCAACTGTCTGAGCTGCTCCCTTGACTCTGCTTTTTGTGAGGTGCACCACCGGTCAAACAGGTTCTCCTTCTCTTTTCCAAATTCAACATAAGACTGCCCCTCCTGCCTACGATAACCTCTAAAACGCTGACGATAGGCCTCGGGGACCAACTCATAAGCCCTCAATATGGAAGCTTTAACCAGCTCATAATCAGCGCTTTGTTCAAGGGACAGAGCAGTGTAGGCTTCTTGTGCCCTACCAACCAAAACACATTGCAGCAGCAGTGTCCAGGCGGTATCAGGCCACTTCAATGTGGTTGCCACCCGTTCAAAAAGGGGAAAATATCTTTCCACGTCTTTCTCAAAGAATGGTGGCACCATCCTAATATTCCTGCCTACATCAAACCCGGAACGTGACTCTGGATGCAGAGAACCCGCCTGCAAGGCAGCATGCTTAAATGCAAGCTCCTTCATTGCACGATCGTGCTCTCTCTCCTCTCTCCTCTCCTTGTTGTAGCTGTTTTTCCTTAAGCTCCCGCTCTCTCTCATCTCTCCTCTCCTCTTGTTGTAGCTGTTTTTCCTTAAACTCACGCTCTTGTTGTAGCTGCTTTTCCCTAAATGCCAACTCCCTAGGCCCCCAATCGATGGCAACACCTTCCGCCACGCCAGAGAGTTGTGGAGACACCTCAGACAAAAGAAGCTCATCCACCGTTGCCACAATCACCTGCTCCTCAATGAGTATAGCCCTCAAAGTCCCCAAGGCAGTCGCTTTTAACCGCTTCTCACTGGCAGTAAGCTCCACATTGTAGTGCACAGCAAGCTTCAGAAGCTGCTCTTTGGAAAACCTTCCCAACATCTCGTCAGAGGGGTTCTCAACAAAATCCTTAATGGTAGCCATCGTTACTGTACCAGTCACCACAAGCTACTCACTTTACCCTACAGTCACTAAGAACCACTAACAAACCACGAAGAACCACCAAAGAACCACTGAAAAACCACTAAAGAACCACTGAAGAACCACGAAGAACCACTGAAGAACCATGAAGAATGCTAATGCCAATAATAACAACCATAAAGGGACGTGGTGGAAATGTGAGCTCTACGGAGCGCACCTTTCCAGGTTGCACAAAAAAAAAAAAAAAAAACACACCCACCCTAAATAGACGTGTCATACACGCAGGGTGTTAGGTGCTACCAGGTATGCTCACCAAACACTTAAACAAACTAAATAAATCCAACAAAATATTCCAAACAGGTGCGCCTTCTAACCTGATGTGACCACATATGCTTCTACGTCTAAACTGCAGAAAACCCCGGCCTACCACATGTCTACCCTAAGAAACACTAAATCAAGCCCTACCACACTACCTGTGTTTCCTGGCCGCCCTAACCTACCTACCCTTAAACTAATGCCCTGTAGACCTAACTTTCTTCAACCACACCTGCTACCAGTCAAAGATCATATACAATCATTTCATTGACCGCCCCAGGAGTACGCGGTGCACCGGACGCTAACCAACAACCAGAAAATAATATCCTTATCTACATGTGGTGCCTACTAAACTATATATTTTAACAGCATAAGTAGTCACATCAAATTACAAACAAATACGGCATACTCACCTGTTTGATGAAAATGGCTCAGCCCCCACGTTACACCATGTGTAACGAACACCACCCAAACCATAATATGATGACACCCCGTGCAACACAAAAAAAAATCACCAAACAAAGTGCTAGGGGTAAAAGATCCCGGACGAGCGCCCAATTGTTACGACCCTGGCTCATGGGTACGCAACCTATGTGTAATCAACACCAAAACCCTGTGCTCTAACTCAAAAATGCTACTAAACCAAGGAACTACTAATATAACTATAAGCTAATGTACTGGTAACCCAACGGACAAGGACTGTAAGAACCTGACAGCTCTTTCACTAGGCACAGCACCTGCATGTGTGTTTCTGGGTCTGCCTTTGAAGCTCCCCAGCAGGTAACCAATCAGCACTAATTGGCTAATTGGCAGCCCTCACCTGCCTGCCCTGGTGACACAGGAGTGACCAGGCCTCTAGTACATAACAGGGCTTTGTTTACCTTTTTTGGTAAATGGGCTAAGCTAGGGCTGGTGTGCTGTTGTGAATATTTTTAATGAATGCGGGACTGGTTCTCTCTGGTCCGCCTCCCCTTAACGTTGTGTATATGGGCTTGCTCATTCTACAGTATTTTGTGGTGTTAGTTCTTTTATTCATTTAACCCCTTCATGGTGCACACCACAGTGGAGGTTGCTGTTTGCAACCACCAATGGTGCTCCGTGTTAAACATCAGTCCTTTGCTTTTGACATATTGAAACAGTGCCCCGCCCGGCCGACGCCATGGGTGGGTCGGCCTGGCGAGTGGCTGGTGGGCTGCTAAAGCCTGTACCGCCACGGTATGGAATTGGCGGCGATTAGAACTGTGTTCGAATTGCTAAAAAAATGGTGTCTGGTGGCGGGGCCTTGAGGGCCAGCCGACGTCGACACATTGCGCGAGGTTGTTGACGTTATTAGCTTTGACCTAGCCGCAAGCTATAACCGCTCAGGGTTCCCCTCTCCGCAGGGGATTTTGGTCTTCTGCTAGAGCGCGGGCGGTATTGTCCTAGGCCCCACACCGCCTCACACCGCGCAGCCAGAAGAAGAGAGAGCACGGCCTCGTCAGCGGCGATGACGAGGCCCTCGACAGGCGGCCATGTTTTTCCCCCGCCAGAGGTATCCTGGGCGTTGAATCGACAGGTGTCCACAAGGCCGACAGCCTTGGCGGCCGAGGGATCGGCCATGTTGGATGGGCTCGGCTTGAACAACAAGCAGTCACCGTCCTGCCGCGAGCAGCCCGCTCTCCGATCACTCCCTCCCCCAACACCAGCGGAAAAAGGGGGCTCTGATTGTTTCCTTTGGCTGCGGGCCGCGTGCCTTCATTGAAGCGCGGGCGGCCCCACTTTTCGCTTCTCATGGGGACAGGGGCTGACACCCAGTTGATGGCTGAGCCTGGGTCTGTCCGTGAGAATGTTGTGCTGTCAAGCGGCTCCCACACCATAAGCTGTGTTGGTTGAGCCTGGTGTTACGTCTGTCAACTATAAGTGTTGTCAGCAGGGGGGCTCGAAACCTTTTAAGGCACACAGTGCAGGCTTCCCCGGCCTCGCCTTCGCCAGGCCAGGTATCATGTTGGTACCTCCCACTCCCGCGAGATCGGCAGTGGTCTGAAATGAAGAGGTGTGCGTGATTTAGGTGGTAGTAATATCACTGCAGGGCTACGGTGTGTAGGCCCATGGGGTCCTCACGCCTTGCATGTCCGGCTGCAGAACAACTCCTCAGCATGTTCTGGAGGGGTGTTCAGTGGGGGGACTTTTGTCACCTGGATTGATGTCAGCTTCCCCCGTATCAAACCGGCCCTTTCTGTCGGGGTCCCCCCTTGGGTGCCTCGTGGGTAGTGTCGGGTTCCGACCCGACTCCACGGAACGCTCTGCTCGCAAAGGTCCAGGGTTGGCTACGCACAGCGGGTGGGACCGGGCCGACTATCTACAGTTCCTGGCGGACCTGCGCCACATGGTTGCGGGTGCGTTGGGAGTGTCATCACATATGACTACGGCAGTACCATATGTCGAGGTGGATGGAGAGAACGCTGAGGCGGGGACTTGTGTTTACACAACCCCACCCATTTTTGGGTTTGGTACAGACCCTATTGTCAGGGTCACCAGCAGTGACAGCTCTGGTCAACGAGATCCAATCTCTGTGGACAAAGCAAGCCATCGTCGTGGCGTTCTCCTCCCGGTGTTCTCTGGTGCCTGAGAAATCGGGAGGGGGGGGTGTCAGACCCATGCTGGACCTGTCCCATGGGAAGGTTCGGCATTTTTTGGATCGTCTCCTACCTGTTGAACACTGTCAGGTGGGGGTCTGGTTCTCCTCCATAGACCTGTAGGATGCGTATTCGCATCTCCGATCTTCCATCCTAGGGCTTACCTACGCTTCCTTTGCAGGGTTAGCGTATGAGTACCAGAGGCTGCCGTTCGGTTTTTTCTATGGCTCCCCGCATCTTCACCAAGTGCGTGGAGGCCACACTGGGGCCTCTGCGTCGTCAGGGGTTACGAAGTGTATTCTGCCCTGACGACGTTCTGGTCCTTCGCGGTCAAGGTGGATCGTCGGGTCTCGTACCAGGCAGGTCCCTACCAGCCTGGGGTTTGCTGTAGACTGGAAGTAGAGTACTCCTCTTCCCAGTCAACGGCTGGAGGGCTATGGCCATCCCTCTCAGAGCGTGTTGTCGACACGCTCGGGAGGTTCCGTCCTAGGACGGTTACGGCGCTGTTTCACGTCACGTTTTTCACCGACGCCTCCCTCGCTGGTAACACGTCGGGCCAACGCAGTAGGGGGCAGCTGGCAAACCATGCTGCCCGGTCTGCGCTACGTTCAATGTGTTGGTATTGAAAGCGGTCCTTCTGGTCCTCAAATGGTGTTGATCAGGACGGACAATACGACGTCAGTGTCATATATCGACAGACAGGGAGGAGTATGCTCCCCCCGTCTGCACCAGGCGGCGGGCGGCTGGCTATGGGCGTCCTCCATCTGCGCGGCCTGAGGGCTCCCCACATCCCCGGCAGGGTGAATGTGGGTACAGGTGTACTGTCGCGGGGCGGTCCTCATTCTGATGGGTGGGGATTACGTCCGGACATAGCCAGGCAGGTCTGGGACCGATGCCGTGCCGCCTGGGATTCTTTCCCCATACATCTGTTAGGTCAGTTGTTGGGACGGATACGTTGAGGAGTGCAGGTTCTTGATCCTGATGGCGCCGGACCGGGGCGCAGCTGTGTGGTTCCCGGTCCTGATCCAGCTACTGGTAGTCTGGAGAGGATGGACCCTTCTGTGGTTGATACCATCCGGAATGCGCATGCTCCCTCCACTGTCGCGCTTTACGCGGGCAGATGGCGTATGTTCCAAGTGGGGTGTAAGGCGGGGGGCCGGGACCCAGTCTCCTGCCCCCTGGATGCTGTCCTTAGTTACCTCCAGTCTCTCCTTGATAGACTGTCGGCTTCGACGGTGAGGGTATATGCAGCAGCTATATCCTCCTATCATGAGGGATTTGAGGGGGATGTCTTGTTCAGCCACCCTCTTGTGAAACGTTTCCTGCTTGGCGCTCGACGCGCTAAGCCGGTGCAACGCTCTTTGGCTCCGAGTTGGGATCTTCAATTGGTCCTCGGTCGGTTGTCCTTGGCCCCGTTTGAGCCTCTTGAGCAAGCGCCGTTGGAACAGCTGTCGTTCAAGACCGCGTTCTTGCTGGCTGTCACCTCCGCTGAACGCGTGGGTGTGCTTTGTGCTCTCTCGGTACGACCAGAGTGCCTGTCTTTCGTTCCGATTGTGGTGCCACTCAGCGGCCTAATCCTGCCTTCGTGCCTAAAAATATCCGGAGTTCCTTCCGCTCCAGGGATATTGTGGTTCAGGCATTTCGTCCGCCTCCTCACGCTGGTGAGTTAGATGCGGGCCTTCACCTGTCATGTCAGGTCCGTGCTTTGGGAATTTACCTCAGCCGTACTCAGGACCTCAGGGTTACCGATCAGCTTTTTGTCTGTCACGGTGGTTCTCGTGCCGGTAAGGCACTATCGAAACAGCGCCTGTCCCATTGGTTGTGCGAGGGCATTGCCCTCTGCTACACGTTGGCCGGGCAGGATCCCCCTGGGGGCGTCAGGGCGCACTCCACTCGTGGGGTGGCTGCCTCTGCCGCTCTGCTGGGTGTGGCCTCGGTGGAGGACATCTGTGCTGCAGCTTCATGGTCCTCCCCGGGCACCTTTGTAAGGTTTTACCTCATGGACATGACCGGGGGTTCTGTCTCCCAGGCGGTTCTGGGGTCTGTGGCCTTTCCTGCTTCCCGTCCTTTGGTAGGGTAGCAGGAGTGTGTGGGTATGGGCCACAGTGTGTTAGGTCACATGCGGTTCCGCCTGTGCTGTGTGTTCAAGGGGTTCTAGTTCCCTCTTGCTCGCACTCAGGTGGATTTGACTGCGCCCCCCCTTCATTAGGAAGGATGGGGTGACGGGACTCCCCAACCCCTTGATGTGGGCTTACGGGTCCTCAGGGGGTACATCTGTCGGGCCTCGCGTCCATTCTACCCCATATCTCGATAGGCTTAAGAGCGGGACGCGATGGCCAAGTACGATAATATAACGAAAGGTTATGTATATAACCTAGTTATATGAGTACTGGCTAAGCGTCCCGCTCTTAAGCGGCCCTGAGTTCTTTTTTGAGGGATCTTTTACTGGAAATGGGTTTTTTGGCGAGGAAGAGTGTTTGGTGACCATGCCTAGTGTCTTATAGGCTACGCCTCCATAGGGGCGGGACCCGGCAGGTGATGGGTGTATTTGTTTTTTCGTTGGTGGAGTACAATAGGTACATGAGATGAGGTATATCTCGATAGGCTTAAGAGCGGGACGCTTAGCCAGTACTCATATAACTAGGTTATATACATAACCTTTCGTTTTTGGTTGATTGGTGAGTGTAGCACACATATTATAGACACATTTATTACTACTACTACTACTACTACTACTACTACTACTACTACTACTACTACTACTACTACTACTACTACTACTACTACTACTACTACTACTACTACTACTACTACTATCCATCATCTCCTGGTTCCCTGCTGCAGCGGCAAAAGATCTTGCCAAGCTGCAGCGGGTGATTCGCTCCGCGGAGAGGGTGATCGGCTGTCCCCTGCCCTCCCTCAGGTCCCTGCACGACTCCAGGGCGCTGAAGAGGGCGAGAAAGATCATGGCCGACCCATCCCACCCCGGTCACAGCCTCTTCACCCTGCTCCCCTCTGGGAGAAAGCTGAGGATCCCAAAGGCTGTGAAAGCTCGACACAGACTGAGCTTCTTCCCCTCAGCCGCCAGGCTGATCAATGCCTCAGGCCCCCCCCCCCCCCCCCCCCTCGGTACCCCCCCCCCCCCCCCCCCCCCCCTCTGCCCCCAAGTGACACTGGCTAAATGACATTGACTGCACTGCACTAGTCCGTACTGGATCTCTGCACACTTCACTTTATATATATATATATGTATTTTATTTATTGATTAATCCCCCACTGCACTGTTTTCGTTTCTTGTCTGTGTTGGTGTTTGTTTACTGTGAAAAAAAGAAAAATGCATACACTGTATTGCTGCAACAATTACCAATGTGTTTTACACAAATGGCTCAATAAAGGAATCTGAATCTGAATCTGAATCTGAACTACTATTATTATCACTATCCTTTCCTACTAAAACTGCCATCTTCTTATCCATTAGGACCCACCGTGACACAGGTGTCACACGTACTTTACATGTCCTGGAAATGTCCATATAAAGCGTTTTTCTTGATTTTACCTCATGAAGTCCCAAAGGGACACCAGTGGAACATCCTGGTGGGGTCATGTGACAGATCATGTGATGTTGTGCTCCCATAAACCACCTTTCCACAATGATGACTGATGGTGGTGACTAAATTACAGAAGTAGCTAACATTCAAAAGCTAGATTTTTGTTGCTAAAAGGTAAGATTTGCCCATTTAAGAATTATAATGCTTACATAACATGGTCTTTATGATATACTGTATAACCTGTTGTGAACACATTTCTTGAATAAAATGGTAAAGAAAACAATTGATAAAAATCGCTGTGACACATACGTCACACCGGGCATATCACCTTAAAATGTTAATGAAAATTTGCTGTGACACATATGTCACAATGCGAACAATTATTATGATCTGCTCAGTTAATTTGTCTGATTCAATGATATTTAGTTAATATATTTTATATTGTTCAATTGTTCAAAGCATATTAAAACAAATATCAGTCATATTTCAATGTAGTACCCTGTAGTGCCATGTAGTAGTACCCTGTAGTGCCATGTAGTACCCTGTAGTGCCATGTAGTACCCTGTAGTGCCATGTAGTACCATATAGTACCCTGTAGTGCCATGTAGTACCCTGTAGTGCCATGTAGTACCCTGTAGTGCCATGTCGTACCCTGTAGTGCCATGTAGTACCATATAGTACCCTGTAGTACCATGTAGTACCCTGTAGTGCCATGTAGTGCCATGTAGACAGTACCATGTAGTACCATGTAGTGCCATGTAGTACCATGTAGTACCCTGTAGTACCATGTAGTACCATGTAGTGCCATGTAGTACCATGTAGTACCATGTAGTGCCATGTAGTACCATGTAGTACCCTGTAGTACCATGTAGTACCATGTAGTACCATGTAGTACCCTGTAGTACCATGTAGTGCCATGTAGTGCCATGTAGTGCCATGTAGTACCATGTAGTGCCATGTAGTGCCATGTAGTACCATGTAGTACCATGTAGTGCCATGTAGTACCCTGTAGTACCATGTAGTGCCATGTAGTGCCATGTAGTACCATGTAGTACCATGTAGTGCCATGTAGTACCCTGTAGTACCATGTAGTGCCATGTAGTACCATGTAGTGCCATGTAGTACCCTGTAGTACCATGTAGTACCATGTAGTGCCATGTAGTACCCTGTAGTACCATGTAGTACCCTGTAGTACCCTGTAGTGCCATGTAGTGCCATGTAGTACCCTGTAGTACCATGTAGTACCATGTAGTGCCATGTAGTACCATGTAGTACCCTGTAGTACCATGTAGTGCCATGTAGTGCCATGTAGTACCATGTAGTGCCATGTAGTGCCATGTAGTACCCTGTAGTGCCATGTAGTACCCTGTAGTACCATGTAGTACCCTGTAGTGCCATGTAGTACCATGTAGTACCCTGTAGTGCCATGTAGTACCCTGTAGTGCCATGTAGTACCCTGTAGTGCCATGTAGTACCATGTAGTACCCTGTAGTACCATGTAGTACCCTGTAGTGCCATGTAGTACCATGTAGTACCCTGTAGTACCATGTAGTACCCTGTAGTGCCATGTAGTACCCTGTAGTACCATGTAGTACCCTGTAGTGCCATGTAGTACCATGTAGTGCCATGTAGTACCCTGTAGTGCCATGTAGTACCCTGTAGTGCCATGTAGTACCATGTAGTGCCATGTAGTACCCTGTAGTGCCATGTAGTACCCTGTAGTGCCATGTAGTACCATGTAGTACCCTGTAGTACCATGTAGTGCCATGTAGTACCATGTAGTACCATGTAGTATCCTGTAGTACCATGTAGTACCATGTAGTACCATGTAGTATCCTGTAGTACTATGTAGTACGATGTAGTATCCTGTAGTACCATGTAGTGCCATGTAGTGCCATGTAGTACCATGTAGTACTATGTAGTGCCATGTAGTACCATGTAGTATCCTGTAGTACCCTGTAGTACCATGTAGTACCATGTAGTGCACTACATGGGAATTAGGAATAAGTTTAATGCTTAACGTCCAATGTGACATATATGTAACTTTTCAGATATTTGCCATTAGGGGGCGCAATTTTGAAAATAAATTCAGAAATGTGTTCTTTGTAGTCTATTTAGTCAGTCTTATGCCCCTCATAATTTCCCTTGAAGTAGAAATGGGTGTGGGTTCTAATGGGATAACATCAAGTCTAAAAATTGGCATCTATCTTCTTGTCTGACTCTGGAGAAGAGTCCTTTAAACAAGCAGTTCAAGCAGTTCAGGGTATCAGGGGCGGAGCTTCCTACAGGCGATATAGGCGGTCGCCTAGAGCGCCACCCGGAGGGGGGCGCCAAAAAATAAAAAAATTTAAATAACTTTATTATTATTTATTGTTTTTTGTTTTAGTTTTTTTTGCTCGGCGCAGTTTTGACGCCCCCCTCTATATCTGCAACCATTATTTTTACATAAAGAAAATTCTAACATAAGGGAAAATGAGCCGAAAATCTAAAACGGTCGGTCTGAGCCTCAGCTTTAGGTGTTCACAGTCAGAACATGCTAGAGCGCTGTGCATTGATGGGTAAGTGTTTATAGAATTGAGCGTTGAGGAAAGAAAGACTAACGTTAGAGAACTATGAAGAGGCAAAAGCCATCCGGCCATCCAGTATAAAAAGAGAAGAAAAGAAGAAGAAGACGAGAAACGTGCCAAGGTGAAAGGTATGCAATTTTGTACAACTTCCAAGACCTGCCACACCAAGAGCTGATGAAGCAAGCAGAGGCACTTGTACACACCTTAAACCATGGAGGGCAATCTGATTTGGATGGGAAGGAGCTGGCTCAGGAGTTGGACAATTTGATGTGATTGATGACTTTGCAGCGAGGAAGGCCAGAAGGATTGCACTGTAAATGGAAACCAGTAGGAGCTACAGGCTAACCTTGAAGTGTGATGATAGGGAGTGGAATGTAAATAGTTCTTTAGACAAAGTGTATTTGTAATTTTTATTTATTTTTTTGTTTGTAGCATATTATATTTTGATTATATGTGTAACATATTTTACAATACATAATTTTCTTTTAAAGCAAATGTGCACGTTATTTTATTGTTTGTTATTGTTATTATTATTATTATTATTATTATTGATTGTTAGCTAAGTTGTTTGTAAGTTGTTTGTTTTAATTCTTTAGTGTGCACTTTACATTTCTTCTTAATTTTCTTTGAAAGCAAATTTGCACATTATTTTATTGTTTGTTATTATTATTATTATTATTATTATTATTATTATTATTATTATTATTATTATTATTATTATTATTATTATTATTATTATTATTATTATTATTATTATTGTGTGTTAGCTAAGTTGTTTATTTGTTTTAATCCTTTAGTGTGCACTTTACATTTATTCTTAGCTCTTGTTCTTGCTTGTAAAAAATAAAGGTGCAATACTTTACTGTATAACTGTTAACCCTTTCACTGCCACACGACAGAGGGTTAACCCTTTACTATCACACAACCGACGGTCGTGAAAGGGTTAACCTTCGGTGTATTGTCGCAGTGAAAAGGGTTAACCGGTGTTTTGATTTTTGGGGGGGGGGGGGGGGGTGCTAGGTCCGCCCCTGCAGGGTATAAATGATTTGCGAGCACATGTTGAGAAGTGCATCTTTACAAGGGAGGCCCCAGATTCGGGATGAGTCAGTTGGAAGTGATGAAACGGGGGTGAGTCAGTCAGTTGGAAGTGCCGACACCAGTGAGAACTCACCACTCTGTGATGAAACGTCAGTAGAAGCAATGGCATAGGCATGAGTAATTAGAGAATACGACGTTTTTAAATACATTTTACTCAGATGTTTGCATGCTAGTGCTACACACAGATCATGTCTGTCTGTGTGTATTTCAAATGCCACCCATGAAGTTCTAGATGAACAACAGTGGAGACCTGTCCTGTATTCATGTAAAGCGGGTGTTAGTCACGGGATTCATTCCCAGTGAGGTGAAATATTGTAACTGCGGGTATACCTTCTTGTATTCTGCATTCAATAAAGGTACAGTATCATCTGACCTTCTTCACAAACACAAGTATTTGTACCTTAAAGCCCCAATCAGTGATAAAAAAAATAAAAGATATATATATATATATCAATACAGGGTATATTCTGATACATCCGTCAAGAGTCTAATCTTTAAATGGAAAATAAACTGGTTGTGATTTTCATAATTTGTAAACCAGAATGCAGGTCTGTTTTACTCCAGTGTTACAAACATTACCAATGTAAAAAAAAAATAAAAACTCATATTTTACCTGTTACTGTAGTCCTATCACAAAACCCTCCACTCTCATTTCTACCTATTTGTTCACGTTTGAATCACTGATTTGGCCTTTAAATTCAAGAATTCATGTTATTCCCGTGGCCTATAAGGGCAGACTAATCAATATATCTCATGTCAGGAACCCAGAGAACTGAAACATGAACCTGTGATGTCATCAAGATGTAAACATCTAAAGCTGCTCCATAGGAATGGGAGCCTTGTTTTGTCAACCCCACTGAACGTTTGACTTGTTACATCAAAATTGACTTTTATTCTGTCTGAATTAGAGGATGTATTGTTATCCTCAGAAACCCCCATGGGTGGTCATGCTGTCATATTTTCCATCTATCACAGGTTTAGCTCTCATTTCTCTAGTTTCTGTCTTTGGAAGAGAGTCGTTCATGTCACATAATATTGACTGGTCTGCTACAGACAATAGGAGTGACGTGAAATTGTATTCTTACTTCACTATTACTATTTTTTTAAATGCACATTTTAGGTCCAACATGTACCTAAAATGTACCCCTTTTTGTGAGTAGCTACTGTGTACTGTATTATATTGTATATACAGTATATATATAATATTGTTGATACTCTGACTGCAACTAGCTGTCTACAGTACCTCCGTGCAGACTGGGGTTGTACTAAGCAGTGGGATATTGTATTTCTATGAAAACCATCTTGTCAGACAGTCGCATTGTGTGTTTCCACCTGGTTTGGACAGGCAGGTGGTGTAATTGGCTAATAGCAGTGTAGTTTTTCTCTGGTGCAAAGGTCAGTCTGAGGTTCAGCTAGCTGGTTAATTCCTGTCTGTCAACAAAGCAGGTCAAGGGTCATCTTGTTCTCCACTAATCATTGACGTTCGTTTCAGGTTTGACCTCATAATTCCGTCAAGTCGGGATTCACCCTTATCCCTGAGTGGAATCCTGCGTGAGTCAGCCGGGCTTCACCAAAGAGAATGATAAACAATATCAGCTCAGCCAGGTTTTTTTGTTGATTACGTCAAAAGGAAATGTTTGGAATGTGGATTGACAAACTAGGGCAGTGCTGGGCAAGGGGACATGCCTGGGCAGGTAGACGAAACTTGTCTGTTAGGAAACTCTGACAGCATTTTGAAACTATGGAGGTGTCCTTGTAATTTGTAAATGACATGAGATGGAGTTGAAACTTTACTTGGTTTCACTCACTGACGGTACGAGGGTTGGGTAAACTATACTTCAAATCTCATTAACCCTTTACCGGTCACTTCGTGAAATACCTGGAAATTCACAATTTCAACTAATGTTATTGGTGCTATTTCAAAAGTTATCTACAATTGTGAAATAAAAATAAATAGATTTTTTCCCTGTAAATTAAGGTTAACCAAAGTGTCCGTGAACAAGTCCTCGACCGGTACCCTAAAAATGTGGGGGCTATGGGGCATATTTTTCCTTAGGGGGCATATCTATGAAACTTGGCAGGCTGATTCATAACATAAAAGAAATAAGAAAATGTATTGGGAGTTTTCTTGAATTTGCGTTGCCATGACAACAGTAGCCAATAAAGGCCCAAAGAAGAATAGCGGACAAAACTATATAACTACATGGTACTACAGGGTACTACAGGGTACTACATGGTACTACATGGTACTACATGGTACTACAGGGTACTACAGGGTATTACAGGGTACTACAGGGTATGGTACTACAGGGTACTACAGGGTACTACATGGTACTACAGGGTACTACATGGTACTACATGGTACTACAGGGTACTACATGGTACTACATGGCACTACAGGGCACTACATGGTACTACATGGCACTACATGGCACTACAGGGCACTACATGGTACTACAGGGCACTACATGGTACTACATGGCATGTACATGGCACTACAGGGCACTACATGGCACTACAGGGCACTACATGGTACTACAGGGCACTACATGGTACTACATGGCACTACAGGGCACTACATGGCACTACAGGGCACTACATGGCACTACAGGGTACTACATGGCACTACATGGCACTACAGGGTACTACATGGCACTACATGGTACTACATGGTACTACAGGGTACTACATGGTACTACAGGGTATTACAGGGTACTACATGGTACTACAGGGTACTACAGGGTACTACATGGTACTACAGGGTACTACATGGTACTACAGGGTACTACATGGTACTATAGGGTACTACAGGGTACTACATGGTACTACATGGCACAACAGGGCACTACAGGGCACTACAGGGCACTACATGGTACTACAGGGCACTACTTGGTACTACATGGCACTACAGGGCACTACAGGGCACTACATGGCACTACAGGGCACTACATGGCACTACAGGGTACTACATGGTACTACATGGCACTACATGGTACTACATAGTACTACAGGGCACTACAGGGTACTACATGGTACTACATGGCACTACAGGGCACTACATGGCACTACAGGGCACTACATGGCACTACAGGGCACTACATGGTACTACATGGCACTACATGGCACTACAGGGCACTACATGGTACTACATGGCACTACATGGCACTACATGGCACTACAGGGTACTACATGGCACTACAGGGCACTACATGGCACTACAGGGCACTACATGGCACTACAGGGCACTACATGGCACTAGTTTCAAGTTTCAAGTTTCTTTAATAGTTGTCATACAGAAGTACAGAATACTTTTGTACAAAATGCTTCTTACTGTTGCGCTCCAGAGACTGTGCATGACAAGATAAGTATGAAATAAAAACATAGTAAAAATTAGAAGAAAAAAAAAGAGGTCACAGTGTTCAGTTTAGACATATGTACAATGTTCGTAGACGTAGTTACCATACAATATACAATACTGTGCAGTGTACTAATATACAATACTATATAGTGCAAGGCATAAATGGACAAGGTGCAGTTTAGGTACAATTCACAGTAGGTGTACGAGTTGTAGTGCAAATCCTTTATCAATAAATATAAAGTGTAAGTGTGTTTGTGTGATCTAAAGTGTGGAGAGTGGGTGCTGCAGTGTGTTGTTTGTTTGAGTGAGTGTGTGTGTGCGTGTGGGTGTGTGTGCTGTGTGCATTTGATGGTTGTTGCATAGTGATTATTGTTCGTTTAGCGATTATTGTTCGTTTAGCAGCCTGATGGCCTGGGGATAGAAGCTCCTTCTGAGTCTTTCTGTGCTCGCCATAAGACTCCGGTATCGCTTGCCTGACGGCAGCAGTTCAAAGAGGCAGTTGTTCGGGTGGCTCGAGTCCTTAATAATTCTCTTAGCCTTCCCCTTGCACCGCTTGTTGTAAATGTTCTGGAGGGTGGGAAGCCCCCCTCTAATTGTGCGTTCGGCTGAACGTGTCACTCTTTGTAGTCTGCTACGGTCTTGTGCAGTGCTATTCCCAAACCAGGAGGTGATGTTGCCGGTCAGGATGCTCTCTATTGTACATGAGTAGAAGTTCCTAAGGATCTTCTGACTGACTTGGAACTTCCTTAGGCGCCTGAGGAAGTAGAGGCGTTGTCGTGCCTTCTTCACAACACTGTCAATGTGTGTGGTCCATGTCAAGTCCTCGGATATGTGGGCTCCGAGGTACTTGAAACTGTTCACTCTCTCAACTGGTGCCCCGTCGATGCTGAGGGGGCTGTAGTCCTTGACCCCCGACCTCCTGAAGTCCACAATCATCTCTACAGGGTACTACATGGTACTACAGGGCACTACAGGGTACTACATGGTACTACAGGGTACTACAGGGTACTACATGGCACTACAGGGTACTACATGGCACTACAGGGCACTACATGGCACTACATGGCACTACAGGGCACTACATGGCACTACAGGGTACTACATGGCACTAAAGGGCACTACATGGCACTACAGGGTACTACATGGCAATACATGGTACTACAGGTACAGGGTACTACATGGCAATACAGGGTACTACATGGCACTACATGGTACTACAGGGTACTACATGGCACTACAGGGTACTACATGGCACTACATGGTAGAAGTAATACCTGTGACTGACTAGATGCATCAGGCATATCAAAAAATGGACACTATGTCACTTCACCTGAAGGGGCATATATGTTTACGTTTATGGCTTCACCACTTTTTAGCTAACAACAAATCCTGATTTCACTAATCCTATGCAAAAACACACATCCCATCCTTTACAATGATTGTTCAACTGCAAAAATGAGTAAATATTATCAACTCACCATGACTTGTTGAGGAAATAATGGAGTTTGAAGAGTAGAAGCAGGTGCAAAACTTTGCATTAGGAAGTTGCAGATCCCCAGGGTCTATCCTGATTGGTCAGATGGGATGGTGACAATATCTGTGTCATAGCCTGACCTGTGCTGATTAGCTGGAAAAAGTTTTTTTAATAGATTAAAGATCCCCCCTCTCCCACCTGGCTAAATATATTGTATGGGGAAATGGCCAAAAATTGTTACTTGGCCGGTAAAGGGTTATTATGTAAAGAAAGAAACAGCAATGTTTTATTACAGTAATCTAGATGTTTATGGTTACTATATTGCATGGTACAAAACGGAACAATAAGGTCCCTCCAGTTGAATGACCTACTTTGCACTTGTAAACACACCAGCTGTTTCATTATGATGCACACATCAGGTATTTACCCCCCCCCCCCCCAAAATACGCTCCTGTCATGTGTTCATGTGGTGTCTGGTATATCACAGATTCCGACCCAGAAATAGCACATGACAGCTGCCTACCAAGTACCAGATAATCAATGTCAGAGAACATCTTTATATCCAAGTTGCCAAATTGTGACATTTTGCCATTCGACTGTTCTGCCCCTGCCTTGTTCAGCCACAATCAGAACCAAAAGTCGCGAGAACCACATACTCTTGGGTAGAGTGCAGTAGAAAACAATATTATTAACTTATTAAACAGTAGTGGCCTAAAGCCATAGTTTCCGTGTTTCGAATGAATTACTTTATCATTGGTGCAATGTTTCATCCAACTTTGACACATGAACGCTAGAAGGTTGAATGCAAAATGGTCATATAATTGGCTAACTCAGATCTTCTGCCCAGTTGTTCAAAAGTAATCCGATCGGATTTCGGATAACAGATTTGATCAAATCTTGAAAATGGGTTGTTCAAAAAGAAAATAAGGATTCTGAAATCGGATTGGATTACGTAATCAAATCTTGGTTTTGATCTGGATCAAACCTTCAGTATGCGTTGTTCAAAAACTTTTAGTAGGATTGGGATCACTTTGATCCAAAAAAATCTGGATTAATAATAATAATAATGGATTGGATTTATATAGCGCTCTTCATGACACCCCAGTGACCCCAGAGCGCTTACAGAGTCCATTATTCGTTCATACACAGTCATACCGGTGGTGGTAAGCTACAATTGCAGCCAGAGCTGCCCTGAGGGATTAAACTGATCCCAGTAGAACGGTGGATTCAGGGTGGATTTCAGTCACAAAATGTAATGAAACTTTAAAATTTGTATCCAATATTTGGATTATACAGTATATACATTTATTCATAAGACTTTCACTTAATTTGTTCATCTGCTACAGTGATCAAATATATAAAGTAGACATTATGCTACGTATTCAGCCTTTCAGTACAGCAAATTCAAAAGATTTTGGCCTCATAAAATAATCCCCCAAACAGCTCTCAGTATTGAACACAAATAATATATAAATTATAAACTGTCACTTATCACTGTATATTAATCACACTGACATGGTCATCAGTCATTTGACTTTGACTTGTGTTCAATTAAGGCAATCATAACCAAGGCCTATAAATTATGAACTATGTTCACTACACCAAAGCGATGGAACCATGGACTCAAAAGGCCCTAATTTCACTGTTGCCGAAACCTGCGCTACTAGAGGGTGTTAGGTGCCATTTTGACTCAATAGTAGGGAGCTTTAGTTCTGCTAAGGGTGGAGAACTTACCAACAAAAAGAAAAATTATATTTGGGTAGAAATCACCCAGAATGTGAATGCCATGGGGTCTGGCCAGAAGAGGACCACAGAGCAAGTGAAAGCTAGATGGAAGGGCAACAAAGGACAACAAAGGACCACGCTGAAGCCAAAAACACCCAAACAGGCAACAAGCCCTTTAAGAGGGGTGATTACACATGTGTGGTACTTGACATTATTGGAGGTGAGACGTCACAAACTGCATGGGATTCAAGGTGTTGTAGGGGATGGTGAGCCTGCGATTGGAGAGGAAAGTGAGCCAGTTCCTCCTGATCCAGAGGACACATTTATTTTGGATCTCAGCCCCATCATTGAGGAAGACGGTGGATCCTCACTGGTAGAGCCAGTAGTTGCCACAGGTGCTCAGAAAAGAGGCTTGAAGTGTCCTTTGGTAAACGGAGATGGTGATTATAAGGCACTTCTGCAAAGAGAGACTGAAAGGGCGGAAATACAGACTCGTCTGGCAGAGGAACAACTGACTCTTACCCGACTACAGCGAAGCAAGGCTAGACTTGAGATCCGCCTCCTAAAAGCCAAGCTTGTACAAGCTGGGCTCTCCACAGCAGATGATGAAGAACTCTGAAGTTATTTATTTTTGATAAGTATTGGACATTTAGCCTTTTTATTCAATTCAATACATCTTTATTTGAAACTTGTTCTAAATATTCACAATGTACAGTATTTGTGAGTAATGTATATTTTTATTTATTTGTTGTAGGTCTCAGATGAGCGGACTGCCGGTTTCCAAAAATAGAATAATTGTTTTGTTTTATTGTGTTGTTTTCTGTTAAAAAAAAAAAAAAACACTTGAAGTGACCCCACGCTGGCTATTCTACCTGTCTACATAGCTAGTAGCCTACATTGTGATAGCCTATCCCATTTCGAGCACTGGTTATCCGGATTTGGTAATCCTGAAAAGTTTGTATCCGGATCAGAGTAATCCAATCCGATGTTGCTTTGAAAAAACGGCACAAAAATAAACTGGATTACGTGATCCTGGATGCGTCAATACTTTTACCAACTAACCTCCAGTTCCGCGTTCACGTTCTGCAATCTGATTGGCCACTGACGTTCTGGTCATGTGACATCTGTGCCAATCGTGTGACGCCTGTTTCTATCACTGGTTAAGCTTAGGCACTCTTTCGAAGTTGGTTAAGGTTAGAGTTTGTCTTAGAGCAGGGCGATAGAACACCAGCCCTGATTCCAAACTCTAACCTTAACCAACTTCGAAAGAGTCGCCTAAGCTTAACCAGTGATAAACTAGGCGTTAGGTAGTTTGCAGGCTGTTCGAGGCGGAAATAAGCGCAGAAACAGGTGTCACGCGATTGGCGCGCCGCGCACATGTCACATGACCAGAAACGTCAGTGGCCAATCAGATCGCAGAACGCGGAACTGGAGGTTAGTTGGTAAAAGTATAGACGCATCCTGGATAGCAAAACATAGGATTTCCAAATCCGTATCAGTTTTATCCAGATTAAACCTTTTGAAAAACTGGGCCCAGGTTGTCACTTGTTGACCTAGCTGCAATGCCGGAACTCATCAATACATTTTCAACTAAAAACCTTACCTTAACCCTAACCTTAATAATATCAGTGGAGACCTCACGTCACACCCAAACCTATAACATAGAGATTTCTTAATCATCCTGCTTGGCCGTTTAGTGGCAACCCACATGAACTGATAAAAATGGAAATCAAAATATAAACCACCAGGTCTTTTAAAGCAGTGGTTCCCAAAGTGTGTGGGAGGGGGGGGGGGGGGGGGGGGGGGGGGTCCAGATGATAAAAAATAATAATAATAATAAAAAAAAAAAAAAATGTTTTTTTTTTGTTTTTTGTATGCAGTCAGGCAGCGTGTAGTCTTTTACCAACGCACTTGCAGTTTTCCGCGATCTGATTGGCCACTGACGTTTCTCTCAGCGCCAATCGCGTGACGCCTAGTTCTATCACTGGTTAAGCTTGGCGACTCTTTCGAAGTTGGTTAAGGTTAGAGTTTGTCTTAGAGCAGGGCGATAGACCACCAGCCCTGATTCCAAACTCTAACCCAACTTCGAAAGAGTCGCCAAGCTTAACCAGTGATAGAACTAGGCATTAGCTAGCTAGCAGGCTGTTAGAGGCAGAAATAGGCGTCACACGATTGGCGCTGAGAGAAACGTCAGTGGCCAATCAGATCGCGGAACCCGAACGCGGAACCGCAAGTGCGTTGGTAAAAGACTACACGCTGCCAGACTTCTACTTGACCTTACCCCTAGAACCCACCTCACCCCTGCCCACTTTGACAACCTAGGATGGCTTAGAGTAAACGACAGAGTTCAGCAACTTGCAATGGGCCTGGTCTACAAGATACACTATACGACTAAGGTACCCATGTACATGTCAAAATACTTCCCAAAGGTCAGTGAATACCACGACCACAACACCAGAGGAAGCTCAACAAATCATGTTAAACCCAGATTCGGCTCAAACAAGGGACTAAACACGTTTCGCAATTATGCCACATCAATGTGGAACGCCCTACCAAAAGCTGTAAAGGAATGTGAATCCCTATACCCACATTCAAAACCGCTCTTAAAGAGCACCTACGGGAGGCTGCAATTCGAAACTGGCCACCGTAAATGTCCAAACCCCCCCACCCCCTCCTAATAGACAGTCTCCTCCCCACCGCATGTATATATTCTCTCCCCGCCGTATGTATATTTCTCTCCCACCCACCCACCCCCTCCTAATGTACAGTCCCCTCCCCATCATGTGTATATACTCTGTCAGGATCTATGGGTAACAGTACTGTATATTTGAATATCGTATATGTCACAAATGTAACAGTACTAAATACCTGTATGTCATGTATGTCCCTATGCTTATGCCATAAATGTCATGTATGTCATAAATGTCACTATGAATTGAAAATGGGGGACCCTGATGTAAACAAGACAAACGTCTTTCTCTGGTCTGCAACCCCTTAACAATTGTGTGTATTGAGCCATACTGTATTGTACCCATTCTGCAATCTGTTAAATAAAGTTTTCATTCATTTATGTTCCGCGATCTGATTGGCCACTGATGTTTCTCTCAGCGCCAATCGCGTGTAGTCTTTTACCAACGCACTTGCAGTTCCGCGTTCGGGTTCCGCAATCTGATTGGCCACTGACGTTTCTCTCAGCGCCAATCGCGCCTCTAACAGCCTGCTAGCTAGCTAACGCCTAGTTATATCACTGGTTAAGCTTGGCGACTCTTTCAAAGCTGGTTAAGGTTAGAGTTTGGAATCAGGGCTGGTGGTCTATCGCCCTGCTCTAAGACAAACTCTAACCTTAACCAACTTCGAAAGAGTCGCCAAGCTTAGCCAGTGATAGAACTAGGCGTCACGCGATTGCCGCTGAGAGAAACGTCAGTGGCCAATCAGATCGCGGAAAACTGCAAGTGCGTTGGTAAAAGACTACACGCGTGGGGGACCCCCAGACCCCCTGCTTAAAAAGTGGCCTGACTGGCCTGAATGATTTCCCCAGTCCGGCCCTGGTTAAAAGCCTCCAATGCCTATTGTGTGTGTGCGTTTGAACGTTTGCATGTTTCAACCATACATTTCCATTTATAAATGTCTTTAAAAAATATAATATAAAATATAATCATTTTTTTTTACCTCCTATAATAGTGGGGGTCGCGGCTCTCTGACACCGTTATTTGGGGGTCGCGGCCTGAAAAGTTTTGAAACCCCTGTTTTAAAGGTCAATGTTTGGAATGAGAACCAATTGTAGACTCAAACCACATTAAATTATGTGGAATAAGAGCGCAATTTAATGTTCGACTCTAAACAGCCCTTGCTGTTCTGAATCGTAATGTGGCAACCATTTAGAATTACGTGCTTATTCCACACGAATGAACACGGTCCAAACGATCTAAAAATATCTCACTAAGTGGACCTTTGGTTATTATACTAAGCTGTTATTAGGGTGTCAACCAAATTTTTAATGGCCTTTTCCTGGTTTCGACAAGTCCAAAAAGAAATGTAATATATATGCAACAATCATAAGTCACACAGTTCCAATCCAGAGGTTATGAGCATAGAGAAGATATTTATGGAACCAAAAGGAGGCTGGCATGACCGAGCACTATGCCTTTGTTACTGATGATGTCAGGCAGGAGGCACAGTATGAGGTCAAAAACAATCGTCCAGGTTTATTTCCCATACATCATACCGCTAGCATACTGCCATCAGCATTACACTGTATCCATCAGGTCTGACTGACATAAGGCCTATAATTTCATCATGCTTGCCACAATCCTTTCTGTATCCATTGCTGATTGGCTTTGGCAGCGACCCCGTTTCTCCCCCCAAAAAAAGTCACTTATATAAAGAGAAATATCTCACTATTAAAGAAATGTGCTGTAAAGAAAGAAATGTAGTACAAATGATTTGAAACAGATGCCAGAAATTGAGTATTTTTTTTTTTACTCCAAACACTACATATGCCAAGTTGAAGATGTTAATAACATTTGTTTGAATGAAACGTTTGTGTGACATCTGGAGAATGTTGCCAATGCCTGACTGCATATCTGATTGTGGATGTTGTTACATGTTTAATGCAATCACTTCATGTTTTGTGTTTGACCTTGTGCTGCCATGCATATTCCATAATTGCCACCCAATTCTCCATCATAGGATTGTTTCCAGTTGAAGGTGATTTTGATGTAAGAAATATCACAGGTTGCCTTTATTTTCACAGCAAAATGTTACTTAATTCGAGCAAAGTTAGACTTATAATTGCCAATGGCTGCGCTATGGCAACATACTCGTTAAGAGGGAAAAATAATGTTGAAGTAATATGTTCCATTTGAACCATATTCAGGAGAGAAAGAAACACTTTGAGGATGTGAAGCTCAAGCACAAAACATTGATTTAATATTTCAATTAGAAACAAAAGCACTAAAGGTTTTCATGGTGTATTTACATAAACTTGAATGCACACCTAGGTCTGAAAGCAATGCATCATGGGGGACTGTATGCGTTAAGCGTTATGCTCGACAAAAGCCATTATCTCGTTTCTACCAAACATAATCATAAGTGAATAAGCATGTGTATCTTCTAATTTCAGTTTATTAATGTGTTGAATAACAGTGGTTACCAATGGTTTAAAAAAAATAAGAACATTGACCCCATATTGAAGACAAAATATGTAAAAGGCATAAAGGAACAAGACACACAATGTTTACAAAAGATTCAAAATAAAAATCCAATTTGTTAAAATATACAAACCAAATATATAAAACACTGATTAATATATAATTAAAAGATAATATAAGGCCCACAAAATAAATAAACAATAAATAAATAAATAATATAAATACAAAAGATCTGCATAAATTTCTATTGGGCCATCTTTACAATGGTAATTTATGGGCAACAATGCCTTCATATCATTATGCTTACTCTCTCTATATATATGACAAACTGACTTGACGTGAGATTGGTAGATAAGGAGATTGTAGGGAATTCTTATGACTGATTATGAAGCCCCAAAAGTAGTCTCATTTGTAAAGAATTAATTCTAAACTATATACTCTGGTGACCAGTCAGAGAGTCTTTGGCAGCCTATGGGTTCTCATTTGATTCAGGTCAAGCATAACTCCATAAAAGTATCCTTGGGATATACTGAAAACAAAACATTATCAAAGCAGTTTAATGTTTTTGATGTTTTACACAGACAGTTACTTTACACACTAAACACAAGGTCTGGACAGTTGAAAACAAACCAAGCGAAAAACAGACAAATGTAGAAAATTGTATGAACACAAAAGAACACTTTGGATATTGTAATAATTTTGGAAAGAAGATTATTATTATTTTTTAATCTGAATTCAGTTATCACACCAGAGACATGGCTGAAGGAACGATAAGAGGTGATCTACCTTATCTATATGGTGCTGCTATACTGTATCTTTGATCCCCACAATGCATTACTTAGGAACCCATGGATGTGTTCATGAAAGACGATGTGAGCCATATATTCAACCTTCCACTCTATACATTATCCCTCCAATTTAACTTGATGTTGTCACAGATTTATATCCCTTCACCAATATGATTACCAAATTACAAATACTAATGAGTCAACTGTACACCCAAACACATGTCGTCTGGTAAATAATCCCCTCCTCTTCTCTCACCAAGCTGTTAATGACCCTGGTTAATCTTTCAGACATGTACAACATTGTTTCAGGTGTATGACTAGCCTATTGTATTTCATATTGTAGTTCACATCGACTACCAGTCTTCACAGGCCAAGGATATTTTGTTGAACAATGAGATTAACCAATATAATTTTTTTTCTTCTTTTGGCCAATTTTAGATCTGTAAAACTTGATATTTCAATCTGCATATTTCAAATCTAGTGAGTGAGGATAAACTAAGCAGCCAGCTCTTAATATGTGCCTTTCTTCAAAGCGCTGATGAATCCCATCACAGCAGTAGAGGGAACAACATGCACTTGGAATAAGTTTAGCATCGACAAGGTTTAGCATCAATCTACTGTACTGTGTAGATGTTTCAGTGGGCTGTTTCTAGATGCAGGATGTGAAATGCGTTGTGCTGGTGGATTTGTTTCCATTTTTTCCCCCCCAAGTCCAGTTTAGACTTTTAACTGGCACTGCAGATGAGACTTTTAACTGGCACTGCAGATGAGACTTTTAACTGGCACTGCAGATGAGACTTTTAACTGGCACTGCAGATGAAACTTTTAACTGGCACTGCAGATGAAACTTTTAACTGGCACTGCAGATGAACGTTTTAACTGGCACTGCAGATTAAAGTTTTAACTGGCACTGCAGATGAAACTTTTAACTGGCACTGCAGATGAAAGTTATGGATATATGGCCCAGTGTCACGGTGCAGTTCCCTTAAGCACACCAAACGGAAATTAAAGGCACCATTGATATTTTGCTCCATTGAAATACTGTGAACCATTGCTACATACTAGTGTATGGCACTTTTCTTCCATGACATGAACACATTTGTACACTTTTTTTTTAATTATTATTTATAAAAGACTTTATTCACTACCGTCACTAAAATAAAAGTTCTCATTTCTCTTTAAAATTCTTCACCCCGCAAATACTTAATTTATAGAAAATAAAGGTTTAATAGTGACTCTGTATTATCATAGTTTTTTTTTCTTATTTGACATAAGGATTTTCTAAGCAATATTCATATTTTTTTAATTCTTTTTTTCTTTCTTTTTTTCACTTTTACACAGCAATTGGATCTTGGTTGGCGATGATGCTGGACAGCCTGACTTGCAGGTCGTCCTGCGGGGAGAGAATGAGCGCTGGGTTAGTCCTGCTGCTGTCCACGGGCCTGACGGCGCCCGCCGTCTCCAGCCCCAGGGCCGTGGGGTTCTGTAAGCTGAGGAAAGGCGTGTCCTCCCCCACGCGCTCGTCCTCCGTTTCACTCTCCGAGCTGCTCCTCTCTCTGTTGCCGGTAGACTCCGTGGTGTGTCCCACGTGGCCGTTGGCCTTTGTTCTTTTGGCCCTGTGGCCGTTGTTGTTGTTGGTGTTAGCCTGTTTCTTAGGCAGGCCCTGAGGGGGAGCTGGAGCTACCGCGGTCTCATGCTCCCGCGTGATCTCGTATTCCCTCGTGATCCGGTAGTCGTTTTCCTCTACAATCCTCAGCGGGCTGGACGGAGGGCTGTGGGCGTCGTGGCCGTGGTTGTAGTGGGCGGAGTTCCTCTTGTGTTGGTTGTGGTCTTGGCGGGCGGGCTTGTCGCGTGGCCGCGGAGGCGTGGCAAACAGCAGGGGGCGCTCCTCCTCACCGGACGGGCTGACGGCCACCGAGGGGACAGGGGTAGCCAGGCTGGACAGGGCGGCTGACATCTCGGAGGGAGGGGAGCCCGGGGTGACGGGGGAGGCCAGACGGACAGGAGATAGTCGTGTCGGGCTGGTCATAGCCGACACGTACCTGCCACAGGGAACAGAAAAAAACACACACATTTACTTCTGGGAGGGAAGGACTGCATGTCAAAGGCTAAGGAAGACTGGATGAAAATATCGATGAAAAAAAGTTACACCAAGGTTTTACATGTTTTTACATTGAGGAAGGCTGCTTATGGTACTAAACCTCTACTGTAAAAACTAAAACTATATTGCAAGTCATATCACAATCCTATCTGGAGGAGTAATGGCAACATGATATCTTGGTCACATTGTGCAGCTCTAATTTACACTTTTGTTCTCTATGCTTTGTACTCCATATTAACAAGTAACCTAAGTATCTTCTGCGATAACAGGCTTTAGAAATCAACTTCAACAAATTAACTACCCCCCACACCTATTAAGTTCTGTTCTTCCTCTTCTTCATGTTTTGTTCCCATGATAGATTGCTGTAAGTTTAGTTCCATCACATATTTACATTAACAATTAAGTATTATAATTATTTTTTATCTGGCTCTCATACAGTTTTGCTCTCTGCATTAACAATCGCAAATCAGATTTATTTTCAAATTAAGCTGGAAAAGTTAGTTTTGATTACATAAGATTGCATAATTCTTACAGACTTAAATTCTTAAATATTGTACACTAATCACAGGCACTGCACATGCTCTACCTCTCCATGAAACTGCATAGTGCACCTTTAAACCTAATATTGAAACACTTGTGAAGAAGCAAAAACTAAAACTAGGATTTTATTTGAGGAATGAGGCCTATTTGTCTATTGAATCTAGGAAGAGATTGGTTGCTTCTACTTTTTCACCTTGGCTAGATTATGGCGGTTTGCTTTATATTAATGCATCTACCCAGTGTTTACGTATGTTAGTTACTATCTATATGTAGCAGTCTGGAAAATATGGTATATTATTCAGAACTGCTGACTGTGTTTATATCCCTTTTTGTACACAAAGACATTCTAACTAGTGTCATTGATTCACACGAACAATGACACAAAAGTCCCCGTCCAAAGAGCATGTGAATACGGATCATAAATGACAGTATTGATTCATATTTTACAGTGCGTCTCCCCTTGTGACTGGCAGGCGGGACCAGCAGGGGGCAGTAGCAGGCAGAGAGTGGCGGAGAGAGCTGAGAGATGATAAAGGGAGGAGGCGAGCGGAAGTCGTTCTCTTCGGCAGTGAACTTGACAACGAGAAGTCATGTCGAACGGGGGGGCTCTGGATAGCCCCGTTGCTGACTTTATGCCGGAGTGCCCCGTGGAACAGTGACGGGTGATAGGAAGTACTGGCTAGTGGATACGATATCCTAGCAGTACCAGTGTTATGATATTATGAACATTAAGTGCAGAGTCAGGCACCAAGAGTCGAGTTATACCTAGTTACAGTGAGCGGTATAGGTAGCGTGCGGCTAAGGATCACAGTAGCATTGCTCGTGTTATACCTAGTTACAGTGACGGTATAGTCTGCGTGCCAGGGACGTACGGGACATCCAAGCAGTCTGCCCGGGCGTCAACAGCTGTCTGCACCGGAGAGCAGCAGCACACCTGCTCCAGGCTGCCTGCAGGACACGGGGAGTTCTTTACCACCAGCAGAGTTCGCCCAGCACCAGCTCAGCCAGCACTGCCTCTCTGCTATAGCTCCGCCTGCTAGCACCTGCGGCGCGAGTGTTCGACGCCATCTTGCCACCAGGACGGTGGTGGAGCGGCGCGGCCGCCATTTTGGTAGAGTAAACATTAGGGCTTCGGCGCCCAGGATCCTATCGTACATTACACAGTGTGTCGCAGCCTACGGGCGAAGCTGGTGTTTGCTAACCACAGTGCATAGGGGTACCCCATAAACAGTACATGCCGGCATTAGCATAGGGCTTTTGTTTTGGTAATTGTGGGCCCACACTTTGGTTTTATTTCCTTTTCTTTGAGCGTGATACAATGTGTGTGTATTAATATTTTCCCATTCAATTAACCCTTCCCTGGGGGGGGAAGTTACAGACCTGGTGCATTATAATTAAAGCCTTTTGAGGTATTATTCTGGCCGTATAATTAAAGCCTGTTGAGGTATTATACAGGGTGAAGACCCAGACGTGGGTGATGAGTCAAACACAGTGAAGTATATTATCCCGGATAGTAACCCAGAGGTGGGTGCATAATATACGTGTTTATGAGGTATTGAGTTGAACAGCAGGGGCTATAGTAGGACTTCAGCCCAATTGGCCAGTAGTATTAAATAATTGTAACTGAACAGTACAATTAACATAAAGACTTGAATGGGGTTCTGTGTGCGTGTCCATTCCTGTGCCCTGCATTAACTCTTTTGGTGTGGGTAACGTATATATATGGTTAACCCCTTCCTACCCAACTCTCCCCTTTTCAGTGGAAGGTTTCTAGGGTCATTGAGGGAGGGTACTGCTTGCGGGGGGAACTCAGAGTATTTGATTACAATTCAGTCACGAGGTGTGGGAGGGTCTAAGGAGCGACTGGGAGGAGTGGGAGCGTGTTGGGGAGTACTGCTGACCGCCCTGCGACAGGGAAGGAAGACCAGAGTACCAGACCAGGTTGGTAAATCCCGGGCCCCATCCACTCACACTACCAGCCTCCAGTCGACGCCCCAGGCCCAAAGACTAGGGTGCAGCCAGACAGAGTTCTGCTGTGTCCAGCTACCTCCTGACTGCCAGCAACCGTTCCCACGAAGCAGGGATAATCCACCCTGCTACATATAATAGTGCACTGAGGTTTGTGACTGGCTGTACCTTGTACACTAAGGTTAATTGGTGCTCTTTGTCTATGCAGAGGAACACCCATTGGCTCACATTTATTACCGGGGTAATAACATTCTTGGTTTGCTCCCTCCTATCTGTGCACTTTCATATCACACATCATTGGCAGCTATAGCCTACACTTGTCCGACTTGTTGTCTGTACCCAAGCTCACACAGAACTAGGCGAGTTGGCTTCTAGGTGTTCCGCTCCCTCTCCCTGGAATACACTACAAGATAACTTGCGGCTGGAAAATCGGATAACTTTTGATGAATTTAAAACATTAATGAAAGACCTGGAACCAGAGTCAGTGTTTCTGGATATCTCACCTCCTTTAACCTCGACTTCGAATGTGTTTTGTATGATATTATTCTGTTCCATTTATTCTGGATTTGTCTTATGCTGTAACTTTAAGGTATGTTTTGAATGCTGCCGTTTTAGCCAGGTCTCTCTTGCAAAAGATGTTCTTAATCTCAATGAGATTTACCTGGTTAAAATGTTTTGACCTCTATAGAAAGTCTTTATCCGTAAATTGACTATTCAAATTCTGTTCCGAACATAAACAAGTTTCAATCTCATTACATTCCGTTTCCAACATTAACAACCAAGCTTCGATAAAAAAAATATATAAAATCCTGTTCTAAATATGAACAATACTTGAATTATCACTAAAACACTATATTATCTTTGTAAAAGGGTCACTTCGCCGATTTTAACCGGAATTAACCTGTGATGATTGGATATAAAATGTACCGTGTTCTGTGTCTCAAGTTTTATGTCCGATTATCACATGTCCTCCTCAGAACAGAACAATAGGAGTAAGGTTAAAAACGGGCAAAATGCCCCGTTTCTTAAGTTTAGTTTTCTCCATGTACGCTTAAGAAGGTATAATTTTGATTTTTGGAAGCCTAGCCCTATTTGTAACTTTTCAATGGAAAGTCAGTGGGATGGAACTTCTGCCTGTACAAGCTGACTGAGGAGTATATTTCAGTGAGCCTCAGTCAACTTGTACAGACAGGAGATCAACCCCATTGACACTGCCTTGGTTTTTGGTCAACTATCCGTAGCTACAGTAGTATGAGGAACAGCTTGGATTGTGTTGAAAAAGGATTCCATCTGTACATATCCCTACTCTTACTAGTTACGCTGCTGGCCAGTATGACTACGACCATACCGTTGTTATACATGTATCACTGTACACAACTCTGTACATATATCTGATTAGCAGCACACCCAGTAGTACTAATTTATATATTTTATACCCAGTTTAAAATCACCTGTACATTGTATATTACACTTATTATTATTATTATTATTATTATTATTATTGCACTTTACCGTTACATATGCACTCTGGTTGGATGCTAAACTTATTTTTGTTGTACTGTACTTGTGCTGTATAATGACATTGACAATACATTTGAAATCTAATCTATTCTACTGATCAACATCATCATCATTGGTAAGTAATAAATAGGGCTAGGGCTCCAGAAATCACAACTATCCCTTTAACAGCACTGGAAGCATGAGACGATCGCAAGTGCATTACGGATCCATGCTCTAATTAGACCCCTTTCTCCGGATGCTCTTCCGTGTTCTGGTTCAGAGTACAAATTAACTTGCAAGGCACTGCGTAAGCTACCCCAGCCATGTACTGTACCATGTACTACACTTCTCTCTGTGCCACAGCCTGTGTGTGGAGCGAGACACTGATGTGAGGGGCACTGGTGCATTCGGAGGGTGGGCTCCAGCCTGTGTGTGTACACAGAGCGCGACACTGATGTGAGGGGCACTGGTGCATTCGGAGGGTCGGCTCCAGCCGCTCAGAGTGACATTCACAGATGGGGCCCCTCTTAGAATGTCCCGCTGACCTCCGGTGACCTGTTCTCATCACAGACAGGTGTGCTACCTGCTGGCCTGTCTACAGCCCGGTCACACATCACCACACCTGCGTTACTCATAAGTGCCCCAGTTATTTACTAATGATAGCTCACCAACCATTCATTTTCAACTGGCTTTTGGGTTATTGTTTTTTCTTTTATTATTATTATTTACACACACTGCTCAATATAGAAACTGACTCTATGAGAACCATGCCAATATCCATGTGCCTTTCCGTTAAGAAGAGAGGGACAGATAGCGTGTGGAAACAGAACTGTAATAAATGTTCGACCTTGGTGTTGATAAAAGTTAAATGAAATATTAAATTCACGTTATGCTACATTAATCATGAATATCTTATCGTTAGACTGTAAATGGCTTTTAAATGAACACCTCAAGAGAGAGACCTGCAACATATCATTCAGGTAGTTGTGAACAGCTCCATTAATCATGCAAAGACCACTCCACTTAGATGTGCGCGCGTGTGTGTGTGTGTGGCTCGTGTGTGAGGGCTGTCGTGTGCAAAGTGGGCCCATTAGGTCGCGGTGCTACCATACCTCTCACTGTACGGCGAGTCCCTGTAGGCATCGGGAATGTCCCTCGACTTCTTTAGGTAGGCACTCAGGTCCCTGGCGCCACCCGTGGCGTTCAGACGACCCCGGTGGCTGGGCGTAGCGTGCCGGCTACTCTCCGCCGATGACATCACCAAGATGGAGCGGCTGTCGGAGAGAACACTCTCGCTGCGGCCATTACTCCAGCTGCAGAGACAAGAGAGGGGAACAGGTTCACATGAGCAGGAGGCAGACAGGGTTTGCCTGCAGACGGTGACGCAGACCGAACACAAAATTGGATGCATCTTCAGCGCAAACCGTATTACATGCTTAAGACCCATGGCTTTTATGGTGCCTAATCCTTCAGGACTAATACTTTTGACATTTTATACGCTCCGTCCCTAAAAAGCTGATCAATCTTGCTTGGACTCGAGTTACAGTGTGGTCGTTTACAGTGCAATGGCAAATTAAATGCACGGGCAAGCACAGAATTGCCCAGCATGCTTCTATGCCGCACAATCAGTGTTGGCGTTTGGGCCTTTGATCTGGTAACCATCTCCTGAGTCAGCGAGAGGGATTCAAGGCTGATCATCTCATCACCACAGACTGAAACCCATCTCTGCATGAATTTACTGCTTCTCAAAATCCCCCAAATGAAAGGATGGGATTGAAATAAAGAGGAGGTTGGAATGGTGGGAAAACCATTAAATAAGCCAGGTGGTGATGTGTGCTGATTAAGAGCCAGGTGGTGATATGTTCTGATTAAGAGCCAGGTGGTGATATGTTCTAATTAAGAGCCAGGTGGTGATATGTTCTAATTAAGAGCCAGGTGGTGATGTGTTCTAATTAAGAGCCAGGTGGTGATATGTTCTAATTAAGAGCCAGGTGGTGATGTGTTCTAATTAAGAGCCAGGTGGTGATATGTTCTGATTAAGAGCCAGGTGGTGATGTGTTCTGATTAAGAGCCAGGTGGTGATGTGTTCTGATTAAGAGCCAGGTGGTGATATGTTCTGATTAAGAGCCAGGTGGTGATATGTTCTGATTAAGAGCCAGGTGGTGATATGTTCTGATTAAGAGCCAGGTGGTGATATGTTCTGATTAAGAGCCAGGTGGTGATATGTTCTGATTAAGAGCCAGGTGGTGATATGTTCTGATTAAGAGCCAGGTGGTGATATGTTCTGATTAAGAGCCAGGTGGTGATATGTTCTGATTAAGAGCCAGGTGGTGATGTGTTCTGATTAAGAGCCAGGTGGTGATATGTTCTGATTAAGAGCCAGGTGGTGATGTGTTCTGATTAAGAGCCAGGTGGTGATATGTTCTGATTAAGAGCCAGGTGGTGATATGTTCTGATTAAGAGCCAGGTGATGATATGTTCTGATTAAGAGCCAGGTGGTGATGTGTTCTGATTAAGAGCCAGGTGGTGATGTGTTCTGATTAAGAGCCAGGTGGTGATATGTTCTGATTAAGAGCCAGGTGGTGATGTGTTCTGATTAAGAGCCAGGTGGTTATATGTTCTGATTAAGAGCCAGGTGGTGATGTGTTCTGATTAAGAGCCAGGTGGTGATGTGTTCTGATTAAGAGCCAGGTGGTGATGTGTTCTGATTAAGAGCCAGGTGGTGATGTGTTCTGATTAAGAGCCAGGTGGTGATATGTTCTGATTAAGAGCCAGGTGGTGATATGTCTGATTAAAGGCTGGGTAGCGATGTGTTCTGATTAAGAGCCAGGTGGTGATGTGTTCTGATTAAGAGCCAGGTGGTGATGTGTTCTGATTAAGAGCCAGGTGGTGATGTGTTCTGATTAAGAGCCAGGTGATGATATGTTCTGATTAAGAGCCAGGTGATGATATGTTCTGATTAAGAGCCAGGTGGTGATATGTCTGATTAAAGGCTGGGTAGCGATGTGTTCCAACAGCTCCGACACATGACTGGTAGGGAACATGTCACATAAAACCAGTGCAGAAATTACAGTACCGTCTCCAAGCGGTGGACTTTAAAAAGGAACATGCCAATATTGTGGGGAGGTACAGGTACATAGTAATAGTACAGGTCATAAAAGCATAGTACAGTAGAAAAGTAAAAATAGGCAGTGTAAACAATATAATTAACTCTTGAGTATGCGCATATGAGCAAGTAGGCAGTGTAAATCAAGGTGCAGATGAGTCTGTATGCCCCATCAGTTATATTTGCATTACAATAAATATAGTTACAATACACACTATAATCTAAATATATACCATGAGTAAGTAAGTATACACAGGTGCAGTATGCATAAGGTACATATGGCGTGAAATACGTTATATGTTTAGGTGGGAGTCAGACACACTCAGTGATCAGACATTCCTAGTAGTTGGATGTCTGGCAGCAGTCCCTGCCCACTGTTGTGGAGCCTGATGGCCACTGGTATGAAGGACTGGCCGAGGTAGTTAGTCGAGTGTCGGGGGGTATGAGTCTGTGACTGAACGTGCTTCTCATCTTGACTAGCTCATCGTAGAGGGATTCTCCAGGATATCAGCCAGCTTCCTTCTCATCCCCCTCTCTGCCACCACCTCTAGTCTGATCAGCTCGACCCACCACAGAGCTAGCCTTCCTCACCAGCTTGTTCAGTTTGTTAGTGTCCCTTGAGTTGATGTAGCCCCCCCAGCATAGAAGAGGACACTGGCCACTACAGACTGGTAGAACGACTGTAGAGTGTCCTCAGGAAGAACAGCCTGCTCTGTCCCTTCCTGTAGATGGCTTCCGTGTTGTCCGACCAGTCTAGTTTATTGTTTAGGTGTACTCCATGGGAACTTATATGTCTCCACCACCTCCACCTCATCCCCTCGGATGGTGATGGGAGTCGGGGGTGGCGGGGCCTCTTCTTGCCCCTCCGGAAGTCCACCACCAGCTCCTTGGTTTTGCTGATGTTGAGCTGGAGGTTGCTGTCGCTCCAAAGCTCTCCACCAGGGCTCTGTACTCCTCCTCATTGTCGTCAGTGATTGTAGCTTACGATGGAGGAGTCGTCAGAGAACTTCTGCAGGTGGCACCCACTAGAGTTGTGGCAGAAGTCGGAGGTGTAGGGGGTGAACTAATAAAGAAACTTAAACTTGAAAAGGAAGGGTGACCGCACAGTTCCTTGGGGAGTGACTGTGTTGCTCACCAGCACGTCAGACTGACTGTCCTGTAGTCTGACGTTGAGTTACAGTCTTCAGACAAGAAGATAGATACCAGTTTCCCCTCTGTGCCTTCAGTAGAAAGCTATCCGGCTGCAAGCCAGCCTAGCACAAATTAATAGGCAAGCTAGCCTAGCTGTTGGCCAAAAACACCTCTCCCAGAGTTTTAAGCTAGGCTGTGTGAACAGCAGAGCTATTTTATAGGTATGTGCAGCAGAGTAGTTTAAGTTTCACCTTCACAGTAGATTTAACTTCACATGGAAATTAAGGAGAGAAAGAAGACTCTAGATATGACACAACTATGTTACACAACCATGGCAGAGGATTTGGCAATCTTTCAGATTTAAACACTGCAGCAGCTCGACTGGAGAGAAGCTCAGAGGACCAGTCCAGACCAGCAAGATCAGCAGTATTTGAGTGGTACGCAAACAAACGTTTATTAATCATGGGAAATTTCACATCACCGCGGCAACCCTAAAACCAAAGCGGGATGGGGGAAAAAGGCTTGGTCGGAGTAGGACCTCTACGTACCTTTGACTGGAGGTATGGGTGACGGTTGTAGACTGATGTGCTGTGGAGGCATACTGGCTTGAGAAGGACGTTTCCGTCTCCTTCTCCATCACATGCTTCGCAGGCATCGCATTTTTTGACACATATTGCTATAAGATAAGCAAAAAAACAATAAGAAACCATTTCGTTTTATCACAATCCCCATTCACAATGCTCTACAGCAGTGATAACTTGAGAATCAACTGATGAACATAAAGGAACACAAACAATTAAACTCATTATGTCCATAATCTCGCATATACCAAAACTATAAACTGTCTTGTAGAAATTAATTAGTAGTTTGAGAGTTATTAGGGCTCTAGAATTAAAATGATAAGAACATTTCTGGTGGAGATGTGCTGATTATTTAAAATCTAGATAAGAACATTTCTGGTAGTAGAAATGTTCTTATCTATATTTTAAATAATCAGCATCTCTGGTAAGCACTAGATTTAAAATGATAAGCACCTCTCTGGTAAGCTCTAGATTTAAAGAGGTCATTCTACACGATTGCATGTGGGAAACACAAATTTTATTAAATTCTATGACTATTAGTCGACTAAAGAATGTCTTTAGCCAAGAACAGCGCTAAGAGTTATTGAGTTTAATAGTGGTAATGTGTGATGTCATTATATCACATTCCAGGAATTATTCAATAAAAATAAAATAAATATATATATATTATAGTTTTGGGAAAGGTGTTAGATTATGAGCGTAATAAATCAGCTTTATTTATTTTTTGTGTCTTTAAAATGTAAAGTAGGGTCGTGCCCGACTCAATAGTCAAAAGGATTTTCTCGACTAAATGAATAGTCCATTTAAAAAAGGTACAGTACAGTAGAATCTGTAATGCCATGAAATGGCAACCTCTGGGCAAAAGAGCGGGGATAGGGGAGGGGTTGCTACTGCTAGCCACACCTCATGTTCTGCCAAGAGAGGTCTGGAGAAATTCACAGTATAAGTTACTATATATTAGGGCTGACCCCTATTAGTCGATTAGTCGACTAATCGGTCGAAAGGAGCCGTAGTCGACTGCCAACCTCTTAGTCGAATACAAAAAATAAATAAAAAATTATAATATATATATATATTTTTTTATCATTCTTTCCAAAAGAAAAGAGGCCTAAAAGCGTGGCTAACGCTAATGGCACGCATACCAGAGGCTAACTGCCTACGAAAACAGGCACAGAGGCACTGAAAGAGGATTTCACCCATCTAATGAACACACTAGACTAGACAAATATCAAGATGTATCCATCAGTGGACCAATTGCATGCTTTTGCAGAGGACAAGAAGCCTTCAGCCGACTCCTTCAGACATTAAGCACCCCCACAGCCCAAATGGAATGATACAAAAAAAATTATAAAATATTATATTTTTTTTTTCGACCAATAGTCGACTAACGACACATTTTGGCCAATCATAGTCGACTATCCAAATCCTTAGTCGGCGACAGCCCTACTATATATTTATATAGTAATTGTCTAACAGGGAGCACATTATAAGAGGGTCAGTAGACTTACATTGACAAGCTGAACATTTTCGAGGGGTGAGTTAGGGATGTGCGGTCCATTGGCCATGCTCGCCATGTTGTTCCTCTCATTACGCAGGCTCTGCCTCAGACGATCATGGAGCTTTTTTCTCTGCTTTCTGCACGCGGGGAGAAACACTTGATTGTGAGACTGACCAGTCATTCAACTGAACCAAAATGTCTGAGGGGGGAGGGGTCCAAATGTTCCAAAAAAATAAAAAGGCCAAATTTTTACTATGGTTGATGTTGACATTACGGATTATGATTAAGATTTGCATATATCGAGAACACTACAAAATAGCAGCCCAATCTCGCTTAAAATTATGTAAATAAAGAACTAATCGACTACAGGGAAAAAGGTACATAATGTACATTATGTTATAGCCATAAGTAATATATTTACATATTGTATTGGGAATGTAACATGTGTACGTATTACAAACAAGTACATATATTACAAAAAATCAAAACAATTTAAGTTGGTTCAACTCTTGGTTGTGTTTGTTTTGGACAATACGTACATATATTACTTATGGCTACAACATAATGTACATTATGTACCTTTTTTCCTGCGATTAGTACTTTATTTACGTTTTCTGATGAGGCCGGGTTGAAAATAGGTAATGCAATGCAAGTTGGATTTTCAGTTTAGCGTAAGAGTGTGACGTGAATTACTTTGTTTTGCAGTAGGCAACCACACACATGATTCCCACCACTAGGAGTGCAATGCAGATTCCTGTTATTGTTAAAACACGTTTCTGATACAGCTCCTCAGCTTCTGGAAAAGAGGACAACGCATTCTTAAAACTCCACAACATGCAGGCCTAACCCGACACACACGCACACACACACACACACACACACACACACACACACACAGAGACACACACACACACACACCACTCTAGTAGTAAACCCAGACAGGATATGATTCTTTTAAGGTTGAGGTTATTACATTCACAGCGACTTGACAGTCAAAATGGAACTGGTGGGATATTAGTGGACGATGGAAATCTACTCCATTGATCTGAGAGGCAGTTCTGCTGAGTCCAGTCAGCCAGGGAGGAAGTGTTAGTTCAAGGTCAGCCTCAGCAGTCATGACTCGGCAAATGACAAGAGGGGAAACAGAATGCATTCCCTGTAATGCATTTAAAACCAGCCCACTGACGGGTGCCGTTTATAGGATTATCATTCATCAGACAGATACAAATCATCACAGTTAAAATGTTAATGGTTTTAACATGGCATAACAACGCGGCATCATTTGTTCACGAGATAGAACATAACTGGAACTGAAACGAACGGGGTGTTTTATTGATCCCCGTTAATTGTAAATGATATATACCGCAGGAAAAAGGAGATCTGTACGTCTCTTATCTAGGAATATGGGTGAAGGGAGCTCTCGTGCCAGTGCCAGGTGTTCAGTTCTGTGAACAAACGATGCCGCCAACAATGACTTTTAAATGAAAACAAATCAGTCGTCAATTTGCTCAGGGTTAGCATTCCGTCATTTAAAAAGTAACACGACAACAACTCTGCCATCACTCTGACGAGGAGAGGGGCAAACCATGAGGGGACACAAGGGAGGAAGGGATAGATTGTACAGTGGGAAACACATACATATGGTAGAGGTGGAAACGGGAGAACAGGGATAGAGACAGCGAGGTAAGGCTGGGAGGGAGGGGGCGATGCCGTTATGTCATTACATGCTAAACACCGGTCGAAAACATAGGATGGGGAGAAGAAGCAAAAGCAAAAAAAGCAAAGCGAGGACTGAAGGGATCGGGATATACAGCGCACTACCATCACCTGGGGGTGTGTTCCAATCAGATCAGTAGTGTTTGGCCCGTGTATGTAGAGGATCATTGGAGAGATTATATATATATATATATATATATATATATATATATATATATATATATATATATATATATATATATATATATATATATATTAAATGTCACATTTGAAAGACAGAAGGATAGCTGGGGGGAAATCCCAACTCTTGCAGATGCTGCATGTCTGTGATATGTGAGCTGTATTCATGGTTGCTGAAGGTGGTTTATGGAGGCTGTATGATCCCTTCATTAGCAAAAGGAAACTGGCTGGAGAAGAGGGGCAGGCTCAAGCTACTAATCCTACGACTGTAAACTAGGAGGAAGGAACGATCCATACCCATAAATTCAATCCCAAGATGCTCTGCCAGGGCAGAAAGGTGACAAAAAAGAAAGAAAAAACAAGAGGTATTTTTCAGATGAGGTGTTATTCAGAGTATTTCTAGTAAATAAAAAAGAGGCTCAAAATCTGTTGTTACTAAGGAGAATGGAATGTGGTCATATTTCACAATGGTGCTGATGCATCGCAAACTAACAAGCTATCGAATCCTAAATTGGAGCAACTCTACACAACAAACACACAGTAGGGACTACAATCTTGCTCTAAAATACTAATGAAATCGTCATTTCTTAAAATATTAATTTTTAAAATCACACAGCATACTATTAGCTAATGGCCAAGATTACTTGTACAACTACTGTAAGAGCCACAAACAATGCTACCTTAAAATCCAGTTGAATACACACCTCAATCAAAAATGCAATTACAATGTATTCATCCACAAGGCACTACTACTGCATGGAGGGTGCAGTGGCATGCACATGCAAACATCACTATGCTTGCATTTCTAGACTTAAAAAGTCATGTCACAACGTCATTAAAAGACGGGTCAGAACCAGGCAGGATTAGGATACTAGTCAAGTCAACGACGGGTCAACCACTATCACGGCACACTACTACGCCTCTCGGATTAGCATGCTGTGAGGTCATCATGCAACTCTCCATTCCCAACAACACAGACTACGGTAATGCAGATCTACAAAAGTCAATGGTTTTTGCTCTCATACCAAATTCTCATTTGTCATTACTCGGTTCAACAGCCATGCCTGTTAAATATGTTTAGAGGAATGAAAAAAAAAGAAAAAAAAAGAAAAAAATATATTTTAAAAATAGATAATCGCATGTCATATGCTTGACTTTAACATTGCTTCAACACTTATAAAAGTACTAACTCAATGGAATTCAACCTCACAGGTGATTGAAAGTAGTGCAACTTCAGAAACGGTGTACATTGTAACACACTGACGGAGATGCTCTTTATATTTGTGTTTATATGAGTTAGTAACGCGTTCTGTTTTCAATGATCTATCAAGAATTTATAAACGACCTGCTAAATCTATATTATAATTCTAACTCTTGGTTTTTGGGGGGAACATTCCAACTCTTCCATATTAAACACCGCCTACACCGTCATCGTAAAGTAAATACATAAATCAACTAATGCACAACGTGATAACTGGCATAATGCGAGAGGTGTCCTTTCCCGTCATGTCTGGTCTATTGATTTCATGTGTCAGAATGATAAATGACCACACATGCTGCCATGGCGTTATGGGTCTTGTGACGTCCTTCACATGACCCTTGCACTTAGCGCCATAGCAAATTTTTATTCTGCCAATACTTTATTCCAAGGCCTGGTATAAAATGTTATAAAATGTTGTCTTGGATTTGCTTGGGAAGCACAAACGCAGCTGTCGTTAAAAGTCATTTACAGAACATGCACGTTCTGTAATAACCTACAAGTGATCTCTGTAGTATAGTTAACAGGCACCCCTCGCTTCTACAACAAGCTTTCTAGGTCAAATTCTCAGACTCGTCTGGGTCACTGACCAATATCAGACTCGTCCGGGTCACTGACCAATATCAAAGTCCGCTGGGGTTTCAGTGGGGCCGTTCGCAGCCCGTCTCTCGGCTGGGGTTTCAGTGGGGCCGTTCGCAGCCCGTCTCTCGACGGTCATAGGTGACTATCGCACCTCGGGAGAGCCGCAGGACTATAAACAACACAGACAAACCTCTACAAGTCGACTAGGGCTTGTATAATCAGTCAAACACCTCTCCACTGGAAGGATATGAATATTACAGATGTTCCTACGCGACTTCGGGGACCGTCTCTGCTCTTGGCGCCCTGACCCACAGCTGCCCCGTGTCCTCGGCCCATTTCGTCACTGAAGGATAAATAACGTGGCTCTCAACTCGTCTGATCTGCTGACGCCGCTTGTTTTCAGGTCTGTCCTCTGTGACCTCAGCCCCCATCCTGCCATCAGAGGAGTGGAAATAAACTCCTGTTTTTGGCTATGGGGGAGCGAAGACATTAAAGAAATAATATTGCCCTCGACCACCGCCGCCTTATGGAGCATGTTTCTCCATGATCAATGATAGCGTTGCGCCTGTCCTTTCGCAGCCTGTATACACAGAGCATCCCCCCCCCCCCACCTCTCTGCAGCAGTAGCGCTGTCTCCTGTTGCATTGCTGGCACCGAGCCATTCCTGCAGCTTTAGTGGTTCACGGACGGGGCGTTTGTCCCCGACAAGATAAGACTGAAAAAAGGGATGGAACCTTGGCGATCAGACGGGACACGCCGTGACTGACGGCTCGCCTTTAATTAGCTCCTCAAACCTTGACATCTCTAGTAGGTAGAAAAATAAACACACGTTTCCTACTCCGGTTCTCTCAGTCACGACTGGTGCTACAATTATGTGTCAATAGGTGTGTGTGAGTGTGTGTGTGTCTTTTCATTCTGTTCCACCATAGAGATGAAAGTGTTGTTGTTGGTTTTGCTGGTCAGGTAACCTGTGGTAATTGTGGGGAGCCGGACCGGGGGGCGGAGCCGGTGAGTCACGGTGATAAACGTGGCCTGAGGCCCGAGGCCTGCGAGGCTGCCATTCATCCCCCCCCCCCCCCCCGGCGTCGCCCCCCACATCAAAGAGGTAATTTTAATAGGGTCTGTTCAGGTTTTTACGGTACCGCCATAATCCGCAATGACCCGACCCCACAGAAGTGTTATTGCTCTGCAGGGCCAGAGGAGCAGGACGGTGGCGTCTCTGTCCCGAGCCGTGAGCATCACTGTTAAGGACTTTCCCCTATGAAGGGTCAAAGTTTCTAGTTCCCTGCCTTATTATATGAATTGCCGATTGGAATGTTTTGACACATAGGAGTCCTCCATTGAATACTGTTAAGACGTGTGTTTGGGGGGTTTCTTGTGACATTTACAACACAACTCCCTACTTCTACAATATCTTAAAAACTGTTTCACTAAACTGCTTTTTAACAACTTAACAAAATAAGGCAAAAACCTCTTCCAACATGCGAGGGGCAGGTATGGGATACATACAACATAATCGACAACATAAATCGACACTAAATGTTTTTTTTTATAAAAAATGAATAAATTTAAAAAAAATAATCGTCTGGCTACAATCTTGAGGAGAAAAACGAAGCCACAGGAGGTAGCGCTGGTTGAGCATGCTCCAATCCAAGCACAGACAGAAGAGGAAGTAAGACGTACTGTAAAAGCTGGCCATTACGTAGTTTTGGCAGCGATCACCAGTAAATTCATTTGGGCACCTGAGAGGGGAAACAAGAAGTCACAAGAGAGAAAGAAAAAGGGAGAGAAAGAGAAAGTAGTGAGTTTACACCAGAGCTTTCAAAAGACCCACGACACGCATCACTGGTGTTGTCAAGAGGGGACCGGGGCGACAGGGGACGGGGGGGGGGGGGAGGACGCCTAGAGACCCGTATGTCACACCGACTTGAGTGGTTCAGGTCTGGTGAAAACATACAAAAAAAAAAAGAAAAAAAAAGTCCCAATCATTACTCCACCAGGCCTGGGATTCTCCCAACAAATGTTTTGGATCATGCTCTCCAAGTCAAAAGGGAAGATGAAACGGATGAGACCAGCATTCAAGAACAAGTTCCCCGATTATCACCCACTTTTGATCCAATTTAGAGGGGGGGGGGGGGGGATCACACAGCCAGATGAGAGAGAGAGAGAGAGAGATAGGGTGGGGGGGCAGCAGTCCAAGTCTGAGTGAGCATGTGTGTGCCCCCTCTCCACCAACCACTACACACACACACACACTCACACACACCTGTCCACAACGAATGGTCGGGACGGATGGATTGGCCTGCTGGCGCTAGGAGAGACCATGATTGGAACTTTGGAACGGGGACGTAACACCAGAGATGAGGCGTGGGGTTGGGATCAGTTGTGTGCACATACGTTTTGGGCTCATGACTCTCTTAGGCACAGTTTCTTGACATCGATTCCCAGTGTATCCCGCCAAGCACCTGGGAGGAGGGAGGAGGGAGGAGGGAGGAGGGAGGAGGCAGGGGGCAGGGGAGGGGCAGAGAGGGAGTAAGACACACAGGCACTGACACAGATGGAACACAACAACAACAACGACACAAACACTACATTTATGGAATGCCATTACTTACTTGTGAATAGTTTTGTCTACAAAGTATCCAACAAAGATTTCTGCTCAACGGAGCACAACTTGCTGATGACATCCCAAAAGCACTTGAAATAGATGTATTTTTGTTGCCCTCTGTAATTCTCTCATGTTGGGGTGTTCCTTGCCGTCAGTGATTCACAAGAGAGTAAACAGGCCTGAAGTAGAGGCTTCAGTTAAACAGGCCTGAAGTAGAGGCTTCAGTGAGCTCGTTTCCACTGCTGGGCTGAACAGGGCACAGCAGAAACTAGAGCAAACTTAGCATTTACAGTACGATACAGGTTGACAAGTGAAACCAGTATTAGCCCAGCTGATAAAGCCACATTCCAGCTGGGAACAAGACGCTGAAGGAATGCAACCTGTGAATGTGGTTTTTGGCATTTCAATAACATGTGCTATAGTCAGTGAGCCCTGGCTAGACCTGGGTAGCTCTATGGTGGACAGCAAAACACTGAGTACGATGTTAAGTGTATGTGTGTAGGTGGTGCATTAGACTAATTCAGGCTTTTCATTAGATTCTAAATCACCAGATGCTGGACTTATTAAAATGGCAAAGTTGCTGACCACTAAGCCATGACTTTACCGGAGGGCAGCTGAGGTGGTGTGTGCAGCACTACAGCAGGCATTACGAATGAGTGCATTTGAAGCCAAGACTGGCCTGTTGTGACCAGAGATCTTTCAGCAGGCCATCTGGTGAATGATGACCGAGCAGGAGGCCACGTAGAGCCCTGCTGAAGTAGAGTCTGTGGCGTGACATGCAGGGCTCCACAACCCCGTCCAGCTGGGCCTCTACCAGGGGCTCCAAAACCCCGTCCAGCTGGGCCTCTACCAGGGGCTCCACAACCCCGTCCAGATGGGCCTCTACCAGGGGCTCCACAACCCCATCCAGATGGGCCTCTACCAGGGGCTCCACAACCCCGTCCAGCTGGGCCTCTACCAGGGGCTCCACAACCCCGTCCAGATGGGCCTCTACCAGGGGCTCCACAACCCCATCCAGCTGGGCCTCTACCAGGGGCTCCACAACCCCGTCCAGATGGGCCTCTACCAGGGGCTCCACAACCCCGTCCAGCTGGGCCTCTACCAGGGGCTCCACAACCCCGTCCAGATGGGCCTCTAGTTACCAGGGGCTCCACAACCCAGTCCAGATGGGCTCCACAACCCATCCACCAGGGCTTCTACCAGGGGCTCCACAACCCATCGAGCTGAGCCTCTACCAGGGGCTCCACAACCCCGTCCAGCTGGGCCTCTACCAGGGGCTCCACAACCCCGTCCAGCTGGGCCTCTACCAGGGGCTCCACAACCCCGTCCACCAGGGCCTCTACCAGGGGCTCCACAACCCCGTCCAGCTGGGCCTCTACCAGGGGCCTCAGCAGCCCCACTGTCCTCAGAGGGACAGAGAGGGGAAAGAGGGAGGAATTCCAGATTAAAAAGAAAGATATGGGGGGGGGGGGATTCCATATAGCTAGTAGGGGTTGCACTCTGAGCATTTCAAGCCCCGGTTGGAAATATGGATTTTGATTAACTTGTGGAACCTCGAGACAGTTTTATTCAAGCTATGTAAACTACAGCCATTAAATTCTACATGCAAAAAAAAGTTCAGCACTTTTGCGTTCCGTTAGTTGTTGTACACAGCACGTACTGAACCGAAGGTCCAGTACTGAAACGGTTCGGTACGGATATGTGTACCGTTACACCCTTAATAGCTAGTCAATAATTTTTTTAATTATTATTAAATACAATTACAAAATATTAAGCAGGGGCGGTCAGGTGGCGTAGCGGAGATTGCGCTCGTCACCAACGCAGGAGATGCTGGGTTCGAGCCCAGCTCTCGACGTTGCTACCAGCTTGGCTGGTCGTTCATACTAATACAATTGGCAGTATGAGGGGGTGGGAAGCTGGTGGGTGGGAATCTGGCGTTGTGGACAGCGACGCCTACAGGTCAGGTCTCGGCGCTTGCTCAGCGGGGGCAGGACTTGGTGGAGATAGCGTGCCCTCCCACGCGTTACACTTCACCAATGAGAGTCCTCGCTGCCAAGTGAAAAGACGTCACTGGCAGTCGCCGCACGTATCGGAGGAAGCGCGCGGTCGGCTTCGGGACGCCCTTGTACCGACTCGTAGGAGAACATGCATACAGCAGCCAGGTAGGGGAGGGGGGGAATTGACACGGCGACTAAATTGGGACGGGGAGAAAAACAGAAAATTGGAGAAAGAGAAAAAAAATAATATATATATATATATATATATATATATATATAATTTTTTTTTATATATATTAAGCAGCAACAAAATGTTCAGAATCAGCCCACGGAGTAAAGACCTATTTCTAACATAACTCACTGTATCTGAATCATCGTGTTACGGTTCAGACCCCACCCTGCATGCTATACGTCTTCCATGCTGTATAGCTGCTAGAGAAACCCTATTGAGACTTGAGTGAAGTGGGCTCCCAGGAGAGTCCTGGCAGACAGGTTAATTCCATGGATAGAGATCCATCTGAGCATCCACAATGGGCGAGCAGCAAGACAGACGGGGCCATTTCTCTCTGCTCACCGACCACGCGCTGCGTTGCTTATTGAAGGGAAACAAAAGCCCGAGAGACAGCAGCATTTTTCTGCTTAGTCACTTAAGTATTTCAGATGAAACTTAATCTCTCATCGGGCGGTACGAGTCTCGCTTATGTATTGGATGGCCCACAGCCAAAGTGTATCCTTGGCAATGTCAAGCCTCGTGTCAGGCACTTAGAGGGAGGAGCTGCGTCGAGCTGCAGCGATATACCCCTCCTCACACGTTTGCTGCAAGGGACACCATAAAATCACCAGTATAGAGGGCTGCAGCATCACTGTGAATGATCTTCATCTGTCCCACTAAAGCTTAACACTTACAGTACATAAGGTTCTTCATCCTCATCTGCCCCACTAAAGCTTACACTACATAAGGATCTTCATCTTCCCCACTAAACACACTAAAGCTTAACACAATACATACGGATCCCCACTAAAAGCTTACTCTTACAATACATAAGGATCTCTATCTTCATCTTCCCCACTAAAGTTTACACTTACAATACAAAAGGATCTCCATCTTCATCCACCCCACTAAAGTTTACACGTACAATACACAAGGATCTCCATCTTCATCCACCCCACTAAAGCTTAACAATACATAAGGATCTGGAGATGGTGGGATAGATAAATTAATTGAAAAAATAAAACATCACACCCAAGAAGACGACTCCTTCCAACACGTGAAAGTTGCTCTGGAATGTAACACGATGGACGCAGGCAGAATGGCAGGTGGATTCTGATTCCCATCCAAAAACAGATGTCAGAGACATATGCCGCTGCCTCTCACATGGAGCATGTACAGTGCGTGGCGCTCTGCCAGCTTGTTTGCTGCCGGGGCTGATTCAGCCAATTGTGAGCCTGCTGCCGAGCTCGGAGGAGGAGGAGGCACTTGAGTCTCTTCCGAGACTGACGGCTCCCTGTAGCTTCAGCCTTCGCACCGCTGTCTCTTAGCACAGGGGGGGGGGGGGGGGAGGGGGAGCGCCTCCAGCTCCATCAGCTCTGTCGACTCCATCACTCACAGCGAAGGGCTGAGTCCCTGTACGCCCAAGACGAGAGAAAGAGCTGTGCAGAGAATAAATCAATTGTCGCAGTGAGGACATGTCTGATCTTGACACCGGGACAATGTCAGCAAGGTCTATGTGGGTCCCTTGTTCCAGTGAGAATGAGGAGGGAGAGTTCGAGTGATGAGGAACCGGTATTAATAATGCATGTCTCACAGTCTCTGCAGAGCGGAGCCTCCACCCTCCCCGACCCTGCTTCGCCTAGTTAGCATCAGACCAAGTATTTCATCCAACAATCGAACAGCCTCTAGGGCACCCAGAAAAGTGCTACTGTATCAAAGCAAAGGAAGTACCGATTGTCTAATGATTTACCCAAAACAAGCAAACACCATGACTATTTAAAACACACTACTTAAAGATCTTTCCTGATGCAGAGGGCACGTGTGTGATGTTGCCAGGCTCCCCTTCTCCCATAGAGACGGAAGGAGAGCACTAAAATTAAACTGTTGGCACCACTGGGACGCAAAGCTCGGTTCACTGTGGCTCACCAAGGAGGAGGTTGAAAATATCAGCCACATCACTTGAAAGAAGATGTCACGAGAGCTAACACAGCAAGGTGGCATGCTGATGGCATCATTTAACATTTGTGCACTGTAAGAAAAAAAAATTTAAGATGAGCACGGCAGCTCAGAAGTCAGCGGGGGGATCCAGTGACAGTGCAAGCCCAGCGAGTGCCTGTATTGTATTCCATACCTGCAGAGAAACTTGGGCTTGCTCCCGGGCATAACCTCCAGGGTGAAGCACTCCCCTCCATTCACGCAGTAGTTCTTCTGGCTGTCGCTGCAGCGCGTCACGTGACTCGAGGTCTTCGACGCAGTGGTGGTGCTGGTGGCAGCTGCAAGGGGATACGAGGAGGCCGATTAGTGGAGAGGAAATGGACACACAAGCATGTAGTTAACCCCCCCCCCCCGGGGGGGTGTGTTCATCTGAACGCTAGCGCTTAGCATAAAGCTACCATAACGAATGGGTCTGCTCCATTCAGACGACTAGGTGGTACTCATTGTCAAATCTCTGCTTTATGTGTGAAAAGTTAAAACAATGAAGTAAAGGATGAAAAACCAAACACTTATATCACACAGAATTGCTTATTCTTTAAGGAGGATGATATCGCAACATAAATCTGTTAAACATATCATCTCTACCCTCTCCCAGACTGATACAAAGAACATAAGATGTATGACAAATCTTCACAAGATATGGATAAAGAAAAGACCTTTCAGCAAAACCATCACTTCGGCTGTTAAAAAGAGCACATGCTGTTGTTTTAAAGCCCATTAATGTCAATCAAGCCCTAGAAGAGATATTAAACATTCCATTCCACTGGTACACACGTGCAATAAAAGGCAACAATGAAATAGCAGAGATAGAACAAGGAAATATCTAAGCCAAGGACAAATAGAAAAAAAATAAACTAAAGCTATAGGAGGTCATTCCAATATCGAGACAATATTTACATCCCATCGTCGAGAGTCGTCCTACAATCTAAATAGAAAACGACACAATCGCTGCAAATTCAAGTTGAGAAAGAACAAGCCTCTTTCAACACACGCCGCTGAAGAGCTCACCTGAGAGGGTTTTGTAAAGACTTGCTATGTGGAAGCGCATTTCCCCTGTCCTGCCCATCTGACCGACTGCCTGCGCCCAGTCGCCTCGGTGGAGGATCAATAGCTCTTGCTGTTGTTGCACTTCTGAATGCTGTGGGTCTAATGCCTTGCCCCCCCCAGCTACCTAGCGTTCCCTGCAGTGTGGAGGAAAGCTTTATAAACATTTTTAAATAAGCAATTTTCCTTCCTCCCCCCCCCCCCCCCTCATCCGGACGTCACTGGCATGAGTTATCCTGTGCATCGCAAGCAACACACAGCTGTCTGCTCAGAAGACGTCAGAGTGGGAGACTCGGGGGAATGAGTTCTACCTTTTTTACATAAAACAAATACGCAAAGAGCAATCAAGACACCTGCCAGAGGAGAGATTGTGTTTGTGACAAACAGACGTACCAGTACTTCCTGCCATGGACGGACACACGCACACACCTTACACCTTGGCTTGACAGAGATTAGGGGCAGATGAATTAGGACTTGTGGCTGTGAATCACTAGGCCGGACACCACCGCCATCACCAGCAACGGCACAAAGAATGTGCCTTCACATACTAAGTGTTGCCTTAATGACCAGCTCATTCTACCAGAACAGGATGAGCATTGCTGCACATATTTCACCCCTTGTTAAAAAGCCACCTCTCCTCGTTCTGACGTCTTTTGGTCTACCTTTTCCTATTTGCCACAGTAGAGGAAACAAGATCGTGAGCCGGATAACAATGTTACCCGCTAAGAGACGATTGGTGAAATTGTTCCGGTATTGCGTGTCCCCCATGCGTCTCTTTCCTGGCAGAGAATTGAGTTAGCTCAGAGATCTGAAACGATGCTATATGATTTCATAGGTCACACAACCCCATCGGGTAACCTCTTGAACCAAGAGACATTACCTTTCAAACAAATGCAATTGGATCCCTACAGGGAGATGTCACCGTTTCCTAGTAAACAACTGACACTGCAACAGATTACTTTTGTCCCCATAATCTAATCATTTGCTTTGCCACCGTTAAATCTACAGAATTCAGCAATGGCAGCAGGGCATCCGTCTAGACTCCCTGTCCCGGCCTCATCTCATTCTAAACTCGCATCTCATTCTAAACTCTGTCCCTCTTCTCATTCTAAACTCAGTCTAAATAATCCCCCCCCCCCCCCACTTGAGAACACTGCTGCTGATATAAAAAAAACTGTATGTGCGCATTGCACATCTTTTTCTTTGAAACTGTACATAGCCATTTTGTTATTCAATTTCATTGTAAAATATCTACATTCTGATCTGCAATGCACACTTTTTAGAACTGTATATAGTAATCTTTATTTTAGTTATCTTATTGTATTCTATGCTAAATGTATTGTATTTTATTATTGGAAGCTGCTATAGTCGAGGGACCACAATGAATAGATTTTCACTCTTCATGCTGTAAAGTACTAAAATAAGTGACAATAAAGGAATCTGAATCTGTCCCTCATCTCATTCTAAACTCATCTCATTCCAAACTCTGTCCCTCATCTCATTCTAAACTCTGTCCCTCATCTCAGTCATTCTAAATGATGTCCCTCATCTCATTCTAAACTCTGTCCCTCATCTTATTATAAACTCATCTTATTCTAAACTCTGTCCCTCATCTCATTCTAAACTCTGTCCCTCATCTTATTCTAAACTCTGTCCCTCATCTCATTCTAAACTCTGTCCCTCATCTTATTCTAAACTCTGTCCCTCATCTTATTCTAAACTCTGTCCCTCATCTTATTCTAAACTCATCTTATTCTAAACTCTGTCCCTCATCTCATTCTAAACTCATCTTATTCTAAACTCTGTCCCTCATCTCATTCTAAACTCTGTCCCTCATCTTATTCTAAACTCTGTACCTCATCTTATTCTAAACTCTGTCCCTCATCTTATTCTAAACTAATCTTGTTCTAAACGCTGTCCCTTATCTCATTCTAAATGATGTCCCTCATCTCATTATAAACTCTGTCCCTTATCTCATTCTAAATGATGTCCCTCATCTCATTATAAACTCTGTCCCTCATCTTATTCTAAACTCTGTCCCTCATCTCATTCTAAACGCTGTCCCTCATCTCAGTCATTCTAAACTCTGTCCCTCATCTCAGTCATTCTAAATGATGTCCCTCATCTTATTCTAAACTCTCATCTCATTCTAAACTCTGTCCCTCATCTTATTCTAAACTTTCATCTTATTCTAAACTCTGTCCCTCATCTTATTGTAAACTCTGTCCCTCATCTTATTCTAAACTCATCTTATTCTAAACTCTGTCCCTCATCTCATTCTAAATGATGTCCCTCATCTCATTATAAATGATGTCCCTCATCTCATTATAAACTCTGTCCCTCATCTTATTCTAAACTCTCATCTAATACTAAACAATGTCCCTCATCTCATTCTCCACAGAAGTGCAACTGGCCCCGAGATAGCCAATAGATCACAGGAGATCTCTCCTGAAAGATAACCAGATGGCCAATAGATCACATGAGATCTCTCCTGATGGCTAATAGATCACATGAGATCTCTCTTGAAAGAGAACCAGCAGCATTGGCCTCTAAACTAAACTTACAATGAGCAGAAATACAGTACAATAGGCTATGAAATGCCCAACCAATCAAGATGCATCACACTTGCAATAAGAGCAGTTGTATGTAAACGTTTAAGCTAGGTTCATCCTTCTTCATTGTCCTACCAATGCCAACAGGGGTTTCAGCAGGGTAGTTTATCTCCTCTCACATTCAGGCCATTTCAGCGCTGAAACTAGCAAACTAGCGACTACGTAAGATTTTGGTTCCCGATAAGGGTAATTGCTCAGAGAAAGATTGCCATTACTGACCTTTAACATTTTATTTGGGACCTTTCAAATATCAGGCGGCTATCGATACAAACCCCATTACTGCCATTGACTTCAATCAGCAAAAGTCAGCATTGTTATCTGAAATCCTTGGATGCATTAGACGAGGCAAACTGTAGAAAACACTGGATGCATTAGACAAAGCAAACTCTAGAAAACACTGGATGCATTAGACAAGGCAAACTGTAAAAGGTAAACAAGCGAAGAAAAACCAGCCACCTGTTCCTTTTTGTTTTATAACAATGACTGGGGCCGACACGTGGGCAGGCATAAGGATAGGGAGATGAAAGAAATAATATCATCCAAAATATTCTTTGATATGTTGTGCATTTTTCTGCAGAGGATTAATGAGAGCAAGAGGGAGGTGCTATATTTATCAGGGCAAATGGTTTTCAGTTACAAAGCTGCAGAGCTGAGCAGCACTTTTTTCTTTCTTTCTAATCATGCCTGGTGGAAGCAGGCAGCAGTGGGAGATCGATTCAGTTCCATTTCAGTTTTTTTTTGCTGGTGGATCAGAAACCCAAAACCCGGGAGGCTGAGTGGAGACACTGCATGGTGGTTTGGAGCCAGCGGCCGTCTCGTCCCTCTCCTCTGCCGAGAGCCAGGCAGTGGGGCTGTTTTTGTTTTTTGCAAACCAAGCAGTCCACTGCAGCGGACACGGTGCGTCTGAGAGGGCAGTTTTCCCTTTAAGTGTAGTCAAGGGCAAACCATAATGCACTGCACCAGTGGACATCGTGCCTCGTCGTAGCTCATCACCCACCGCAGAGACGGAACCAGAGGTTAGGCCTCGGTCACCTCAAAACACCACTGAACTCCCACTGTAATGGGACACTTTTAACAGCGCACAGTAAAACACCATTCTCATGATGTAGAACACATTCCGTGTCTACAAAGAGTCTCTCGGCTCTGGATCCAATGAGACTATGTTTTACACAATCAATAGGACTAGACACCAGTGTTCTTGATGTACAGCATGCTTGTGCATTTTGATAAGATCATACGATTGCCTGGACCATTTGATAAACATCAAGGAGGGATTTCTGGAACAGAAAGAACGTTCCTCAGCTTATAAAGCACAGTCATCAAAGCAAGGCCAGTGTTTTGCAATTCTCAGTGTTGGTCCAAGTCAATATTCTATTCCTTCTCTTCTGTCAAGGGTGATGTTTTATTAATCCTTCATCACTTTCATCATTGGACAAGACTTCCATCGCCATGTGTCCGACCCATTTTCTAAAAACATCCATCACACCAACATTTCTGAGCATATAACCTAGCAAATGTGAAGTCGTAACGTCTGGTAATGATCTGACTGAGCAAAAATTAACTGAGCAACTTAGTCATGAAAGACGTATTAAACAAAGTGACAGGCTAACCCCCCTTCCCCCCACACACACGCCCCTATGCCAAGCAGACATTTCAACAAATGGTGAGGAGGCTTCCAGCAGCTTTGGGGTAATGACTAGGATCATTAATCACACCAAGGAAGGGGCGCTGACAGTAAATTATTTGACATAAAATGAAGTCTGACTCGCTCCGTTAGAGAACGAGAAAGTGCCATCAAACTTTTAACGATGCACTGGCGAGTGAGATTCTGACGACCACTTTGGAGTCTCTGAACCTAAATACTGGAGAAGGATTCTTTCCCAGAGTCGCAAATCCCTGGCGTTGGGATCATCGCTAATTGAACAAGCTCTGTTTTATGGGACTCCTATGGGGCTACAAGCACACAAACACAAGGATCGGCGTGAGTGTTTGTGCAGCCAGGCCACCCTCACCCCTGGCAACTCGCTCCCAGTGCCACCAGATGTGTGTGTGTGTGTGTGTGTGTGTGGGTGTAGCTCCTCCTGATGAGGGAGTGGTGTGGATGGATGCGGAGACCAGGTGTTCATCAGTCTGTCTGCCTCAGTCCCACCCTGGAGTCCTGGAGCCCGGTCTGTTAGATGATTAATATCCACCTCACCAAGGCCAACATCGACAGGGGAAGGGAACTCGCATCTGCTCATACGAAGCAGACACGACTATGATTAATGCCCTCCAACTTAAACACAACCTCTGGGAGAAACGCGACGGGGTGCTCCATAGAGATTTTACAGTGATCTGCAGTCAGTGACAAGTCAAGAATACTACATCACCTCACAACCACCTTGGGCGGAGTACACCATATTGGTTTTGTGGTTGGGGAAAGAGGTGGGGAGGGGGACTGGCGTGGCAGTTCATAACCATATATGGAGTTGCTTCCTGTGAGAGACAAAAGCCTGGAGGCAAAGTCCTTCCAATTTAATCAAAGGCTGCCAAGCAATGAGCTTAAATGCTAGACTGGCTTGCATTGTTAACGGAGCCTAGAGCTGTGAATCGCAGTTACTTTGGATCCCAGTGCGAGAGCCAGAGGCAACAGTTGTATGTTGCTGCTAAAAATAGGAGCTTTGTGAGTTAATTGACAAACATTTGTATTCCGTAGGCTACCCCAGATGAGAATACACAACCGGAGGAAAACTTCCAATTCAGTGACTGGTGAATCCTTCCTCCCAAAAATTGGATTTCTAAAACCAGTGGAGTATTTAATATCATAACCACCCCCCCATCCCTATGATACAGTGTTACCGTCTTGTGTTTGGCCAGAAGTTTGACTCACCACAGACAAGGCGGCTCCTGCAGTCCGTAACTGAGATTTGTTTTGGGGGCGCTCTCCACCTGATCCATCACAGCTATAAAACATGAACTTGGCAACCCAATACCCAGTATAAGCTAGTTATACTACCCTGATATGTTGGTAATCGATGGAAATAATAGTTGCATACAGTACTGAATGTCACATCCTGGCTATAACAAACAAACAATTGTTTTGATAGAAAAATCTAAAGCAAAGATCTATTCATTTTGAAAATAATTACTTTGTTTTGCTTGTTAATAATAATAATAATTAATTTAATTTATATAGCGCTTCTCAATGACCCGAAGTCGCTGACAGTAGTCGGGAGCAAAGTAAAAACAAAGAAACAAAAACAAAGAAACAAAAACAGAGAAACAACAAAGTTTGTCTATCCGTCTCATATACAGTAGCGTGGCTCTGTATTGCCATGGCGATACGTGTTATTTCTATTGGCAAGTTATACATTATTTTTGTCACAATAAGAAAAAAAGCTAAACATCCCCTCCTAATGAGGCCCTTTGATCATATGAATTAACCTATAATACTGTTGCTTATTTATGCGTACAGTAAAAAAAGAAAAAAAAAAAAAAACTGACTTACTGTATGAAATTATTACCTTTTGGCTCAAACGTTTGCGGATAACTGAGCACTGGCATTAGTGCTTTCTTGTGTACTGCATGAATAGATGCACAATATATGAGGGAATATGAATATGGCTCTATGAAGATATTAGACATATGGAGTTGAAAGGAACATTTAAGATACTTGTATTTTATAAACACCTACTCTTAAACACTATACAATACACAATATCAAGTATAGGTAGCCAGGGCTGGGTGATATGACCAAAATATATCACATTATTGTTCACACTATACAGTGTGGATTATTTTTTATATTTAGTAGATTCATTTATAAATAAAATTTGTATTTTTGTAAAATGTTTGTGCAACTTGTACAGGTATAAATAGCACACATCCATCCCAGCCCTAGGACCAATGATTCATCTCTACTGTAGCACTACCATCAACACAACCCACAGATCACACACTGATGGTGGCTGGTGATCCCTGGGGTATGTGAACGGCATGCTTATCAGCTCTGGTGGACAGCGGAGAGGAAGTCCATTGTCTCAGCCCACTTCCTGTGCAGGGCTACTCTGGGCTATCAGGTTAAACCCACAAGGGTGGCAGACGCAGGCAGCATCATGTGTATTAATCAGCTCTGTCATACTGGACCGTGTGGGCTAATTGCCCTCATGCTATCCCGTTTTGTCTGGGGTCTCGCTGGATTGTGTTGAGCACAGAGATGAGTTTGTTTTGTGACACAAGAGAGATTCTGTGGTTCTATGCAATCTGCTTACCTTTTCAAGACTTTTAAAAACGTTTAGCTAGATTGTTAAAACAATCGTTTGCAGGAAGGAAGGAAAAGCTACTCCTCATGTTTGACAGTGTTAAGTGCAAACTTAACAAATCAAACAAAATACATTGTATTCAATCTAAGCAATGATAATGAACCCAATGGCCTGTGCCTAATAATGCATACAAAAACGAATACAAGTCAACACAGTCTGAATGTTTGCTTGAATGCTGAATGCTGATCGACTTGCAGTAGTGGAAGAGAAATAATAACCTGAAGTCTTGCAGATTCCTAGTTTGCTGTACTGTAATACATCCTCATATTAGTTGTATTGCAATACATCCTCATATTAGTTGTATTAATACATCCTAGTATTAGTTGTATTGCAATACATCCTCATTATTTGTATTAATACATCCTAGTATTAGTTGTATTGCAATACATCCTCATTATTTGTACTGTAATACATCCTAGTATTACTTGTACTGCACTACATCCTTGTGTCAGGTGTACAGTAATACATCCTAGTGCCTGTGTGTGTGTGCTAGTTCAGTGAGAGATGGATGCCTCAACGACACATGCCGTGGTCGTCCCAGCCAGTCAGCCAGCCAGCCAGCCAGCCAGCCAGTCAGTCAGACAGTCAGTCAGCCAGCCAGCCAGTCAGCCAGCCTCACAGAGGCCTTGGGGGCTTCTGCTGCTCTCCCAGCAAGCTGTCGTGTCATTAACGGGACCAGCCAACCTGATTGCTCTCTTTATTCTAGCCGCTGGGCTTCCAGTGCTGGGTGCTTTGCTCTTGACATACAGAGAGCTCCCCACCATGACAGGTTTGTAGACCTGAGCTCCCGGAGCCGCAGAGACGCATGAGAGCCCAGGAGGAGAGAGCAGCAGGGAGGAGAAAGCTTCAGCGGATCCTCAGCTGCTCAGGGCTTTTTCAGACCCACTGTGGCTGTGCCATGTGACTCAGCACTGGGTGGGAGAAACTGAATGCTGGATATTTCTGTTGTTACTTGTTATCAGGGAAGAGTGAACGATTTACTATGTAGAGCCACTCTCAAAAAAACAACATTCTCAGTACAATGACCACCAAAATGAAAAACAGTTATGAAAACCCCACTATCACAAAATGGGTATTGGTCACTTTAAAGAGACCAGAGAGGGAGGGTCACTTTAAGAATACTTTTATGATAATAAGAGACTAGCTGGAGCCAAGCTCCAGCATCTGAAGTGTATCGATTTGCCTATTAAATATTTCTCTCCCTGATTAAGTGGCCAACTTTGCAGTTGGAATAAATCAGATGCTGCTGCTCCAGTAAAAACTGCCCATTGCAGGAAGATCCTTAATGGCTTTTAAACGTGAATCCATATTGTCACAGCAAACATGTCAGGGTGGTGGAGGGGGAAATGTTGACATACTGCTCTGGCAGTCTGCTGCCCACCTTGTATCAGTCCTGGCAAAATAAATAAGCACATTGAGATAAGTCCCAAACAGTATGGGAACTGAAGCCTATGGCTTGGCAGTGTTTTCTGAAGCTCCATCTGAATGCAGTGAATGGGAGAACGGCCAATGAGCTTGTATGGTCATCCTTTTTGTGTAGGAGGATGGTTGGATACCAGCCCCTTCACCCACTTTAGGATTAACACAGATATGCAAAGTCTCCACCAATGTGGATTTGGAAGTCCATATAGTCCATAGTAAACCTGGGCAGCCCCTCTCATCCGTTGCCATCCGTGGATTAATTTGAAATCCTGCCTTGCCACTGTACCCTGGATTAGTCCCTTCCCCCCACACCAACATTCAGTACCAACATTTTGGTAATTCATCTAAATTGACCAAAGCCTCAACAATCTACCAAGTAATACAGTAGCTTCCTCAAGGTTCTTTACAACCATGAACTATTCAAAATGTCCGCTTATAAAGCACAAGGTTGCATGCTGCATACTGACGGACAGATGATGGGGAAGACTGTCAGAGGATTTCATTTAGGAAGCAGTGTGTGATGAAAGACTTTCAAAATCACAATGCATTGTTCTGAGCCTTTTCCCCCTCGACACCTTCAGACTTAATGAAGTGAGCGGAGCACGGGGGAAAACCATCATTCATCTAGCTCCAAAAAGAAAAAAAGCTTGCAGATGGAGAGAGCCGATGCCTTCATGAAAAAGCAGAGCTGCACTTCAATAGACTGAAGTCAACTATAGTAAGACACTTTATCCACGATTAAGGCTGGGCTAAATAACCAGTAGGACAGGATGATGCTTGGATGTGTGTGAATAATTAACATTATGTACCATCTCCTCAGAAATCTCATAATTACCTCAAAATCGAATGAAAACTTTGAATGACCTGAGGCCGTCTGTGAGTGATTTGCATAACATCCCTCTTAGTACTGAAAGTTGTGAGGTGGTTCTCTTTCATCCCTTATTGAAAGATAATACAAATTACAGCAAAATACTCTCAATATACTATCAATATTTTTCTTTAAGTTCTGATGTGCCTACTGTACTTAAGCATTACATCACGCGCAGGAGTGGTTTGTGAACAATAAACCATGCCTAGGGGTGGTCGTTAGACCCCCCTAGGCATGGTTTATTGTTCACAAATCACGAATGCAAGTGGTGTAAAGCTTTTATACAACTGCCACATTCATCCAACCTTATTTCTATACAATAAACACACATTAATCGAAGATTTATTGAAAAAACCATCCGCCAGAAAAAGTAGTTCCCACAACTACAAAAAAGACAATTTGCCTCCATGTGGAAGCAGATCGGAAGTGCATCCAACCAACTAACACATCCAACTGTGTATTATTGGAATGATTGAGAGAAGTTGCCTCATGTGGAAGCAGCTTGAAGTGCATCCAACCAACTAACACATCCAACTGTGTATTATTGGAATGATTGATTGAAAATTGTATTACCAGATGCAGAATGGGTACAATACAGTACGGCTCAATACACACAATTGTTAAGGGAATGCAGACCTACTTTCCATAGAACTTCATTCTTAGATGCTTCTATAGAAAGTAGGTAAAACAAATTAAAAAGTTCTCTTTGCCCTATAGGAAAAAAACGTTTTCTTCGCCCTATTTTTTTAAACCTACTGTAGAGGGCCTAAACTTAACCAGTTGGAAACCAAGCGTACAGTAATAAAATTAGCAATCAATCAATCAATCAACTCAATAGGCCATGCTCACTTAGAACAGCGCAGCACCCAGCTCTCTCTCAGTCTGACTATCCCCCGCGTTGCAGGCAGAGTGTGTGTGTGTGTGTGTGCGTGCGTGTGCGTGTGAGTGTGCGTGTGGCGGTGGGTGGAGACTAGAGCGAGCGCTGACAGTCTAAAGGAAAAAAAAATTGAAAAAAAAATTGAAAATTAAATCAATCCGCGATTTTTCTTTTGTTACAGAATGATTCAAGACCCATCAATTACATCATCCAACATTGTTTAAAGCACTAAGACATTCGCTGTGACAGAATCGCTTGATATTTAGTCGTTTAGTCGTTATCAACATATCCATTTGTTAAATTATTGTCCGGCATCTTGTGATCCGGCGGAGTGATGTGATGTGATTCGGTTGTGGGCGGGTCCTGGGCCAGCAGCGTGGAATTGTGAAGAATAAACACGTGTAAAATGACTGTTTCAGCCAATCAGAATCGAGAAATTTGCATGCCGTTGTATAAATACAAATAAAATATCAAATGTTTTCTTTTTTTTGGTACAGCATACAATAGCTGATGCAGTTGTGAAAATCTATTTTATAAAGTAAACTGCACAGGCGTTCCAATCCCCCCCCCTTCTTCATTTCCGTTACTTATGTGAAAACTAGTTTTCAAAGTCTCCTCAGTCAACTGTGAGCCGTGTACACACTGAATGGTAAACACTAATTACCACTTCAAGGACATGTGATAACAGCGTAAATACACAAGATACCCTCCTGCACTTAACTGCGAGGATGAGACAAGGAGGGATGCACACATTCTTGCCGCTCATTCCAGTGTGGAGCGCGTTAGGAGGCTGGAAGCTTTTTATAGCCATGTCCCAGGGTTTAATGTCATTATTTCACTGGGGCTACAGTGGGCGGCCGGAGAGATTCAATAAGTGGACCCTGACCATGGACAAAATGCTAATGCCGCTAAACCGTGGCTAAACATCGGCTGGGCCTTTGAGTTCTGCTGTGGGAGCGACAAAGTTACCACACACTGTTGGCTGTGTCATCATCCCAACAACACACACAGGAGGACGTTTCAACGAGCTTCTTTCCTGTTGCCATGCGAGAGCGGCAGGTTTGCACAATGTCATGATGTACCGTGGCAGGCGAGGACGGAGCCTCCCTCAGCAACGTGTCGAGACAAGGAGAAGAGGACAAACCGAGCGAAGACACGACAGCGGAATCCCTGCTGGTCAGAGGGAAATGACTGCCTGCTTTTTAACCACATAACAAGCAGCTGAACTATACACTAAGCATTACATCATAGTGATGCATCGCTGAGGTTTCATCGTTATCCATTTTCACTGTTAGAAAACGTGACACATGCTGTACTGGTTATCTTAACCTCTGCTTATAAACCGGTAACACTTTTTCGAGAAAGTACTGTAACCATCTGTACGTTTATAAATCAGTCAAATTTGGTAACCATCTGTACAGTACTTGGGAAATATCAAGCAGATGGGGAGTGACCATGGGAAAACAATGTTTCCATCCAGAATGGTCATAATCTTTTGGACATCAAATCATTGAGGTGTTTTGAACATTTCAAAGAAGTTCTTCTGAGAAGCGGATATATTCCCTGTTGTATGCAGATTTGACATGTACTATGTTACTAATAAGTCATGACCATGGCCTAACATGAATCATGGCTCATGCACATGCATTTACGTGACAACATTATACGTGCGGTATTGCATGTGCATGTTTTGGCCCACGTGGATGTGGCAATACAGTAAGTGCACGCTGGCATGGCCATGAACTGGACCTGCATAAACGCTGGTCTTTGTCTGCCAGACAACTGTCCTATACTGAATGAAGGGGGACACTAGAGACGGCAGTGACACAAGAAACCCAAGGATGTGGGTCCTGAACAACCAAATTAATCTCAACACTCCACCAACTCCATCAGCCTGCTCATATGTCCAAGCCAATGTGAATCTATTCGCCATAAAGCACCCAAGCTTAATGACTCAGTTAATTCCTATGATTGGGCCTCTTGCATCAATGTCATCTGCCAAACGGAAGGAAGAGAGTCATTTTTCAATTATTGATGAATTATAGTGCGTCTCTGCATCCAACTCGGCAATGAATCATCAGAGAAGCAGCCTAATCAGCCTATACATAAGAGTCTGAACTACTGTATACTCACTTAATATTAAGTGACAGCAACTGATTAAGCACACAGCAAAGTCAAATCAGATTTTTGACAGCCAGAAATGACAGGGGGGGGGGGGGGGGGGGGGGGGGGGACTAATTGGCATGACACTGGATAAGTCTGCCTTCTTCCACGTCTTCAAAATGTAGCAACACTTCTATCTCCGACTGTGCAGGTGGAAGCACTAGAGAATCAGTTCAAATCCCTTTGTTTGGCTGTCAGATTTGCATAACATTAAGAATGTATGTAGACATACCACGATTTCCGATATTGTTTGCCAAATTGCCTTGAATAGGAAATTATGGACTGTAAGGGGCTCAATACATTCCTATTTTATTGCCATTACAAAAGGCACATCCCATTGTGTAGCCTAATGACACAACCCAGAACAAAATAGTTTCTCAGGCTGGAATAATAACTCATTAAAACACATGCTACATCTCAAAGAAAGTAGTAGAAACAGCACTTTGACCTCGGATACAGATAAATCTTTTCTTCTTGCCTTTGAAGAGTCTACATGGGGGGAACTGGAGAGAATGTTCTGCTGAACAGTAAAGGCTCAGATCTCCACGTATACACTTGACGGTTCACTTTCTCAGAGGATTCACTATAGGCGTTGTTGTGTTTTTCAACTCATTAAATGTATAATAAAACAAAAGATACTTATTAGGGAAAGAGTATCTCGTGTTTTATTGTAGATTTTAATTAGTTGAAAACGTAAAACAATGCCTAATAGTATATAACTGATCTGAGCCTTTATCGTTACAGTACAGCATTCTCCTCAGTATCCCCCTTTCTTTAGAAGCTTCAAAGGCAGGAAGAATAGATCTGTATCTGTACCCCAGGTCAATACTAAGCACGTGTTCCTTCTCCGTCTTTTCTCCACTGTATACACTCAAGAGGATTCACTGTAAGAATCGTTTAATGTTTTCAACTCATTGGTGTTTTATTACGTCCCAACCTTCCAAACCGTTAAAGAGAGCTTTGAGAAGTTAACAAGGGAGGCTCCCAACATGACCGAGGGAGAGACCGTGCTTTTAAGGACAACACTTTTGAGATCGCCGACGGCGCCAGTGGGGACTTCTTGATATCCGTGTGTGATGGTGGCGTGGGCGCTGTGGGGCCGCTTCACACAGGGAGCTATGAGACTCACTAGCATGTCGGGGGGAAATGGCCTACCGAGTGCAGTGGGAGAGCCCTACAGAGTGCAGTGGGAGAGCCCTACCGAGTGCAGTGGGAGAGCGGGAGTGACCGGACGTCATACGACACACAGAATTAACCTCCAGCCGTTTGTCCTCCTCCGTCGATACGCCGGTGACTCCACTGAGAAAAACAAGACGACGAGGCCGGCTGCTGTAGCGAGTGGGAGGCCGTTACATAAGAAGAAGAAGGCCCTTGCGATTGCGCTTACAGGTGTGTCAGTTCGTTGGGAAGACGTCATGCCATGACATGTTTGGCCGAAACATACCGAAATGACAGCTTCCACTCTGGCACAATTAAAGTGTCGGCAAATGTCATCAGACTGAGTGATTCAACTGTTCAGCCTCCCTAACAGGATGTATGGAGGGGGGGGGGGGGGGGGAGCAGAGGGGGATATGAGTGAATATAATAGGCAAGTCAGAGTGATGTATAACTAATTGAGTGTCCGGAATGGACTCTCCTAGTGAGTTTTTAACCGTCATTCTAGAATCACTTGTAACGTAGCAGCGCTGCACTGGAAGTTGCACATTGGCTTGTTGTCACTATGCTTTCTTTACGGCTTTATTGTAGCGGAGGCAAAACGTATCGACATCTTGCCTTCATTTTTGCTGGATAGTGCATTTTCTATGGGCCCCTGGTGAGCTTGTCCAGTAAATCAGATGGTCTTGCCCTCTTCCTGGGAGCTTTACGATTGTCTCCTATGAAGAGGGCCAACATACTAGGACATTTTCAAGCCCAGATGGGATAACGGCACGAATACTCAAGTCCTGTGCAAATCCGTGGTTCCTGCCTGCTCCTCCCCAGCAGGCCTAAATGACTACAGACCGGTGGCACTCACCTCTGTGGTCATGAAATGCTTTGAGAGGCTGGTCAAGGACCACATCTGTGCCTCCCTTCCTAGTAACATGGATGATGGACACATTGCAGTTTACATAGAGGACAAACAGGTCCACTGACGACTAGGGGTGGGTACCGAATTCGGTACTTTTGAGGTACCGAACCGAAACACGTCGGTACTACAGAGTATTGAATCAAGTGAGATACCAAAAAAAAACGTTTACTTTTTTTTTTTTTACTTTTTCTTTTCATGTCAACGTTCACACGCACAATATATGCTTACCTAGGATTTGACTTGATTCAACAACAAAGCAGTCGGAGCAATGGCAAGCCGAAAACTGTCGAAATTGTAGTTATTTGAAGTTTGGATTATTTTTTTCACGACTCAGGTAGGTAAATTAAATTTCTTGAGACTAAAGTACAGAAAAAAGGTACCGTTGGGTACCGGTATCGATTCACAGGTACCGGTATCGATTCAAATGTGAAAGGTACCCATCCCTGCTGACGACATGGTCTCCCAAGTACTACACAACACCCTATCTCACCTTGACAGTCAGAAGGGGGGCTATGTGAGATTGCTGTTCATTGACTATAGTTGAGCTTTCAACACCATAGTCCCCACCAGACTGGTTGACAAGCTGATGGTTCTGGGTCTGAGCTCCGCCATGAGCGCCTGGATCCTGGACTTTGAGTGACAGGCCCCAGGCGGTCAGGGTGGGGGGTCATACCTCCAGCACAATCACCCTGAGTATCGGGTCCCCCACAGGGCTGTGTTCTAAGCCCCCTGCTGTATTCACTGTACACACATGACTGTGTGGCCACTGCCAGGTTCAGCTCCAACTCCAACTCCATAGTGAAGTTTGCTGACACGGTGGTGGTGGGGCTGATCTCTCTAACAACAACGAGAAGGCCTACTGGGAGGAGGTTGATGAACTGGCACACTGGTGCCGGGATAACAGCCTACTCCTGAACATTGGTAAAACCAAGAAGCTGATCGTGGATTTTAGGAGAATACAGCAGGGGACACACTGTGGATAAATGGGGCTATCGTGGACAGGGTGAGCAGGGTATTGCACTACCACCTAGGGCTGCACGATTTTGGGAAATAATCTAATTGCGATTATTCTGACAGATATTGCGATTGCGATTTGCGATGCGATTATAACATATTTAAAAAAAAATTTACAAGAAGAATGTTGCTGCTTTCTGTAGTCGGGTCCCAACTGCAAAATTACTGTATTACCCTGTATTATACACTTTTACTATCATGTAGACTATTCTGCTTTGTGTTTACATGTGATGTATTGTATACATGCACATTTATTATGTTCTTGTGTGATGTATCGCACATTTTATTGCTGTGTGATGTATTGCAAATGTTATTGCTGTCATCTTGGCCAGGTCTACCTTGCAAAGGAGATCTTGTATCTCAATGGGACTTCCTGGTTAAAAAAAAAAAAAATTAATTGCAGGCTTGGCGATTTGATAATTGCATCATTCCAAATCGCGATTTCGATTAAAAAACGATTAATCGTGCAGCCCTACTACCACCCCTGCAGGACTTGTATAACAGGAGGTGCAAATCCAGAGCCTGCAGAATAATCAAAAACCCCCACCACCCCAACAACAGCCTGGTCAAGCTGCTGCAGTCAGGCAAGTGCCTACGTACTAAGGCTGTCCCCGAACCCTGTTTTTGGGATTCGAACTTCGTCAGGGTTTTTCGAACGAACGTTCGAACCTTTGTTTTTTAATGATATATATATATATATATATATATATATATATATTTTTTTTTTACACCATCCTCAAACTAAATCCTCAATTTGAATAAAGTGATTAATCTGATTAAATGAGTTTTTTTTTTTTTATTACCGTAATTCCTCTAATAGTAACCGGGTCTCAAATATTAGCCGGGTCTCTATTAATGGCCGGGTGCGCTCTTGAGCTAAGCAATTATAAGCCGGCCTCCTAATACAAGCCGGGTTACTAATATACTGAGCTGCATACTGAGCTAGTTACTTGATTTCACTTTGAAAACGTTGAAATGACCAGTGACCACCTGTAATTGCACTGTTTACTATTTCATACAGTACTTGGTTTCAATAAATGAACCCAGTACATTTTACTGGGTTCAAACTGACACAAAATGTTGATTTATTCATTATGATCCGTTTGAAATTTTGAAATATAGGCCTCCCTCTTATACAGGCCTCCTCCTAATACAAGCCTGGTACCCGCTACAGTTGAAACAAATACAAGCCGGGGTTACTATTTAGAGGAATTATGGTAAATCAACTTTCCAGCTCCAGACCCAGCCCAGGGAGAAGCCCCAGCCCAACTAAATCAACTTTCTTTAATGAATATAACTCATCAGTTTATTTTAATACTATAATATTAGTGTAGCCTAATCTTTATCTGCAACTGTGAAGAAAAACCCCATTGGTTTAAACAGAATTAATAGAATTTTTTTTTTTTAAATACATTTTTTATTAAAAATAAAAAATGCAAATGTTGATTTAGAATTTGAATGCCAACGTAACAAACGAAGGTTCGAAAGTTTGAACGTTTGGGCTCAGCCCTACTACGTACACACGCAACGAGAACATAGAGAACTACGGCTCAGCTTCTTCCCCCAGGCCATCAGAACACACAAGTACACATGAGCACACACAACACACATGCTGCAATCGCTTTAAACAAAATGTCACTTCAATTAAACAAAATGGAAAAGTCACTTTAAAGAAATGAGGAATATAAAGGTCACTTTAAGGAAAGAACCGATGTGGTTCTTGTATAGTATAGTTTAGATATAGAAAGTATAGCATAATGACAGAGTTAAAACTGTATATTGTATAGTAGTGTACATAGGACCCAGTGCCTTCTCAGGAATTTAGCATGTCTATTTTTATCATGCACATCTTAGGTCTTCTTATTACCAGTTTTTTTTATGTCTATTTTATTATTAGTATTATTGCACAATCGATGCAGGCATGACCACCCGCATTTCACTGTATGCCCTGGTACTATGCATGTGACAAATAAACCTCTTGAATCTTGAATCAGTTAAACTTCAAACACCAGTATACTGTACAGGGAGTACAGGGACTACAGCAAGAACGTGGTCATTTTGACCATAATGAAAGTGACATGATACATGGTGCTTCTGGAGAGTCCAAATGGGTTCGTAGCGAAACGGGACAAAAACCTTGTGTGGCCATTGCGCTTTGTGACGAGAGCCAATAAGAGAGCCACTTGTCTCGTCAACTGGCAGTCAGCTGGTTGGTGAGACAAGTGGCTCCCACACCTGTGGTGCTTCATCATAGAGGACGAATCCCAGGTATGCTCTTTCAGCTCGGGTTTTCTTTAAGTGGGTTTGGTTTTTGTTTCAGTTTGGTCCATGTCTTGGTCAGAGAAAAGACCTGCGTGCTTTTTGTTTCAGGTTTATGATTATTTTTGTTGATTAATAAAAAGGACCAGTGCGGTCGATTAAGCCTCGTCCTGCCTCTGCTGATCTCGCCACACACACCTAAACTACTATTATGTGCACACCTTCACACATGTGCACCCCCCGCCAAATGTCAGACTCCTAGGGTGAAAACTGTAGCCGCTAGAGGGTGGGGAAATGTTTGTGGACCGACCGATGGAGTGACCTACAGTATAGAGCTGCTGGTTGCAGCTAAAAAGCCACAGTAGCCAAGTCCCAGAGGAGGTCCGGAGCTGGAGGCTCAACAGCAGATTGCTTACTCCATTCCCACCCGAGCCATTAGTCTCTTATGAACAGGGAAGTCATCTATATAGCATCGCCATATTGGAGAAAGACTCTCTCCAACTCTCTCCTCTTAAGCCCTAGCCATATTTTCAGAAAATGTGCCTAAAAGTACATACCAAGTAAATGGAAGATTGCTCCACTTCTACAAGGTCCATTTGCATGTTCTTGGTATCTAGGGACATCTTATGGACCTCAGGGAATGTATTCGCAGTGTCAGAAATATTGTGTCCGTTACTGTGCTTGAGTAAATTGTAATGAATCAAAGGGAGAATATAAATGATTATTATTTCCAATTTTTTTTCCATCTTTGACGGTGAATAACACCATGCTAACATTGACCAGATGTGAAAAATTCAGCACCTTCTTGAGATCAAGTGTACAAAAGATCTAAGCATATTAATAAAGGGGGTTTTGGAGATACAGTACTGAATTTTGCCATTCGGACACATGCAATTTGAAATATGAATATAGAATATCAGGCCTATAAATTACATTATTATGGCCAAGTCATACATCTATGGATCAGGCCAAATCTCCTCTTCCCAATGGCATAGTTCAATCTGGATTTAGTACCACCAGGCGGCCGTTTCAGGGCAGCAAAGACCATGAATGAAATCTACTCTAAGTGTCGTTACTTTTGTATAATGACAGCGCCGCCATTTTTCACCAGATTGGGTTTTATTTTTTTACGTTCACAGAAGGTAAATAAACAATATACGTTGTATTTTATGGCAATACCGTTCAGGTTTTTTCTACCTGTGAGAAATAATCACGACTGGCGGCTGGTGTGAGCTGGGTAGTTTTATGAAATTTCGACGTCCATCGAAAGTCTCCTCTTTCTTTTCCACATTTCACTAATAACAATTAAAATCATTGGTAAACAAACGTAGTGCTGAAAATATACACTTTGACTGCTGTTTTGATAGGGTTAGGGTCTTTACTCTTGGCTACATTTGAAAAAGAAATACAACATTAATTAATACGGACTGTATTGATCCATTTATGATGTGAAATAAATCTCAACCCGGTACGATCAGGCTTAAAATACATTTTCTTTTAGCCTTTTGATTCTCCGAAACAAATTGCACATCAAATTATATATATATAGGATATATATATATATATATATACACATACAACAGTTTCACACATTCATTTAGTTAGTTATTGAGAGTAAATTAGTTTGAATATGGCCACCAGTGATTTCATCGGGGTGATTAATCCTTGTGTTGTGTTAATTAGAGCTCAATGAAATAAGGTAAGGTAGCAGTCTCTATATTAATGTCACTACGAACAGTTGGATTCCATCATATTCAAATCTAATTCTCCATTACTCAGTTCCAACAGCTGCTCCACCTATATCTGCACTACATTTGGACAGCAGCAGCATCTCTTGAGGGAGACAGTAGAGAGCATGTGTTATCAGCGTGCTCCAGTGGAGAGATGTAAAGGGTTATCCCGAGTTCAGCTGGGGAGCTGGTCACACAGAGCATCATTAAGTAATGGACTTTGTTTGATAAACAGCGCAATGGATGCACTTTCAGCAGCAATTAAATGTATCAATCACCAAACGGCACCTACAGCACTAGTGACCACAGGCTCAGTGGTAATTGGCCACTAGAATTATGTATCCTCCTAGTATACTATTGAGCTTGTGTATGATCTTACCGAGTAGGTTTGCAACACAAGCACATGTTAAAATGAATCAGTGTTATGATTTAATGAATAGTGTTGTGATGATTTAATGAATAGAGTGTTGTGATGATTTGATGAATTGTTGTGATGATTTGATGAATACAGTGTTGTGATGATTTAATGAATAGTGTTCCACTGTCAACAAGTCTTAGGGAGGGCGATGCACTTCAGACGGGAGTTGGAAGGCAGACTGTTTTGCATTTGCTGAGTCACTTAATTGGAAACAAAAGAAAAAACGCCCCAGGAGCACTTGCAGTAATCCATTTTGAATGGAAAAACAGTGGTAGTGCCATTACCTTCATCAACGGCAAAACGGCCAGCTGTCACTTCATTTTAGCCTAATCAAATTAGGGACCCGTCGCCTCAGCTGGACTCTCGCCATAATGATAATGAATTCATTAACCCTTTGGCCCCAATCAAAAGTATCCTGTCTCTATGGTTGAATGGTAAACAATATCCTGTTTATAAAAATAAATAAATATTTATTTGATGGATTTACACAAGTTGGCCTATAATCTTGAAATTCCTAAAGAAAGAGAATTGCACAGGGCTATGATGAAATGATGTAGATGGAAAAATATCAATACCTTGTATCATTGTTGTTACACTTGTTTACGTACTTGACTTTCTATTTTATACTTATATTATACTATCTTTTTATTTTATCTAGCACACTCAGGAGCTAAACAGAAAGAAGCATTTCATGCAAAAGTATTCTTTATTTCTGTATGACAACTAATAAAGAAACTTGAAACATAGGGACTGCTACCTTAGTGTTCCACTACCAATTCCTTGATAAAAAAAATAAAACTACACAAGCTTTGAAGAGGGGATGAAACGCAGCTGATAGTCAAAGTTAACTGGTCACGTCTTAATGTGCTTAATTTATAACTAATAAAAGTGCATTCATAAATGCAGTCATAAAGGGATTACTTCACTTTCTTTGCCTGCCAATTTCTATTGTCGTGGGGCCATTCATCAGCGTCTCTGGCATGACAAGAGAATTTATTCACACTTGGGACATGGGATATATCACACCTCAGGCTGTGATGTCATGGAGGGGTTCAAGCGAGAGAGGGACGAGGATTTTGTCAGCAGTGAGCACACGGCACGCATCTCTTCATAATGCATTCCCATGGCATCGCACGAGACAATATACATCCTAGCCATGACATCTAATTAGGTCTGCAGATGGGAGGCTTGGCAGCGGCGATGTAGGAGGGATATCAGTTGAAATACTGATGAGAATGGCTGCTGCAGGACCACACATAGAGACCAGGGGCTTTATAGGCCATAAAAGTGGCCAGGGGAGTTGGGCTGGCCCCTCAGGAGGGGGGGGGGTGACCGTCGCCTCTGGAAGGGATCGTAAAAGATGATCTACAACAAAACCTTGCCCATGGATGCCATTAGAGTCCGTAGCAGTCCTCTGGTAAATATCAGGCCTTTGCATGTAATTCAATCAGTCACCACAATGAGAGGGCACTGATTAGCATGTTAACTAATATCAACGGCTCCTGTTCATGAGAATAAATTAAGTGGCTTTTGGAAATCTACCAAATAACTCTGAGAGGATTTAAATGATAGGCCTATCTGTACTTTTAAGTGCTGAGGGACTGAACATATTGAGCTGTGCGGGCATGTGCATTATTATTGCACCCACTGAACACATTTAGCTAAATAAATAAAAAGGATTAGTATTTCTGGCTTTTTGAGGGATTAGTATGTCTGGCTTTTGGAGGTATCAAAGACTGACATTCCAACTTCTGAACTGTTATGATACTAAATGTCTAAATTGGAGAACATGGTGAATTATGAGCTTCAGACCCATTAGCATTATTATGTAAACAATTCATCAAATTATTTTCATAGGAAGCCAACCTCCTACTGCATAGACGTTTCCTGTCATTGATGAATGATTATAGTAATTAATAAGCAATGCATGCTGTAGCTCAGCAGCAGACTGCAGACCAACTGGAATAATGATGACTATCCAGGATAAGATAAAAAAGGAGGCATTCATTTGTGGAAAATGTACATGCCTCACCTTTTGAACCCAATTATCAAAAGCATATAAGAAACCTGAATGGTGGGGAGAGGTTTGAGAAGAGGCACGCTGGCTAGACCAAACACTGATGACACCAAATGGAACTTCTCCAAGATAATTTATTCATCGAGAATAACGTGAAAGCACCTTGCGTGCCAGACACCAGGCGATGTGCTTCCAAACAATGTGAATGGCTACTCATGCATATGGTGAACATGCATATGGAGTATCCGGGCAGGTTTTAGATTTTGGCTCAGTAATCATCACTTTGAATACAATGGCTGTGGTAAACGCTGTACATTTGAGGGCATTATTATCCACCCTGGATGAACGCAATTTTGTACTTGGCTCCATCCAGAACCAGGGACGTGCACAGGACTTTAGAGGGGCAGGTGCTCAAAGGCTGAAAAGGGCACCATACCTGTGTGCGTTATAACCTAGCCCGATTTTTAAGGGCCCTTTTCTGGCGGGGGGACCCCCTTTTTATAGTTTTGGGGCGGTTTTGGTGATGCTTTTTGGGGGGTTTTGGTGATCAAATATTGAATATTGAACTATAATAATCAGTGCAGGAGCTCACTTATCCTTGAAAGACACTTTTATCACTGACTTAAAAGGCCCATACATCTCCATAAATGTTCAGGGGGGAGGGAATAAGTGCTTACCCTACAGACCCCAAGAAGTGCTGTATATTCTGTATCGTTTCATATAAATGCATTTTTTATTCCAATCCCGATTTGTATTTGAGATTCCCAAATCCCATCGGACTTGACTTCTTCGTGTCCCTCAATGAGTGTAATACCAGCATTCAACTGTATGCGCTACAGCGGTTTCTATCATCATCATCATCATCATCACCACCCACGCTATGCATAAAATATATAGGTCCGCGGAGAGGCACGCTGAGGAGGCCGTGCAAACTGCAATGGAATATGGGGCATCACTCTCTCTTTACCTAATATTTTGATTCTATCCTGACATTTTTCAGTTGGAAGGGCAGTCTATATGCGTAATGGTAATTTTTTCTCTTTTTTTTTTAATGCACTTTTTTATGAAGCTCAAAAGGGCAGGTGCTCAAGCACCCCTTGGGCTCTATGTGTGCACATGCCTGTCCAGAACTATAGATTATACAACTGTCTGCAAAGCAAGCAATAGGATGACATTGACAAAGCTGGATCTGCCTTAACAAAACAAAACAAAATTCAAATGTTTGTGATTAAAAGGACTAAGTGAAAGTGAAACAAACATCAGAATGACAAAAGGCTAGCCTAGAAATCAACTGGTAATGTCCATTTGAGGATTAGATTGAACAATGGATATAAATCTCATGGTCTAATCTAATGGTAGTCTTTAGGAGCTTTAGACGTTGGTTGCTCTACGATGCCTTTGTAAAGATATAATATGCTTTGGTAAAATGTGAATCACAGATGTCATGATATATTCATACATTAGAATTACAGTCAACATGGTCAATAGTGTCTTTGTAAAGAGCACCCATTGTATTTAGACAGAAGTAGCCACTTTTAAGTATGTTGTAAAAAATCCCTGACAAACCTCTAGAGATCCAGACCCAGAAACCACCCCACCCACTGATTACCTGGACCCACCCAGTGATCACCTGGCCCCACCCACTGATCACCTGGCCCCACCCACTGATTACCTGTGCCCGCCCCGGCTCAGACTGTTGCCTGTGTTGTTGAGGAGAGACCCTCCGATGATGTATATCCATTTCAGTCTGTTTTTGTATAAGTGAATGTTCTTAAGAGTGAGAGAAATTAAGACTTTTCAGTTGCCTCTCTGCTGTCCAGTTCAGCACCACAGACAGTGCAGAGCCACAGTGCCACTGTGTTGCTGTCCCAGCAGCTACTGAAACAGTGATTTTGTTGGAGAAACCTTCATTAACAAAAGGCTTTTCTTTCTTAAATCTATTTAAAATAAAACTAGATATTTGCTTGCCACAAAACAATTCTGTGAAATGACCTAAAAACAATATATCAATGTCAGTCTAGTCATGTTTCTTGGTTGCACACTTATGGAAGACATACATTCCAGGTTAAGAACTTTTGACAAACAAAAGTGACTACTTTCTAGTTTCTAAAATAGCTTTTTGATATTTGGACACCCTGTAATGAGGGGAGAATTGGGGAAGACCTGGGGGCCGCTGGAGGTAGAGTCTGGGTGAGGCTGGGCCGCATCAAATATTCCACAAAAAAAGAGTTTCAAGTATTCCAAAAAAAAGTACAACTGATCCAATCTTCTCAATATTTAGCAATAACATTTCAGAACATGAACAGTTCTTCAGAACATGAACGGGTCTTCAGAACATAGGCTTCTCAGTGGTGTCAGTGGACTCATCCACATGCAGCTATGGAAATGCACTGTGCATTTTTTTTTTATTCTATCACAAAGCTGTTTAATCAAATCACCAGCCAGTATTTCAGTTATTCTGGTTGCTGTGCGATCTGAGGGGGATTTGCTTTTGTTTGCCTTCAAACATGGTCTCCATCACTTCAGTCATACATTATTTTATTATGTATGCATCAGAGAAAGAGAATGGCTTCTTGTGTTTAGCAAACACCCATACCACCCATGGTTGCTTTTTCTCGTTGCGACATAGATTTAACAATAACCGGGCGGCTAGGTGGTGTAGTGGGCAAGGCGCTCGCCACCAATGCAGGAGACGCTGGGTTCGAGCCCAGCTCTCCGCATTGCTATCAGCTTGGCTGGTCGTTCATACTAACACAATTGGCAGTGTTAGGGGTGGGAAAGCTGATGGGTGGGGATTGGACGTTGTGGACAGCAACTCCTACAGGTCGGTTGGTGCGCCTGCGCAGAAGAATCAGGAAGCGACGGGGGCGGCGGACCCCCGCCGCTGAGAGATTGCGCTGTGCAAGTGAAAAGATGCGACGGCTGCCTCCTCGAGTACCGGAGGGGACACGTGATGTAAGGCTTCGTCCACATTGCAGCCGGCCTGTGGGAGGCATGGCCTAACAGCGTTCGAGACAGGGGAGGGTAGAATTGGACGATACAAAATTGGGATGGGAGAAAAATAGAAAATGGGAGAAAAAAGTAGATAACATTTAATTAAAATAATAATAATTTAACAATAATTCTGCTTGCAGCTTGATATGATGATTTCATTCCATTTATTTGTGTGGTTCTTAGCACTGAATTTTGAGGGAAGGTTGCATCAAAATAACTGTTTTGTTTCGTAGTGGCGTTTCATATTGCCACTCTTCACAAGAGCTACCGTTTCTTGGCATATTAGTCACATTGGTTTGGTGCTGGACTCAGGATGAACGCATATTTTTCAGTCCATTCACCTTTGAATTGCAGTCGACTTTTCTTTTACTGGCCATCTTTGAAGATCCCATATTTTTCTGCTGCCTGCCTGCTGGCGAAACTAGCTACATTTATCTCACGGAGATAAAACTGGGAGCAAGGCTACTGTAGATGCGCTGTCAACTCTCTGCTCTGACTCGGACTGAAAGAGACGACACGCATTCCGTGAAGACCCGCCCTACTCCCCTACTCTGCCTCTGATTCGCAGATTGTGGGTGGGGGGGGGGGGACTCTGACGTGACGCTGAATGTGATTGGACCAGACCCGTACACAGACAGACAGACAGTGGCAGTGCAGCCGGACATGCAGAGCACTGTTTGCAGAGGAGATTTAGCGAGGATGCATTTGCCTTCCACTTTACTTGGTATCACTCCGGAATCACGTTTCAACCAAGTCACTAACGTAACGTTGCAGTCATGAGCCTGCGCTATGGTAGCCTACAAGTGATAAAATAAATAAAACTTCCGGGCCGCATTAAACACTAAACTTTGATGTCAAGTAGGAGGCCGCAAAATATCATCCCGCGGGCTGCAATTGGCCCGCAGGCCGCAAGTTGAGACCCCTGCTCTAATATGATCTCTACACATACCATCCATCTAGGCTTAGAGCACTTTTAGTCCAGTTGAATCGAATACTGGAGCCCTTACCCATTTGGGTCGCTTGGTTTGGGAAGTTGTGAACACAGTAATCAAATTCAGAACCCCTGGTCCACCTGAGTTGGTCTCAGTCCTTCCACCAAGCATTTCATTTGAAGTGAGAAAGCAATTGGACCAAAAGCAGGAAAATATAGACCGATATATCTGAAGTAAATTTCAGCTGATTAGGGCTTTAAAAAAACAACACAGAATTGGTCTGATTGTATTTGTATGACCTATTGTTAGCAAATTCTAGCATTGAACCCTTCAGACGAAAAACCATATAACTCTAAATCCTAGTACACAACCTCTACTGCCTTTAACTATGAATGAACCCAACACACTAACTCACCATCTTTAGATAAGTACTCAAGCTCTACTGCCTTTATCTATGAATGAACACAACACTAACTCACCATCTTTAGATAAGTACACAACCTCTACTGTCCAACTATAAATGAACACAACACTAACTCACCATCTTAAGACAATAAATAACTAAACTCTACTGTATTTAACTATGAATGAACACAACACTAGCTTGCCATCGTAAGATAGGTTTTTAGGTTTGAAATACATTGTTTATCTGAAAACTTAAAACAGAGTTATAAGATTCTTCATCAGATATTATATGCAATAGTTTTGAGACCCTTTCACTGGGAGTGTGTTGCCTAATACAATAATATATAATAAAGCATATCCAGGGGGCGAAACTAGAGCCCGCCAAGCGCCATTGGCGCTCAGTTTTTACGTTTGGCGCCTCCCACTGAGAGGTCTGCCTGCCGTGTGGCGTGTAATCAATCAATCAAGTTCATAACGATACTCTTATTTTGAAAATCCTGTGCGGGTCTCATTTCCGCCCCAAGTGCAGCTCCAGTCATAATATCGATGGCTCCGGCAGTTAACAACATTCGGTTCGTATGATAATCTTATTTTGAGAAAAAAAAACGTGGCAACGAGTCATATCCGCCCAGCCCTGCAGCGGGATACTATTGGCTTCTGCTCGTATCAACACAGAGGCAGTCTGCTCTAGTCTAGAGCGGACCTCCATGAGCTACCGTTACTGTTTAAACAATGACCCAGTCAACTATTCACTTTTAGTTTAATACATGACGAGGCATTGTCTAACGGTATCTAGCTGGCTAGCTACTGATAGCTGCTGATATCAACAAATGCTCCAGCAATAGTCGACTCGAGTGCATAATACCTCCGTTCCCTCGTTAGCTAGCTCACGTTAGCTAGCTCACGTTAGCTAGCTCACGTTAGCTCTATATGTCCCAGTAAACTAAATTGTCTTAACGTTATCTAGCGGGCTAGCAGTAGCTACAGATAGCTCCTTATATCAATGTCTTATAACATTGATTCAATGCGTATTTTAGCTGAGGGCATGTTGAATGTGATTTGACCAAAGAACCGTAACATTATACCAATAGGGTCCAGCTGCAGTGCCGGAGAATCCTTGCATGCTGAATGTAGGTTCTAGCTGAATATAGGGTCTAGCTGTAGCGCCGGAGAATCCTTGCTGGAGCTGGAGGCTACTCAAGTATACACACAGACAGTGGAGCTGTTTGCAGATAGCGAGCATTTTGACTTATTGCGTGGTGGCGATGTCTCGCAGATAATACAACTACAAGTATGATTATATAATATATATTTTATTAAAAAAGAAATGTATATAAAATCTATATATATTTTTTTGTAATCAAAAAAAATTTGGCAGGTAAGAAATATGCTTGGCGGGTAGATTCTTCCCATCTACCCGCCACTGGCCGGTGAGTCAAAAAGTAAATTTCGTGCCCTGAGCATATCATTAAAATAAGTATAATAAAGCGCCATGTGAACAACAGAATAACACCAACTAAGCTTTGTTTAAAATGTCATGTTGTAAAGCTCCCTACATTAATGTTACCAGTTTATGAGCTGAATGTTACCAGTTTATGAGCTGGTTATCTTGTTTTGTACACGCATTTAGACTCAAATTCGTACAAGTCCTAAATAAAGAGAGATTAATGTATCTTCATCATTGCATCAAGGGACCAGAGCCTGAATCCAATACATACAATATTCAGATGCCAGTGATTGATGAATACAAGGTGTCTGTATGTACTATACTGTATCCCCATGTGGAGTCACATGTACAGTTCCACATGAGCCATCCTCTATTCCACAATATTCAGATGCCAGTGATTGATGAATACAAGGTGTCTGTATGTACTATACTGTATCCCCATGTGGAGTCACATGTACAGTTCCACATGAGCCATCCTCTATTCCACACTTTAAATTACACAGCCACTGCATCACAAATAATGTAAAGCAAGCTGCTACCAAGATTTGAAAGCCAATCCGCTATATAAAATCGAATGACACTCCCACCGACAAAACTGCTGAGTAAATTGCCCTGCACAGCCAATAATCCAGACTTTCGGACTGAACCATGTCACACACACAAATCTCAGGATGGTCTGCGATTCTTAGCATGGTCTTTGACGATAATATTCAAGCGTGTGTTGGCGCTTTAGGATGACATGGCAGGATTATGTTGAAATCAATACAACCTACGGAAGCTAACAAAGATAGCATCCATTATTTATGGAGTGGTTAGTGACTGCAATCAAAAGGTAACGCTACAGTGCAGTCCTCTAAAAGGGTGTGGCTAGTAGTAGTCCATGATTACACCTAGGGAGACGGCACTCTTAAGACACCACAACAGCACTGGGTTCAGTTCTTGGCCAGATCAATACCATGCCTCGCTTTTCCTCTCTCCAAATAGCCCTTTGTTAAATAGAAATTGAAATCATGATATAGGGTTGCATCTAAATGCAATGTATTTCTATACCCATGCAATCCCTTTACAAGTAAAGAGACGGATGTGTTGAAAAACATACATTCACAAACTAGTGCAGAGAAAATCAATCACCATCTCAAGGGAACGACAAAGACGAAGCCAAAGCCTGACTGAACATCACTGATGTCAACAATCCATGTTTGCACTTTGTTGTAGTTACCCGATTCGACAGGCCCCCCCCCCCCCCCCCCCCTCACTTTAAATCGGCACTGCACTTGTGTAATCAAAACAGCAATGTAATTTTTAAAAAGTGTTGAAAAAGGTGAATGGCATGGATGGAAGGTTCTGAAGCCTCTCTGTACCAGCAGCTGGGCTTCAGCCAACTCCTAAACTAGCTCACTGGAAACGGACTAACGCTCCAGTGAATTGTCAAGGATACTCTGTTGAGAAAGAAGGCCATGGAGAAATCCCATCTCACAATGGTCATTTAGAAGAAGACTACTTTTTTATTTTTATTTTTTATAATCTTTCCCCCCCTTCTTTTTCCGTTTTTCTCCCCTCCCAATGTTAGTCGTTATGCCAATTCCCAATCCCCTTCCTGGTCGTTGCGCACTCTACCCCCTACCGTCGGTCTGGGAGGGCGGAGACTATCACATGCTTCCTCCGACACACGTGTAGCCAGCCCACCACTTCTTTTCACCTGGCAGCGCGGACTCTCACTGAGAGAGTGTAACGTGTGGAAGGTCACACTACCTCTCTTAGATCCTTCCCTCGCTGTGCAGGCGCCCCGACCAAACTGTAGGAGTCGCTGTCCACAACGACCCAGACCCACCCACTGGCTTCCCTCCCGCTGACTCTGCCAATCGAGCCAGTATGACGGCCGGCCAAGCCGGAAGCAACGCTGACAGCTGGAGAAGACGACTACTTTTATTAGAACACCCCCCACCCCCCATATATACACACTATACATATTCATAGACTGGGTTGCTACAGTGTATTGAAAAAATATCCTACCCATTTGTTATTTAAAACACCTTGCCTACAGACTCATTGTCTGCAGTGGGAGCATTTCCCTGATGGTTTGAGACAAACTGCAGAAGATGGTATTTACTGAAAGACTAAAAAAAAACAAGGATGTCACTGAATATGTGCGGTTTGTCCAAACAAGGCTGGCGCCGCATTATGTTTCAAAAGCCCATTTCTCTGAGATAAGGCAATATCAAGTAATATCTCCCCAGTACTGGAGTGCAGTATGTAACAATATCAAGTAATATCTCCATCGTACTTGAGTACAGTATTGTTAGCCTTATGATCATACGATAATTGCCTAACCAAGTAATTTTTCAAGATTTTTGGAAAAGAAGAAAAAAATAATTGTCCAGCTAATGTGTACGAGTTTTTAATTTATATTTTGAAAATAAGTTCCACAAGGTGTATCAACAAGTTTGCAAAAATACAAAAAGACAACAACCATTGCATAACAAAATAAGGTGACTTTTAAACAAAATATGTCATGACTTAGGCATTTTTTCCTCGTACATACATACACTAAGGCAGTTGGTATACTTGCCTTACACTAAGGCAGTTGGTATACTTGCCTAAGTCATGTGATTGCCATCTGTGTATGTAACGTTAAAATGCACAAGTCACACAAGTGAGTTAGAGAGATTTAGGCAGAAATCTCAATTTGGCCCAAAAATTACTTAGGCAATTATCGTATGAGGCTAACGGTATGTAACATAACTTGATTTAACTTATTGGTTACAAATAAATCGATGTGCACTGCAGACCATTGTATTTGGAATAAGCTCAGCTAGTTCAGAAAATAAATGTCTAAAGTTCATTACCATTAGCGAATACGCTTTAGCAAGGAAGCATGGATTTAATAATTCCAAGGTATGAAAAGCCAAGGTTTTCCCAAAAAGAGATGAGTTTTTAGAAGAACCAAATCCTCTCAAGCATGTGACAGTAATTATACACCTCTAAAAAGACTGATGTGAAACGTCATTAGCATATTACTGTCAGCTTCCTGCACATGCTCTATTCAGTGTGTCAATGACAATGACAGACAGACTATCACTTTCACTGTACTTCCTGGTTGGACAGCTGACCAACTCGCCGTCTATTGATTTGCTCTGATATTACAAAAGGAACTGATCATATTTCCCATTTTCTGGACTGGGCAATTGATCAACCAACATAAAGTAGGGCATCTGGCTGAACATCAGCCCTCCATTACACTAATGAAGATGTTGATGTACAGCTGAAGAATACACACTTTATAATTAGAATGATACCCCTGAAAAAACTCTTTCATCTCTGCCAGCTATGATTAGCCCACCTGAAAATACCATAGAGCAGCAACAAATTACCCTTCTATTCAGACACATTAGGATCAAAAACAGACTTATGCAATTTTTTTTACAGCCAAGAGTTTGTTAATTATGCCTGTGGGCTCATACATTAAACTAAGGATGCATACCGAAGGCAGACACATGTCCATCTAGATCTGAGTCTCCATACTTTCACTTAGTCTTACTGTCTGCAGCTCTGCTACGTCTACAGCATAGACCCAACCCGACCACCCCACAGTTCCATCAGGCCAGGTGAGAGAGGTTGAACAAGATCTTGCGAGGAACACCACCACGGGAGGATGGGTCGGTCAAATCTGGCAACGCTCTAGCATTCGCAACTCTGGCAGCTCTCAAAGGGCCGTTAGTAGACAGATAGCATTACTGGGATTGTCTTTCTCTGTGGGATGGAGGGGGAATCAATTAGCCTCCAGCAGGCTCTGACCTTGAAATGGAGCTCAGGCTGGGAGGAGGAAGTCTCTTTGCACCACAGCATTATTTAGTTTTAGGAAGTCCTGCATCATTTATTGATTTTTATATATTTCAGATGACTGGAAATGAGCAGCTGGCCTCTGAGGGATCCTTTATTCTCCACATGTGGGCTACTGGCTAAACACACACGCTGATGGATGTCATCTATACTTTGCTTGTGTGTCAAAAACAATTACAAATGAAATAATAATAAAAAACACCAATTTAAAAAAGAATTGGTACCATCCAACTTCTCTTCTAATGTTGTTGAGAATAAATGCAAGTATTTTAGTTGTGGGGAGTCAGGAGGTGATTCATCCTGGGGGGGTCAAGAGGTGAAAAGTAGCTAGGGGTTAGGAGGTGATGGAAGGAGATGTAGGTTTACTCAAGAGGCAGCTGCATGTTTATTTAGCGAGGTAGTTACGGCCTGTTGTGGTGGGACGGTTTCGAAATGTGACTTTCCTGTAGGCAGTCATTCTTCTGAGGCTTACTCGCATACTCATGGCCACTCGTGTTGCACTCTGCAAGTCACAGCTCGTCTGCTTTCAAGACAAGAGTGCACAGTAACAACCATTGTCTCTCAACATGGAGTTCATAGAAGAGACTAGTTTAAAATATTAATTTAAAAGTAAGTAGAGGAGTTTAAAGTGGGGGACATCGAATGCGGTGTTCTATTTTTAATGGGGAAGGTAAGCATGCGATAGTCTGGGTATTTTGGCAGCCTCCCTTTGGGCCGCAGCTGATGACCTCTGCCCAATAACACAATATGGCTCTTTGCTCAAAATGCACAGTAGCCTACCCAACTTTCCTCATATCTTGCTAATCATGGTTTCTCTACTTCAGCATACATACACATCTCACTCAACAGAACAATTTGCTTTAATCAGCACCTGTCCGCAGCGCAATCATTTCAGTAGTTAAGTGTTGAAACAAATCAAATGTAATAAAAGCGAGCAAATCCCACATTACTCAGAGAAGTTTGCTGTGTACTTACAGATTGTGGGGATGATAATGTCATTAGATTCCATGGTAGTTTGGGGATAGGGGGTCAACGTTCCCTTCCACCCTGGTTTTGGGGTGATGGGCCCATGTGCTGTGGGCAGGTCAGTGTGGAACGTCAGTGCAGAGGAAGGGGCATATTGAGTCACTCTGGGGGACTGGGGTACAAAGGCTCCTCCGGTCGGTTTCCCCTCTACTAAGACCTCAGGCGGTGCTGTGGTGGTGGTTGAGGGTGCAACAGTGGATGATGGGTGGGGGAAGGACCCAGGAAGTCCAAACGTGGGGTCAGCCGATATGATAAAGGGGTCCTGTCCCATAGGTTTGGGGTCCAAGTGGGTGGGTGGCTCATACTCGAAGATCTTGTCCACAAAGACCCATTTGAGGCCGGCGGTGCAGAGGGCCAGGCTGAGGAGGCAGGCCAGGATTGGCAGGATGCAGATCTTCTCGGAGCGCAGGCATCTGTGAACCTGCTCCATCTCTACGCACACGCAGCAGGTCCCTGCCAAGCCCAGAAATCCAAGGGCACCCGCTCCCTCTCCGTCGTCATCACCGTCACCACTGCCGTCTCCCTCTGCACCCTCCTCCCCGCCCTCGGCACCTGCCGCCATCTCCTCCAGCGCCTCCTTCTCTGGGGCTCGTCCGGGATCAGCACCGGAGCCGGTGGGGGAGGCTGATCCGGGAGGGACGACCAGCCCCGCTGAGGAGTCCTCCATTCCCTCAGTCATCCTTTCCGCGACTCTGCCGGACCAAGGATCTCTGGACGGCTCAACTCTTAACTCAAAGCATCACACGGCTGCTGGCTGCGGCGGGTATCATAAAGTGTGTTTTCCATTATTGGACCGCAGTGGGGAGAGGGGGCTGGCAGGGAGGTGCAGTGGGAGATGAGGATGCTCGTCAGTGGGGCAACCTTGTTTTAAATGGTCTGGGCCGTGAACAGGCAGACTTGTATGTACAGGGAGAAAGGAGCTCTTCACTCAGGATTGTTCTCACGGCATTCTCCGGGGGCGCACACAAGCACAACAAGTCCATAAATAGAAGCATCAAATTCAGTGCGTGCGCAAAAACAAAAGAGGAGAAAAGTAGCCTTTCACTTAAATCTCTCGCATCCTCTTGAGCTCCCAGAGCCCCGGTCCCAGGACAGTAGCTGGCGCTCACTCACCTGAGCACTTGAAGAGCGGAGGCAGTTGCTGTGTAGATGTGATGGGAAGGGTGCAGCTGTGGTAGCTGTGGTGGTGTCAGGGACGGAGGAGCAGACTGCGGTGGTAGGAGCAACATGCTGTCTGCTCAAGCGGCAGCCGAGAGGGGCTGAATCATCAGGGAGCAGCAGGTGCCCTTCCTCTCAGCCGAGCCGGAGAAATAGATCATTAGAGTAAAGAGAGAGAGCGTGCAAGATCGAGAGAGAAGGGGGGGGGGGGGGGGGGGAGAGACGCTCCCAGCAACACGGAAGGATGGCCAAGTCAGGATACTCCCCTTTTCTCCCTCACCCCTCCTCTACCCTTCATCTTCTGTCTGTCTCCCTCTCCTCGTCTTACCCTTTCTTATTCACTCACTGATGCACCCTCTCTCTCTCTCGCTTCTCTCTGCACGCACTCTCCCCCACTCCTTTTCTCTGTGTGTCTCTGGTATGTCCACGCTCTCCCTTCCCAGGCTGCTCCCACTCTGAACACAAAGCATACAGCTAAGCAAGTTTGTACTTGATCCAATTAGAGGGAATGGTAGCGAATCACAGCCAAGAAGCAGACTGCTCTGGCCTCCCCTCTCCTTCTTGCGCTCCCGCCCTCCCTCTCTCTCTCTCTCTCTCTTACTCACTCACTCACCATTGATTATGCTAATACAAATGGGTGTGTTCTTGTCAAGGGGTGAGAGCCTGGAGGCAGACATATGATCCATCCCAAGAGGATTGAGCCATTATTTTATACCTCAAATATCTCCCTTCATTCACGGTAGAAATAAAGAAATTATGAACAAGTCAACTGTGTTTAAAAAGGAGGTCGAAAAGAGGAGGTCAAATTAAGAGGAGGTAGAATACATGCGTTTAAAAGGGGAGGTAGAATACCTGTGTTTAAAACAAGAGGTAAGAGGTATAATACCTGTGTGTTTAAAACAAGAGGTAAGAGGTAGAATACCGGTGTGTTTAAAACGGGTCGAATTCCTGTGTGTTTAAAATATGAGGTGGAATACCTGTGTGTTTAAAGTAGAGTTAGAGCAAGAGTTAGAGTAGTCGTGTGTCCGAGTTGAAAATGCTTTAATTTGTTCTGGCTGTGGTCAGTTACATCCGGTATGTGTGAAGTCTCTGTCTTTGCTTTCAGTAATCACATTTACGGTTGTGGTGCCATGTATAGCACTAGTCAGGGAATGAGAGCAGGCCGTTAAGGACTGGAAGCAAAATCTAACCCCACATAAATATTTGATGAAGAGCAGGCTCCTTGAGGTAAAACATTTTTAAATAAAAAAAGGAAATCTCTCTGCATATGCACATGGCATGCAACCCTGTCTGCTCCAAATAAGCAGAGAGGGAATATACTTTTATAAGATGTTGCCAAAAGCTAGAGGGGCTTTAATTAAAAGTCTGAATGCCTTTATATTATATAGGGCTGGGTTAAAACATTTAATATATATGTATAGTATATTGTTTTGACTACTGTAGCTGTGTGGGAGCATGCAATTTCTTTGAAAAGGGTATTAATTAATGTAAACATCAATATCTTTAACACTTTGAGCGCCACTCACGGCTAATCTCGGGTTTACGATTGTGACGTTGAAAGCCACGTCACGGCTTTTCTCTGAATTTTTATATTAGCGATCTGAAATTATATTGCATCACGCGAGCCTACCGTTGGAGATCCAGAGGCCGCCGGCAATCAGATGTGAAAAAAGCGCCCCCTATCGTCTCCCAGATGGTAAATCACCCTTTTGGAACGGACTCAATGAAAATGGATAAGGGAAAAAAAATATTCCAGTCCACATTTTCCAGTCCACTGATGCAGCCGGAGTTACCAGAGTTCATTCTGGAGCCTCTGAGCCGCGGCGAGCATGGGTTATACTGTACACACGTTGGATCAATATACTTATCGATTTTTTCGGATGGTGATCAGGAATTGGAATATACCATTTGGATACCATCTGATGTCAGGTAAGGAATCTATGTTATCAGTGTTAGGATAATCACTCGTTTTCATAGAGATATAAGCGTTTCCACTATATGTGATATGGCTGTTTCACTGTAAAAGCCATGAGGAAATAATAGCAGCGATTATCAGCGCACGGCACGAGCGTGCGTGCGCACACATATACTATCGACCATCTAGCGTTTATTTGAAAACGATTCATAAATAGACCGACAAATGATAACGTTCTGGAATATTCCAGTAAATGGCGATTATCAGGGAATGTGTTGTTTTTTCTTCGAAACAGAGTGGTTTTCAAAATGCTATAAAAAGGAAATGAAGCGATAAAAACACAATCGGCTTTGCCAATGTTGACTGGGAAATGATTCTATGATAAGCGATGGGCAGATTAGACACATAGCATAATTTAAAACATAGATTAGGCGATATTAACGTTACATGGGCCGTGGAACGTGGCATCAACGGGGTAAAAAGGAAAACACGGCGTGGCGCTCAAAGTGTTAATAATGGACAGGTTACAGGGTTCCCTTGTACAATTCACAGCATTAGTTATCTGCGAATCTCTTTCATATCCAAGCTAAATTGGTATTGTAACTGAAATATCCCTAACCAAATTGAATCAGAAATCAAATTGAAACATCGTGAATTGGAATTGAATCTGGCGACACAAAGACACACACAAACACATCAAAAGAATGGTAGAAGAAACTAAGAGGGGTTTGGATAACCCATGAAGCAATGAGGATGTAGAATTAAACAGTGTCCATACAGTTAAATAAATGGGTTAAATTGAATACAGTCCGATTTCATGGCCGGCTGATCCAGTTTGTCTGTATATTATGAGCTGTATGGTTTTACGAGTTCTAATATATTTTTTACGAAGGCCACACAGGTTCATTGTCAGACCTTTTGAATAATTCATTAGGGATGAGACAGGGATCTAAATGCCCGAAAATCTTCCAAATTCATTAGCGTTAAAGAAGCCCCCTCCCAAAGGAGCTCTTTACCTCGACTTACCTCAACTTGAAAAGGCATGATCCATTAGGTAAGTAGAATGCTAGTAGAGTCTAGCCTGCTCAGAGGCCCCAAGTGCACCGCTCATATCCATGTTCTTTGCCAATGCAATTACAAAATTAGTTACTGCTGATATGAAAGCTGTTTATTTATTTAAAGGAACACTCCAACATTTTGGGAAATTAGCTTATTTGCCATCTACCCTGGAGTTGGACAAGAAGATACATACCTTTTTCTTCTCTGTGCATGCAGTAGGAGTAGGACGACGTTGGGAACTATGCTAATTGAGGAACCTACTTCCAGTGACTGACGCTAAGCTAGGCTAACGGTGTGCGTCTTCCTACTCCTACTGCATGAACAGAGAAGAAAAAGGTATGCATCTTAACACTCCAACATTTTGGGAACCCTGGAGTTAGACAAGAAGATGCATACCTTTTTCTTCTCGGTGCATGCAGTAGGAGTAGGAAGACGTTGGGAACTAGGCTAATGGAGGAACCTACTTCCAGTGACTGACGCTAAGCTAGGCTAACAGTGCGCGTCTTCCTACTCCTACTGCATGCACAGAGAAGAAAAAAGGTATGCATCTTCTTGTCTAACTCCAGGGTAGATGGCAAATAAGCTAATTTCCCAAAATGTTGGAGTTTTCCTTTAACTTCAAGGTCCAGAGATGATAGTTCGTACAATACATCCCTAATCCTGGGTCATAGGGGGGGGGGGGAGAAACACGGTTCAACCGATTAGCTGCAGACAAATGCTCACACAAAGGGGTGCTCTCCTTTTTTTGTACGCCATTGCAGAAAACCCCCCGCACCCCCACCTCCCTGGTTTCATCACCACACCAGGGGCTCATTTGACATTTGTTTTTGCCTCGAATGTGTTTTAAGCTGCAATGCCAAGTGGAGGTGGGATTACTGGTCACAAAATCCACACTATGCATGGCTGGCTTTAAGCACAATCTTGTCAACAGTCTTGAATGCGACAGATAGACTGAGTGGAATCCCAACCGCCCCCCGCCCCATATGAGCCGTTAAGCTCCTCCCAATGCCAATAGACTGCGAGGACAATCCAAAGACCTACTGTCTGAGAGGGGAGGGGGGGTAAACAGGAGGGGCATGGTTAGGGAGGTCGGGTCAATGCCACACTTCCCCATTGACACCAGGGTGACCCTCTTCAATCTTCAGAGGGAATTAATACCGGTAATGGTATCTATTGTGGCGGGCTTCCTGTCAGACGGTTATTCTCATCCTCTTGAGCCAGGGATCTGGATATTGATATGCTATAGCCTACCGTACATTCAACGTTATTTAAAGAATGCATTCATTATAATATTTTTTTAAAGGAGTCCTTTACTTCAATAGAGGCCCGAGACACAATATATACTATAGCCAGCCGAGAGAGAGCACACTCCTGCCAGAATCAATGGATAGCTCCGATATTTGGCGACTGAAGTAAACTCTTTAAACCAAAGTGTCAGAGCTGTAGTGAGGAACTAAGGCAGAAGAGGAGACATACAACACAGGAAACGAGACAGTTAGGGAGAAGAAAGCTGCACTACATTAACTTGGTGTCCAAGGGCTCCATACCTCTCTAGCGTACATGGCACCGCGGTGACGCAGGCGGCTAATGTGTGACAATGGAGAAGCATTTCAAACCTGTGGGAGGAACGGTGCGAGTAGAGAGAATTAAATTTGTGACATCAAAGTAGAATTTTAACCGTTATTTAAGTGAAACGGAACTTTCAAAAATATTGATAAAAATCCACAACACTGACACAAACCCTGGCTCCAGGGTCAGGACAATGGACGGGACAGAGACAAGTTTAATGGGAAATTGGCCTCAAATTGCTGCCAAACAACACTGGCAGTGGTCACCAAGATGGAAATGTCAAGCATTAATGACTGGAGCTACAAAATGCTGACCAACTATTGTTTACAGAATCTTGAACAATCCGTTTTCTAATGCAATGACTACAATTTTCTCTTACAATTACATCAATTGGACTAGCTACCATACAACCATCACAAGATGCCTCCTGTCCTAATAAAAGCATAACATGGGCTCAGTAATCTAAGATCATTTCAAAAAAGAAAAGACACCCTAGGCCGTGGTAATTATTCCGCTATCTAAAATGGGAAATAATTAATTTTCTTTTACATGCTGCAGTTTACAGGAAGTTCAATCCATTATTTATGGTGGCAGAGATGGAGGACCATGACCTAGAAAAATCTGAAACTTAAGAGTCGACAGCCATTGAGAAAAGCAGCGTATTGGCAGGGAGGAGGCTACCGGTGCATTAGGAGATGAGGCGCCTTCTTGCCAAAAACAGCCCAGCATAACTTTTACAGGACACGGTCTGGGAAGGCTGCTCGAACTCAATAATGTGGCCATCTCTGCTGACGCTCCAACAATGAAGGGCTTTTAAAGAAATAGACGGAGCGTTTCTATCCAGCCGGAGCAGCGGTGGTGGCAGGACAAGGAGCCATGGAGGCCAGAGCTGTCCAGTCCTCCAGGCTGGGGCTAAAACACAGAGGTGAGGGCTCAACAATGTGCATGGAGGATTGCCATCCAATAGCCTCCTCGCCTGCTGCTCTTCCATCACCCCCTGCTTTTCATGTGGCATAAAAAAGGGCCTGTTGAGCCGTTTACAGGGACAGACTTAAAGGGGGCGCGGGATGAGTGTTTCGTGCCCCTGCTCTCCCTCCCCTCCCTTTCTGCCCGCCAGCCTGGTGCCTGTGGTAAAGGCTCATCCGTCTCCCGGTGAAAGAGCGCTGTGATCCGCTGCCGGACACATGCACATACTACTCCACCCCCCCCAGTCCCACTAGCAGGCTGTAATGGAGCCACGGGCAGGAAGTCAGCCATCCAATGCAGTAAGAGAGAGAGAAAGAGAGAGAGAGGCAGAGCGAGACAGAGAGAGAAACAAGGAGATGGAGAGGGAGGGAGGGCGAGAGAGTCAGCTCCATTATCATTAGGGCTGCATGCACGCCATCTCATTCTTCACAGTGGTCCTCGTGGGCCGTGAGAGAGAGGGGGAAAGAGAGCAGAGTGCTTCAGCACTGTTCCATGGGACAGCTCCTCTGATGAGACACACTAATCAGCTATTGATGTCTGAGAGGAGGGAGGCTACTGGCTGACTGGACATCGAAAATGGTGCCACAAATTACATTTTCAGTTGCGCTCCCGATTCTCTGATTCCACATGTTGGGAATAGATGGAATAAATTCCAAAAGTAGATTAATTTAGTTAATTTTAGTTTGAACTAAAATCCTGGCATGCCAACAGTGTGTGTGGCATGCAGGTCAAGGTTCTCCATCCTGGGGTACAGGTATGTGAGGATTCTCTGCAGTAACATTATGCACACTTCTCGTCTGTTTGGAATAAACTTGTTGGCAAGGTTTTATAGGAACTTGGAGAAGTTACAACTACCAGTTGCAGCTCTGAATGCAACTCTAGAATTTAAGAAAGAAGATGACTAAAGACTTAAAATATTTGAATAATACCATTAATGATTTACTTTCTTGCTTGCATAGTCCCTTTACTGATCTCTAAAATAATAACTCCATTGGCCGTTCCTCTAATGCCACATTAGAATCCCATTAAATTTGCACAACAGTGGCGGACAAAATCCAAAAAGCAGAACTTCAAAATAAATTAGAATTCTTCCAAAAAGGAGAAATGCAAAATAACCTCAAGGCAGACAAACTAAATGGGGATACGCATCACATTATAATGTTGAAAGAATAAGGCAGGGTGAATTAGAAATGCATGCGTGTGTGGTGACTGAATGTAATGCGAAGGTAATTCAGTGCTTGTGCCCTCATCCTTCGCAACATCATTAATTAATTCTGAACTTCATTAAGACCCATCAGTACTGAATCGGTATCTCCCGAGTAATCAGAATTGAGGGGGCGATTTCTCATTACCATCCGACTGCATCATGATCAAAGGCTGTTGATGACAGCAGCCATAAGGAGATGAGCGACAATGAGGCAGGCAACTCCATGGCCTAAATAAACTTACTTGCACACAAACTGTATGCTGTCGAGAGCTCTTCAGCACGGGAAGGGGTAGAGAGCGTCGCAGAATATGCTGGCAAGTGGAGGGAAAATACATCAAATACCTACCATTCCTCATTTCTTTGGATAAGGCTGAAGCGATTCTTCATAGACATTTAATTTGGCGTTAGCTTTTGAGGAGAGAGCCAAATGTCCGCCTTCAGTCCGATTCAATTAACATCTCTGCTTTACAGACACAACAAAAGGGGAATTGGGGTCACGTTAAAGGGGAACAACGCCCAATTTCAGAATTCATACAAGTTATTCCTCTGATCTGAGACAGGACACAAATATTAGTTAAAATAGGCAACTCTCTCTCCCAAATCTAAAACTCAAAACTTGTGATGTCATCAAGTCTGGTTGCCGACAATGAATTAGGAAAGATTGTATAGATGACACAGAGCAACCAGAGGAAAGTTCTGAGTTCAGAGGTATATTTTCTTTTTCAGAACAGACACTACTATAGAAAAAGATTTATTGGGATGGCTGAGTGGGCAAGGCGCTCACCACTAACGCAGGAGACGCTGGGTTCGAGCCCAGCTCTCGGCGTTGCTACCGGCTTGGCCGGTCGTTCATACTAACACAATTGGCAAGTGTAGAGGGTGGGAAAGCCGGTGGGTGGGGATTGGAAGTTGTGGACAGCGACTCCTACAGGTCGGTTGGGTGACGCTGGTGAGACGGAAACAGGAAGTATCGGGGGCAGCGTGAGCCTCCCACGCGTTACTCCTCGCCACTGAGAGTTCAAGCTGCTGCGGTGAAAAGATGAGACAGGCTGCCTCCTCGTGTACCGGAGGGGACACGTGATGCAAGGCTTCTATCCTCACTACAGCCGACCAGTGGGAGGCATAGTCTAGCAACGTTCAAGACAAGGGAGGGAAGAATTGGATAATATCAAAATTGGGATGGGAGAAAAATTTAAAATGGGGAGAAAAAGTAGATATAAAAAAAATAAAACAATGGTTCTGTGGGTCCACAAAATCAGTCTCACATTCATTGTCAATGGAGTAGCTCCAGACTTGATGACATCACAAGTTTGATTGTCACTTCTCTGGTTTTTGGCTTTGGGGAGAGAGCAGCTCATGTTCACAGATATTGATCAAACTGTCTTTTAAAATTTGAGCGGCGTTCCCCTTTAAGAATCCCCTCTGAAACAGAGGAGAAACTTCAGAGTTAAAAGCAGAGAGGAATACCATTAAACGTTTCCCCCGTTTCTGAGGCCACCCTCTTTTCTGCTGCCGGTACATCTAAAAAGAGAGTGAAACTGCATTAGCCATTCCGACTGTGCCGGCCGGAGCGTGCTTCAATTCATTATGCAGCGTTGGGGAGGTAGAATAAAGCACTTTTCTGGTTCAAAGCCCTTTTCCAAATAGCACCGAGTCAGAATCACTTGGCGTGACTGAGACATGCGGTACAGTGTGTAGCCGCGTGCGCCGCACTCCGCCACTAGCCGTGCGGATGCTGTGATTAAGCGCGCCTGCTCTTAAGCCACAGCCGTGCCAGCAGCTCTGATAATGTTAATCTCCAAGAATATGTGACAAATGATAAGGTCAGAAAATCCAGGGTCATGCTCCGTCTTCTCGTCTGTCACACACACGCACGCGCGCAACCGTACATGACCACAGAAAGGGGAAACAAATGGTACAGATGGTTTAGATACTTTCATCTCGGACAGTTATTTCACCCGACCGAAGACGAGCTTCGCGAGGCAGGCGTTTGTTATGGATGTGCTGGGTGCCTCTGAGATGGCAAGCTTGATCTCAGGAAGACACAAAGCTAAAAGATTCCCTCAACAGATGTCACATGCACTGAAACTATAAGCAGAGGAAGAGAGGAAAACGGTCAAATGCAGATTATGGTTCTATGATCTGTCATCAAGACATCTCTACGAAAACCTGTTCCAACAGAGACCATATTTGACACGGTTGAGATTAGCATTTCTATTCATTTTAATGGGGATGTGGCTGCACATCTGCATGAGTCCACTGAATGCGAATGGACAGAAAGGGGTCCGCTTGGCTACACAAACAGAGTGAAGGAGGAGAAATTTAAATAGAAGAAATGCCAATTATTATTTTTTAAAGCTGGACATAACTCATCAAGGATAAATAAAACGGCTGGATGCGATGCAACTGGCAAAGCCAGTGGGATACTGAGCTTCAAAGCCTTCGTCCCGTGTTGAATATTCAGGCACTGGTGTAGAAAATAGATCTAAACAAGAAAGCCAAACCCATTATGCTCGCAGCTCTTTTGTTCCATCGAATATATGGGCTATTAAAGGAACAGTCTCCCGCCCGCCTCACCTCCTTTCAGCCTCCCTGAAAAAGCACGAAACAAGAGTCAAAACATTCCCAAGGGCAGTCATAACAAAGGAGCCACGTTGGCTGCTCACACAAACCTTGTGACAAAACCCAAGAAGAATGTAACACGGGCGCGGAGCGGCACCGGAGAGCCTCGAACTACCATCTCATATCCCCAAGTTGAGTTAACCTCGGATCATCTGGGCCTATTCAAACCACATGTTAAAAGGTAAGCGGTGACCTCACCACCAATACAGTACCTCTCGTTGGAACATATTTTTTTCCTCAAGCATGTAAACCAAACTGATTCAACTTAACCTTCAAGAGGTCTGACCTCATGTCTTACGCTTGAACATAACTCACGAGGCACAAGTTCGCCATGATCCAAACACAGAGGAATGACAGGAAATGAAGACGTGTCACCGGGGGATGGCTCCCTCCACCGCAGCCAGTCAGAGCACTCCGATGGATGGACCGCAGCCAGTAAGAGCACTCCGATGGATGGACCGCGTCCTATCATCCAAAAACTCAAAAGATGTCTAGACGTTTTTATTAATGCCCTGTATTTGAAACTGGAGACGCGCAGATAACAACTTGTGAAAACAACATGACATGTGTATGGTATTTCATTAAGGGGCTTCACGTCCAAATGCCATTGATATGATGCGGTCCATTTGCCTCGCAGACAAGCCTTATCCAACTGGGTGAGTGACACAGGTTTATATAGTTTATACCCCTCCTAGCACTACCCCTCCTAACACCACCCCTCCTAACACTACCCCTCCTAACACTACAAACACTACCCCTCCTAACACTCCAAACACTACCCCTCCTAACACCACCCCTCCTAACACTCCAAACACTGCAAAACACCACCCCTCCTAACACTCCAAACACTACCCCTCCTAACACTACAAACACTACCCCTCCTAACACTACAAACACTACCCCTCCTAACACTACCCCTCCTAACACTACAAACACTACCCCTCCTAACACTCCAAACACTGCAAAACACCACCCCTCCTAACACTCCAAACACTACCCCTCCTAACACTACAAACACTACCCCTCCTAACACTACCCCTCCTAACACTACAAACACTACCCCTCCTAACACTCCAAACACTGCAAAACACCACCCCTCCTAACACTCCAAACACTACCCCTCCTAACACTACAAACACTACCCCTCCTAACACTACCCCTCCTAACACTACAAACACTACCCCTCCTAACACTCCAAACACTGCAAAACACCACCCCTCCTAACACTACAAACACTACCCCTCCTAACACTACCCCTCCTAACACTACAAACACTACCCCTCCTAACACTACAAACACTACCCCTCCTAACACTACAAACACTACCCCTCCTAACACTACCCCTCCTAACACTACAAACACTACCCCTCCTAACACTACCACTCCTAACACTACAAACACCACCCCTCCTAACACTACCACTCCTAATACTACAAACACTGCCCCTCCTAACACTACCCCTCCTAACACCACCCCTCCTAACACTACCACTCCTAATACTACAAACACTGCCCCTCCTAACACTACAAACACCACCCCTCCTAACACTACAAACACCACCCCTCCTAACACTACAAACACTACCCCTCCTAACACTACAAACACCACCCCTCCTAACACTACCACTCCTAATACTACAAACACCACCCCTCCTAACACTACAAACACCACCCCTCCTAACACTACAAACACTGCCCCTCCTAACACTACCCCTCCTAACACTACCCCTCCTAACACTACCACTCCTAATACTACAAACACCACCCCTCCTAACACTACCCCTCCTAACACTACAAACACCACCCCTCCTAACACTACCACTCCTAACACTACAAACACCACCCCTCCTAACACTACCACTCCTAATACTACAAACACCACCCCTCCTAACACTACAAACACTACCCCTCCTAACACTACAAACACTACCCCTCCTAACACTACAAACACTACCCCTCCTAACACTAGAAACACTACCCATCTTAACACTACAAACACTGCCCCTCCTAACACTACCCCTCCTAACACTACAAACACTACCCCTCCTAACACTACAAACACCACCCCTCCTAACACTACAAACACCACCCCTCCTAACACTACAAACACTACCCATCTTAACACTACAAACACTGCCCCTCCTAACACCACCCCTCCTAACACCCAGGTGAACTGAAGTCTTGGAAGCTGACCAGCCAACCACTCTCCTCTGTCCGCTCACTGTCCATTCACCAGGACATACAGTATAAAGAGTGATTCCAAGAGTATTCCAAGCATATGGCCGGAATAAAATGCTGTGTAAGTCAAATCAATATCCATACATTTTTTTTGTGGGGGCAGCGTTCCCGTGGACCCATGCGCACATTTGGATGTTTTGAATTAGCCGACACGTCGGGACCACAAATCATTCTTTGCCGGTAAATTGTAAAAATGGAGTGATGTGAAATTTAAATTAAATCTCAAACTGGAAATTAAAACCCCATCAAAATCCAAATTGAAACTCATCAACAGAGGGGGGCAGGGTATTATTGCAATGTCTTGCAATCAGCCCCCTTAGATTCGCCACCAGACAATGTTTATATCCCTCCTAACACCACCCATCCTAACACCACCCCTCCTATCACCACCCCTCCTAACACCACCACTCCTATCACTACCCCTCCTAACACCACCTCTCCTAACACTAAGAACACTACCCCTAAAGAACACTACACCCCCTAACACTAACACTACACCCACTAATACACCGCTCCTAACACCACCCCTCCTAACACCCAGGTGAACTGAAGCCTTGGAAGCTGACCAGCCAACCACTCTCCTCTGTGTGCTCACTGTCCACTCACCAGGACATACAGTATAAAGAGTGAACCCATTTTGTCTCCCAAGTATTTGGCCAGAATAAAATGCTGTGTCAAGTCAAATCAATATCCATCAATTTTGTGGACATTTAAAAGACTGTTGCACTTTTTATTTGTGGCGGCAGCGTTCTCGTGGACCCATGCGCACATTTGGATGTTTTGAATTAGCCGACACGTTGGGACCACAAATCATTATTTGCCGGTAAATTGTAAAAATGGAGTGATGTGAAATTGAAATTCAATTTCAAACTTAAAACCCCATCAAAATCAAAATTGAAACTCATCAACAGAAGATCTAGCTAATTTAAGATATGTGGAATATTCCACATGACTTTGTAGATAACATCTGCATTCGTGAACTTGGGGGGGGTATTGTTGCAATGCCTCGCAATCAGCCCCGTCGATGGCCACCAGACAGACTAATGCAGACCATTATGTCCCACCAAATACTGAGAAATGACTTCCTTTAAGGGTAAACAACAGAAAGGCTGCATGGACGGCAGGGGGAGGGGGGCCGCATGGAAGGGCTAATGATGCCTTGTGGTTTCAAGTTGCACAAAAGGCCCACTTTAATGGTGAACCTTGAGGGGGAAGTACTCAGACACGAGTACCACAAATCAATGGAGTGTCGAATCAAGGCCTGCATATTCATTATGACCTAATAAAGGAGAATATACTGCCATGGTTGCCAAGTAATGGGCGATGACACTTAAAAAGGACAAAAAAAATAAGAAAATTTACATTAAGAGTATTAAATTGACAGAATGTCTCCGTTGGATGAGATGGTATAATGTACTGGAGAGAACCTGCGATTAATACACACAGGCACTCATGCACACACACACACAAATGGTGCATCTGGCAACTGCACGTCAAGGTTATCCACAGTCACAATTGTTACCCCTGGGAATCTGGCCACTGACCACACTCTCAGCAGGCAATTCCATTACTGCACTGCACAACGTGGAGATCATCGCTCATGGTGCCAAAAATGCCTTCGCAAACCAGCAGGCCTCCTTGGATCCAGCTTGAACACCGTCTCTTCAATACAGAGGTCCTCAAGTAGCAGAGGAGCCAAGGTGAGCTCTGACTAACGGGAGGAATTCATGGAATGGGTCCATCAAATAACCGCAATGTATCGATTTAATGGAGTGCATTTTTTCCCTGTCTATTAAAAAACAACCTCTGTGCTTAGATGCTTCTATCACAACCATGGTGGTGGATTATCCCATATGGGCTAGCTCATTTACATATGGAATAACATTTCTACTGTGTACAGCAGGTAATCCCTCCACCACTCTGCCACACTGAAGCAGTCACAGCCCGCTTTGTGAAAATATAGAGGGTGTGCGAAAATCCAAGATAATCTTTATAAATGTTTGAGGGTTTTTCTGCGGAGTAACCACAGCTGCATCAGTCCTGAAGCCAAGATCCAGGATGACGTGATGACACCTGGAGGTGCTCTGAGAGAGAGAGAGAGAACACTCGGCACACTTTCAAAATGCCACCAATTTGTAACCAAGTCTGAACTAGAAGAGAAAATCCCCTTAAGTACAGTTGTGGTCAGTTAAGAGACTAGGCCCTACAGGTACAGAATAACACGTCAAATACATGTTGGTAGGAATGAGCTGCTGGCCTGCTAACATTATTATAACTAACATGAACAGGCCATAATCATTATAACTAACATGAACAGGCCATAATAGGCTAATCATTATAACTAACATGAACAGGCCATAATAGGCTAATCATTATAACTAACATGAACAGGCCATAATAGGCTAATCATTATAACTAACATGAACAGGCCATAACAGGCTAATCATTATAACTAACATGAACAGGCCATAGCAGGCTAACCATTATAACTAACGTGAACAGGCCATAACAGGCTAATCATAACTAACATGAACAGGCCATAACAGGCTAATCAGTGATTACTGGCTACTAGGGGTGTAAAGGTACACGTATCCGTACCGAACCGTTTCTGTGTGTACCGTACTGTACCGAACGGCTGTAGTGTGTACCGAACGAATACAACGGTATGTTAACCGCCCACCGGGGGCTGTTTTTTTCACAATCTAATGTAATTATTATAATTTTTTCTTTTCAAGTCGATTATTCATTTCAATATAGAATATTCGTTGACACTAGCCCTACAAGTACAATTAGTTACTGCACACTGAGTGGAACATGGAAAGCCAAACTTTGCCCCACTGTACCGAAAACCCATACCGAACCGTGACTTCAAAACCGAGGTACGTACCGAACCGTGGTTGTGTACCGTTACACCCCTACTGGCTACTAGTGAAGATATCTGGTTTGAGGCACTCCAGCAGTGGCTGCCCTTTTAGTTCCACATCCCTAAAAAAAGAATGGGAGAGCAGGGGAACGGCCCATTAATTTTTCATTAGAGCCCACTTAGACCCAGGCTCCTCTTCTCCTTACTGAGGAACCCTGCTGGGTTAGGACGAGGAACCCTGCTGGGTGAGGAATCCTTCTGGGTTAGGGCGAGGAACCCTGCTGGGCGAGGAACCCTGCTGGGTTAGGGCGAGGAACCCTGCTGGGTTAGGGCGAGGAACCCTGCTGGGTTAGGGCGAGGAACCTGTATCGGCGGCCGATACAGATACCAATATCGGAGCATCCCTAGTTAGGGTGAGGAACCCTGCTGGGTTAGGGTCTTTTCAGAAAGCAAGCAATTGACACACTTGAGTAATTGATTTCCATTGAGAGGCGAGCGGCAGAGCAACAAGCAGACGCAATCCTGTGAAACGGTCGATTTTGTGCTCGTCTCACACACTGCTCGTCTCACACACTGCTCCTCTCACACACTTCTCGTCTCACACACTGCTCATCTCACACACTGCTCGTCTCACACACTGCTCGTCTCACACACTGCTCGTCTCACACACTGCTCGTCTCACACACTGCTCGTCTCTCACACTGCTCGTCTCACACACTGCCTGCCGCCAGAGTCGTATAGTCTTGAACGCTTTACTAAACAATACACAGTGTCACCACTTGCTACACAAACCAAAATACGGATGAGAAACATTTCATGGGTTCCCCAATATCATAATAGCTTTGGACATAAAAAGAGAGCAATTGCATGGCAGATTATGATCCATATGCAACATCTATTGTCTTGTTTATGTTTCTTATTTAGCCCAGTATTAGCACTATGTTAATATGCTGCATGGGTCACTTTTAGCAAGTAGCCTATGATTAGCTCTCACAATATTTGTTGTTCCGAAGTGGCAGGGTGAATAGTGGCCCTTATATGGAAACACATTATCATAATAGCCACATTAACCTTTGTCAGACAGCATAAGGGGCGACATTGGCTCGAGAGGTAGAGCAGTCGTCTGGCAATCCCGAGGTTCCCGCTTCGATTCCCGCTCCTCCCGGGCAGCATGTCGATGTGTCCTTGAGCAAGACACTTAACCCCGAATTGCTCCCGATGAGCAGGTTGGCACCTTGCATGGTTGCCTCCGCCGTCGGTGTGTGAATGTGTGAGTGAATGGTCAAATGTGAGGAACAAATTGTAAAGCGCTTTGGATAAAAGCGCTATAAAAAAGCAGCCATGTACCATAACATTAGCTACTAGCTAGTCAGGAACATTAGCTAATATTAAGTAGCATTATCTACTGGCAGGGATACAGCAGTGCACATAACGCTGCTGGCGGGACAAAACCTCATAACTCCAAAAACCCAACTTTTCAGCAGATGAAAAAAACGAACACAGATTTGAGGGGGAATAGAGTTAGGAGGTTTAGACAGATGATCGGTTTAATGCTTTCCCATTGTTTTAACTTTGTAAAACCCACACACACATATGGAGGATGATCTACGGAGTTGATTTATATAATTTATAAAATTTTAAAAATGGAGTTATGAGGTTTTGTCCCGCCAGCAGCGATAAGCAGTTTCTATAGTAACTGTGCACATAAGGCTGAGACAATATGCTATTTGGAAGAATCGATAAATCGGGACCAAATTGTCACCAAATTACAGATTTCCCCATTCAAAACTATTACAGTGATCCTTCTCATTTTATAGTCTGTGGTCCAGTGGCGGCTCGTGGATGCTTCGCCACTAAGGGCGCTATACCAAACATTTTGCAAACATGTACAAGGCACGCATTGGCGAATATTATCACCATTGCCATCGATCAATATATGATCACAGTCAGTCAAATGCAACCACGTTTCCAATAGCCCAACACAAACACGCACAGCTCTCTCTCTCTCTCTCCCTCTCTCCCTCTCTCCGATCGATTCAATAAGAAACACATCTGTATATATTGTCATTTTAAACAAGTTACCATTCATTGTCCGAGTGGTTATGCTCTACCCGCGGCGAAATTAGAGAGAGAGAGAGAGAGAGGGGGAGAGAGAGAGAGAGCGAGAGAGAGAGAGCGAGAGAGAGACCGAATTAACTCACTGTTTACGTGGTCCACCACTCACCGTTGTCCCGACTCCCCAGGCTGTTCTTGATAAAGTGTATAATCCGCTGTTGATGATGTATATCCAGTCCACTGTCCAGACTGCCATATAGCTTGTCAGCTGTTAGCAGTTAGCACCACACAACAAGTAGTTTGATTTCTTTGTCCATTTCCGCGTCGAACAGACTGCAAACTACCTGGCGTTCTATCGCCATGCTCTAAGACAAACTCTAACCTTAACCAACTTTGAAAGAGTGCCTAAGCTTAACCGTCTAAAGAACTTGCAGTCACGCTCTAAGACAAACAGCTACATCTCACAACAACAACAACTATCTACCACCAACCTAGAATAAGCTAGAATTGGAACATTAGAAAGTGGATTCGGCCAATCAGAGATTGTCTCCGCGAAATGCTGCTATGGAAAAAAATACTGGCGTCGGCCAATCAGAGAGCGTCTCCGCGAAATGCGGCTACAGAAATTCTTGACGCCGAGTGCCTAGACCGCTTCAAATCGCGCCCGGATTCCAACATAATAGTCATATTTCAACGCACAGCGCGTTACGCACTGATTGGCTGCTACGGATACAGCGATCACACAGTGACGCGCACTCAGAGCGCTATCGCGTCTAGCCCGGGCCGAAAAAAAAAAAAAAAAGTGAGTCACTTCCTGTTCAAGAAAACGAGTATTTATTATTTTATTTATTAACGTTATATTGTGCATTGGAAACACAAACACTTAAAGAGTAAATATTATTCATTTTAAACATGTTTATATTATTTATAGGGCTATAAAACAAAAAACTAAAAAAAAAATGTTCTTGTTATTCTCTCATATAACCAGGGCAGGGCCTGAGGGGGGGGCGGCGCCCTAGCGCCCCCCAGTGGCGGCCGCCACTGCTGTGGTCTCTGGATGTGATGGAGGAGTGCACTGCATATTGAATGCAGGGCTGTACAGTGCGATGATATGATCGCAAATTGCCCCCTAATTTGGTCCGTGCAAGTTTAAAATAATATCTGGGGGCAAGCTTGCGAGTGGTGATTTCAACCCTTCATTCGCATTTCACTCCTAAATGAATCCATACAAATTGTAGTAAAACATTAGCCTACAACCAGGGCTGTACAGTGCAATATAATGTTGCGGTTGTAATTTCATTAGACAGACCAGCGCGGACCTTTAATAACATGCAATTTAATTGACACGAGCAATGAGCTAACGGTAGCTTCTAACCAAGGTATCCATTAGGATTATGCTAAGCTAACTAGCGATCTCTGCTAACCCTGGAAAACGGTCAAAGCGGACTCCACAAGACTAGTTCCATTCGTGAGGAAAGGGGGTAGGTTATATTGACAACGCTTGACAACAGAAGTTTAAACATAACTTCATATTTATTGGTTATTCATTTCTGTATATCATTCAATTTCGATCTCCATCTCTTCCCGTTTACATTCGAGTGTGACGTCATCACCTACGGCAGCTTAGACGATCAAAACGCGAACCTAGAACAAAACCCGAAGGGGGGGGCTGGCTCTCTTGTTCGTTCTCGCCCCCCCCTCTCTCTCTCGCTCTCTCTCTACATTCAATGATTTAAAGTAGCCAAATGTTACACACAGTATAAATACTAACTGGATAGTTGATGATATAAACATTTAATTTCATTATCTGAAATATTCTAAAATCATTAAGTCTGTGTGATTATTATTTTCTCACAGTAGTGTGTGTGTGTATATATATATATATATATATGTGTGTGTGTGTTTGGCTAAAGTGGATAGAAAACACAGTACTGTGTAAAAGGCACCCAAGAGTTTTTATATAAATTGTCTTAGATGTAAATAATTCTTTTTATTAGTGTGTCAGTAGACTACTCTTAGTACATTTTCATTAAATAATTTTTTAAAGCATCTTCATGGTTTAATAATGCAAACATATGTTGCAGGGACTTATTATAATCATCATATTGGTGTGACTGTATGCATCAAAGGGTTAAATCAAGCATTTTTAAGTGCTTTAGAGGAAATGTCAAAATATCGCGATATCATTTAGAGGCCATATCGCCCAGCCCTACTATAATGGTAAAATAGTTATTAAAAAATTTGCCCCCCAAAAATATTCTTTGCCCCTAAATTTCTCATTTAGGGGCAAGTGTGCCCCTAGTGAAAAAGCTTAGCGTACAGCCCTGGAATGCACAGTGCAGAGTTGCAATTTAACTGAATTTAAATGAAATGGGGATGTTTTAACTAAAACATGCCACAAGACCTAGTATTTTAGTATAGTATAAAGTATTTATATAAAAAAATTTATATATGCAAATATATCAATATGTGACGCCAGTGCCACTTATCGATATCACGCCGTTATCGATAATTATAATGCACAGCGCCTGCCATTTATAGCCCATCTCACATGAGACTCCACAGATACAAGTGGGTACGCAGGTGGAGTGTCACTTACCGTCTGAAAAGACGTTTAGGTTTAGGGAGAGGAACCCTGCTGGCTGCTGGGTTAGAGTTAGGAACCCTGCTGGGCTAGGGTTAGGGTGACAGACCTTGCTGGGTTAGGGATACAGACCTTGCTGGGTTAGGGTGACAGACCTTGCTGGGTTAGGGATACAGACCTTGCTGGGTTAGGGATACAGACCTTGCTGGGTGGTGGAGTCTAACCACAGTCGTCTCTGCTAGCATACTCCAGGATTAAATATGATCCAATTTGGATAATTATTAGTCTCTTATTCCTAGAACGGTTAGTAAAAATTACTCATTCTAGGCTATACAACTAATTATGTCCTTTTGATTCTGAACTGGTGGGAGTGGAAGGCTTGGAGAAACGAGAATGGTCTTAATGAAACAAAGGGTGGGTCTTAATGAAACAAAGGGTGGGTAGATAGAGGAACTCGAAAAGCCATGAATCAAATCCATATAAAACAGGAATATATATCAATAAATTACACAATGGCAGTCACAGTGTCACAGTAAAGGAGAGTGTAAATTGTGAGGGTAGTGTGTAATCTCTATGCCATGGTGTCATAGACATCTGTACATCTCCATGGTGGACCATGAAGAATGGGGATTCCATTCAGAGCTACAAGCATGACATTCCATTATCAGCATTATTTTGGCAATTCAAACAGGAGCTTAAAACTCCTAATAGGCTGAACCAGACAAGATAGTCTGAACTAAGGTAACATGTAGAACACAACATATAAACAGACACTTCAGTCCTGTCGATACTGAGGAGGGTCCAGAGAGCTGTAATTATCATGGGTAGCTTGGCCAGGCCCTGGGCTTGTCCCTGGGAGAAAACGTGGATGAAATGGCTCTTTCTCTTACTTGGCAGCCGTTCAGAGAAGTACTACTCCCTAATTGAATCAAGTGATTAAGTGGCTGGGTTTCGACTGGTCCGCATACTGATCACTGCTGCAATGTTGCAGAAAAAGGGGTGTGGGGATTTGGACCGGGCCAGCAAAGTCTAAAGCTTTTACCCGTCTGTAATATTAATAGTCTGGGCTTTTCAACCAAATCCGCCGCAAGTACAAGTTGATCAGCATCCCACTCTTTTTTGGAAAGGCAAAACCAGCCGAGCGAGAAGGTGGAGCAGGTAATTAAGTGCTGAAGGGCAAAACAAAAAGTATAACCATGTAACTGCTTTTGGCAAGTTACATGGCACCACTTGCACCATCAGCCTATTGCTTGGATATTTGATGATCCAAGACTTCCTCCAAATGATGCTTGGATATTGTAACTTCTCCAAAACACCTGCATGTCATCAACTTACCCGTCACTGGCTAAATCCAGTTGGTAGCAAAGATTCACATGAAATCAATAAGTTACAGGTTGTTCTCCAGCACTAACATTAAGCATCTACAGTATGCAACATCCCCAGTAACACACATCTAATCCTGGTCCTCTTACTCAGCATGTGGCTCTATGGCACATGGGCCCATCCCACTTAGGAGACTATTAACCCTCTGTCTCATTCACATCCTTTCCCTCGCGCCGCTCTGATGATGAGGGAACGCTCACTAATTCACTTATAAAGCCATACGGTCACACACAGCATCCACGGGTAGAAGAGTGTGTGGTCAACTGGTCGGATGTTGACGGGACGCGGCCCGAGGGTGCGCCGGGCAGCGCTGCGGACGTCTTACCGTGGATGAGCGTCACGTTAGCCGCTTTGCTGTCCTTGCCCAGGTTGTTTGTGGCTTCACACGTGTAGGAGCCCGCGTGGATGTCGCTGGCCTTCCGGATCTGATACTCCAACACTTTCCCTCTGCCAAAGCACACGGAGGGGGAGAGAGAGAAGTGGATACCGTTTACTTTGATGTTAAATCAAGTTGACACTGTGACAATACGCTGACACTGAAGGGAATATGAAATAATCACAGAGTGGGAGACAGCATATGGCATAAGCTCCAGGATGGGCCATGAATTCATAAACATACAGATATTTCCTGCAAACTCCCGACTAATAATATATATATTCCTTTTGTGTTGTGGCTGTCACACTGTCTGCTTCACTGAGCAATCTGCCCACACAAACAAGACAAGCATATGGCAGAGGCAAAGGTGGGAGAAGGGTGGGGTGGAGGAAGAGGAAGAGAGGGGGGGGGGGGGGGGGGGGGGTTGCAGGTGTCTGGCCTCGCCCCCCCCCCCCCCCCACACACACACACTTTCCGCCCCAATTCAGATGCCAATAGAGGCATGCTGGGCTGGAGTTGAGAGCTAGGTGTGGGTGTAAATAACCCTTCATGCCGCCTCAGCATGAATGAAAACAGTCGTGCAAGGTAATAACTCATGACTCACTGAGTGCTGCAATGCTGTCAGCCAGACACAGCCACATGTCTGTGTGTGTGGGTGTGTGTGGGTGGGTGTGGGTGGGTGTACATGTGTCCCGACAATACACAATTTCAAGGGTAAAGAGAAAGAGAGAGAGAGAGAGAGAGTGAGACATCTATTATTTATCACGTACGAGGACGAAGACAATCACTTACTTTTTCCTTTTTTTAAAGCGGGCATCTTGGAGTTTGGTCTCGCTGCTGGTGAGCTCCACGCCCCCTTTGTACATCTTGATCCTGGGGGAGGGGTTGCCCGCCGCGGCCTCACACTTCAGGGTGGTCTTCATGCCCTCCTCCACGGTCACGCTCCTCATCTCCTTCAGCTTGGGCTCCGCTGCAACACATGAGATAAGAGGCGGAGGAATGGTTAGGCACCGGGATGGGAGCGGAAGGTATACCAGCAACCAAGTCGGCGTTGTCCGAGGTCAAGGAGTTTACAGAGTAGCACAAATGATAGTATGAAGATTTAAAAGCCTTTGTGTGTTTGTGTGTGGGAGGGGGGTGATTAATGTAAGGTCTACCCTTGGACATAACCTTAAACCTACTGTATGTATATATATATATTTATTGTGAATGGTGCTTCATCACAGGGTGAAACTAAAACATGTTGCCCACCTCCCTCTGTGCCTCAGACTTTGTCAGCACACAGCGGGTCTTTGAAGTGTCTAGTCCGTGTCAGGAGCGCACCATGATTGATGGCTCCGATTAGCCCCAGATTAACACAGACAGAGCTTTCAAACACCAGAGACATGACTCTGTTGCTTGCCAACAAAATTAACTGGAACCCCCTTGTGTTACTGCCGCGAATTGTGAAATTCATTATATGCCATATTTTTTTTTTTTAAATACTAATTTAAAACAAATCCAGGGCCATTGCACAATCCCACGCGAAGAAGAGCTAGAGCTATCCTTTGGCTTGGAGAAAGGAACAAGCTGCTGGCAAAGACAAAATAACAACACTTAAAAACCCTGCTTGACATGAATTTGTGGGGCCATGGTTTGAAGTCGGAACGTCCGCATTCTACATGCGGTCCAAACAATCCTCCCGGTTTTCCTAAGCCTTCACTCGCGGTTAATTAATTTGCTCACCCGGATTCTTTTCACGTCTTGGGAGAATACCAGTCTTGCAATGCTCACCCAATTTCTTTTGCATCTCGGAGGACGCCCTGAACTAATTGGGACAGTGCTACAATAACTGTGAAGCAAGGAGGCGGGCAGAGGTATGCTCAGCAATAGGCACAGACATGCTGCGATACAGTAAAAGCTCAAAAGCAAAGTCTCTAAATCCAGTGACAGTCTCAGATTGCCTAACGACTTTGAAGATTTCAAAAGCCCAGTAACAGTCCTGCTTGAGTAATATAGGCCAACTGCATGCGATTATGGATTACGTGTAATCTTCTCTTCGCTTAACTGCCGGTCGTTTACATGACAAAAACATATTTTGAGTGCGAGCGAGGACTAACGCCATAGAAAGCTTAATATATTCCATCCTGGATGGTGTAACGGGAATAAGCGTGGCTAACTCCGTCGACCGTGTTCTGTTCAGAGTCACGTGCCAAAAACATTCCGACTTCTCACAAGGATGGCAGCAGAACAATCCCAACTATTCTTTCTTGGGAGTAAGAAAATAACATGAAACAGAACACCAGGATTTTGGTCTGAGTCATGGTTTGTAAACGCAGCTGTCGGAGCGAGTGGTTACCGTCCGAGGAAGAGATGCCTATCGCCACCCACAGACTGGCAGTTAATGGCTTGAGTCATTCAAGGTTTCTACAATCCACTGACAGCTAACTTGCAAACTTTCCCTCTCGCTCGTGCTGTATGTAAGTGACAGTGTGTTGTGCATTTGGGCACGTGTGCCTACACTTCACAGGCCATAAATACTTCAGGAAATCAAGAATCAAATTCACGAGTGTCGCATCACTAACATGCATGTTTTCCCTACATTCATTCAGCAGTGGCAGTGACGCAGCATCTAGAGAGAATACAATCAAATATGGGATCAATGTTTCAAAATGTGTCCAGATATCATAATAGACGACATATCTAAATAGGAACCATTCTGAACTATGATCAGTTTTAGGGGTAAGACTTAGAACCCCCCCACCATCTTATCTACAGTACATTTACGCTTTCACTGGAATCAACCCTGGTACAGACCTACCCATTACTTCTGTATTATACCTAATGGTCAACATGGTTTCATTGTTTGAGGAGCACATTTCCACTGATCGCTTCATTTTAGGGCTGACCTTTGAATTTTTTTTGGAATTCGAAGCTTTGGGGCCGAGATTCGATTTTAATTCGAAGCTTCGGAATTACATTTTTTTGTATTATTATTTATAATTATTATATATATATTTTTTTATGTTGTGGGACTTGTACAGCACTTTGTCAGTGCTGTAAAGTTTAAACCTTTTTAAATCACAAAACACTTTCATGAAATATTGTAAGCCGTCATTTGAGGCTTTATAAAAGCAGCACAATGAACACAAATCTGTCAGTGCCGAGTCCGACCTCATCTTAAATAACAAACAGCATTGCTTGTTGTAGTTAACAGAGGCAGAGTTGATTTTGCACAAAAAAATTATAATAATAAATATATATATATATTTTTATAATCGAATCCCATGCCCATCGAACGAAGCTTCGAAGTATTTAAGACAGCCCTACTTCATTTGCTAACAAAATCAACTACAGAGGAACTGCATGGCACCTCCGCACCTCCCATGGAGGCAAATGAAGAGGCGTGTTGCATGTAGCCACAATCACCCGTTTGCACTGGGACTGAGTCAATATTTGAGCAGGTGTAAAGGTATTTGATACCGTTAGCCGAGCCACTTAGGTCTCGAGATAATGCTGCATACCTCAGGACCATCTAGGCTAATTCACAGTCACCAACCAACACCGTCCGGCATGGGAGCGGTGGAAAACAACCGCTTGTCTGCTTAGCGCTGCCGAATGCTAACAGAGACCTCCTGTGGTGAAAGCTCAGAAGATAGATGCTTCTCGGAGGCGATTACAAAATGGAAAGGGGAATTGTACACAGATACCACCTGCAGACTTTAATCTGCCTTCATTAGGAAACATGTTTTATAAATGGAGCGGTTTAAAACCGTTTGACCAAACGGGGTGGGAAGGTATTGAGGTGATTTTTTTTTTTTTTACAAAAGCAACTGCCTAGAATTTACATTTTGTAAAGATAATGGGCATCAATTCATAACAGTATACACAGCTTTACTTCCATCTACTAATCTATGGCCACAGACGGTGCTATAAAAGAGTGCCTCAGGTACCAGAAAAGAGTGCCTCAGGTACCAGTAGGATGAGAGTTCTCTGGACATCCTAGTCCCAGAGCCGAGGATCTCACTGGCTGGCATATTCCTCCACAATGTCTTACACTGGGCTGATCTGGCTTTACACAACTGTTGCTCAATGCATCCGCTTCCTATACCCGAGTAGGGCAACCCTGGAGACGGGAGAACACAAAAGGTTCCCCCTCCAGGGGGAATAAATCACTGCCATGCTTATTTCTGTTCATTCATTGTTGGTTCTGGAACAAGCTCCCACCATCAGACCTGTTCTGCTGCCGTTTTCAATCTCATTCATCACTTGGTGAGCCAGAGAGCCCAACCCAAACCGGAACCTTTCCGTTAAGAAGAAATATTTCATCTGATAAGGAGGGAGAGGGAATTCATTAAGTAATGGAGGAGAGAGAGAGAGGTAATTCAAGCCGTGCAGCAAAACAAGAAACATGAACCTCTTCCGTGTCGAGGTCGTGTCTGCGCTCAACGTTTCAACATTCCCCATCTCCGACACGCTCGAGAGACAAAAGCTGTTCTCAACGAGACGCAGACCGACGGCAGAGATTTTCAGCTTGACAAAAGCAGATGGTTCAACTGGATTACATTACGTCAAGAAGAATAGACTATTTTAAAAAGGGGACCCTTTGGTGAGGCTAAAATGCCAGTCATTCATAAGGAAAATACATCAGACTACACCATATCCTACACATATTCTGGTTCCTTCCTTTTCAGTGTCTCTGCTCTGGCAATAACCCCCTTAGTCATGTCCCCAGTGAGCTGCAAGTGGGAATGTTGTGTTCAGTATGTCATCATTACTGTATTAGTAGGCCCAGAGGGGTAACAGTCCAGCACGTTCAAATACAGCAAATGTCTAGTTCTCTGTACATTAAGGCCTTTAGCAGATGCTCTTATCAAGAGTGAGTTACCAAAGTTAATGAGAGTTAATGTGTATGAAGTGCAAAGCTGTTAAAAGTAAACAATTCAAGTAGCCAAAAATGGGTGCAAGGGAAAAACAGTGCCAAAACAGTAGAATACGTAACAAGTAAAATAGTATAATACTGCGTCAACACCAGAAACCTGGCAATACATTTTGACTTGAGACTTAATTCACAATATCTGAAATATACAGCCTAGAAGTCATAGCCTTTGTGCTAAAAACGTCCTCCTTATCAATTTGACAAGAGGAACATTTTGAAATCCAAGCCTCCTCTTTATAATCATCTGTCAAAGACAAGTTATGACAACAATGACAATGCAAGCCTCCTGAGACAAGTTCTGACAATGCAGGGATCTACACCAGAGGCTCTTCCTCTCCACACCTCAAACCTACAGCAGAGAACGAGCGACGGGACCATGAAGCACGGTGGTCGACTCACTGAACAACATATATTTCTCTGGAAATTAACCATGCTGGGATACAAGCGTTACAGAGAGGAGTGGGGGGGGGGGGGGGTGAGAGGAGGGGAGGGTATAACTTAATTTCTGTCCGTTCAGTTCTCTCTTGTTTTCTCAGGGCCACTCCGCGCTCCCCCAGCTGTTTCACCATGTCATGGAGGAGAGATCCCTTTTGGGGGGGGGGGGGGGGGGCTCATCCGCAACTTTCAAACTTTCAAATTTACACGGATCACAGACCACATTCCAAAGCATCCTGCTCCAGCATGGGGAAGGCATTCCATGATCTAATGCCGGGGTCCTAGACACCCGAGTGGAACAAGGTCCAAACACACAAACCCAGTCACGTCCCAACTGCAACTGTGTGGCTTATATCATCATCATTTATTTATTCATACATGGAATTACCACAGTCCAACAGTACATATTAATATAATTCACCAAATTCCATGGCCGAAGGAACAGCAAGAAAAATTCTTATATATACCTGCCCCTACACACATACAACACACAGATAGACTTATTGCGTAAAACCAAACAGAATATACCCATTTTGCAAAAATAGAAAAATCAACACAACTAAATTAAATCAACATAAATAAACCCATTTTGTGTATCCATCAGTCAAACTACATATTTAGGTTCATTCATTTATACACACACATGTATCTATACATTTATATAACGTATTATTCCATTATAATGTGACTACAACAGAGTAACTGATAGTTCCTCACGATTTCCCCCAAATAAAAATTCCCCCTTCTCTCTCTCTCTTTCCAATTATATTCCCTAAGATTAGTTTAAGACATATGGCTGATGTTGTGAGTTGGTGAGTGTGGGCCCTCCGGAGGTCATTGTCAATCATTTCAAAAGCATTCTACAGGCACACATGGCACATATTTATATATTACCCCTGCAATATGAACTCGGTAGGCTAAATATAGAGGTTTATAGTCTTGATAAGAAACTGATCGACATTCAAAATGCTCAGAATTGTATGCGGGAAAAAATAGAACCCCCCCACAGAGTAGCAACTCCAATTATCATTCCCTGCTGACTAAAAACAGATTGTTTGAATTAAATAGAATCAAAGTGATATTTCAAATAAATAAATATATAAAAAAGGCAATAGGAGGCTATCTCAATGTTGATCATGCAATTTAATTAATCTGCTGGGGGGGGGGGGGGGGGGGGCGGTTTGGCTGAATCTCAACATTCAAACGAGCACAGGGAAGCAATAGACAAAAACCCACTGAACACCTGTCACATAGGAAGTTCCCCTAAGACCCCAAATTATACCACACCTGCCACACATGGCTGATGCCACTAGAGGGGCCATGCTGCAACAATAGGGAGCGAAGTTGCCCAAGATCGAGTTTCTAAACCCCCGAGATGTTCGCCTCTTTATATGTTAGCGGATATACATGAAAGAAGTGCTGCAGAAAATGACTTCCTAGAAAGTAGAACCCCCCCCCCCCCCCCCCCCCCCCCCTCTCAGGAACCAAAATGACATCCATGCTTTAAAGAGAGATCTGCTATCTGGCAAAAAAGGATGTTTAGCTTTGGTTTGGAATGTTGACACCTGAGCTCATCAGTAATGTAATGGGCTGCACCTGTCACTCACCCCACAGCGAGGCGGCGAGATGAACAGCCCAATAATAATAATAATAATAATAATAATAATAATAATAATAATAATAATAATAATAATAATAATAGCAGCTCTGGAGAAAAGAAAAGCACTTGGGCAACTATTTGAAGAAAAGTCCCGACTATTTTGATAACCTCGCGTGAAGAGCCAATTTCATCCTAATTTGGCCTTTGACAAACAAAATGCAATAATCACACAAAATGTGCAGGTTAAATAATAGAGAGAAAAACAATACTCGGGCAATTAAAGATTCAAAACACTATTATTTGTTATATTTTCAGAGAGAGAGAGAGAGAGAGAGAGAGAGAGAGAGAGAGAGAGAGAGAGAGAGAGAGAGAGAGAGAGAGAGAGAGAGATCCTGCTGAGCCCCACAGCCCCCCGAGAACACCTGTAGCCTCTGCTGGTGAACCTGGAACACCTCGCTGATGACTAGAACACAGCCCAGAGCCCCAGCTGTTTGTTAACCTTGTAAACTTGAGGGCACAGTATAATACCCTGCTGCGATCACAATTCGTATTTGTTCAACACCTTTGACATACCTGGTGGAGAGTTGGCTGTCTCTTTCTTTCCTTTTTTATTTCCATCCCTCTTTCTGTCCTTTCCCCTTTTCTTGTCAGACATGTCTTACTGTATGTTGTCGGTATCGACTCGTAAATTCCGTGAAATTCAAGCAGTCGACAAAGTGGAACCAAAGTAATGCCTCCTCTTCTTGTGGGTTTAAAGTCCTCTGTCTGCCGCGGAGTTGGGCGTGGAGGCAGTAACTCCAGTCAACTGTTGAACACACTGGTAGAAGTGAAGCTGCTTACATGACCTGCCGGCGGGGAGATAGATTCTCTTTATGGGAGGAGCCCGAGATGCGCGATATTATTAAGTTTGGATGTCGTTGTGAAAACAAGGAGGAGAAGAAAAAAAGAGACACTAGTCCAAAAAGTACTCCTACGATATTTGGTTCCCACCCCTCACCCCTGCCTGCTCTCACTGCCGTTGTATTATCTTATGCACCTGCTGTCATTGGTAATGAGCTGAGGGCAAATATCGGTGCTATTAGTGGGTGAATCACATTTCGTTACAATACAAATCCAATCACCACCACCGCGATCATCATTATCATCATTATCATCATCATCATCATCATCATCATCATCATCATCATCATCATCGTCACCACCACCACCATCATCATCACCATTATCACCACCACCCTCATCATCACCACCACCACCCTGCCACCACTATCATCATCATCATCATCACCACCACCACCACCATCATCATCACCACCACCCTCATCATCACCACCACCATCATCATCATCATCATCACCATCATCATCATCATCATCATCATCACCACCGCCATCAGAACCATCACCATCATCATCACCACCACCACCACCCTCATCATCACCACCATCGTCATCATTATTACTACTACAACTACTATTATCTTTACTATAACATTAGTATTAGTAGTAGTAGTAGGATAACTAGTAGTAGTACTTTTGTTGTTATTGTTATTATTATTGTTATTTATATAAGCCTGCATTTAGGCTCCAATGTTTACAAAACCACAAAAATAACCAAAATATTTCAATAATACATTTTCTACAAATTAACTATATAAATTAAACTTATTTTAACTTATTATTAAAATAAGTTCAAATTCAGGTCTTAACGTTTCATTTCATAGTAGGACGGCAATATGTTCCAAAGAACCTGTTACTGTATAATCATTAACTCATTGAGCGCCAAAAACGAGATATCTCATTTCTGAAAGCCAACGCTTGAGCACCAATCGTTTTTTTTTATTTTTTATTATTTTTTTATTATTATTATGATTCTAAACACTCATGCAGACCTTTGTGGGAGAAAAATCGGAAAAAGGAGGGGGGGAAAAGATAATAAAAAAAACATCACTGCCAGGTTAATGGTGCATGATTACCACAGTAGCAGAGCAGAGCAGAGCTCAGAGCCCTGAGAGCTGCATCTGTAGTAGCCACTACCCTGCGAACTGCAATGCAATGACGAGCGAACTATTGTAGATTATGAAGAAGAAGACAAAACGATCACACGTATGGATGATAAGGTGCGTTTTCACCAGACTATGTTGGATTCTAGTATTTTCAAACGGCTGTTTGGATGTACAGTACGTTCCTGGATTTAACGTTACCCTGGCGCTGGTAACGGGCACCTAACGTTATATTTATTGATCCTGTTCTGATCCAAGACACTTGGAGCAAGAGTGGAGTACCTGCTGACAAAGGTAACGTCTATTTTACCGAACCCCATCATAAAACATGCTTTTGTAATGAGAGCAGCGTCGGAAAACGACCCCCCCCCCCTTGATGGCTTTGTGAAGAAACATAATATGGCTGTGTTTACCTTTGACCTGGAAATAATATAGGATTCAGGCGAGCAACCTGCACGATTTGCACACAAAACACTCTATATCTCACGATCCAGAAAACCAGCCTGGATATCTGGATCGTGAGATAGAGTGGTTTGTGCACAAATCGAAATAAACAGTTTTCCCTGTTGGAGTATAAATAGTGCCTGTCAAATGAGCCATACTATTGTCTCCATAGCTATAATATAGAATATACGATGGGTCCGCAAACATCGTGAAAATGGTCAATAACGCTGGCGCCAGGGAGTAAAGATGGAAAAACAGCGTGGCAGTCAATGAGTTAAGAAGACATTGATGGGCTTATTGAATCTGTAAGCAAATAGGAATATTGATGTTTCCACCATTATCAGTACAGTAAGATTATCAGTAATTAGACATACTTCACATTGGGAATTCACATAAAAGATAATTATTTAGCTTCCATTTATGCAATCTCATGGTGGTACCATATGATTGCATTAGTTTCTATATGAAACACATTCATGTTTAATCATCATATGTTTTCATTAGTTAATAAAATAGTGAAATACCAACGGTAGGCCTATGCTGGTTCTCAATTAATACAATATTATATTATCCAACATGTAAAAAAAAATCTGAAAAATTTATAATTGACTAAAATGTAGAGACTAAGGCCCTAACCATCAAATAATTGATGGAATGCCCTAGTTCGGTAAAACACATCTAATCTGTTTTTGAGTTTTATTTGTTCTTATGTCTGTTCCCATTCACACTCCTTTGCAAATTGGAAAGATTGACTTTGACACAATGTATCACCAGAGACTCACAAAATATACACGTCCGTGGTGACGGGTCTTGTTTATACGCTAACGTAAACAACCACTAGTGTTTTACGTCTTTCTGCTTGTGTGACAGAGTCTGCTTGGTACTCTACACTACAGTAAATGTAGAATTCCCACACACAACCAGTCATATATTACTGCACAGCCACACGCACGTACACACACATGCACACGCACGCACACACACACACACACACACAGATGAACAAATCTATGCTGAATTTCAACTTCACAAAGATGTCTTGGCTTGGCTTCTTTAATGAAATGTATTATGTGCTACAATATCGTCAGAATTTCACATAATATTGTGCAATCTTCCTGTATTTTGGCAGGAATGCTCACAATGGATGGACCAGTGAACATACAGTATGCAAGACAATAATGTTTCTGGGATTGACACCAACCCTCGTCCTGTCTGGTCTAGGATTAAAACCAACCATAGCCCTGCCTGGACTGGGATTAACAACAACCATAGCCCTGCCTGGTCTAGGATTAACACCAACCATAGCCCTTTCTGGACTAGGATTAACACCAACTCTAGCCCTGCCTGGCCTAGGATTAAAACCAACCATAGCCCTGTCTGGTCTAGGATTAACACCAACCATAGCCCTGCCTGGTCTAGGATTAACACCAACCATAGCCCTGCCTGGTCTAGGATTAACACCAACCATGTCTGGTAGACATTTCTGTTGGTGGGGCTACCCATTTGTTTACTTTTGAATCAATGATCGGGCCTTTAAATTGCTTTGGTTAAAGGGTCTACACCAAATGGTATTTAATTACACAGTATGATGATTAATAGATGTTTATAAGACATTTCTAAGAGCTCACAAGGAGGATAAGTGATAGTTACTAAAAAATATATCAAACCACGACAGTTTCCAAACATGTATTTGGCATTTTCTTGATCAACTGGTCATCTGATCGTCTTGACGCCGGCCTGTTCCTCTTTCTGATGTTCAACAAGCAGGGGCACGCTGGTGAATAAACACAGCTATTGTTTGACATCTTCTGGAATCCCTCAAACCTCCTTTGAAGGGTTGAGTTTGGCCCAGTGGGTGTTAAAAGCCTGGCCTGTCTCAACAGTAAACGTAGCACTCCCAGGTATGCCTGAGTGTATTATGGGGTGGGAGGAGGGAGAAAAAAATGGAAAGATCCCAGTTTCTCCTTAGTGAGTCACTGGCTTATACTGACAGGCAGGAGAAAGGGGATTGTTGTTTGGGATTACCGGGTGACAGCGAAGTATACTCACAGATATGCACAATTTCTGTGTTGTTGTAGTCGGTTATTCTGCAGTCGACAAAACAATCGATTGTTTTGTCTTTGTCGACTTTTATCAGTTTGCTAAGTAGGCACTGGAACAGTTATTCTGAACCATCCAGCTCAAAGACGGAAGAGGCGAAATGTCTGAAAAGATTAATCAACTTCCAAATTGAACACTGGATTATGAATAATAATTGCATTTTGAATTATTTGGGTGCATTCCCAATGTAAACGGACACAGACACAGGCATACACTATAGAGCTGCTTAATTCCCTAAATGCACTATATCAAACATGTATTGAATTGAAATCCCTTAATTGTATCCCTCACACACAAACACTTGCTGAAAATAGTCAGTGTTAACACTTTGAGTGCCAGCAACAAGATTTCTCGTTAGTTCATGCCGACCGTTGAGTGCCAGCGACGAGATATCTCGCTTTTTTTTATTAGCGATTTGAATTCATATTTCATCAATCTAGCCTCACGTTAGTGCTGCAAACTCTCTCTGAGCTCCATTGGGGAAATACCGCCCCTATCGTCTCTCCCTGTGGTACTGCACCCCTTTGGAATGGATTGAATGAAACACATGGGGGGGAAAAAATCCAGTTTCCTCATTTTACTTCTCAGGCAAGTCACCTGAGAGGATTGGATTCATTCTGGAGCCCCAGAACTGCGTGGAATACATATTTCCAGTACCCAGCGTTGGATCAATAAACACGATCGATATTTGGAATGGCGATCAGGAATTGGAATAATCTTTTTGGAGAACATCTGATCTGAGGTAAGGAATCTATTTTACCAGTCTTAGGATAATCAGAGCTTTTTTCACAGAGATATCAACGTGTGCCCTATGTGTGTGTGTGTGCGTGTGTGTGTGTGTGCTGATCAGGAAATGAGATAATCGATTTTTCAGCTCGCTTCTATAGCGTGCATAAGTACACATACTATCGATAATCTAGCGTTTATTTGAAAACTATTCATAAATAGGCCGAAAAATGACAACGTCTTTTGTGTATTCCAGAATATTCCAGTAAAGGGCGATTATCACAGAATCTTTATATTTTCCTGAAACTTTCAAAAGACGAGCGTTTTTCAAAATGGTATAAAACAGAAATTAACTATCCGTTTCCACAATGTTGACTGCAAACAAGTCATTGATAAGCGACGGCCAGATTAGACACATAGCCATAATTTAAGACATAGTTTATGCGTTTTCAAATATGAGAGCTCTATCATTGAAGTGGGTGGTGGCATTCAAGGGGGGTAAGGCGCACTGCATGGCTGGCACTGAGCGTGTTAATTAAGGCTCATTTATGCTTCATAGTCAGTGTTAAATCAGTGTTAAGACTCTTTTATGCACTGTTTACTGGTGCACACAATCGTTATGGCGTGATTGTGGCCAAAATGGCCGTCCGCATCGAATGAGTTTGCCTGTCACATACCTGTCATTATTATGATCAGCAGCATGAAAGAATAACGAGACCTTCAGCTGAACTTACCATACATCGCTTCCCATGCCACCCACAACAATTTGCTCTAATATCATTAGTGATCCAAGGTTTTAATTAATTTGTTACACGATCAGAGGCAGAGGAAATCCTTGAAGGTTAGCTTGAGGCTTTAATAAGCACAGAATAATATTTAAGTCGTGTTTCGACTAAATAAGTTGAAATAAAAGTCTTTCATAAAATATTTGAACTCATCTTTGGTCATTTAACAACTCATACTAGTTCTTTACCAGCAGTCTCATTTAGAAACTACAGTAGCAAAGTGGAAAGAGTGCTGAAATGTCACTCAATTAAAACTAATCAAGTAAAGGCATATTTAGTTACTTTCAAATGAAAGTCAAAGATTTTGTGCATGTTCCAACATCACGCCCCCAATAATTAACTGAGAACTCCTTTTCAAGAACTTACGCACTGGCAGTGAGGCATTGCTCGGTGATTATTAGCAAGGTACTCCGTTCTCTCCTGTCACTCCCAGAAAACATACATTGATTGAATGGGCTGCGTAAATGGCTGCTCTTACTCACCTACGCCACAGCGTTCTGTCCAAACAGTTTATAATGGTGACGAGGTCAGGGCACTTCAGCAGACCCCAGAGTTTCCAAAGTGCCTTTTTCTCAGAAATACTCTGTGTGTTTCGTCAGGATAAACACAACGCCTACATGCAAAAGGCTTCTCAAAACAAGTGCTAAAGAGGAGTGTGGGCTCTCTCCAGTTTTATCGATCGATGATTCATCCCCAGCATCGCTCCTGGGTGACCGGTCACTTCATCTTGGCAAAAATACTGTAAACCTTGTTTCTCAAATGTCATGAATGCACCACATCAAACATGTCTTGCTGCGTTTATCATACTGTATATTCTATCCAGTATTATTGTCAATATTGTGGTATTTTGAAGTTCATCAAACAAAACTACAATTACTACTATGTACAGTCATTCTAAAAGCCTACATCCGTTTTTGCTTCATTGCATTTTATATTAATCCTTTGATTATCCTCATTATTGTATGAATGCAGTCCAGTGCAGCATCTCTGTGTGAACTTAATCATATTAATCATATTTCATGTTTTAGACTGCTTCCCTCTCTCTCTCTCATTGTTTCTAGAAGTGGCGCCTCTCTGTTCATTTTCATATTACGGGTCCTCGCGGCTTGTTGGAACACGACTGCGTTGGCATCACAAAGCGGCCCTTTTTAAATTTTATTGTCGACATAAGGAAATGACAGATACTACATGACCTCAAGGGAAGAGGCCAAGATGGTGGAAATCACTCACTCAGCGTTGCCTTAAAGGGGTTCTGCAGGGATATGTGACTTGCTCCGTCATGTTCAGTGACATAGATACCACACACACCACCTCCTAGACGCACTGGAAAGACAATACCTTTATTATTTCTCTACGCCTCATAATATCAAGACAGCAATGTTCCGTTGAATATCAAGTGGCAACAAGAATTATTGTTGTATTATTTATTTTATTTAATTTGTTAATCATCGTTAAAGATACATAGGTTGATGCACCGTTTAACGGTTTTATCTGAATTTATCAATACAAAATAAATACAGATTTCATTATGAAAGCCAAAAATAGTTTGTGACCAAAAATTCTTATTTTCTTTTTAATTTTAAGCTTTGTGAAAATGAAAATGTGACAAAAAAAAGTAAACAAAACCAGAAGAAGGAAAAACCCCACTTAGTTACAGTATATGCAAAATAACTTACAACTGAAAATGATAGAACATGTCACTGTGGGCTTATACTGTAGGGTTCATCCCTAGCTAATACTAGGTGGGCTTGATATTCTCATATATCATAGTGAAATATTTAGATCTTCATAGTAGAGAGCTCACAGCATATGAGACCTACATTAGTCAGCAGGTCCAGCGGCTTCCTTTATGGTCCCTGGTCCTTCTTAAAATCTTCATTATCCACTTCCCCAGTCTCCTTAGAGATCAATTTGGCCGCTTCATTCAAACGTCTCTCAGTGGTTTCTGCTCAAGTGTTCTGAGGCGGTAATTACTTTGATGGGATAACATTTTGGTCGACTACTTCGGCCAAAGTTTCTGTTAGTACAATGACTCCATCCAAGACAATCAAACAGCGTCCAGCTGTGAATCGCTGTCGTAAAGAGTCTTGGTGATAAACTTGAGGATTTACGTGTGCAAGGTCACCTCCATTGATAGGATGATGGGATTATTTGAGCTTGTGTAAACACAAGCAGTAACTAGATTTTGGGGGTGACACACAGACTTATTTTTATAGTGATGATAAAATAATGATGGTCAGCAGGGCCGTCTCTTGCTATATGCGGACTACGCGGTTGCATAGGACCCCCGTAGCCAGAAAGCAGAATGTGGCTTTGCCAGTAAACATAACAAACAAACAAATAAGAAAAGATTAATAGGACTTCTGGTTTGGCGAGGAGCAGGTGAGCAGCTGCAGAACAGAGCTCCCGGTCCAAAATTCAAGAAAGGTAATAAAAAGTTATAAAACACGATAAAAAGTAACAACTCGAAGATAAAAGAACGATGACAAGACCCAGTGCACAAAACTCGAGGAGAAGTGAGAGAAGAATACAACGAAGGGAAAGGTACAACACGAGGGGATGACGCAGCACGTAAAACAAGCTAACATAACGTTAGACCACAGCAAGGCCTGGCTGAAGACGGAGCTACAGGTACAAGCTAACATGGAAGCTAACACGATGAATATGCAAGCTGCATTCGGATCAGGCTATAAGCAATGAAGAACGCCAGGGACGTGCACAGGACTTTAGAGGGGCAGGTGCTCAAAGGCTGAAAAGGGCACTATATGTGTGTTTTAACCAAGCGCGCGTAGCCAGATTTTTAAGGGCCCTTTTCGGGCGAGGGGGCCCCCTTTTTATGATTTTTGGGGGGTTTTGGTGATCAAATATTGAATATTGAACTATAATAATCAGTGCAGGAGCTCACTTATCCTTGAAAGACACTTTTATCACTGACTTAAAAGGCCCATACATCTCCATAAAAGTTCAGGGGGGAGGGAATAAGTGCTTACCCTACAGACCCCAAGAAGTGCTGTATATTCTGTATTGTTTAATATAAATGCATTTTTTATTCCAATCCCGATTTGTATTTGAGATTCCCAAATCCCATCGGACTTGACTTCTTCGTGTCCCTCAATGAGTGTAATACCAGCATTCAACTGTATGCGCCACAGCGGTTTCTATCATCATCATCATCATCACCACCCACGCTATGCATAAAATATAGGTCCGTGGAGAAGCACGCTGAGGAGGCCGTGCAAACTGCAATGGAATATGGGGCATCTCTCTCTCTTTACCTAATATTTTGATTATATCCTGACATTTTTCAGTTGGAAGGGCAGGTAAAGGTAATTAAATTTTCTTTATAATTGTTAATGGCACTTTTTTATGAGGCTCAAAAAGGCAGGTGCTCAAGCACCCATTGGGCTCTATGTGTGCACGTGCCTGCAGAGCGCTAACGATGCTAACATGCAAACCAACACGCAGACTGGACTCGATGCAATGCAGAATATTCAGAGGAGCATGGAGGCTAATTCAAAAGAAATAAAACCGTTAGACAACAGTGAGGCTGGAGACGAAGCTACAAGCTAACATGGCTAACACGATGAATATGCAAGCTAGCATTCGGATCAGGCTAGAAGCAATACAGAACGCTAACGATGTTAACATGCAAACCAACAGGCAGACTGGACTCGATGCAATACAGAATATTCAGAGGAGCATGGAGGCTAATTCAAAAGAAATAAAACAAATGACCCACAAAAGAAGGACAAAGAGACGCTGGATACACCCGGACTAGCCAGGGCTCTGGCACAGAGGTCAACCGGACCATCCGAGATGCAAGCACGGTGATCGCCCAGACCGGCCAAGATGCGAGCATTGAGGCCACAACCGGGATTCGAGCACCTAGATCAACCAGACCAGCCAGGATTCAAATAACGAGATCTCACACACCAAACAGGACTCGAGCACTGAGGACACACACCGACCAAGATTCAATAACACATATGCATATTATTTGATAGTGAATGGATGTTATGACTCGAGACACACTGCAGATAACACACAGACCACTGGGAATACAGACAAGGTAAACACATTAGTTGGGAAAATTGGGTCTTGATTCGGGACATATAATATAAATAACACGTACTAGACTAAACTGTAGACACTAACACACATGACGCACAACTAAGACGACGGGGAACATGGGGAAACACATTCGGAGACCTGACCGGGAGCTCTGGAACTGTACTATCATATGAAAGATACAAATTCAAATAAAATGTTGGACAATAATAGGGGCATTGGAGAATCCCCATTGGGGATATCTACGTCGTTATAGGAGGGCCCTCTCCAGGAGAGCCTTATCCCTCCAGCCCGCCAACGGGGGTAAAAACCTGGGAAGTGCCAATTGTCTTTAGTCTTTTTTTATTATTTTTTTTAGTTATGTTAGAATAGCAGTTGCTTTAAATGTGCACATGGACAATGGAGAAGGACAATAATTCTGTTGGACATGAAGAGAAGCTTGGAGAATCTCCTTTGGGGGGTATCTCTGTCACTGGGGGGGAGGCTTTTCCAGTGGGAGAGCTGATTCCCCTCCAAACCGCCAACGGGGGAAAGAGTGCTAATCATATAACCTATTTTATCTTCATTTCATTTTTTCTTATTGTGTTGTCAGTTTTATTTTTTCATGGATGTATGTGGTGATATCGGTGACATGGGTGGGGTCCTATGTGTTGCGGGGTCGGTGGGCGTGGGGTGGGGCTCTCTGTGACATGGGAGCGTGGGTATCAGGCTTGGCTCGGTGGGGGGGTGACTCGGCCCCTCTCCTCTACTGGGCCTGGTCCAATTAATTCAAGGGACCCGTGTCGCTGGGGGCCCGGCTCCGTGCGCATCGGCCTGGGATATGGGGGAGTTCTAGTTGTGTTATGGATGTCATTGTGGGTATTGTCTGAGTGCTGTATGTCTATAAATGTTAAATAAAAATTTAAGTAAAAAAAAATTTATAAAATAGATGTTAGCTAGTTAACTAGATTGTAGCACGGCAGTCTAGAAATGGCCCTGATGGCTAGTGTGAGGAGTTGTCTTTCTTATCCTAGTTGGATCAAAACAGTTGAAACTATTTGGGAGGTGCCATCGTGTTTTTCCTGCCGTCATGATACTGTAGGAAACCAGTGCCTCGGGGGAAATCTAGAGTAAGTTACCGTTTCACCAACTCAGGCTCCACAAGCAGTTTCGTCTCTGTGTGTGGGCGTGTTCCAAAGTGTCACACGTACTTACTCCTCTCCCACCCCTATGGGACATAAGGCTACGGTGAGATCTCTCCCAAGTGTCACACAGGTGTATGTTTTTACCCCCATAAAAGGCCATCCTGAGGCCCCAAAAGAACAGCACAAAGAACTACTATTAAAGTATCTCATTGTAAATATTATGAGTCGTACAGGGCTAACATTAAACATGGCACTAATGCTTTGGTGTGTTATAACATTTAGCTAAATGAAAAGAGCGAGCAGCTGAATCATCAAAGCCTCCTACTCATCTTGCCCTGCGCGATGCTCCAGATGTCTGCGATGATGTGTGTACTTCTTGTCATGAAGTGTTTTCCCCAGGCCTTGTCCAGAGTGAACTTTGTTATGGTTTGTTTGGTAAACATTGTAAGACTCTAACAAGAAAATACTCCACTCCACATAAAAGCGTGGCTAGATGTATGTACATGTACCCCAGCGCCCGGTCAATGCACAGACACAATGCCTATGTGGCGTACATGGAGAATTCATTATGTTCATTGTAATATGTGCCTTACACTTATTTTACACTTGAGTTGGGACCTGGGATGTAATTCTTATAAAAAAAAAGTTTTATTTCATCTTCAACATGCACGTACATGATTTTCTAAATACCCCATCTATAAAAATGTTAATGTACATGAACAAGCTACAGTATGCAAAGGATATTAGAAAGACTTCAAATTCAACGATAAGCCTGATATCAGTCTTCTGTCCCAAATAATATTTTGGGGCCTATTCTGAGCCTGAAACTTTGAGTATCATCTGACACACGCCAATCTGATTAATAACTTTTATCAAACAGTAGCCTACAAACTGAAATCATCAGTATATAACTGTTGACAGAATCTGGCTATGGGGCGACAATAATGTGGTCAAGAGGCATGGTTTCTATCTTTAGCCTTTGGCGTGGTTTATTCATTCACATGTTAAACAGCAGCACATGAGTCCTCCTCTCCGTGAGAGGCAGGTGGGGGAAAGAGGTAGAGGGGGAGGAGACATCTCTTTATATACTCGCCACCTGGTGGTATCATGAGTGGCTCCGCCTAGAGCACCCTCTAGTGGAAACAGTTATATATGCAGTTAGACAGTTACTTGCAATCCTACATAGAACCTCTAACTTTAACACTCCCACTTAGGGTTGTTTAGCACACTGTATAACTTCTCCAAAAACAATCTACAAAGAAAATAGTACAAGCGTCTGCTACCATGTCGTCCGTTGGACAATAAATCAGTGTCATCCTTTCTTCTCTGATGACAGATCTGATGAAATGATATTTTATATCGACATGTTTACATCTCTGCCAGCACACAGGGTTTCTAGCAATCGCAATGGTTCCCTGGTTGTCCTCATAAACAACAGTCTTCATATATACATAGGTATCCATCCCTTCGAGCAGTTGTTCTAGATAAACACATTCCTGTATTGTCATAGCTAGAGCCATATATTCGGCTTCACAAGTTGATAGTGCCACTGTGGGCTGCTTCTTTGTTTTCCACAAAACCAGTGAGCTGTCTGTGTTCAAACTCACACAATATCCTGTGGTACTTCTTCTATCTGTGGTGTCAGCCGCCCAGTCTGCATCACTGTAGGCTTTAAGCCCTAAGCCCTCGCTGCTCTTTCTAAAACACAGCTGTTTATCTGCTGTACCTTTGAGATAACGAAAAACATGTTTTGCTGTAATCCAATGCTCCTCTGTGGGGTCAGCAAAATGTTGTGACAATTTACTCACTACAAAACATAGGTCAGGGCGGGTACATGTTGTCAAATAAATGAGGCTACCCGCTTCTCTGTACATTTTTACATCTGTCAGTTTCTGAGCATCCTCCTGGTAGTAATTTTTGATCACACAGTGTTTCCCTTGATCTATATTCTTGCATGTCAAAACGTTTCAAGATCTTTTCCACATATCTCTTCTGGGATATCTTTACACAATTGGCAGACTGTTCAAAGTCCATGCCTAGAAAATGCTTTAACCTTCCAAGGTCTTTCATTTTGAATCTGGTGGAGAGCATACCTTTCACCTGTTCTAGGTTTCTAGTGTTGTCTGCTGCGATGATCAAATCATCCACCCAAATGACGATGATCACTTTTCCTAACTCTTTTGACTCCCTTGAGTAAACACAGGGGTCTGCTGGGTTCTGTAGGAAGTGATCTTCAATGAGACATCTATGGAGCATCTCGTTCCAATTTCGCCCAGACTGTTTCAGGCTGTAAATGGATTTTTCTAGCTTACACACTAGCTTCTCTCCTTTCTTTTCGTAACCTTCGGGTTGTTCCATATATATCTCCCTGTCTATGGGTGCGTGCAGATAGGCTGTCTTCACATCCATCTGATGTTAAATAAAATTGTCCTCAGCTGCTTTTTGCATCACTACCCTTACACTGGTCAGATTGTCTGTGGGGGAGAATGTTTCACCGTAGTCTATCCCCTCCCTCTGACTGTAACCTTTAGCTACAAATCTCGCTTTGTACTTGTCGTGGCCTTCAATACCCTCCTTGATTGAGTACACCCATTTCCCTCCCACTGTCTGCCATCTGGTAACTTGGTTAGAGTAAAGGTGTGGTTGTCCTCTAGGGACCTCATCTCCTCATCCATTGCTCTCTCCCATTTACTTGATTCAGGGGACACTATGGCCTCTTTAAAGGTCTGAGGTACCCCACTGACAGTAATCAATGGTGGTAAGTGTACTGTCATCCTCGTCACTTCCTCTCCGGGCATAGTCTGTCAGATACTTTGGGGGTTTGTGTTCCCTTGAGGGATACTTCCCACTGCTTGGGGCACGTGACGTCACCCTCGGGTGCTCCTCGTCATCGCCCTCTGGGGGTGGCTGACTGTCTGTCTGCACGAAGTACACTGGGCTGAGGTGTCTCTGTTTCTTCACACCTTACTCGAGTCCAGCTCTGGCTCCTCTGTCTGTGTCTCGTTCTCACATGTTGTCTTTGTGACAAACTTGACTAGCCTGTGTTTCTGCACTCCCCCTTTACCCCCTTTGTGGGGCGGCTATGGCTCAGGGGTAGAGCGGGGCGTCCAATGATCGAAGGTTGGTGGTTCGAATCCCGCTCAAGCCCATGTCCATCCCATTGCCGTTGTGTCCTTGGGCAAGACACTTAACCTACTTGCCTCGTATGAATGTGTATGCATGTGAATGAATGTTGGTGGTGGTCGGAGGGGCCGTAGACGATGATTATTCGCCACGCTTCCGTGAGTCTGCCTCAGGGCAGCTCTGGCTGCAATTGTAGCTTACCACCACCGGTATGACTGTGTATGAACGAATAATGGACTCTGTGAAGCGCTCTGAGTCAGAGAAGAGCGCTATATAAATCCAATCCATTATTATTATTTATTATTTACCGGGATAATAAACTAGGAAAGCGGGGCTTCCTTTGTCGTGCCCTACAAAGAGTCCTTTTTCACATATGGACTCGAGCTTTCCTCTGTCCTGCAGGTAAGCATAACACACTGATCCAAATTTGTGCATTCTAGCTAGATTACACTTCTTTCCTGTCAGTGCTGTATACGGGGTGGTGCCCGTGTGCTTATTAAAGCACCTGTTTCTGGTGTAAGCGGCTTCTTGCACCGCATAGTGCCATAGACTCTTAGGTAAGTTACTGTCTACTAGCTCACACCTAGCCATTTCGAAAAGAGTGCGCCATTCCCTCTCTGCCACTCCGTTCTGGTGTGGGGAATATGGACATGACGTCTCGTGTCTTATTTTGTTCCTCCTCAACAGTGATTGGAACTCTCTGTTTGTGAACTCGCTTCCGTTGTCGGACCTCAAGCATCTTACGTTACCATAAGGGGCTATGTCTGCCAGGAATTTTTCCGTGGCCTGGAGTGTGTCACTCTTTGCTTTGAGAAAGTAAACAAACACTGCCCCTGTGCACACATCTGTAAAAGACTGTACATATCTAAAGCCTCCTATGGACTCGTTTCTTACTGGACCGGCAAGATCTGTGTTAACTAGCGCAAGTGGTACCTTTACTTTTTCTGTGGGATTTCTGTTTCTTGATTGAGTAAACTTCCCCTTTATGCACACTACACATTCTTTGTCAGGTCTACGCTTTTCACCTTCAATGTGCATGCCTTCTGTCACTGCTTGCAGTTTCAGTAAATCCTCGTAATTACAATGACCCATAATCTCATGCCATGTCTGAATATCGTGACTGACAGTTACGTTACACATATCATTATCATCATTACACTTGTCGTTGTCATTACACTCTGTTTTCAGGTAATACATTCTCTGGTACACCTCTATGTTAAATCGTGTACCGTTGGGCTCTACAAGAAAATGTTTACCTTCAATGAAGAACACTCTGGCACTGTTCGCAGTAGCAGCTATTACAGAGAATAGTCCTTGTGGGAACGATGGTACGTAGAGAGCGTTCTTTAACGTCACTGTACGCCGGCGCCCCCCACTGTCTGTGAGGCATACCTGTGCGTCTCCTCTCTCTTGCGCCAACCCGTAGGTGCGCTTCCCGTCTGCCAGCTCCATGCTGTGTCTCTCCGGGTGGAAAGTGTTGTCAAAGTTCTTGAACCGACTCCTGTTGTTGATGACGTGGGACGACGCACCTGTGTCCACGATCAGTCCCTTCCTTTGGGCCTGCTGCAGCTGCGTTGGCCTGGTGACGTACGCTGTCTGCGCCCTGGGGATGAAGCCCTCTTGTCCCGCTACTCTCCGGGCGTCGCCTCGATTTGTCTCACGCCGACCGTTGCCGCCATCTTGTCCATGGCCGCCATCTTGTCCATGCGTGTGCCTGGTCGCGTTTCCTCATGCACGCTCTGTCTGTGTGCCTCGTGGATCTGCAGAAGCCACACCAGACAGTCCTTGTGCAGTTACCTCTCCGATGGCCTTTCTCTCCGCATCGCCAACACGCCAGCTCCGTCGTGGGCCTGGTCTTCTCCGTTGGCGTCGCTCGGGCCTTCAGCACCCTCTCTCCCGCCTCCGCGGCGGGTGGGTGGGTATCTTCTGAGGCCTCGAAGTTTCTTAACTTGGCCTTGAACTTTCCCAGCGTCATGTCCGCTGAACCGTGTGTTACCTGGAGTGTGAACGGTTTGTACAGCTCCGGTAGTCCTCTCATCACCATCGCTATTATTAGCCCATCGCTTGGTGCTTCTCCTGCACTCCTCAATGGCGTCATGATCTGCTCAGCTCTGATGACGTATTCGGTCACAGTCTCGGTGTGCCCCTTCTTCAGGGCTGTTAGTGCTATGTAGAGGGCCACGACTCGGGGTCTTCCTTGCCCAATATAATGCTCTCTCAACACCCCCAGGCTTTCTCTGCCTTTGTCTTTAGTGTCGCGGAATATCAGCCCCAAGCTTGTGTCGTCGAGCAGTGGCGCTAACTCACAGTATGCGTCTGCATTATGCTTGTCGTCCAGGGCTTGTGCTTCCGCCGTCAGGTCTCCCGTGGGGGCCGTCAAGATCATCGTCTTCAGTCCCACACCGTGCATGCAGCATAACATGCGCTCTTCCCAGAGCTCATAGTCCTCTGCCTTTCCATTAAATGAGGGCCATTAATTTGCTCCTTCCCTTGGTCGCCACGAGTTCTAAGACGGGGTTCTCCCCCTCGCCTCCGTTGGGCTCAGCAGGCTCCGTCTCCCCCGGTGTCGCCTCCCCGGGGCTCTGCACGCTGCTCTCCGGGCGAGTCCGCTTGCGCTCCAGCAGCCCGTCGGTGGGGTCAGTGCCCCGCTTCCTCTTGACGTGCAGGATCGTCGTGTTGGATTCCATGTTGCTCTTTGATGGTGGGCGTAGCTTTAGCTCCTGTAGGCCTAGCGTCTAGCCACGCGGTACTCCCGGTGCTAACCTAGCCTATACTTCAGCTAAACTTGTTACCCTTATTATTTTGCCCCTGCGTGATCTGGGCCGATAACCTGTTGACAGAATCTGGCTATGGGGCGACAATAATGTGGTCAAGAGGCATGGTTTTTCAGACAGGTATTTTTCCAGACAGGATGAAGGTAGCAAAAGTGATCCCACTTTACAAAGTAGGAGATAAGCACAGCTTCACTAACTATAGACCAGTGTCATTGCTCTCACAGTTCTCGAAAGTGCTTGAAAAACTGTTTTCGCATAAGTTAGATGGTTTTGTGGAAAAGAACAAAAACAGATCAACAGCGACTGCCTTAATGAATATTATTGAAGAAATAACAACAGCAACAGATAAAAGGAAATTAACAATAGGGGTGTTTATTGATTTAAAAAAGGCATTTGATACCTTAGATCATAATATTCTAATTTCTAAATTACGTTCATATGGTGTGAGAGGAATGGTTCTAGAATGGTTGAGTAGTTATCTCCACAATAGGGAACAATATGTGCAGTTGGCAGATGTCAAATCTGAGCTCATGAAAATTGAATGTGGGGTACCGCAAGGTTCGGTTTTGGGGCCCAAACTCTTTCTTTTATATATTAATGATATTTGTGATGTTTCAAAACTATTACAGTTTGTCTTGTTTGCTGATGATACAAATTTTTTTGCTCTGGAAATAATTTAAAGGAACTAGCTGAATATATTGTGTATGAAATGACAAAGCTAAAGAAATGGTTTAATGTAAATAAGCTATCACTGAATCTGAAAAAAACTAAATTTATGATTTTTGGCAATCGAAAACTAGATGAAAATATAGTTCAAGTTTCAAGTTTCAAGTTTCTTTAATAGTTGTCATACAGAAGTACAGAATACTTTTATACAAAATGCTTCTTACTGTTGCGCTCCAGAGACTGTGCAAGACAAGATAAGTATGAAATAAAATAACATAGTAAAATTAGAAGTAAAAAAAATTAGGTCACAGTGTTCAGTTTAGACATATGTACAATGTTCGATGCAGAGTAGACGTAGTTACCATACAATATACAATACTGTGCAGTGTACTAATATACAATACTATATAGTGCAAGGCAGAAATGGAGAAATGGGACGAGGTGCAATTTAGGTACAATTCACAGTAGGTGTACGAGTTGTAGTGCAAATCCTTTATCAATAAATATAAAGTGTAAGTGTGTTTGTGTGATCTAAAGTGTGGAGAGTGGGTGCTGCAGTGTGTTGTTTGTTTGAGTGAGTGTGTGCGTGTGGGTGTGTGTGCTGTGTGCATTTGATGGTTGTTGCATAGTGATTATTGTTCGTTTAGCAGCCTGATGGCCTGGGGATAGAAGCTTCTTCTGAGTCTTTCTGTGCTCGCCTTAAGACTCCGGTATCGCTTGCCTGACCGCAGCAGTTCAAAGAGGCAGTTGTTCGGGTGGCTCGAGTCCTTAATAATTCTCTTAGCCTTCCCCTTGCACCGCTTGTTGTAAATGTTCTGGAGGGTGGGAAGCCCCCCTCCAATTGTGCGTTCGGCTGAACGTGTCACTCTTTGTAGTCTGCTACGGTCTTGTGCAGTGCTATTCCCAAACCAGGAGGTGATGTTGCCGGTCAGGATGCTCTCTATTGTACATGAGTAGAAGTTCCTAAGGATCTTCTGACTGACTTGGAACTTCCTTAGGCGCCTGAGGAAGTAGAGGCGTTGTCGTGCCTTCTTCACAACACTGTCAATGTGTGTGGTCCATGTCAAGTCCTCGGATATGTGGGCTCCGAGGTACTTGAAACTGTTCACTCTCTCAACCGGTGCCCCGTCGATGCTGAGGGGGCTGTAGTCCTTGACCCCCGACCTCCTGAAGTCCACAATCATCTCTTTTGTTTTGCTGACGTTCAGGGAGAGGCAGTTCTCCTGACACCACTGTGACAGGTTCTCTACCTCTTCCAGGTAGGCCCTTTCGTCGTTGGCAGAGATCAGGCCCACCACTACTGTGTCATCAGCAAATTTGATGATGGTGTTGTTGTTCCGCTGTGCTACGCAGTCATGTGTGTACAGGGAGTAGAGGAGGGGGCTCAGAACACAGCCCTGGGGGGCCCCTATGTTGAGCGTGATGGATGAGGAGGTGCAGTTGCCGGCTCTTACCACCTGGGGTCTGCCCGTCAGGAAGTCCAAGACCCACTGGCAGAGGTCATAGTTCAAGCCCAGGTCCCTGAGCTTGGCTATGAGTTTGGAGGGGACTATGGTATTGAATGCTGAGCTGTAGTCGATGAACAGCATTCTCACATAGTTCCCCTGCCTCTTGTCCAGGTGTGATGCTGCTGTGTGCAGCACATGGGCTATGGCGTCCTCCGTGGACCTGTTGGGGCGATATGCAAATTGCAGAGGGTCCAGGTTGATGGGGAGGGAGGAACAGATGTAGCCCTTCACTAGCTTCTCAAAGCACTTCATGGCTATGGAGGTGAGGGCTACAGGGCGGTAGTCGTTGAGGCAAGCGGGCGTAGATTTTTTGGGTACAGGGATGATGGTGGACTTCTTCAGACAGGTGGGGATGACAGCCTGTTCCAAGGACAGGTTGAAGATGTCAGTGAATACCGGGGCCAGTTGGTCGGCACAGACTTTTAGGACGCGGCCGGGGATGCCGTCCGGTCCTGCTGCCTTCCTGATATTCACTTTTTTAAAGATCCGTCTCACCTCATGCTCTGTTACCCTGAACACTGAGTCTCCATCAGCAGACCCCCCCCCCCCCCCCCCCCCATTGCCGTGGTTTGTAGGCTGGTGTTGTTATTCACAGCCTCAAACCTCGCATAGAAGGAATTGAGATCATTTGCTAAGGAGATGTCACTGTTCAGTTTGAGGGGGGTGCCTTTGTAGTCTGTCATTGTTCTGAGGCCCTGCCACATGCCTCTAGAGTCAGCCTGTTCAAACTGAAGTTCAACTTTATCCCTGTAACGCCGTTTTGCCTCTATTACTGCTCTCCTGACGTTGTATCTTGCCATCTTGTGTTCTTCCATGTTGCCTGTCACCAGCCCGGTGTTGTATGCTGATGTGCGCACTTTCAGAGCCTCACGGACGGATTTGTCTACCCAGGGCTTTTGATTTGGGTAGATTTTAATTTCGGTGGAGGGGATTGTTTCTTCTACCAGAGTACAGACATAGTCAATCACCGTTTCGGTGTATTCGTTAATATTGGCTGTGTTATCACGGAATACACTCCAGTCTGTGCATTCAAGTGCAGCTTGGAGTGACTCCTCTGACGTCACGGCCCAACGCTTAACCTCTCGCGAGACCACCGGCGTTCGCTTGAGACTTTGTTTGTACTTTGGCAAAAGAAAGATGGCGGCGTGATCGCTTTTACCGAATGGACTAAGAGCCTGTGACTTGTACCCATTCTTAAATTGCGAGTATACATGGTCTAATATGTTCTCGCCTCTGGTGGGACAGGTCACATGCTGATAGAAATTTGGCAACACCTTTTTAAGACGCGCGCTGTTGAAATCACCCAGAACCAAAATGGCAGCGTCAACATTAGCTGTCTGGAGTTTGTTTACCTCGTACTGACCATAGATGGAGTTGATATAGAGAGAGTTAATGAATTTCGTTTTCTTGGTGTGATTATGGATGATAAATTAACATGGAAATCGCACATCGCACACGTTAAAAAAAAGATGTCCAAGAGTATTTTTGTTATGAATAAAGTAAAGGATGTGTTAGAGTATGAGGCAATGAGAACACTCTACTGCTCACTCATCTCACCTTATATCAGTTATTGTGTTGAAGTATGGGGGAATACGTATGGGACTAATATAAAACCATTATATATACTACAGAAGAGGGCTGTACGAAAACACAAATCGAGAACACACAAATATATTATTTATTAAATCTAGAATAATTAAACTTGAAGACATGGTTAAGTTTCAAACAATGTTAATTATGTTTAGGGCAAGAAATAATACACTGCCAGAAAAACTACAAAATCTTTTTCATTTAGAAAGTGAGTTTAGTAGGAGAAAATACAATTTTAAACATCAGTTTGCACGTACCACACTTAAACAGATGTGTCCTTCAGTTATTGGTGTAAAGTTGTGGAATTCTCTCCATAGCGAGCTTAAGGGATGTAATAGTGTTTATCAATTCAAAAAAATTTATAAAAAAAAAAATTTAGTCAGTATGAAAATCAAATGTGATCTGAATAATGAGATCTTTTCTTTTTTTTCTTTTTCTTTTATTCTTTATTCTTTATCATTATTATTATAAAAAATGTTCTTGTTTAACTGTGGATTGTGTGTTTCTTTTATAATGGTATAAATTATTATTTGTGTAAATTAGGTTGTACGCCGACCATTAAGTAAATACTTGTTAGTTTAGGAATAAGGGGCAGGTAACTATAAGATTTATTCTTCTTCCTGCTCCTTTTGTCCATGGAATGACTATTTATGATTGTGTAATGAAGAAACTATGATTGTATGATTCCATGTGGCAAATAAAAAAACTCTGAACTCTCTGAATCTGAACTGGTTTCTCTTTTTAGCCTTTGGCGTGGTTTATTCATTCACATGTTAAACAGCAGCACATGAGTCCTCCTCTCCGTGAGAGGCAGGTGGGTGAAAGAGGTAGAGGGGGAGGAGACATCTCTTTATATACTCGCCACCTGGTGGTATCATGAGTGACTCCGCCTAGAGCGCCCTCTAGTGGAAACAGTTATATATGCAGTTAGACAGTTACTTGCAATCCTACATAGAACCTCTAACTTTAACTAACATTTCCCCCATTAGAGAGATCTAGCAAATTTAGTGTTGTTTTGTTTTCATGCTTTTTATGCTCTTGGTGTCAGATTTTAGTAGGCTATTGGAAGAATTATGCGACCAATATGCTGATTTAACCTAGGCTGGTAACAGTATCCCTATTTAAAACCACTGACATTATTGTACTGTACTGTGTGAAGGTTTGTGCACAGCTAGCTCCTTTCTCAAGCCTGCAATACCTCAACATAACCTGTATGTGCATCAAGTACAAATCTGATGTAGGTAACTAACTTTTTTTAACTAACAAATTTGCAGTGATGGGCAGTAGCTAGCTACAAGTAGCGACGCTACATAGCTTAACTACATTTTTCAGTAGCGTGATGGTAGCGTCGCTACTTTTGAATCAAATAGCGGTCCCTGTAGCGCAGCTAGTTTTAGAATCAAGTAGTGACGTAGCGTCAGCAAAACGCTACACGCTACATATCCGGAGAAACAGACAAAAAAAAGAAAAGAGTGTCTTCGGTCCTGAGAGTGTCGTGTTCTTCTGTCCTGCAGCTGGATACTATTGGAGAAAACCCACTATGATTGGTTGGTTGGTTTAGATATGAGTATGACGACTCACGATTAGGCCAAAACATTACGGGTAGGCCAATCAGAGGCAGGATAGGGCGGGACATGCCACTCCAGCTCGGCAAACCAGGAAGTAAAAAAAATCTAAACACAGACCATGAATGAATGAAAGAACCAGTCCGTGCGAAATAGCAGAAGGATTCGATGTTTCCAGGGCTGATGGCATTGATGAAGATGATGTCAATAACAATAATGCCTCTCCATGGCCCTATCTGGAAAAATGTATGAGTTTGACTGAAAAAACGTCTAAAACATATGTGTTTATTGTGTCAGCCAAAAACGAAGCTTCTCTCAACATCCCACAGTCCAGCACTAACTTGAGAACACATATATTCAGGTAAGCTGATGAAAAGCTTTACATAAACATTGTCAACTGTTCCCAAACAGCACACAAGTCAGTGCACTTTTTGTCAACAGATTTAACTAACATGTTTCACTGTAGGCAGAAAATGAACAATATTATGGGGATGGAGAAAAGAAAAAACAAACTACCATAAATAGTACATACACTAAGAGGGAAAATATCACCTAGAGCAGTGGTTCTCAACCTGTGGGTCAGGACCCCCAGGGGGGGTCCCCACATGATTTTGGGGCCATGGAATGTTTTGTGAGTTACATATTTAAATACATTTGGTCATTTAGCTGACGCTTTCATTCAAAGCAACTTACAAATTGTGTACAACAAGTCAGCAGGAGTGGTACATATCTAGCAGCCAAGGATAAGTAGTATTGTTTGTCTAGCAGTGTCGAGCTTGAGTGTTATACTCTTGAGTACATACTGTAGACATATTAGCATAGTTGGTGGTAGTATAGACATGGTAGCATAATAGTAAAATGCAGTAAGACAGTTATTATTAGTTAAAATTCAGATATTGAAGAAGTGTGTTTTTGGTTGATAAAGTGGGCAGGTTTCAGCTAGGAGAGGGTATCAGGCAGCCAGAAGATGCAGAGTTTAGGGATAAATAATACATAAAGATAGAATAGAAAATAGAAGATAGAAAAAGACCATTACTGCATCAAAAGTAATCAACAAACTATAATATAAAAACTGATCAAACCAAATGGTCTCTTTCTTTTCTTTTGTAGAGGCTGCACCCAGCTAAACTTGCCTTCCTGGATTTTGCACATAATACAAGTTCATGTTAAAAGGATGACACAAAAAGCCAGACCGAGGGCTTGTTTCAGTTTTATAATAAACAATCAAACTGAGCATTTATTTTGCCTGTCTATTTGTTTGGTGGAAACTTGATCATGAAGTAAAAAAAAAATAAAAAAAAGTAGTGCCGATGTAGCTAGCTATTTTTGCCATGTTCTTGTAGTGTAGCTTGCTACATTTATCTGGGGATAGCTTCCATTGTAGTTGAGCTATATTTAATCGAGAGTAACTTGTAGTGTAGCTTGCTACATTTTCCAAGTAGCTTGCCCATCACTGCAAATTTGATCACAAGACTATTCTATAAGTGTAAAAGTTTCTCTCTTTTGCATTAAAAGACCAGACAAAACCGGAAATCGTTTTTTTGCTTTTACTACAAACCATTGACGTAATACTTGACGTCGGTTGTGTGGTTTCTCCAGAAATGCCTGAGCTGAGGGTTCCCCACACACTGCGAGGAACAATCAAATAAACAGGAAAACATGAAGTGTTTTCCCCAGGCCTTGTCCAGAGTGAACTTTGTTATGGTTTGTTTGGTAAACATTGTAGGACTCTAACAAGAAAATACTCCACTCCACATAAAAGCGTGGCTAGTAGGGGTGGGAATCACCAGTTTCATCACGATACGATACGATATCAATTCTTTGGACAACGATACGATATTTTTCGATATCACAAAGTCTGCCATGATACGATACGATTCGATTCAGGTGCCTGCGATCGATATGAGACGATATTATATGCCCATTTAACACAATCAGTAACATTTAAATCAACAACAAAAAAGGCAATGGAAATATCATTTGACATTTTTATTTTTGAGCTCTTCCAGACAATTAAATGAAAAACAATCTATTGTTTTTAATACAAATAGACCTCCTGTTCACTGTTTTTGGTTTGTTTTTCTTTTTTTCCCCGATATTAATATCCTATTCACTGTCACAGAGCTGTATTTTGGCTGGAAAAGGCATATTGGGAGTCCGAAGGTGCAGTACCGGCCAGCTCCTGGTAGTGGCGCTGTCTCGAGAATGCACCCTCCTTCCCAGTCCCCACTTCTCTCTGCCGCGTCTCTACTTTCCGTAGCTGCATTTCTGCAGACCCCTCTCTGATTGGTTGAGCCCATAGTTCCATAGATCGCTATAGTTTCCCAACAGGAGTAAAGTCTGGAACGCACCACAGCCTGTCACAAGCAGTAGAGATGCGTCGTAGCAATCCGAAGTGACATTGACCACCAGACTCTTTCTCTTAAGGCATTAACTGGGTTAATTAATATAAATGTTATATTGTAACTGTCTAGTTACACATTGGTTCTGAAACATGTATGTTCCAGGCTGCAATTAAAACTTTGAATCTGAGAGTGCTGGACCGGCTTCCTGCTTTCTTCTAACTGTCTAGTTAGGCATTAACTGTGTTAATCTAAATGTTACATTGTAACTGTCTAGTTAAGGCATTAACTGGGTTAATCTAAATGTTAGGTATTGTCACACCAGGATCAGTTGGTATGATGAAACACATGTTATTATATGTTTGATTGAAATGTTGTGTCTTACTAATAATAACTAATTCCTTGGTCAATAGAAGTCTCTGTGATACTTTCTGAATATGATTTGGGAACATCAAATGGGCAGGGTTATAATAGAAGAAAGACAGTGTAAACAATATAATTAACTCTGAATATAATAATGAGGAAAAAGAAACAGGATACACAACAAGGTGCATGAGATGAGGTTATATGTAGAACATGGTACAGTTACAGTAAGTGGGGAGTGCGTCATGGTACAGTTACAGTAAGTGGGGAGTGTAAACACTAAACAGTGATTCAAACCCCCTCAATGTACAGTTTCTGACAGCTGGGCTGTGTTGAACTTGTCACGTGAAATAACGTTATGTGTTGTCACATTATGAATAAACCGCAAAATAACATAACGTTATGTTATATAACGTTACAATCAGGGCCGCCTCAGGGGGTGTGCGAGCAGTGCGGTCGCACAGGGCCTCGCGGGAAGGGGGGCCTCGCACATTTTATTATTTTTTTTATTTTTATTTTTTATTTTTTGCGAGGCCCCCCTTCCCGCGAGGCCCTTTTTCATCACAGACCTCAAATCTAGTTTTGCTTATATACTTATATATTTCACATTAGACACGTTTGTAGAATGTGTGTGACTTGTTCCTGGCTCTGCGGCTCTGCAGCAGACATACTCACTATTGGAGCTCTGGGGCTCTGCAGCAGACATACTATTGGTTTCAACGAAGGGAGGGGTTACATCATGTGTACGCCGGCGTGCGTCAACTGCGTTTGACTATTTCGTGCGTGCAGCTTTGGAGGTTATGCTTAGTTATGCCAGACAAGAGGAAGAGGACGGTCATTCGGCAGATGGACTGAAGATGAAAGTTGTTGCATGTTAGACAGTTCAGTCAGGCTAGCCATGTCGGCTTAGCTAAAGGCAGGGACAGCTAGTTAGCTTTAGCTACGTTATAATATCGAGTGCTAATGTGTGGTTCAGTCGGGATAGCCATGATGATGTCGGCTAGTAGCTAGCTTAGCTAAAGGCTAACTAGCATTAGCTAACCTAGAGAGAGCGCGTGCAGCATTGTTATGCCAAGATGAAGAGGACGGTCATTCGGCAGATGAACTTCGTCAACTCCACGCGGTTGTCTCCATCCTCTTGGACGTTTGGTGAGTTTTTAATGCACTCTATTCTATTCCCGCCGTGGATATATCTCTCTCGCTCTCTCGGGAGCCAAACGGGCCGGCTAGCTGTTGTAGCTAATGTTATATTGAGCCAAAGCGGGCCGGCTAGCTAACGTTATATTGAGCCAAACGGGCCGGTTAGCTGTTGTAGTAGCTAACGGTGTGTGGCCTGGTGTCAGTACCTGGCTACTCTATTTGCAGTTAGCCTATTTAGCTGATGTCGGCCATTGGCTCCTTGCTACTTTGTTTTCTCTGGTATAGACCCTCTTCTCTTTGGATTTAAGTGTTGATCTTTATCCTTTTGGATCTATGTATATTCATGTTGCCTTTGTGAAGTTATCTTTTCCTTCTGTTTTGTTCTTCCATTAAAAGTTGAATATCCTTTAGGGGCTCATCTTTGCTTATCTCTCTCATACATGCTCTCTCTCTAACACACACACAGACATGCTCTCTCTCTCTAACACACAAACACACATGCTCTCTCTCTCTATATTTCTCTCTCTTTCTAACACACATATACATGCTCTCTCTCTAAAACACACACACAAACAGACATGCTCTCTCTCTATCTCTCTCTTTCTAACACACACAGACATGCTCTATCTATCTCTCTCTCTTCAATTCAAATGGGCTTTATTTCACATTCTTGTATTTCTCCCAGTAGGTATGGGAGTTTTGAGTTATTGTCGATGTTTTCAAAGTCTCTTTGGGTGTTTGCAATTTGTGGGAAGTATGTCTTGGTATAGTGGGCAGGTTGTTAAGAAGTGGAGCTCGGTTTCCACCTCATCTTGTGTGCAGTGGGTCTGTCTTCGCTTGGGAGCCAGGTCTGCCTATGGCGGCCTTTCTCGATGGCTAGGCTGTGCTCGCTGAGTCTGTACTTAGTCAAGGATCTTCTTAGTATTGGGTCAGTCACAGTGCTCAGGTATTCTGCCACTGTGTACTCTCTGTTTAGGGCCAAATAGCATTTCAATTTGCTCTGGTTTTGGGTTGTTTCTTTCCAATGTGTCTCTCTCTCTCTCTCTCTGGCCTTGCTCTGGTGGAGGGTCAGGGGCATTGCCGGGTCTGTGCAGCGATAACACTGTATATTGACTGTAGAACGGGAGCTCTCTCTCGCTCTCTCTCTTGCTATATGTTGACTGTATCATGCCTAGCCTCGGGCAGCGCTATTATTTAAGAATATGTTGACTGTATGAAAAAAAAATTAAAAATATTATATATATATATATATATTTTTACCTTTTAGGGGGGGGGGGCCCTCGCGTTTAAATCTCGCACAGGGCCTCGCATTTCTCCCAGGCGGCCCTGGTTACAATGTACAGTTTCTGACAGCTGGCTGTGTTGTGAAATGTGCATAACGTTATGAATAAACCGCGAAGTCACACAAAATAATGTTATACGCGAATCTGGTAGTAAATGTCTTTTTATCTTCTTGATATGATAACATTAAGTCCGCCTTTTGCTCAACCAATCAGAGAGGGGTCTGCAGAAATGGGCTCAACCAATCAGAGAGGGGTCTGCAGAAATGCAGCTACGGAAAGAGACGCATCTCTGCCTATGGCTCTGGGTTAGCTTGTTGTTAGCTTATGCTAACGTAACGTTAATTTCGATCCTTAACGCGACGTGGGCATAATGGAATGGCGAGGATTGCAAAGCAGGTTAGATGCATTTGACCCGTTGCGGAATAAAATGTAAGGTTATGTATATAACCAAGTTCTATGAATACTGGTGACGCTCAGCGTCATTCTGCACTAACCTCACTTCGTGCACAGCACTGAATAAAAACTCCACAATGTACCTTTACATACCGACATCCGTCTGGCCACACCCCTATCCGCTTACCTTCATAAGCAGGTGTGTGGTCACCTACTCGCCTCCTTCCCAAACTTTCACCACAAGGCGAGGTCAAGGGCCGCAGTGGCGTCCTGACGCTGAGCGTCACCAGTATTCATAGAACTTGGTTATATACATAACCTTACGTTCCATTTCATACTGGTTTCCGCTCAGCGTCATTCTGCACAACAGGAGCTGAGCGGAAGCCAGAAGCTCGACAAATGTACCCCGCTGAGGCCCCCCACAACCATCAGACCGGAGAGGACCGAGCCCCCCGACCCTCCCTAATGGAGGATACCCTCCCTATTGGAGGACGGGAGGGAGACGGATCCGACCGTGTGAAGAGAAACTCAACGCACAGGGTGAGCAGACCGTGGCTTGACCCCACAACCCGCACAACCCGCATGCCACTAGGGAACGAACAGAAGGAACAAACCTCGTTACTGCCCCCAAAATCACGGGGTCAAGAGCAAACTCAACCCTGTGGCAAGGCCGTAGCAGCGGAGCGCGAAGGAAGACCCAGACCCACTGAAGGGACAGGATCCCCCGGAAAAAGGGGGCCCGGAGAGGTCAATGACGCCAAGCATCAAGACCTCACCAGGCGGTCACTTAGTGACACCGCCCCCCACATCGCCAGCGTATTCGGACAGGGCCCCTCCAAGAGCGGGCCCTTCCCCCCACTAGTACGCCGCCTGGCACACTGACCCTGCAACACAGGCAGTCAGCATGGCCGTAACTTGAAGCACTCAAAAGGCTAACCATAACGGAAGCAGGCAGCGCACCGGGGAGACGACCCCAGAGGGGTCGATCCCTTAAACCAGGCAGCAGGCTTTAGACCCGAGCCTGGAGCACTGCGGACGAGACAGGCGCCAAAGGGGTCAACTGAAAACAGCACCCCGGCGGAAGGGGCGTATGCTGGCATTGTTGCGCACCATGACAAAGCCTCCACCAAAAAAAACCCACCCAGAGGGGTCGAGGCAGAGAAGGCTGACACGATTGGCAGACGTCATGAACGTGCAGGGGCACACTCAACCGGGTAACCCGGGAGTTGACTCTGCTCCAACACACCAGGGAATCAACCACCCTCTTGGTACCACATGCAGTGGTTGTTCCTATAACCCCTCAAGAAAAAACTCCAAAACACACCTGCGGGTATATCAGTGTTTCAGTTTTCAAAAAAGGGTTATTCCAGGCCTATGGGTCGACGAAACACAACTTCGGACCGGGCCCGGCGGCTCGGGAAGCACACAGGGCTACCAGAGGAGGTCCAGAAGACCACCCCAACAGCCCCCTCTTCGCCAATGCGTGAGAGATGAGCGAAAAGAATGGAGAACCAGCCCCTTTATGATAGCGCAGGGTACAACATGTACCCAACAAAGGGTCTCCATAACGCCCAACCCTGTGACACCCGGGCCGACCCGGCATTTTTCTCCCCGAAAAAAGCACAAGTCCCTCAGGGTACCAGAACAGCAGATCTGGGTCCCCGGCGGACAACGGGTTAACTGACCTGGACCAGCGCGACCAGAACCAGTCCCGTGCCCTAACCACGCCGACATGCCCACTCCAGGAGAGGGGGTAGGTATGCGTGTCGATCTAAAACATGAAAAGAGGGCGCCACCCAGACGGTCCCATTTGTACCGCGCTCAGTGGCCCACCCCAAGGGCGTGAGACCCCTCTACCTATGTTCTGATCTATTCCGTTAACATCCCCCAGATATGAATGAGAATCCGTCGAGACCCAGTAACAGGCGCTCGGAAGAGGAAAAAATCCCCCATCCCAGTTGCCCTATAAAAACGCTGTTTTGATAACGAGCAACCAAGGCGTACTAGCCTCCTGCATGATTCTTATCAGAAAACACCCCGAGCCAGCACTATGTACGCGAAAGAAACACCGACTGACATGAATCCCACGTGACGCGGCAGAGGGTAAATTTTTTTTACATTCTTACATCCCGCCACCCTCACCACAGAGAGGAGACGGGAATCCTCAGAGAGACTTCCCACGTGAGCCATAGATTGAAAAGTCACGGTAACATTGAGTCATGTGACCAACAGACTCATGTCACACGTATATCGAGCGTAGTAGAACAGTAAGTTTCTACGCTCTGCCCCGACAACTTGACAATAACAGACCCTACATACGGGTCTGAAAAAACTCACGGAAGCCATCGTCCAATAGAAACGTGCCTAGTGACGTTTTCTATGACGGGGGAAACCCATGACTCAACCGCCTGTGATAGGTGCGGAGTCAGGGAAACCCTTCCCCCCCCCCCCCCCCTGCCAAGCTGCCTAACAGCTTGGCCCTGACCGAATGAAAAGAGAGTCCAAGAAACCCCCTGACCAATCAGAAGAGGGAAGGAGGGATTTATCCGGTACCCCCTCGCAAGCCCAACCCTTGCATACGACAACAACAAACAGCCATATGATACCTTAAGTAGCCAATATGCTAATGAACAGCGCAAAGCTAATTCAATGCACGCTAGCCACAGACACATCTGTGAACAGGGTTTATAGCAATGCCAAGTTATGTATGTGTGAACCCGACACCCGTATCTATGTTGTAAGACACAGAAAATCTGATAGAGAGAGAGCGGCCTGAGCCGCGGTACTTTTTCATACACAAGCATTACTGCAGACCAACACAATAGTGTTGCGGCTCAATATCACTGTTTAAGCAACAGAGCACACAACTAACCTCTACCTTTATGTGAAGATTCAGGTAGAGGCAGAAAAAACCTTTTTCAACCGAGTGTAAGCTGCAGGCCTTGCTTAAGCTCTAACATGAATGTAGCGACCAACAAGACTTAAAGTCTAGCCCTCCTATCAAACCCATACTAGCGAAAGATTCACACGTCGTATCCCCATCATATGTTTGGTGAACATATGAAGGGACTCTTTATTTTCTATAAACAAATCATATTTGGGCCGGGAAGGGAACAGGGGGGGACCACAGAGGGACGGTAAACGATCGGAGGCTGGTCACGACGATCCCTACCGTCACCTCCGGGCGTAGATGGGCCGGCTGCAGTGGCGGAGGCGCCCTCTCTCCTCCTGGCCTTCTTTGCCGAAGGTCCAGCAGTGGCGGTGGTAGCAGCGGCGGCTACGGCGGTGGAACCCCGACGACGAGCCTGCCGTCTGACTCCACCGGCGACATCGGGCGGGGGGAAATGAGGCTGGAGCACGGAACGCTCCTCCTGCATCTCCCTGCAGGTTGAGGTCATCAATTGCAGTGCCGACCCGAAAAGTCCAGCATCGGAGAGGGGTGCCGTCAGAAGTGGAGTCCTCTTCTTCTCCGGCACACGCGCCTGCTCCAGCCAAAGGTGGCGCTGGACTAGAGTGGCCAGGGCGCGTACTTTCCCAGCGGCTATGGCCTGCGGCTGGATCAGATGCAGGATGGCTCCTGCCGACTGGGCGAGCTGATCGTGTTGCAAATCAGTCAGCTCCGTACCGCCCGTCAGTATCCCGGACATGAATCTCGCCAGCTGCGCGATGTTAGAAGTGGCAGCCAGAGATTGCGTTGCGGAGATAAATGACTGGTCACTCCAGAAAGCCAACCGCCTCGCCGATTTCCCTTGGGGAACCGGCTTCCGTAATGGCTCCCACACCACCTCAGGACAAAGGAGCGCCGCCATCGGCCTATCAAGCCGAGGCAGCCCTCCTTCATGCCTTCTACCAAACCCACCACCCTCGTGACTTGCACGTAGGCGGGGGTGAGGCCCATGATGTGGGAGACCACCTGTCCCTGACGGACGTAGGCCTCCATTGAGGGGAAAAATGGACAGACAACGTCCACCCCTCTCACCGGACGGCGTTGCCATAGATGACCTATGAGATTGTCAGGAATAGGAACAGGCAGTGGCTGCGGCAGCGGCACGCCGTTTGCAACTGCCGCCGCCGCCATGAGCTCGGGGAACAAAGCACGCAGTTCCCCCTGCATACTTTCCCCCACCGAGCTTGCATCCCTCACATGCAGCAGACTACTGGTTAAAGAGCCACATTCTGATGTGGCTGATAGCAGGGCATCCCACCGCCGAGTCAGAGGTTCTAACCCAACATCCGCGTACGAGGAATCCCAAGGAGACATCTCACCCCCCTCCAGTGTTACCTGGACGGGCGGCGGACATGTCTCCACCGGGGCTTCGAACAAGAACCCGTCCGCTTCTACCATGTAGTCCTCTGTTTCCATCGGCCATGGAGAATCAGACGCATCCTCATCCGGCTCCAGCAACTCACCAAAACCAGGCCGTTCGCGTCTACAAGCCACCATCTTGCGACGTGAGCGAGCCGACGCAAAAAGTTTGCATCTCAAATCCCCTGCAACCAGATGAGCCGGCCGCCCAACAGCGGACGACTCCCCGGAGGCAGAGGAACCAGAGCCGGAACCAGGCCATCGCACAGGAGACGGCGCTGGTGCACCAGCTCCTTGGTGAGGCAAACTATCTATCGGACGCCTACCGGGCGTGGCTGCCGACCACGAAAGAGGCCTCAACCCCGCTCCAAGACGCATGACAGAGGAGGCAATGGAGAACCGCTGGTGAAGGGTGACGTTGCTAGCGCGACCCTCCGAGGTAAACATTATGACTTAGCTTTTTTCTAAATATATGAGAGAAAGAAAAAAGCAAGAAAAAATGTAAACACGTATCAACTTTCTTCAACTAAACAACCTCGTCAAGTGGGGTATATACCAAGGCACTTCCTTGTGGTGAAAGTGAAGAAGGAGGCGAGTAGGTGACCACACACCTGCTTATGAAGGTAAGCGGATAGGGGTGTGGCCAGACGGATGTCGGTATGTAAAGGTACATTGTGGAGTTTTTATTCAGTGCTGTGCACAAAGTGAGGTTAGTGCAGAATGACGCTGAGCGGAAACCAGTATGAAATAGAACAGCAGGGACATGTTTTGGGTCGCAGAATAGGCACACTAGCCTTGCTCTAGTGACTCTAGTGCTCTAGACGCTACTGCTGTGTGCTGTTGATCCGAGCCGAGCGGATACGACACTCCATGGGATTTTCTAAATAAGAGTATCGCAATATGAATCTATCTTTTTACGTTGCATCGATCCTATTTGATTATTGATAATAGATCGATATATCGATCTGGATCTATGTATCGTCCCACCGCTAGTGGCTAGATGTATGTACATGTACCCCAGCTCCTGGTCAATGCACAGACACAATGCCTATGTGGCGTACATGGAGAATTCATTATGTTCATTGTAATATGTGCCTTACACTTATTTTACACTTGAGTTGGGAACTGGGGTGTAATTCTTATAAAAAATAATTATTTCATCTTCAACATGCTCGTACATGATTTTCTAAATACCCCATCTATAAAAAAAATTATCTAGAGAAATAAGGGTGAAAACAACGATGTACAGTAGTCGTATGTAAATCACAAATGATCCCCAATTTTAATGTACATGAACAAGCTACAGTATGCAATTTCGTCCCATGGAAGCAAAATCTTTGACAGACAAAGGATATTAGAAAGACTTCAAATTCAACGATAAGCCTGATATCAATCTTGTTATGGTTTGTAACCGACCCCAATCGCACAACACGAGACAGGTATGAGAGTAAGCCAAGAACTGGGCATTTATTGAAAACAACAGAAAACGGCACTGTCCCTTTAAGGGAGAACACAAATCACAGGAAACAAGAAGTTGGGAAAATAGGCACAGTGCCTTTAAGAGGCGAGCTGGCTAAGGGGAAGGCTAAGGGAAAGGCTAACGGACAGGGTCAGGGCAAGGGAACAGGGCAGGAACAGGGAGGACTAGGAGGACTGGACAGGGAGGACTAGGAGGAACTAGAGAGGGGAAACAGGGACAGAGGCCCACGGAGGCGGGCTGGGGACAGGGAGGACTAGGAGGACTAGAGAGGGGAAACAGGGACAGAGGCCCGTGGAGGCGGGCTAGGGACAGGGAGGACTAGGAGGACTAGAATGACTGGACAGGGAGGACTAGGAGGACTAGAAGGACTGGACAGGGAGGACTAGGAGGACTAGAAGGACTGGACAGGGAGGACTAGGGGACTAGAGAGGGGAAAACAGGGACAGAGGCCCGCGGAGGCGGGCTGGGGACAGGGAGGACTAGGAGGACTAGAGAGGGGAAACAGGGACAGAGGCCCGCGGAGGCGGGCTGGGGACAGGGACAGAGAAAACAGGGTTCTGGCCTTGGAACAGGGCGAGGGTCAGAGCTGCTTACAGGGATGGAGTAGGCGCGCGCAGGCTAGACGTCTGGAGGAGAGCGCATCTGGCGCGGAGGTCAGAGTGGTGCGCGTCTGCTTGGAGTACGCGCCGGTACGGAGAGCGCATCTGGCGCGGAGGTCTGAGTGGTGCGCGTCTGCTTGGAGTACGCGCCGGTACGGAGAGCGCATCTGGCGCGGAGGTCTGAGTGGTGCGCGTCTGCTTGGAGTACGCGCCGGTACGGAGAGCGCATCTGGCTCGGAGGTCTGGATGCGCGTCTGGATGCGCGTCTGGAGTGAAGATCGCGTCTGGAGTGAAGAGCGCGTCTGGCTCGGAGGTCTGGATGCGCGTCTGGATGCGCGTCTGGAGTGAAGAGCGCGTCTGGCTCGGAGGTCTGGATGTGCGTCTGGATGCGCGTCTGGAGTGAAGAGCGCGTCTGGCTCGGAGGTCTGGATGCGCGTCTGGATGCGCGTCTCGAGTGAAGAGAGCGTCTGGCTCGGAGGTCTGGAGTGGAACACTGGAATACCTCCCGTAGAGGTTTAGAGAGCGCAGTACAGTGTCTCCCTCCAGGCAAACGGCGACAGGAGGCGAAGGCTTGAGCGCATCTCACGCCGGAGATGAAAACAGCATAAAGACAGAAACAGAAACTCCCGTAGGAGCCTACAGACAGAGAACCTCCCGTAGGGGTCTTGGTGATAGAGATATGATACGGAACGACCCGACCAGGACTGAGGGGAAGAGCGAGGTACTTAAAGCCCAACAGGGGCGCTAATTAGAATACACATCAGGTGCGTGATGGTAATTGATACTCGAACTAGAAGTGTGTGTTCGGCACCAGACCAATCAAACACAAAATGACAGGTAGTCCAAGGGTGTGGCTGCTGAAGAGCAAACGAGAGTAAACGAACGCGAGGGTGGGGGCTAGTGAGGTGAGGAGACAGGGAATTAAAGGTCAAGGGAAAGGCGAACCTCACAGTACTCCCCCCTCCACGGGAGCCACTGGGCGACCCAAAAATACAGACAGAGTGGCAGGGGACAAAACAAGGCAACAAACAAAAAGTACCGGGCCATGCTAGCAGGGGAAGCTACAACAAAAGTGGGGCTAGCAAAGGAACAGGGTAGCTGAGGGGTAACCAGGGTAGCAGAGGGGTAACTAGGGTAGCCGAAGGGTAACTAGGGTAGCTGAGGGGTAAGTAGGGTAGCTGAGGGGTAAACTAGAGGAGCACCGGGAAGGGGCTAGCAGAGGGAAAGGGCAGCTGCCAGGGCACTGATAGCTACAGGGCCTATGCTAGCTGTACTGCTACATTAACATAGAGGCTGCGCTAGCTGCCGGAGCTAGGCTAGCAGACAGGGCTGGAACAGGGGCACTGGAGAGGGGAACAGGGAAGGGGCTAGCAGAGGGAAAGGGTAGCTGCCAGGGCACTGATAGCTACAGGGCCCATGCTAGCTGTACTGCTACATTAACATAGAGGCTGCGCTAGCTGCCGGAGCTAGGCTGGCAGACAGGGCTGGACCAGCATGAGAGAACAAGCTAGCTGGAAGGACAGTCCTAGCTGTGGGGAACTGACCTTGCTAGCTGAAGGGGCAGTCCTAGCAGTGGGGAAAACTGACCTTGCTAGCTGAAGGGGCAGTCCTAGCAGTGGGAGCAAACTGACCTTGCTAGCTGAAAGGGCAGTCCTAGCAGTGGGAAAACTGACCTTGCTAGCTGAAAGGGCAGTCCTAGCAGTGGGAAAACTGACCTTGCTAGCTGAAAGGGCAGTCCTAGCAGTGGGAGAAAACTGACCTTGCTAGCTGAAAGGGCAGTCCTAGCAGTGGGAAAAAACTGACCTTGCTAGCTGAAAGGGCAGTCCTAGCAGTGGTAAAACTGACCTTGCTAGCTGAAAGGGCAGTCCTAGCAGTGGGAAAACTACACAAAAAGTGGAGGCCATGCAGAGGGACCGGGTTAGCTGCCTGGGCATGGCTAGCTACAGGGCCTATGCTAGCTGCAAGGGCTGCATTAACATAGAGGCTGTGCTAACAGCCGGGGCTAAGCTAGCAGACTGGGGCCATGCAGAGGGAATAGAGGCCTAACAAGCTGCAGGGGAGCTAACGAGGCTAACAGGGAAGCAAACAGGGGAGTCAACAGGCTAACAGGGGAGCTAACAGGGGAGACTAACAAGCTAACAGGGGAGCTAACAGGGCTAACAGGGAAGCTAACAGGGCTAACAGGGGAGCTAACAGGGAAGCTAACAGGGAAGCTAACAGGGGAGACTAACAGGCTAAACAGGGGAGCTGACAGGGAAGCTAACAGGGGAACTAGAGGGAAACAAAAAAAATAGGCAAACTCAACATACACCGTCTGTGCTGGCTGGGGTCGTCGACTGGTCGGGTCGTACTGTTATGGTTTGTAACCGACCCCAATCGCACAACACGAGACAGGTATGAGAGTAAGCCAAGAACTGGGCATTTATTGAAAACAACAGAAAACGGCACTGTCCCTTTAAGGGAGAACACAAATCACAGGAAACAAGAAGTTGGGAAAATAGGCACAGTGCCTTTAAGAGGCGAGCTGGCTAAGGGGAAGGCTAAGGGAAAGGCTAACGGACTGGGCCAGGGCAAGGGAACAGGGCAGGAACAGGGAGGACTAGGAGGACTGGACAGGGAGGACTAGGAGGAACTAGAGAGGGGAAACAGGGACAGAGGCCCGCGGAGGCGGGCTGGGGACAGGGAGGACTAGGAGGACTAGAGAGGGGAAACAGGGACAGAGGCCCGCGGAGGCGGGCTGGGGACAGGGAGGACTAGGAGGACTAGAAGGACTGGACAGGGAGGACTAGGAGGACTAGAAGGACTGGACAGGGAGGACTAGGAGGACTAGAAGGACTGGACAGGGAGGACTAGGGGACTAGAGAGGGGAAAACAGGGACAAAGGCCCGCGGAGGCGGGCTGGGGACAGGGAGGACTAGGAGGACTAGAGAGGGGAAACAGGGACAGAGGCCCGCGGAGGCGGGCTGGGGACAGGGACAGAGAAAACAGGGTTCTGGCCTTGGAACAGGGCGAGGGTCAGAGCTGCTTACAGGGATGGAGTAGGCGTGCGCAGGCTAGACGTCTGGAGGAGAGCGCATCTGGCGCGGAGGTCAGAGTGGTGCGCGTCTGCTTGGAGTACGCGCCGGTACAGAGAGCGCATCTGGCGCGGAGGTCTGAGTGGTGCGCGTCTGCTTGGAGTACGCGCCGGTACGGAGAGCGCATCTGGCGCGGAGGTCTGAGTGGTGCGCGTCTGCTTGGAGTACGCGCCGGTACGGAGAGCGCATCTGGCTCGGAGGTCTGGATGCGCGTCTGGATGCGCGTCTGGAGTGAAGATCGCGTCTGGAGTGAAGAGCGCGTCTGGCTCGGAGGTCTGGATGCGCGTCTGGATGCGCGTCTGGAGTGAAGAGCGCGTCTGGCTCGGAGGTCTGGATGCGCGTCTGGATGCGCGTCTGGAGTGAAGAGCGCGTCTGGCTCGGAGGTCTGGAGTGGAACACTGGAATACCTCCCGTAGAGGTTTAGAGAGCGCAGTACAGTGTCTCCCTCCAGGCAAACGGCGACAGGAGGCGAAGGCTTGAGCGCATCTCACGCCGGAGATGAAAACAGCATAAAGACAGAAACAGAAACTCCCGTAGGAGCCTACAGACAGAGAACCTCCCGTAGGGGTCTTGGTGATAGAGATATGATACAGAACGACCCGACCAGGACTGAGGGGAAGAGCGAGGTACTTAAAGCCCAACAGGGGCGCTAATTAGAATACACATCAGGTGCGTGATGGTAATTGATACTCGAACTAGAAGTGTGTGTTCGGCACCAGACCAATCAAACACAAAATGACAGGTAGTCCAAGGGTGTGGCTGCTGAAGAGCAAACGAGAGTAAACGAACGCGAGGGTGGGGGCTAGTGAGGTGAGGAGACAGGGAATTAAAGGTCAAGGGAAAGGCGAACCTCACAAATCTTCTGTCCCAAATAATATTTTGGGGCCTATTCTGAGCCTGAAACTTTGAGTATCATCTGACACACGCCAATCTGATTAATAACTTTTATCAAACAGTACAAACTGAAATCATCAGTATATAACATTTCCCCCATTAGGGAGATCTAGCAAATTTAGTGCTGTTTTGTTTTCATGCTTTTTATGCTCTTGGTGTCAGATTTTAGTAAGCTATTGGAAGAATTATGCGACCAATACGCTGATTTAACCTAGGCTGGTAACAGTATCCCTATTTAAAACCACTGACATTATCACAGGTGACTTACTGTATTGTACTGTACTGTGTGAAGGTTTGTGCACAGCTAGCTCCTTTCTCAAGCCTGCAATACATCAGCATAACCTGTATGTGCATCAAGTACAAATCTGATGTAGGTAACTAACTTTTTTTAACTAACAAATTTGATCACAAGATTATTCTATAAGTGTAAAAGTTTCTCTCTTTTGCATAAAAAAACCGGACAAAACCGGAAATAGTTTTTTTGCTTTTACTACAAACCATTGACGTAATACTTGACGTCGGTTGTGTGGTTTCTCCAGAAATGCCTGAGCTGTGGGTTCCCCACACACTGCGAGGAACAATCAAATAAACAGGAAAACAGTCACGCCAGAAGCAAATCTCCCATCGTGATGATCAAGCGAGGCAGATGTCAACATCCATTCGTAATTTTGTTTTCTACTTCTGTTATGAGACACAGCGGGTTCTTCATTATTGCACCATTTCACTACTACTGACTACTGCTTGACCTTACTCCTAAAACCCACCTCACCCTTGCCCATTTTGACAACCTAGGATGGCTTAGAGTAGAGTCCAGCAACTTGCAATGGGCCTGGTCTACAAGATACACTACACCACTAAGATACCCATGTAAATGTCGAAATACTTCCCAAAGGTCAGTGAATTCCATGACCACAACACCAGAGGGAGCTCCACAAATCATGTTCAACCCAGATTCGGCTCAAACAAGGGACTAAACACATTTCGCAATTATGCCACAACAATGTGGAACGCCCTACCCACAACCGTAAAAGAATGTGAATCCCGACCCCTCCTCTCAAAGAGCACCTACGGGTGGCTGCAATTAGAAACTGGCCCCAGTAAATGTCCAAACCCCCACCACCCATGGGGGTCTTGCATGTCATAAATGTCTGGATGAAACAGTACTGTATATCTGTATGTCATGTATGTCATAAATGTCTTGATGAATTGAAGATGGGGGACCCTGAATTAAACAAGACGAAAGTCTTTCTCTGGTCTGAATTCCCTTAACAATTGTTTGTATTGAGCCGTACTGTATTGTACCCATTCTGCAATCTGTTAATAAAGTTTTCAACCAATCAATCAATTCAAGTTGGTATCACGTGTGTATGTACGTCTTGTGGGAAAAATGAGAGAGGATACGAGCAGAGGACGAAAAGAGGACGCAAGTCCAGAGATGTTTTGACCGCGGTTGTGGAGAACACGGGGTGCATGTTGAATGTTTTATGTGGAGATGCTTACTGTATTTCTTTCTGATTCAGAGGGAACTCTCATTGAGCATCCAAAACCGGGCATCCCACAACATCATAGAGTATGCTGCTGTTTGGGAGAGGACTGGGGGCTGGGGGGGGCAGTAGAGAGAGATAATTTGACCCAGATAGCAACCAGACAAATTTTACACAGTACATGTACTGGAACTGGTTGTTGTACAAATTATTTAGACAGAAGAAAAAAAGATGAAGAATGAGAAGAGGAAGAAGAAGAGGAAGACGAGGAAGAAGAAGAATGAGAAGAAGAATGAGACGAAGAAGAAAAAGAAGGAGAAGAAGGAGAAGAAGAAGAAGAAGAAGAATGAGAAGAAAAAGAAGAAGAATGAGAAGAAAAAGAAGAGGACATACATTTCAAATTCAACAAAGTTAAAAGCACAACATGAAATTCGAAGATTTGATTCCAGATTTGTTCAGAGAAGCAAAAAAAACTAAAACAAAAACCACCCATTTGGAAGTGGTTCTGGTTCCGATGGAGTGGATAAGGAGAGACCAGAGACGGGAAGAAGCGAGTTCTGAAATGAATGGAGTGGGACGTAAACTTGCTTCATTAAAAGTACAAGAGGCTTATCTGTTTGAGCAAGAGCTGTGCAACGATTGGGGTCTTAGAAACATTTTGACATATTTGACTCGGAATGTCATTCAGACAGGCTTGGTCCTAATCTCTAAGTACATAATAGGCTGATATCACCTTTAATTACAGTGTTTACTTCATTATATCAAGTATTGCACTTGACTCCGCTGGGTTTCCTTTAGTAAAAGGCGTCACTACACAGTATAATGGCCTCTGCATGTTGTCACCCCTGTTGGTGTGTTTCCTCTGTCAGGGTGTGACCTCTACTACTGAGAGAGACCATGGGTCCTTTTAGCAGCTATTATCATTTGGAGGGTGTTCATTAACACCATCCATCCATCCCTTCAGCCAGTCAGTCAGCCACTCAACCAGCACACTGATGCCTCTTTGCAGGGCTCCTGGAGGTTAGAAAACTAATGTCCAACTATCAAACTATCTTGCAATGTAGCAATACTTGCATCACACACACACTTCATACATAAAATTGAAAACAAAATGTTGTTCTATATTACCGGTAGGCTTTGGTACGGTTTTGAATAGCTGATGCATATACCAAGTTGATTTATGTTGTTGAAATAAAACAAGCAAAGAAGCAAAAACATTTCAAAGTATCACCGACTTACTTAAGGTCGTGGCTCTGGATTATTAATGCAGTATTTTAATAGAGAGCCTCTGATTTGCCTCACATGCAGGCTACATATGTGCAGAGAGTCAGAGACTAGTAACGTACTAGTAGCAGCTGCCTGCAACCTGGACAGGATTTCACTGAGACTAGTGGTAACGTACTAGTAGCAGGCTGTCTGTAACCTGGACAGGATTTCACTGAGACTAGTGGTAACGTACTAGTAGCAGCTGCCTGCAACCTGGACAGGATTTCACTGCCACACCAAGTGCAATAAAGGTGGCCCCCACAGACAAGTCACAAGAGGAACAGCCTGGGCAGCAAAGTCTACAAGGGAGAATGCATTAGCATCTAATCACGGGGAAAATGTGTGATACAAAAACAAACATATTAACGGGGCATTAGGTAGAGCACAGGCTGACTCTAAGATTGGTTATATAAGTCCTTTCATCAGTCACAGACCTGAGGAATTCAAGTCTGTTTTCACATAAAAAATCCCATGAACACTGTTATGCAAATGTATAGGACCTCAAGTGTCATCTCTCCATTAAGTTCCCATATCAAGGTTCCTTCAAATAATGAACTGACAGATCTGACTGCATATAAAAAAATAAAAATTTAAAGACCTGCAGATTTATTTTTATCCCGCCATCCATTGTGTGGGTATATATATGTGAGGCCTCAGCAGTTTTCCCCTGACAAAGCCAGTAATCTGGATCTGTGCTGCGGATCCTCAGACCTCAGGCACCACGGCCAACTGCAGACGTGAGAAGACAGACAATGCTACCTCTCGCTGCCTTTGTTCATTCTAATGGGTGAATATAAACTTGTAAGTGTTCACTTTCTTTTTATGCTGTTGTTATGATGATGAGGTTCGTTCTGTGTTCCGACAGGCCCGTGGAGAAGAGTCTGTCACGACTGATGGCTTTTTTGGATGAGTTCTTCCTTGGATGGTGCAACGACTGACATCTGAGAAGATGGCCATAAAATTACCAGTTGAGCTGCTTGTCATAAAGTTAGTGTTGTGTCTAGGAGGTACTACTCTGGCTGCTATAGTTTTCTAGGGGATAAAGGACACACCTTCACATTTATTGACACCCACTTATTTCACACATGAACTGAGCTACCAATAGAGTTGACAAGCCCATTGCACGCTGCCAGCAAGATAGAACAGTAGAGGTAATGGAAAATTACAGTTCAGCCATGAAAAACATGCCATTCTTCCAACGGTGGCGAAAACATGTAGGAGACTAATAATGAGACTAATAATTAATGAACACAGCAGAGCAGCTTCCTCTGTAGAACCAAATTGTCTCTTACTACAACAGATGCTACTACTGCTGATAAATCAGGCCTCAATGCAACTGCATCCACTGTAGCCCTAACTAACCCTAGCTAAGCCCTCCACTTAAAATGGTAGCAGAAAGTCCCTGCCCAGTATATTTACATGAATGCAAATCTTTCATCATGCAAAGAGACTTTCAATTGCTTGCTTTCTATTGCTTTGAATGATTAAAATAATAAGTTAATTATGAAGGCGTAATCAAAGAAGCATAGGGATGATGAAGAAGAAGTAGTAGAAGAATGAGGAGAAGTAGAAGAAGAAAAATAAGATGAAGAATGAGAAGAGGTCAAGAAGAAGAAGAAGAAGAAGAAGAAGAAGAAGAAGAAGAAGAAGAAGAAGAAGAAGAAGAAGAAGAAGAAGAAGAAGAAGAAGAAGAAGAAGAAGAAGAAGAAGAAGAAGAAGAAGACGAAGAATGAGAAGAAGAAGAAAAAGAAGAAAAAGAATGAGAAGAGGAAAAAGAATGAGAAGAAGAGGAAGAAGAAGAAGGAGAAGAAGGAGAAGAAGAAGAATGAGAAGAAAAAGAAGAAGACATACATTTAAAATTCAACAAAGTTAAAAGCACAACATGAAATTCCAAGATTTGATTCCAGATTTGTTCAGAAGCAAAAAAAAGCACACAAAAAACCACCCATTTGGAAGTGGTTCTGGTTCCGATGGAGTGGATAAGGAGAGACCAGAGACAGGAAGAAGCGGATTCTGAAATGAATGGAGTGGGTCAGTGGGACATAAACTTGCTTCAGTAAAAGTACAAGAGCCTTATCTGTAGAGCAAGAGCTGTGCAACAATTGGGGTCTTAAAAACATTTTGACATATTTGACTCGGAATGTCATTCAGGTGATCTTATTTAAAAGAGATTTTTGTTATGTTTTAGGTGCATATTTATGACGTATTTTGCAAAGAGGGTAAACTAGGCTAAGCTATGTTTGGCTAGTGTTGACGCCAAAATGAGAAAATATACAATGCAATTGACATTCCTGATATTTAAGCAGTATGACTGCTATTCTACACATGATTGTAGGTGACTTCTTCAGTGGTGTTGATTTTCAACGAGGACATCGCCCCCCATTAATGTCCCTCCACGATTGGCCTCCTCTTCCTCCTGAGTGCCGTTTGGTTAATATAGAGCCGACCGGCGTGACCCCGCATGCCCCCTTTCCCTTCTCCCACCTGGTTCACCCACCATCGCCACCTGATGGATGAGCGAACCTGGAATCTGGCCCGGACCCCCAGATGAACAACCGCCCTAATGTAAATATGGTTAAGATAAACACGGGGAGAGTCTCAACAGATTGCCGGCCGCCACCTGTGTATTTTCAGAGTGGGCTGGTGAACTACGTGTCACTGAGGCGAATGGAGGCGGTGCCGGTGACTTACAACACAGGATACGGCCTCCCAAATAAACCCACTCATCCCGACGTCCACCCCCCCAGCGTCCCCTGGCTTCTTCATACAAGCTCTGAGTTTGTTGTTAAACAGCCGTGAGTCAACTGAGGGAAAACAAGGTTTTGATGATGAACGATTCGATTGCACAGATAAGGCTGAGGCCCTATTTGGTATTACTTAGCCTACTTTGTGGTTTATTAGTCTGCATGTCCACAAATCGAATTAATGTTGTTTGGATTATGACAGTTGATTTGTCATTTGCCAAACAAGAATTCTCTTGATCTCTCACAGCGGTTAGTCTAATATTTCACCGGACTATAATCCTGAAGGGGGACATAATTCAGGGGTCGACTCCAACGTCACAGAGGTTCCAAGTTTTGACAGAAAAACAACTTTGAGATTGTTCCAAAGGACTATCACCCAGGGGGACTCTGAACAAGGCGTGTGGTATTGTACAAACTATTTGTGGATTGCATCAAACCACGGAGCCTGTTATCCTTACTGACAGGTTTGAAGAAGCCCATGTCCGAGATAGAGGCCATTGTCATGTGGGCTCTTGTTGAGTCAGTGGGTGAAACTCCAGATTAGAGGTATTCAGTGACCTGCCCAAATCTCTCTCAAAGTTTCCTTAGGGTTTAAAATAGTAACCTACTGAAAGGATAGCCAAACACACCCTTTACATGCAGCCAGTTACCATGCTTTTCCTGCTGATAATTTATGATCCAAAAGGCGTAACTAGCTATGTTTACAATCAAAATCATACCCGTCAATAGATATTCTATCACAAATGGTAAAAGGAAAGAATTATCTCCATTTCGAATCAGGTTTGAAACCTTCATGAGTCTGGCTGTCAGACCCCAGGTGACTCAGATGAGGGCTTCACTAGGATATGCAATAACCACAGTGTGCATATTACAACATTCGTTACATCTTTGAGCCGTGAATCACCCTCAGAACGGACAGATGAACACATTCAAGGTTTTTGGTCAAGATACCTCAATTAATTGTTTGATTGATTGATTGAAAAGTGTATTAACAGATTGCAGAATGGGTACAGTACAGTACAGCTCAATACATACAATTGTTAAGGGGATGCAGACCAGAGAAATACTTTCGTCTTGTTTACATCAGGGTCCCCCATTTTCAATTCATCATAACATATATGACATACATGACATACAGATAGACAGTACTGCTACATCTATACATTTATGACATATCAGATTTGCAAATACAGTACTGTTTGTGATACAAAAAGTGTCCAGAAAAAGAGTGTATATACATTTGACGTAGAAACTGTACATTGGAGGAGGTTGGGTGGGTGGGGTGGGGTTGGGTGGGTGTGGGCTGTACATTGGAGTGGGGGGGGGGGACACTGTACACTGTACATTGGAATACTGACAAAGCCATACTTGGTCATTTACTGTACAACTGGGTTAGGACATTTGTAGGGGCCAGTTTCGAATTGCAGTCTCCCGTAGGTGTTCTTTGAGAGTGTTTTTGAAAGTGGGTAGTGATTCACATTCCTTTACAGCTTTGGGTAGGGCGTTCCACATTGATGTGGCATAATACGAGGAGGAGAGACAGATGAGGAACGGGGGAGATGGGAGAGAGAGAGAAAGAGAGAGAGAGAGAGAGAGAGAGAGAGATGGGAGAGAAATGAGACAGAGAGAGAAACAGAGAGAAAGAGAGAGAGAGAGAGAGAGAGAGAGAGAGAGAGAGAGAGAGAGAGAGAGAGAGAGAGAGAGAGAGAGAGAGAGAGAGAGAGAGAGAGAGAGAGAGCGAGAGAGAGAGAGAGAGAGAGAGAGAGTGAAATATATAGAGATGAGTCATTCTCTCTCTGGTATGGCTTTATTTTGCCGAAATAGCTTGCCCGATGTCATGAATTATTGACCGATCAAAGGCAGCCATCAGATCATTTGGCTTAAACCGGTGATATTCTGCCTGTTTGTGCAGAACAGAGCATTACTATAAGTGAAGCGTCTGGGAGAAAGGGAGCCTCCACAAGAAGCCAGCGGTGGAGGAGTCTACTGCAGTGCACAGCTCCCTCTACTGAGAAGCCCCAGAGACAGGAAATCTGCTGGAACATTAGGATGATTTACTATGATCAGAAACAAATGGGAGCCATGAATAACATTGTAACATTAGTATGACTTGACCAAGGCACAGGGCTTGGCTACCCACCATAACCTGAGATGCCGCCAAAACATTTAATGGTGTGCATGTGTTACGCAATACATGTACATTAAGAAAAAAAAAAAAAAAAAAAAAGTTGAAGCATCCCTCGTAGGATACCTTCTACTACATGTGTACCGCAGAAGGTCAAGTGCACATGTTATAAGGGCCTGTTTTTCTGCGAGCCTGCGAGGCCGTTTCAGAGAGGGAGAAAGAGGGAGAAAGAGAGGGGCTCTGGCCCCAGACCCAGCGGTTGGTCCGTAGAGTGTAGCTGGCTGTCCTAGGAGTGAGCAACACACACAAACAGCTGCAGGAGCCTTGATTTAATGAGCACTGTGTGTACAGAAACCCTACGGACGCCCCTTCCACTGTGAGCGTTGCCTCTCCTACGCACTGCAACCTTTCCACAGCTGCTGGGGGGGGGGGGGGGCCTTGTTGATAAAAGCCCCTTTTTCTCCCACTTCAGGGGCAGGCATGCCAATTTAACCCCTTCTCTGACCCCTCGGCGGCTCAGGGCCCTATGTCCATTAGGTGGTTCTTTAGCTTATCGTGGTGCTTCATCCCCCCCCCCCCCCCCCCACCCCCGACATCTTAGTCACATGTGCCACACACATTGTGAGGGGCCACGGCCCGTGGAGATGATGGAACTTTTCCAAAAACAAGGGGAACAGCTGAGGGTCCAGAGGAGAGAGGGCTTTAAACAACTCACTCAACCGCTGTAAATAGAGTCGGAGCAGACCTCAATAAAGTTCATTACTCCATAAACTCAATTGTGTTTTTATTTTCGTACCACTATAGGGAGGCCGGTGACACGGTTAAAATGTTTTAACAGAGGGGTCTTTATATCCACTGTATTCATCTTAAACGCCAGCGCCTTCAAAATTAAAAACATTGAAAGTCGCGGGTCACAACTACCCATGTATACATGATGCCACTTCAGACAGAGAACTGTGGAGCGTTTTGTGTGTGTGTGTGTGTGTGTGTGTGTGTGTGTGTGTGTGTGTGTGTGTGTGTGTGTGTGTGTGTGTGTGTGTGTGTGTGTGTGTGTGTGTGTGTGTGTGTGTGTGTGTGTGTGTGTGTGTGTGTGTGTGTGTGTGTGTGTGCGTGCGTGCGTGCGTGCGTGCGTGCGTGCGTGCGTGCGTGCGTGCGTGCGTGCGTGTGTGTGTGTGTGTGTGTAAACAGGTGAGTGAGTTCACGACGCACATTCTGTGTTGGTCTGATAAGGGCAGTATTTGGGAATCAGGAATGTTCAGCGAGGTAATCTTACCTGTGGTTAAGATGTTGCACCTGATGCATACATTATAGGGCTAAACCTTGCAGACACTCCGTGCTCCGAAACAATGCGCTCCTTCTAAACAACGAACAAAAGGCACTTGTTTCACGCAAGTATATGTTTACCTGCAGACTATGATCAAACGGAGAAGGTCATGCATCACCCTGGGCTTCCTGCAGTCTTATTTTACTCACCCGACGTGTTCATTCTTGTCACCGTAAAACTGAAGGGAGACTCTATTGAGGGGCTTCTGTTCACACTCAAGTGCCTCGACAAACCTAGAGTACAATGAACGAGCGAATGAATGAATGAATGAATGAGTGGTTTATTAGTGTCATGTGAGGGTTGCCCAGCCCACGCGGGGCTTACGGGACACGTTAAGACATATCCACACGCAGGTATGAGAACAGTAAACAGTACGAATAAACCTCACGTTGATACAGTATGTATTATGTAAGGGTTCCATTCCGACGCATGACACTACGACTATTCCTAGAAAACGAGTTGCCACCCAACATTGGTTGCCCAATACTTCAAAATGATTCCAACTTAAACTGGGTTTAGAAAGCCTAGAGAAATGGAGAAAAACTCGCTGTAAGCTTGATTATTTTTCACCTGCCATGATGACGTTGATATTGTAAAAAAAAAGATTGCCTGCATCCGCCGTAATACATGATAAGTCCAGTGCATTTTTCAGGCTTGTAAGTGTGCCTGCTGTTAGGGTGAACTATTCATCTTGATATATTGAACTTTATTGGAGTGCTGACTTCCCTATTGTGTGGCAATTTATTGATGAAATTGTTTAATGGAACCCTGTAAGTGTGCCTGTTGCTAGGGGTGCTGACTTCTCTATTGCTCAGCCTATAGCAAGTTATTGATTGATTTAAAGGGGAACACCACTCAAAAAAATAAATGTAATATGTTATTTCCTCGGCCTAAGACATGTCAATCAATATCTGTGAACATGACCTACTCTCTCCAAAAGCCAGAAACCAGAGAAGTAAGAATACAACTTGTGGTGTCGTCACGTTAGTCTGTAGCTGCTCCATTGACAATTACTTATTTTGTGGACCCACAGAACGTTGTTTTTCTTATTTTATATCCAAATGAGGTTCATTCTATAGTAGTGGTCTCAGTTCTGAAACAGAAAATGTACCTATGAACTTAGAACATTCCCCTTCTCTCAGTGTCACCTATACAATCGTTCCCAATTCATTGTCTATGGAGCACCTTCAGACTTTACAGTAAACACACGTTTGAGTTTTAGCACTCTAGTTTTTGGATTGGGGAAGAGAGTTACTCATTTTCACTAATATCTTCATACTGTCTTAGACCAAAGGAATAACATGTATGAATTCTGACATTTGGCATAGTTGCTGTCTCCACTCTTCAGCTGTAAACAACAATGAAGGCATCTTATGTCGTGCTTTTGACCATCATTTAGACATTGAGGACCCAACACTGCAAGCTAAGTTGCAAAGGAGAGTAAGGGGGAGTGAGGGGGGGGGGGGGGAGTTGGGGGGAGAGAGGGGGAGGCTGATTAAGAGGTAAAGTGCCAGACAGCACAGCAAAACACACCCAAAGAAAATGGTGTCCCCTAGAAATTGCTCTTGAAAAATGGTTGTGTTTATTGTCCCCCCCGCCCCCCATTTCCACCCCTGGCTGAAAGGGTTCTTCCGCCTGGTATAGCTTGCTGTCAACGGCCCATGGCCTGGTTATTATGGGTTGCCCTGGGTCATCTTGCTGTGGCATCAGGGTGTGTTATCTACTGTAGGTGAACATGCCTGCTGGACAATAGGCACAATATGGATCACAGTGACATCACCGCCGTTGACTCTGGGCAGAGTCGCTCTTTGGAGACTTCCTGAAGATATCAACTGGAGGCGACCAGGACAATTGTTTGGCCTATCCCACAGAGAGAGTCTGGGGTGCTACATAGAACCACCCTGCTAGGGTTAAATATAACCCACAGCAATCTAAAAGTAGAGTTAATGAAAATAAACATGAATAGATTGTGGATTGTCTGAGGTCATAACTGCAGAACAATGTTTCTTAGGCACAGAATATACTGTAGCGTTAATTACACAACTGTATCCGACCATCTTGAGTGGCATTGTGAAGAGGGGAAAAAATCAATTAACAGTTAGCTACGCGATGTGGCTTTAAATAGGATTAACATAAAGACCCGTTCATGTTTTGAAGGTTACGATAATGGATTTATACTGTTATCTCTAAGTGAACACCCACTCTCACACACCAAGAGCTTCTTAACTAAGTGAAAACATATCTGGGCTTAGAGAGGATCATGGATGTTCCCCCTGTATGGTGTAATATGTAAGGGATAATGTATAGCTACGAGGTCATTGTTGCAAAATAATTGACCGACACGGAGTTTAAAATACAGAGGCGCCTCGCCGAGGTGTTTTAAACGTCAGTGAAGGTCAATTATTTTGCGACAATGATCGAGTATAGCTATACATTATCCCGCTTATTACATGGCTAACTTACTAACAATATACCTAATTCATTTTACATCGACAAGACGAGATCAAATGCAGACGCAGTTCTGTTCTGTCGCTCCCGCTGTCATCGTCACACACACGCCGCTGTCAGTTCAGCCGGCAGGTGTGTCTGATTGGCTGCACTGATGCAGTGTGTCAGTGGCCTTGATTGCGAACAGCTGCGCACAGCGGTCATTATTGTTCGGCAGAGGTCCGTTATCGAGTAATAACGGACCTCTGACGAGCGCTATTGACCAATCACAAGCAAGCATTTTGGCGAATGTGAAAATGCCATGTAATAAAGTATACTATCTCTAGGTCACTGATTCATAGCAAATACTTTACTTTAGAAGAGCCAACAAAAGGAAAAGGAAACAGGAGGTTCATTGTGAAGCCGTGTTGATTATTCTCTATATTGTATATTTGATATATAAAAAAAAAATCTGTTGGTAAAGTATTAACTCATTCAGTGCCAATCTGTTCAAATCGCAAAAAAATTAAAAAATAAACTAAAAACTTAATATTACGTGATTGGCGCTCAACCAAACACGTATTATTAAGTTTTTAGACCGTTTCTTTCTTTTTTCGATTTTAACAGATTGAGCGCCAGCTATTATCCTCATCCTGTAGTCAATGGGCCAGCTTTCCATTGCCTATTTTCACGATGCGTCACGATCTTTGCAGAGCTATATCTATATTCTATATTATAGCTATGGAGACAATACTATGGCTCATTTGCCAGTCACTGTCTGACTGACTCATCTCTCGTCCAACATGTAAAAATGAGTAAATCTTTTCATGTATACGTTTGCGTGTTATCCCGTGGTGAATATTGTATAGTTTCAGAGTGATCCGGGCTAATTCCTGAAAAGCTGAGTTATGGAGCGCTATGTGAATTTTGCTAAAGTTGTTCGCTTTGCTCGCCTGGACACGTTACTATTTCAAAATCAAAGGTATATAATAGGTATTATGTTTCATCATGAATGCATCAAAGGGGGGGGGTCGTTTTTTGATGCTCTGATCGCCAGCAACGGCATTCGTTTTGAATACTACATACGTTGATCGGCTGGATCGATGTGAAATCATTGTAGGATCAAGGTGGAATTGACGTCAGAGAGTCCTTACCTTTGATCGGGGTTATTCCAAAAAGAATATTCCAATTGTCTGATCACGATTTCCAGTATTGATGTCCATCGGGTCCAATCAATCAATCAAATCCTTTATTTAACCAGATAAGCATCATTGAGATTAAAATCTCTTTTTCAAGAGCGATCTGGCCAAGCAAGGCAGCAGAAAGTTTCAACATAAAAAAAGAACATCACATTAAAATACAGATAAAACCTTCACAGCAAGCTCCAATTTCAGGCAAGTTATCAAACAGGCAAGTTGTCCTAGACGCATTCCAATGTGCTCGAATGAACCGCTAGACTTGCCTGGGTCCAAATTCTCCGCCCGGACGACATTAGATGTGACACACAGTCTGGAACAGGGTTTCAAAGAGAGGCGATACTGCCACCTAGCAGGATCTGGCCGGTATTGCACTCTCTGGGTCTCAGTATGGCTTTCAACGGTAACATAGAAGTCCGTGAGACGACATGTCAATCAATATATGTGAACATGACCTACTCTCTTTAAAAGCCAGAAACCAGAGAAGTAAGAATACAACTTGTGGTGTTGTCACGTTAGTCTGGAGCTGCTCCATTGACAATTACTTATTTTGTGGACCCACAGAACGTTGGTTCAATCGGGAAAAAAAGGAAAACCAATCTAAAAACGTAATATTACGTTTTTGGCACTCAACGGTTGGCGAGCAAACACGTAATATTACATGATTGGGTTAATGAGTTAATATTCTATACACTCACGGACCTCCGTGTTATCATTGGAACTCATTCTGAGACCTCGAGAGTGCAATGCCGGCCGAATCCTGCTAGGTGGCAGTATCGCCTACCCTTTGAAACCTTATTTCGCACTGTGTGTTACATTTTATATGGTCCGGGTGGAGAATTTGGACCCGGGCAAGTGAAACGCTTCATTCGATCAACTTGGAACGCGTTCAGCACACATATTTTGTCCCATTTCATGTCAGGGACCCGATGGACATCAATACTGGAAATCGCGATCAGACAATTGGAATATGCATTTTGGAATACCTCCTAGCAAAGGTAAGGACTATATGACGTCAATCCTAATTTGATCCTACAATGATTTCACATCGATCGCAACGATCAACGTATGTAGTATTAAAAATGTATGCCGTTGCTGACAATCAGAGCATCACAAAACGACCCCCCCCCCCCCCCCCCTTTGATGCCTTCATGATGAAACATAATACCTATTATATACCTTTGATTTGGAAACGAACGACTTTCGTAAAATGCACATAGCGCTCCATAACTCAGGCCATGTTTAGACGGGAACGCTCGCGGGTGAAACCAGCAAAATATTTCTTCGAATGTGCCTTTTGTTTATACGGCAACAGCGTTTTTGCGGGGAGAATCCGCAAAAAAGTGAGACCACCTTCCTGGGTGGAAATCCTAGAAACGATAAACCTTTGCGCTATCATCTGAACAGTCAAACCGCATAAAACTATGACAAAAGGGTTCTCAAGGCTCTCGTCGCGTACTGCTTACATCACAGGCATGCGCCAGTAGCCTAGAAGCGTAAACAAAGCATGTCTGATTCTATCCATGGCGATCACCTGAAGGCTACATTGGCAGTACTTTTAAATACACAAGAATCTGTCCCGCGGCTATCGCAACTATTAGTGACTGGAGCCACTGTCTGTGAGTGACTCTGCTTTGGTCCAATCACATTCCCCCACCCACAGTCTGCGAATCAGGGGCAGAGTAGGGTGGGTCTTCACAGCACGTCATGTGACATATGCGCCAATCGTGTGACAGCGGGGCTCCGTCGTCTCGAGTCTTTACAGCCTCGTCTGCACGCAGAATTCCATCCCAAAACACTAGTCTAAACGCAACATTAAAAGTGAGACCGCAAGACGACTTTTGCGGTTTCTGTTCAGACTCTCTCCGTCTAAACATGGCCTCAGCTTCCAGGAATTTGCCCGGATCACTCTGAAACTATACAATATTCACAACGGGGTAAACACGCGAGCGTATACATGAACTCTTTTTTACATATTGGACTACAAATAGTGTCTGTCAAATGAGCCGGACTATTTTCTCCATAGCTATAATATAGAATATATAATAGATCCGCAAAGATCGTGAAATGTCATGAAAATAGGCATTGGAAAGCTGGCCCTAGAGAGCAGAGATGGGCGCTGGCTATGGCGCTGAATGAGTTAACACCAGCCAGTCATCATAACAAGGGGACCCATCAACAATATAACAAAACAGTTTCAGAATAGTATATTTTGTATTATCTCAAAAGGACCACATTCATGTAACTTACTTTGGTATAATTTTTGCTATTAATCTAATTATTTTCACATGCAACAATGTACTGGGTAGATAACAAAAACAAGAGTTGCCAATATTGCCAGTCTCAACAGACCCAGGCTATAAATCAATATGATGGTTCTAGAGGAATGGTCCTGAAATCAACAAGTTTCTTCCACTCGGTGTCATGAATAATAATAATAATGATAATAATCAACTTTATTTGTATAGCACCTTTCATAAAGAAACTGCAGCTCAAAGTGCTTCACAACAGAAAAAAGACAGGCATAAAATGAGCACATAAAGTGCAGACATATAAAAATCACAGTTTTTCACATTAGGATCTGACATCCCAACAGGCCACCTTGTTTATGGTTTGATTCAGTTTTAAATAGACAATAATAAAAAGAGTAAGATAAAATAGACAGAGTAAAATAGTGCAATCGTGCAGTGCAATAAAATAGTAGAATAGAATAGATAATTTTTTTTAAAGAATTTACAGTGCAATAAAATAGTTCTGGATTACTGTTCAACAGTTCAAAGTCGTCTTTACCTCCTCTGTTTGGTATCCACAGTAAATCTTCCCTCCTGTTTTATACCCACTTTGACCCTCCGAACCTCCCACTCAGGGCAAACCTCCCTCTAGTGCGCAGTTCCCTCTCTCAGGGTGCAGTTCTAGGCCTGGGTCCTACACAGTTTTAAAGCCTGACAGTCTCTTGTTTAAAACCCACACAGTTTAACACCTGACAGTTTTGAACCTGTAATAAAAAGTAATAGACAGAGTAAAATAATACAGTGCAATAAAATAGTAGAATAGAATAGATAGTAAAATTATGCAATAGAATGGACAGAGTAAAATAGTGCTACAGTACAATCAACAGTGGAGTGTATTAGAAGGCTATGGTGAAGAGGTACGTTTTTAGCTTATTTTTTAAAATATTAAGAGCTTCCCTAATGTCCATAGGTAGTGTGTTCCATAACTTTGGTGCATAGTTTGCAAAGGCTGCATCCCCGATTTTCCTTAGACTGTGGCTTGGAACCTTCAATAGACCAGTAGTAGATGATCGCAATGTTCTGGGAGGCACATAGTTGACTAGAGAATTTGCAATGTAGCTTGGTCCTGTTCCATTTAGTGCTTTGTAAGGAGGAGGACCTTGAAATCAATTCTAAATGTTACCGGAAGCCAGTGTAGGTTAGCTAATACTGGACTGATGTGGTCTCTCCTCTTGGTTCTAGTTAGTAGCCTAGCTGCCGAGTCTTGAATGAGTTTGAGTCGTTCTGTGAGGAGTTCATTACAGTAGTTAAGTCGGCTTGAGATAAAGGCATGGATCAGTTTTTCAGCGTCTTTTTGATTTATAAACGGCCGTACCTTAGCTATGTTTCTAAGGTGGAAAAATTATGTTTTTGTCACCTTGTTGATTTAAAGCTTAGGTCTGAGTCTATTATAACACCAAGACTTGTAACTTCGGGTTTGATCCAAGGAGTAAGTTGCCCCATATTGCTCTGTAACATTTCTCTTTTTGTTATAGGACCGACTCGTAGGTTTTCAGTTTTGCCCTTATTTAATTTTAGGAAGTTGTTCGTCATCCATTTGTTTATTGCTAAGAGACAGGCGGAAATGGAGTTAATAGCTGTGTTGGTTCAGCGGAGATGTAGAATTGTGTGTCATCTGCGTAACTATGGAAACATACATTGTGTTTTCTAATGATGTCTCCGAGTGGCATGTATAGTGAGAATAATAATGGACCAAGGCAGCTCCCCTGTGGAACTCCGAAGTAGGTGTCATGTTTATCAGAAGAATGATCTCCAAGCCTGACGTAATATTTTCTCCCTTTGATATATGTTCTGAACCAGTTTAATACATAGTCAGAAAGACCAACTAACTTTTCTAGACGATTTATTAGGATATCATGGTCCGATCGTGTCAAACGCTGCGCTTAGATCTAATAGGACGAGAATTGAGACTTTGTTTGCATCAGAGTTTATTCTGAGGTCACTAATTATTTTTGTAAGAGCAGTTTCAGTGCTATGGTGCATTCTGAAGCCTGATTGAAATTCCTCCAAGATGTTGTTTTCTTTGAGAAAGGAGTTTATTTGTATTGAGACCGTTTTTTTAAGTATCTTGCTGATGAATGGGAGGTTGGATATCGGCCTATAGTTGGTTAGTACATTACTGTCTAGTTTGGGTTTCTTTAGTAAGGGTCTTACGATAGCTGTTTTGAATGCTGGGAAAATACCTGTCAGAAGCGATGTATTTATAATATTTAGGACATGACTTGCAATACTCTCGAATATTCGCTTAAAAAATGCTGTGGGTATAGGGTCAATACAGGAACTGGAGGAGTTACATTCCATGACAGTTTTGTAAAGCTCAGTTGATGTAATGCAAGCTAATTTTCCTATGGTTACTTTTTGGCAGGGTTTGCTGATGGTGTCCATGTTTGTATCAGGACTAATGCTGGCTCTAATTGAAGTTATTTTGTTATTGAATAATAATGCTAGTTCTTCACATTTTGATGCAGATGACTGTGGAGGGGTGGGGGCAGTGTTGAGTAGCTGGTCGATGGCTGAGCATAATATTCTAGAGCAGTGGTTCTCAACCTTTTTACACCAAGTACCACCTGAGAACGTAGCTGGCTCTCCAAGTACCACCATATGACCGACGTTAAAATACAGTCTATTCAGCTATGCACAGTTTACGCAGGAGGCAAATGTATTCCTAATATTATTTATTGTTAACTTTAGTCAGACACAGCCACAATGTACTGTACAAAGGGGTAGCACTAGAACTAGCAAACTCTTCCACACAATTATCATGCAATGCAAGGTGCATTGAGAACATAATAACTAACATTCTCACATAGCAAGTGAGATAATTAAGAACTGTATTTCAGCAAATGTACTTAATTCAAACATACTCTCTCTCTCTCACACACATACACACTCTCTCACACACACACACACACACACACACACACACACACACACACACACACACACACACACACACACACACACACACACACACACACACACACACACACACACACACACACACAGTAAGTGACACACACAGTGAGAACATTAATAACAGAATAATAACCATCATTATCACACAGCAAATGAGAACATTATGAACAAAATGTCATCAGTATTTCATCCAAACTCTCAGATTTAACAACAACTCTTTTCAGAAAAGTGGGAGTATTTAATTTTGTATCTGACATAGATAGAAAAATTGAAATCTGGGGCTGAAGTTGAATAAAAGATGTATGACTGTTTAGACTGCATTACTCTCTGTCACAGTGATCTCCTGGTTGTTCCCCACTTAGATTATCTAACTATCGTGCTGCCGCAACTAGAAACACTGGCCTGGCCTGCTTCTAAGTTCAGTGGCATGACTACGGACAAAAGAAATGTTTATAAAAAAAATACAATTTTAATAAATCTTTTTTTTCAAGTACCACCAGCAGGGGGCCCAAGTACCACCGGTGGTACGTGTACCACAGTTTGAGAACCACTGTTCTAGAGTTTCCAACATTCTCTGTGATTAGAAAAATAGTCCTTTCTTGCCACTCGTATTTCTTTGTTATAGGCAGTCATGGCTTCCTTATTATATCGCAGTGGACTGTGAGCTTGGTTTTCCTCCATTTTCGTTCAGCAGCTCTACAGATTCTCTTTGTCTGACCAACACTGCTATTATTTAACCATTATTATTTAACCATGGGGAGATTTTGTCACTTGACTTTTTTATTTTTTACCTATGGAGCGACAGCATCCAGTGTATATGATAGGGTGTTGTTGAGATTTTCAACCATGCAGTTTAAAGAACAGTCCAGGCTGGACGGTTCAGTTTGTCTCATGATGTTTGAGAACTTCTCTTCTGCGATGTCATCTAGTACTCTTCGCTTTACAACGGTTACCTTTTTTGTCTCTATTAAGTTTAGAATGTACACAATAAATTCCATGGCAATCCGGCCTTTACTTTTAATTTTGGCATGATGGTGGCACTAGAGAAGCGGTTCTCAAACTACGGGTTGCGACCCAAAGTGGGGTCATGGGTAGGTGAGAGTGGGGTCACGCATTCTTTCTGGCAACATATTTTGGCTAAATATGCCTTGTTTTATAAATGTGTATTGGTAACATAGTGCTGTAATTACATTTTCTAATAAATATGTATGATCAAATTCAACAATGTGTGCTTTTATTTTGATATTCCTTAATTCCATGTTGAAATTACGACATTCAGTGTGGGGTCGCAAAAAAAAGTCCTAAATAAAATGGGGTCATGGTACGTGTTGTTCTGTTTCTTTGTCTGTCCGTTGGTTGTTTATATTTTCTGTTTATTTTATACTTTAGGAGCACTTCCCCCTTTTTCCCCCCTATGCGACTTACTGTGAATCACTTTGGTTGACAAGTGTCATGTCTAAATGTGCTATACAAATAAATGTGATTGATTGATTGACAAAAACATATAACAAAATTGACAGATCAACATGTGTATGTGCATGTGCACAAAAAGTCCAAGACTTATTTCCATCATTGTCCCTGTTGTTTCCAAGTTCAATTGGCATGTTGGGGTCTGTTTGAAGTGCATTGAGCATTCTTAGTGAATAGTCTAAAATAGTAGTATGTTTCATAAAAAATGCATTAAGAGCATTAATCATGGTTCATTGTTGCATTAAAAGCAATAATTGTTTTTCACCAATATTTTTTATTGCATAGAGACAATAATCATGGTTCAACAGAGGTTCAGCACATATACAGTCGCACAAACATTACAGTGGCAGGTTACTAAATAGCCGCTCCCTTATCCTGGATTTGAACACTGCAGCACTCTCAGTTTGTGTGTGTGTGTGTGTGTGTGTGTGTGTGTGTGTGTGTGTGTGTGTGTGTGTGTGTGTGTGTGTGTGTGTGTGTGTGTGTGTGTGTGTGTGTGTGTGTGTGTGTGTGTGTGTGTGTGTGTGTGTGTGTGTGTGTGTGTGTGTGTGTGTGTGTGTGTCTGTTTAGAATCTTGTGGACCATCCCTAGTTGTATCTGTGTGGCTCTAGCCTCAACTGGTAGCCAGTGGAGTTGGATAAATCGGGTCTTCCCTATGTGGGTTCTGGAGTTAAGGTCTAAAACTACTCTGATTTGTTTATTCTGTGCTGTTTGAAGTTGCAAAGGTTTGTTAAGGCTCCAGCACCATGAACTAATAATAATAATAATAATGACTTGGATTTATATAGCGCTCTTCATGAGACCCAGAGCGCTTCACAGAGTCCATTATTCGTTCATACACAGTCATACCGGTGGTGGTAAGCTACAATTGCAGCCAGAGCTGCCCTGAGGCAGACTCACGGAAGCGTGGCGAATAATCATCGCCTACGGCCCCTCCGACCACCACCAACATTCATTCACATGCATACACATTCATACGAGGCAAGTAGGTTAAGTGTCTTGCCCAACAACTGATGGCGTAGTCAAAATGGCATTGGACTAGACATGAGGCAAGGGTTTTTAGGCAGTCTGCGTTTAGTCAAATTTACTTCCTAGCTAGGAACCTTGTTCTTATCTTGCCCAGGACATTTAGGGCCATGTGGGCACCTCCTAGAGTCTCATCTAGGATACAGCCTAGATATTTAACTGAGGGCTGTGATGTAATAGTTATGCCTCCGGTGGTTATAACAAGTTTGTCCTCCCTGCGTAGCCTTATTTTTTAACCCAATGGGGTTATTCCTCCTGTGTGTCAAATTGTTTTCAAGATATGGTTAGAACAAATACACACACACACTGAGGAGAAAACATAACCTCTGGTAATGACGTATACTAAATAACGTAAACTAAGGACAGTAATAGCTGAAGACAAAAAAAAGTGGGTAAACTGAAGGTGGGTTTGCCCTCCACTACATTCCTCACCTATACAGTATTCCACACCTCTGTCACTCTTTTTAACAGTAACTGTAGCAACATTGCTCAATAGTGTTCTACATCTTTGGACACGTCTTGGTGGGTTAGCTCTGATGTTCCAGTTGAACCCTTTGTGTCCTCTAATTGGCCTGTGACTGTTTGTCCAATTTGTTACTCAGTCTGCACATAAAAAAGTTACAGAACAAAAAGTCATCAGATGAATATGGCCACGCCACATGATGAACGAGGGTGAATCCTATTGGGTCGTGTCTTGTTTCACTCTTCTGTCCTTTTGGATCGCTCTTAAATCCCCAAATCCTTGATCTGTCTCAGTTTTAATTAAGTGAGATGTTCCAAGAAATTCCAAGTCTCTCCTTCCCTCTCGTGAGTAGTTTTATTGATAGAGATCTCGCCAGGGTTATTCCCACAAGTTCCCTTTGCCTTCAGACTACATTTACATTTAGTCATTTAGCTCAGGGGTTCTCAACCTTTCTGCTGCCAAGGCACCCCTGTGTTCAATAAAATATTCCAGGGCACCCCTACATACGATAAAGACTTTTCCGGTCCTGTCTTTTTTGCTACAATGATGACAAAAGTGCTTGCTTTCAAAATAATGTTTAAGAAACCGGGAAACACATTTGTGTGTATATGCCTATATAATGCATTATTAACAGGTGTTTCAGGTCTAAATGGCATAAATAGCATATTTCTTTAAATAAAATTACAGAAAATGATCACTAAAGTGCTATCTGTTGCAGCTGCACACTTTTCCATAAAAATAGCATATTTGGATAAGTGTGACCATTTCTCAAAAACTGAAAATCATGTTTTTTTTTTAAATACAGAAAATGATCACTAAAGTGCTATCTGTTGCAGCTGCACTGTTCTCCATAAAAATAGCATATTTGGATAAGTTTGACCATTTCTCAAAAACAGAAAATCATGTATTTTTTTTAAATACAGAAAAGGATCACCACGTTACCATTTCTCAAAAAATATAAATAAATACAGAAAATAAGCACTTGTTCACTCAGTGGACATTTCTAGCTCAATGCGAGGTCTGTTGCTGCTGCTGGCTAATAATACGGTCAATACATGGGGAGATCTTTGACAAGGCAACACGCATGTCATCCTCAAGGCTCAACTTGGCCCTATATTTTGTTTTCAGAGCTGTCATGGATGAAAAGCCAGCTTCACACAGATATGTGGTGCTGAATGGTATCAACACCTTAACTGCTGCATCATGAGATACTTGGTATTCAGCACCACACTCTGAAACTAGCTCTCCAGGTGGTATCAGATGAGATTTCAATGAGTTCTTCCAAGAGTTTGGATGGAGATGTGTCAGGAAGCTTTGTCTCAATGTTGTCTGTAAAGGTTTTTTTTTATCCAGAGTAACTTGGTGATCCTTTTCTGTGTTTTATTAAATAATGATTTTCAGATTTTGAGAAATGGTCAAACTTATCCAAATATGGTATTTTCATGGAAAACAGTGCAGCTGCAACAGATAGCACTTTAGTGATAATTTTCTGTAATCCAAAAAGAATTAAAAAAATGGCAGCTCTCTACGGCACCCCTGTTGAGAACCGCTGTTTAGCTGACACTTTTATCCAAACGGTTGTTGACTTTGGTTTATTTATGTGCTTAGCCACCCTCTTTTGAAAGTCATTGATGAATATCTTCAAAACACAATTAGATATCAACAAGGATTATATAAGCTTGTTCTGGGAATGATCCACAGAAAATTTGTTAGCAATCGGACCGGTGTTTAAAAAAAAAATGTATGGCAGAAAATCCAATATCAACAGGTTCTTGATATTATTTGTAGAGTGAGGATAGATGGATGCCTGTACCAAGTTTCATGTAAATCTGAGTTATGGTGTAAGAACCTTTCAAAGTAAAAAATGTTGACCTTTAATTATAGCGCCTCCATCAGGCCAACAGGGGTAATATTCCTGGAGTCACGTCCCTGGCATGCTGTGAGCCTATTTGGCAGGTTTCATCAAACGGCCCTGTAGTTAGTGAGATTAGCTCCGGATAGACAGACAGACAAACACACACTACCGATTCCATTATCTCTCCCCAAGCGTTACACCTGGTGGAGATAATCACCTAAAAGATAAAGATAAAAACAAAGATGAGAACTAAGAAAATCTGCTAAAACTGTTATAGATTGATATTCAGTAGTTTGTGATCATTTCTAGTTTGGTTTTTAACTGGTAAGTCGGAAGAGTATCAATCTTTAAAAGGTGTTGAAGGATGTTCCATGAGTCAGGAGCATCAACAGAAAAGGTAGACTTTCCAAGATCAGAACAAGCTTGGGGGGAATTCAGCCCAAAGCCATGAGCGAGTTAGATAGGGTCCAAAGTTCCAATCCAGAAACATTGTGAGGTAAGATGGTAGTTTACCAATAAGGGCTTTGTAAATAAACAAATACCATTGTTTATTGCACCTCTCTGCAAGAGAAAGCCAACATTATTATTTCGGAAACAATGGTGAGTGTCATACCTGTCACCAGTAATGAATCTGAGGGCAGAGTGATAGACAAGTCAAGAGTGAGTCAAGGGATTTAAGAGTGGAAGCAGCAGCATGTCTATAAATGACCTTAGTCCAAAAGTTATTAGAAGACTGCTTCAACAAGCCTCTTCCTACTAATCAGAGGAAGGTTGGCTGGTTCTGTTTCTGCAAAGTTTCTGCAGCTTGCTGGCGAGGTTGTCTATATACGGTATTTAAATGTAAATTTCTCATTGAGCCAGGTGCCAAGATATTTATACTCAGTGACTCTCTCAGTGCTAGAACAACTTACAGTGGATAAATGCAAACCATTATATTGTGGTAAACCTGTTGTGGGAAGAGACATTTGTGGTGTTGTGCAATCATGACCTGATTGTCTACAGCTGTCTTGGCTGTGAAACTCTGCAAGAGACTCTGGGGTTAAAAGACAGAGCCAGGGGTTATTTCAGTTGTTGCTGGAGAGCTGTATCTGACTGTAATCCTATGGACTCGCACACTATATGGGGGGGGGGGGGGTTGTTCGTTGATGTGAGTGCTGCCAGTGATGAAGCTAGCGAGATAGGGGAGGTGTTCGAGTGTTAAGAGGGTTCAAGATTCAAGATTCAAGTTGGGCGCATCCTTTAGTAAGAGAGGGCCCTCTCTATGTCTGCGTTCGGCCGGCGTTCGACCAGCCTTCCTCTGCCCAAACTAAGCCATTGTTTCAGATTTACAGTGGACTACATGCATGGTATACCTGGATGACATCATTACATTTTGGCATACATTCCAGGAACATCTTCATAGGCTAAACAAAGTTCTGTCAAAATGATGTGCAGCCAATCTCAAAGTAAAACTGGGCAAGTTGAATCTCTTTTCCACCGAAGTAAGCTATCTTAGTGATGTTATCTCTGCAGATGGAGTGTGGCCCAATCCAGCTAAGGTGGAGTCTGTGCGCAGGTGGCCTGTGCCAAGAACTCAGGTAGAGGTTAAGTAATGTTTTCTTACTATTGGTGCTTTGTGAGGGATTTTGCAGATATAGCTTGCCCTTTGCATCAGTTAACGATTCCGGCTTCTCCCGGCAGTGTGTCGAAGCGTCCTTGAGCGAGACACTTAACCCCTAACTGCGCCCGATGAGCAGGTTGGCACCTTGCATTATTGCCTCCGCCGTTGGTTATGTGAGTGAATGGGTGAGTGTGAGGTGTGAGTTGTAAAGCGCTTTGGATAAAATGTATGCAGCTTAAAGGAACACTGCAACTTTTTGGGAAATTAGCTTATTTGCTGTCTTCCCCAGAGTCAGTCAAGAAGATGGGTAGCCTCCTCAACTCTGTGGGTGCATTACAGAGAGAGACCTGCAGCGTGATAGCTAGTTCACACAATGACGGGAAGTGGATACGGACCATTAGCCTACCATCAAAAGTAACGAAATACACTTTTCAACAACTCCAAAACTGTCTTATTTACATGTTGTGACTTGTGTATTTACCACGTGTAGAAATAACAATGTAAAATGAGAAGTTTTTTAAAGCAGATACAGTCTATATATCAACTATTTTCTTGATGATCAACCGCCGGCTGGGCGCAGTGATTTGCCGCAGCACATCTAAAGCCTGTTGTAACTCCCGGTGAATAGGCTGAGGCTGTTTCTACACGTGGTAAATACACAAGTCAAAACATGTAAATAATGCCTTGTCTCCATTAGGTATGTTCAGCCTGGCTGGGGTTAACCATGGTCTAGAATAGTATGGTATGGTTAGGTTTGTGTCTCCATTGTGTTTATTTTCAACTCTACGGTTGCTAGTGATGTTGCAACAGTCCCAGCCAGGTTTGGCCAGGTTGTGAAAGGTGGCTGTCTCAGCCAGGGTCCAGCCAGGTTTGGCCAGGTTGTGAAAGACAATGGAGACGCTCACTGTGTTCATTACAGAATCGTCCATCGCCCTGGTGAGCAGCATACTAACGCTGATGCACTTTCCCATCTACCTGCCTATTTAGACAGGACTGGTCCCACACCACTGGTTATGCCAGTGCTTCTCAAACTTTTTCTGTCAGGCCCCCCTTTGGCGGACCAAAATATCTTGGGCCCCCCCCCCCCTCTCGCCCCAACAAAATAGTCATGAAATGGGCCATGTTTAAATTTATTGAAATAACACCAATATCGTGACCTTTCAAATTGACAACACCTTCCCTCGCGAGAGCCACCTTGCCTCGCTGTGAAACAGCACTGCAGAATGGTCAGCTCCCATCTCCTCACACAGCGCAGAGAACAGGCGCGCTTTCAGGGCTCGGGTTTTGATGAAATTTACCACGTTTATAACTTCTGTCAAAACCTCATTCAGCTCAGGGCTAAGCTGTCTTGACGCTGGCGCCTCTCTGTGAATTTACAGTGCGTCCATTGCGCGTTTGGCGAGACCCCCTTGATGAGCGCCTGTAGCCCCCTCCTTTTCCCTGCCATGGCCTGCGCACCGTCAGAGCAAAAGCCCACACAGTTCTCCCATTTCAGTCCATGTTCTGTCAGGTAACTGTCAATAATTTTGAAGAGCTCATCAGCTGTCGCTCTGTTTTTGACATATTTGCAAAACAGCAGATCTTCACTCAGTGACTGGGAATTTACAAAGCGAACATAGGAAATAAGCAAACAGTCTTTATTGCTGTCAGTCTTTGACAAGGCAACACGCATGTCATCCTCAAGGCTCAACTTGGTCCTATATTTTGTTTTCAGAGCTGTCATGGATGAAAAGCCAGCTTCACACAGTGGTGCTGAATGGTATCAACACCTTAACTGCTGCATCATGAGATACTTGGTACTCAGGTTTGTAGATGTGGAACAATGGTGCAAGGAGTGTGTAGATTGTGCATCTAGAAAGACTCAGGAGAGTGTCCCTCAAGGTTAAATATTAGGACTGGTCTGGTCTGGTCTGGTCTGGTTAAAAAGCTGTGGACAAAGGTGTGGCTGGGATACAAAAAAAAAATTGTAAAAAAAAAAAATATTAATAATAATAATGTATTACTCTCCGTCTGTATTACTACTATTATGGTAACATAATATATTATAGATATGCTGCTGTTACCACCCTTAAGCCATTAGATGCTATATATCACTCTGCTCTTTAGTGTTAGGAGGGGGGGCTGCCTCCTTTAGCCAGAGGGGGCCTGGGGACACTCTAGGAGTGTGTGTGTGTCCTCCACCTCTGCTTCCCTGTCTGGGGTTTCAGCGTCTGGCCTGCCGCTGCTTGCTGTTTGCTCCGCCTGACCTAAGCCATTGTTTCCTCAGGGTGTCAGATGGTGCCACAAGCGCAGACCCCGGGGGTGGGGGGGGGGGAGGGTCTTGCCAGCCGGGCAAGTTGTCTTAACCTTATCATTTCATTCATGTTTAGTATATGTATCGTCTTTGTATCCCTTCCCTATAGCCTTGTCCATTATGTCAGTGTTAGGTGTTGATATTAGGGAAGGAACCTGTGAGGGTTAGTGTGGGACCTACAGGCCCATTTCTCTGCCCCTTTTTGGAGTGTGTAATACAGGTGTGAGGGTGTGAGCCCCTAAGGTGAGGTTTCGGGGCTTACCGCGTATTTGCATGTGCAAAGTGTATATCGAGTTCAGTGTTGGATCTTATCCATGAGTGCAGTGTTTAATCGTATTCCCGAGTGCTGTGTTTCATCACCTGACTTACAGTATAGTGGTTCACTTAATGGCCTGGTCTTTAGAGACACCAATACTGGGTCTTGTACGGAGACTCTGAGAAGAGAATAAGTGTTTATTTGTCATGCAGATGTCAGCTCATGTTCACAAATATTCATTGAACTGTCTCAGGCCATGGAAATAACATATTTGACATTATATTTCTTATTTGAGTGGTGAGTACCAATTTAAAGTGGTAATCCACAAGATCCTCATTTGTGTTTGTTTTCACTGCTGTTGTGTCTTTGCACTGTATTGACTTGCTTTCCATCTTGACTATTCAACTACTGAGTGATTAATTCCAAACAAACTGCTGTTGCTGCTGCTGCTGCTGCTGGTGATGTAAAACATGTCACTTCCTGTGTGTCAGATGATTTTCCCGGGAATGTCCTACCAGTGTTCAGAACAGCCAAGAACAGCAATTGTAAAAGCATTCATGAACTGGGTATAGGTGCAATCACTATATTATATCAGTTGGTGATAGATATAGAAAAAAAAATACATTTATATCAAAATGTTTGAGATTATGATTTTTAAATGAATAAGCGCTTCCTTTTTTTTATCCACTTTTTCTCCTTATTTTCAATTTTTCTCCCATCCCAATTTCGTGTATCCAATTCTCCCCTCCCCTGTCTTGAACGTTGCTCGACTATGCCCCCCACTGGTCAGTTGTAGAGAGGATAGAAGCCTTGCATCACGTGTTCCCTCCGGCACACGGCCGGCCCAAGCCGAAGGCAATGCTGAGACTGGGATTCGATACCGGAGTCTCTTGCATTGGTGACAAGCGCAATCTCCGCTACGCCACCCAGCCGCCTGACGAATAAGCGCTTCCTGAAGTGCATTAAAGGAAAGTTGCCATGTTCTCAACGGCCAGTTGTACAGTCAGCAACACAATACGCAATTGTCTCATATTGTCTTACAAATGATCGCATATTGTCTTGCATACTATTTCTGTCGCTCTCACTCTCACTCCCACACACACATACACATACATATAACTACAAGGATGTACTATTATTATTGCACTGTGTTCTATTGATGAGGAAGACTCCTGCTGTCAGGGTAAACCACAGGGTGCAATAAAAACCATAGATATCTATGATAAAAACCACCAAGTGAAAGACAATCTCACAAGTGAAAGACAATCTTAATTGGGGGCAGGGCCCTAATCCACTCTCCTCCACTTCCCTCCACCTCTCTCTCTCTCTCTCTGTTTCTTTCTCTCTCTCTTGTGTCTCTTTCCTTTCTCTCATCCCTCTATTTGTCTGACCTTGGCACCGCAGACAGAAACAACAGGGCCTCCGTCAGGGAGCCACAGAGCCTGGGGAGCTGACACAGACACAGATGTCCTAGTCCTCCTCTTCCTTCCCTACCTCCATCTCCTCCTCCTCTGATCACCCCCCCCCCCCCTTCCCCCCCCTCCTCCCCAGCCAACCACTTCATGTCCAGGGGTGTGAGAGAGAGAGAGAGAGAGAGAGAGAGAGAGAGAGTGTGAGAGGGGTGGGGGGGGGGGGGGGGCAGGCCTGTAGGGAAACAGCTGCCCCCGTCCACCTCTGCATAGCATCCAGAGTCCTCTGCTGCGCTCTATCATGCTGGCCTCCAGCTCACACATACGCTATTATTCTTCCGTGGAGGCTTTATCTCCTGCTGATATGGGCCCAGAGCGCTATTATTATTTTGTTTGCTGGGGACACAGGGTCATCTGTATACCCACAACTGTTATCGAGAGGCTCAGAGCCAACGGGCTGTCGCTGTGAGTTTGGAATGAAAAAGAAAAGACAGAAAGAAAAAGGAGATAGTGTGTTGGAAGACATTATGTATCTGGGTTATACTGTGAGATATGTCCTATAGGACTGTACTTCCTCTGGACACAAATACAGAGCTGTTTATATGTGGGACACAGTACTTGTTCACTTTGAAGTGTTCTTCAGATAGGCAACACTGCCATCTAGGGTGCAATTATAGTATACACACACACACACGCAGGACACCTTGTAGAATACCATACCGGGATAATGTAATACCATGTGTGCAGCACTCCCTCAAATTTGAACCGTGCCGATGCTGAATAGGTGTCAATGGGGCTCCAGGTGACATGTTGCAGTGACATCATAGCCAAATAGACTATGTATGGATTAAACCATCTGTAAACAGGCTCACGCAGCGTCTGTTTCTGATTGGTTCTCACGCACGGCGATGGAGCAAGCACTGGCAGCTGCGTGAGACATATTTGTCAGGCGTTTAAAGGCTTTGGCTGACAGTCTGCTAGAATTGACCTCCAGGCTTTCTCTCGATGGAGGTATGGGAGGTATGGCCAAGCAAGGCTGGCTCTCCCCTAACATAGCCCCTAGCATATGTATGTACTTAAGGCCGTGGACCCTGGGGCATAAAAAGTGAACGTATGTGTGTGACCTCTTCTATGCCCTGGGAATGGAGGGGAAATTTATGAATGAACGAAATAAATTGCATGCATAAATACTGGGTCAAAAAGGTATTCCAGGTATGAACCACACGCACACACACACAATCTAAAACACCCGGCCCTGTCCGACCAGTCAACGTTTGCACTGAAACTGCTTGTTAAAAAAGATAAATTCCAAAACGTCCAAAAGTCAGTGGGGAAGTGTTAGGGTTGGATAACTCAGTGTTATACTGTAGGTTCTACGTTCCACAGAGACACTGCTAGATAACTCAGTGTTATACTGTAGGTTCTACATTCCACAGAGACATGTTAGATAACTCAGTGTTATACTGTAGGTTCTACGTTCCACAGAGACACTGCTAGATAACTCAGTGTTATACTGTAGGTTCTACGTTCCACAGAGACACTACTAGATAACTGCTAGGTTCTACATTAAATGCAGAGGTAAACCTGTGTTGTTTACCCAAACCATTTTCAGTGCCTTATCAAAACAGACAAGCAAAGGAAAGGGGCTGACACCAGCATAAAGTCCCTCTCCAAATCCTGTGTGTGTGTGTGTGTGTGTGTGTGTGTGTGTGTGTGTGTGTGTGTGTGTGTGTGTGTGTGTGTGTGTGTGTGTGTGTGTGTGTGTGTGTGTGTGTGTGTGTGTGTGTGTGTGTGTGTGTGTGTGTGTGTGCAGATTTAAGAAAAATCTTTAAATATCTTTATATGAATACCTTTTATATTTATGTGGCCATATTTTACAACCACTTTCCTATGACATAATATTCCATGCACATTTCCCATGCTTTACAACACCACTCATTTACATAATGTGATATACCCTACATAAATGTATCATTTAAATATTGCTGCATGACCTCTGATTACCATAGAATAACAATCCTGCTGCATGCTGCATGACCTCTGATTACCATAGAATAACAATCTTGCTGGATTTCTTCTTAATGTGTGTGAGTGTTTTTAAGTATGATTGTGTTATGTGTGTGTGTGTGTGTGTGTGTGTGTGTGTGTGTGTGTGTGTATATATGTGTGTGTACATGTGTGCATATGTGCATTTGTGTGTGTGTGTGTGTGTGTGTGTGTGTGTGTGTGTGTGTGTGTGTGTGTGTGTGTGTGTACATGCATGCAGGTGTGTGCATAATGTGCATGTGTGCGTGCGTGTGTGTGTGTGTGTGTGTGTGTGTGTGTCTACTTGCATGCATCTGTGTGCATGTGTGTACATGCATGCATGTGCATATGTGCGTGTGTGTGTGTATGTACATGCGTGCGTGTGAGAGACATAAGTGGAGCTGAAGCAGGGAATGCCCTGGCAGGAGAAAGCCCCTCTGGACAATAGCAGCCTCTGTGCAGAGGAAACAGAGAGGGGTCCACCAGCTGCCACTATCAATTTAACTCTCTCTCTCTCTCTCTCTCTCTCTCTCTCTCTCTCTCTCTCTCTCTCTCTCTCTCTCTCTCTCTCTCTCTCTCTCCTCTCTCTCCGCAGGACCTCAGGATCAGAGTTGTGCCCTACATTACTCTCTTGATGGTAATTGCCGTTGAGAGACCGTTACAATAGCACTAGTTTTAAGTTTTTTTGGACCTTGATGGACCATGCTGAATCTGTGATCCCCTGGTGACCCCCCCCCCCCCCCCCCCCCCCCTCTCAACTTAAGAACTA